>NC_052067.1:72925191-73570399 GCF_015852505.1 Tachyglossus aculeatus
GAGAGGCAGAAGGCAGGGAGGTCAGCAATGACACTGATGCAGTAATCAAGGCAAGGATAGGATAGGTGATGGCAGTGATGGTATCATGGTAGCAGTTTAGATGGAGAGGAAACAGTGGATTTTAAAGCTGAACCAGCAGGATTTAGTCATGGATTGAATATGTGGTTTGAATGAGAAAGAGAAACCAGGGATACTGCCAAGGTCATGGGTTTGTGAGAGAGGGAGGATGGTGGTGTCATCTTCAGTGATGGGAAAGTCAGGAAGAGGATAGGGTCTGGGTGGAAAGATAAGGAGTTCTGTTTTGAACATGTTAAGTTTGAAGGGATGGCAGAACATCCAAGTAGAGATGTCTTTAAGGCAGGAGGAAATGCTAGATTGCAGAGAGGTAGAGAGATCAGGACTGGAGATGTAGATTTGGAAATCATCTGTATAGAAGTGGTAGTTGAAGCCATGAGAGCTAATGAATTCTCCAAGGAAGTGGAGAATAGAAGGGGACCCAGATCTGAACCTTGAGGGACCCTCATAGTTAGGGGTTGGGAGACAGAAAAGGAGCCCACAAAAGTGACTGAGAATGAGTGGCCAGAGAGATTGGAGGAAAAGCAGGAGAGTACATTGTCAGTGAATCCAAAATTGGATAATGTTTCCAGAATAAAGGAGTTGTCAACAGTGTCGAAAGCAGCTGAGAGGTTGAGGAGGATTAGGATGGAATAGAGACCGTTGAACTTGGCAAGAAGGATATTATTGGTTTCCTTTGAGGGAGTGGTTTCTGTCAAGTGAAGGGGATGGAAACCAGATTGGAAAGTATCAAGGAGAAAAATGTAGGCAAGGAACAGACCCCTGACTTGCCCCCTTTGTCCTTCCCCCCTCCTGACCCCACAGCGCTTATGTACATATCTGTAATTTATTTATTTGTATTGATGTCTGTCTCCCCTGCTCTAGACTGTAAGCTGTTTGTGGGAAGTGAATGTGTCTGTTTAGTATTTCATTGTACTCTTCCAAACACACAGTAAAAGCTCAATAAATACGATTGAATGAATGAACTTGAGATAGCAGGTGTAGACAACTTGCTCAAAGAATTTGGAATGGTAGGAAGAAGATGAGGCAATAACTGGAGGGAGCCATGGCGTCAAGGGAGGGGTTTTTTTAGGATAGGGGAGATATGAGCATATCTCCATGCCTCCACTTTTACACTCTCCTGTTCTAAAATCACACCCCCAACCTAAAGCTATTGCCACAAAGGAAGATAGTGTAGTAATGGGGAAATTATTGTGCAGTGGGAACTGGGTAGAAATTTAGAAACCTAACTGACATTCATACTAACCTGAACCTTCCGGAAAGAGGAACTGCTGCATTTAGTCCAGTGCTCTGCACATAGTCAGCGTTCAATGAATACAAATGTTTGACAGAATGAGGATGCATTCCACACTCTTACAGCTGCCTCAGACAGTGTGGAGAGACCTTATTTCCTAAGCTAAGTGGCTGTGAGATATCCAAGGTGTCATTATTTGTGAAGACTTTAAGAGGTGGTGACCAAGTGTCGGCTCCCAAGCAAAGTCACTTGGTAAGTGATAATCAGTCCAGAAATCAACTTTAAAGTAAAACCATAGACAATTTTAAATGGTTGGTATATTTCCAGTGCAATGTCACTAATTTAGCAGATTTAATGGGGAATGTCTATATTTGTCCAGATGCCAATGCACAGATCACTACCTCATTTGTCTGGGATCATCACCTCCACAGTATGCATGAAATCCCTGATGCATAAACATCACTTCTGGAACCATTAACTAGGAGATGTCCACAAACCTTCAAATATATTCAGAATGCTGTTACCTGCACAATTCCCTGTTATAGCCTTTTTTTAAAAAAATCTCCTATTCCTCAAATACTAGGGGAGAGGGAAATTCTCAGGAGCATGGGCACATTTCTTGTTGACAAAGAGGGCTTCAGATGGTGAGTCCTCTAGATTGTAAGCTCAATGTGGGTAGGGAACATGTCTACCAACTCAAGTTATATTTAGACATTCTACAAAAGAAGGGCGTCATGTCCCATGAATAGCTCGGTGACCTGATGATAAACTATCAAAAATAAAATGAGTAAATTAAACTTGAAAGCAATTATCATTAGGGAAGCAGTGTAGCCTAGAGGATGAAGGGCAGGCCTGGGAACCAGAGTATCTGGGTTCTAATGCTGGTTTTGTCACTTGCCTGCTATGTGACCTTGGATAGGCTTCTCTATGTCTCAGTTTCCTCAACTACAATACACGGATTTAATACCTTTCATTCATTCATTCATTCATATTTATTAAGCACTTACTGTGTACAGAACACTGTACTAAGTGCTTGGGAGAGTACAATACAACAGTAAACAGAGACACTCCCTGCCCCGCCTCCTACTTAGACGGTGAGTCCTATGTGGGACAAGGACTGCCATTGGCCAGATTAATTTGTATCTATTCCAGAACTTAGAACAATGCTTGACACATAGTAAGCAGTTTACAAATACCATTAAAAAAATGATCAGTCAAAATGATCAGTCATCCATTGAATAAAAGCCTATCGAGTGAGAATGGTCAGAATTTGGCCATTTACTATGACTCTCCCTAGACTAAGCACAGATGCTGCCACAGCCCAAAGAGGAACAGGGGGAGGTGTGGAAGTTAAAAAAGATTAAGACGACAGTAGAGGAGAGGGGCATGATGTAACACTAAACCTTGGTGCCCACACCAGTATCACTAAGAAAGAGGAAAGAGAGAAGAGTGTTAGGTAGCATTTCTTGAACAAAAAGGGATCCTTGAAAGGAGCAGAAGGGGTTACCTCAACAGAATAGTAACTACCACAGTAGGCTCAAGAGAAATAGCAAAGGCAGGACTTTGACCTCTCTAAGCTCTTTAACAAGTAGTTTGCTGGATGACTGAGCTTGCAACCATTTATGGCTGGAGGATCAAATTAGTCAATTTTCTATGATTGGTTATATGTCTACTAGGTAAATGAAAAATGGAAGCGCATTCTAGGCAAAAAGAACAGTGTGGGAAAGCATGAAGATAAAAGAATTACCAATACAGATAAAAGATGTAGCAAGGTGATTTGAGTCACCTGATAGATGGGAAACCAGGAAAATTGGGAGATAAATGAGATCATGTAATCAATTGCTAAACAGAAGTTGTTTTTTCATGTGTGTTATTTTTTGCCTTTAAGTCAATCATGGAGAGCTTATTTTTAGCTCTGAGGATCATGTAGGCTTAAGACAATTAATGACATAATCAAAGATTCAGACCATGAAGATGATGCTTGTATGTAAGGAGTCTGGTGAGGAGTTGTTATGGGAATCCAGGTGGGGCCTGGATGAATCTGATGATCTAGCTGGAAGGAGGAAAAGGAAAGAGCAGATGCAGGAAGCATCATGAAGAAAGGACACCAAGATGTCATAACAGTTCGGGTGTTGGAAGAATTCTTGAAATTTCTGAATTTTGTATTAAGAGTAGAGACATTTTAAGGATTGCAGAGAGTGAACAAAAAAAATGTCAGGGAAGTTCTCTCTAAAGGACAAAAGGAGTTTCTTTTCATTATAAATATATTTGTTGGGCATTAATGGAGGAATATGAACCCAATTTTTATCATGTCAGATACAGGGGAATGTTGTGAACTACATTAGTGGGAGAGTCTACAGAGAGGCTCAATCCTCCTGATAGGAGGCCAGAAAAAATAATGAAGAGAGGTGAAAGGTACTAAATGGGTATAAATGGGACAGGCACAAATGCACTCAGACATATAAATTCTAAAAAGTGAGAGCGAGACAGCAAATAAATCACAGAGGAAGATTTAGAGGTCCAATTCAAATGCTAAATGAAATGGCAGAGAATCACAGAAAAGTGTATGGGATTAGTATGGGCAGAAGGAAGTCAGAAGAACAAAGAAAGCAACATAAAAACACAGATGTAACAATATCTTGAAACATATAAATTGCTATTCTAAGTGACTCAAGATTTGAGATTTAAGTTGAAATTTTTAACTGAAAAAGTAACTTTGAGTGGGTTTTATCTTGCATGTCTCAGATTGAGCTTCTTATTCTAATGGGATAACCCATCAGGTTCTGCTTTCATTAAAGAAACACTATTTCTTTGTGAGACTTCGTTATTCACTTTCTTTTTCTCTCCTCATTTGACTTTCACTTAAGCACATTCCAAAGGTTTAGCATGTTCATGACTGGAACGTGATCACGTTTAGGAGTCATCAGATATTAATTTCATCATCATCAATGGTATTCATTGAGCATTTACAATGTGCAGAGCACTGTATTAAACACTTTGGAAACAACAATCCATGGTATCTAGGATGCTGATCCTAGATACATGCTGAGGTTAGTTCTTAGGACATTACCTTGTGTACTTGCTGGATCAGAGTTTCTTGGAAGCAGACAACAAATGATTATAGAAAAATTTGTCCTAGGCCTCAGTTTCTGTTGACAAAGTTTCTCAAGTTTTATTACCTCTGGCAAAATAGCCTTACCTACTTTCTTTACATTTATTATGGTATTTGTTAAGTACTTAATATGTGTCGCACTGTTCTAAGTGCTGGAGTAGCTACAAATTAATCAAGTTGGACACAGTCCTTGTCCCACATGGGGCTCACAATCTAGGTACATCTCTAAGTACATCTAAGTACACAATCTCTCGTACATCCCAGCCCACACACTCCGCTCCTCTGGTGCTAACCTTCTCACTGTGCCTCCAACTCACCTGTCTCGCTATCGACCCATGACCCACATCCTACCTCCTCAATCCCCTAGACAATCGCTCTTCCCCGCTTCAAAGCCCTACTGAAGGTCCAACTCCTCCAAGAGGCCTTCCCAGCCTAAGCCCCACTTTTCCTCTGCTTTCCCTCCTTCCCACATCACCACAACTCGCTATCTTTGCCCTCCCCCCGCACCCAAAGCACTTATGCATATATCTATAATTCTATTTATTTATATCGATGCCTGTTTACTTGTATTGATGTCTGTCTCCCTCCCTCTAGAATGTTAGCCCATCGTGGGCAGGGATTGCCTCTCTTTACTGCTGTGCTGTACTTTCCAAGCGCTTAGTACAGTGCTCTGCACAAAGTAAAGCTCTCAAAAAACACAATTGAATGATTGAATAAGTAAAAGAGGGAACACTTATTGAATCCCCATTTTACAGTTGAGGAAATGAGACAGAGAGAAGTAACTTGCTTAAGTAAGGTCAAATAGCAGACAACTGGCAGGACCAGGATTAGAAGCCAAGTCCACTGATGCCCAATCCCTTACTCTTTCTAGGTGACACTGCTACTTAATTATTATGGTATTTGTTAAAAGCTTACTATGTGTCAAGCACCATTTTAGGTACTGGGATAGATCCAGGTTAATCAGGTCAGACACAATCCCTGACCCATAAGGGGCTCACAGTCTAAGCAGGAAGGAGAACAGGTATCAAATCCCCATTTTAGAGTTGAGGAAACTGAGGCACAGAGCAGTTAAGTGAATTGACCAAGGTTATACAGCAGGAAACTGGCAGAGCTAGGACCAGAACCCAGGTCTTCTGATTCCCAGGAGACCAGGCCCGCTGCTTTTCACTACTACTTCTGGTGCTTCTCCCAAAAACAGCTCAAGACAAAGTTTCTCACCCTCTATCCCTCACCAAAGGTAATATAGGATGCATCTTTTGAGCAATGCTTGAAAACTTAAAAACCAGAGGGAAAGCACCACTAATTAAACATTGGAGAATAATATAGTTCATTCAAATTACCTTCCAGGAAATACAGTTGGAATGAAACTAATATGATAAGATAAACAAAAGAAAAACTGAAAGGCAAGACAAGTCTAAAGAACTACATGGTGAAGAATTTAATTATATTTCATAGTCATTTTTCCTTCAGGTGATGCTAAGTGGATTTGGTAATAAAAGATTAGAGGGACTCAATTTTTTACATTTCAATTAATGTAGGTGATTAATTAATATGCTATCCTATTATTAATGAAGTGGCAATTTGTGACATACTGAAGACATAATGGCTTCCACCATTACTTTTGTGATAATAGATGTCAGCACTCTAATACTTATGTTTCTCACACCAGACCAATACAACAGCAAATCACCTCATAAATGAGCAATAATTAGAAGACTTTCAATGTGGAATTTTAAGAAAACATGTGTTCAGAAATCTAAGGGAGACTTGGGATAAAAGGTTGGCTTATTTATTATGTCTAGACACCTTAAAGAATGAAGTTTTTGCTTTCTGATTTTCCCAGAATTCAGCTCTGACTATCTAATGGGTGAAAGGAAATGGATTCAGGTTACTCAGCAGGCCATAGAAATCCATTTAGATTCCTTAAATTGAAGACATTGCCCATTTAATCTTTGGGAGCATAGGGTTCAAGAGACAAGCATAGTAAAGTGTTCATAATTGCATGAATAGAAGGTATGCCCTTGAGAGGTCCTTTTCTTTCTCATCAGTTAACATTTACAAAGTCCCCATGGGGAAGGGGAAGCATGATAGGGTATTAAGTGCTATGTTTAAAGTCACAAATCCTACTTATGTCTAGCCTCTTGGACTGACCCTTTCTTCCTTATTTTCTCTTTCAAGCTTCAGACAGCTACAGCAGTGGACACCACTGATAACTCTCCCAAGAGATTTCAGGCACCTGAGAACCTGAAATTCCTTGTGGGCAGAGATCATGCTTCATGCTTCTATTTATTTTCTCCAGCATACAGTACAGTGCATTACCCCATTGGGTGCTCAATAATACCTTTTCTTCCACATAAATCTCTTGGAAATTAGTCTCTAAAGAGCAATATTGTCAGGGCCTGATCCCACCCAACCTGGCGTTCTCCCTGCGCCAAATCTGTTGGATATTTGAAATTAAAGTTTTGGCTTATCCAATCAATCAATCAATCGTACTTATTGAGCGCTTACTGTGTGCACAGCACTGTACTAAGCACTTGGGAAGTACAAGTATAATAATTATTATATAATAATTATGGTCATTATGGCACATATCAGAGCCAACAGGCTTTCTGAATGTTCTTCTGGGCATTAACTAGAGCAGGACTCCTCAAGGCAAACCCACCTACCTCCCTCCGAGCACCAAAATATAAAGCTTCCATAGAGAAACAGTGTGGCTTAGTGAAAAGCAGCATGGCTTAGTAGAAAGAACCAGGGCTTGGGAGTCAGAGGTTGTGGGTCCTAATCCCGCTTCTGCCACTTGTCAGCTGTGTGACTTTGGGCAAGTCACAACTTCTCTGGACCTCAGTTCCCTCATCTGTAAAATGGGGATGAAGCCTCTGAGCCCCATGTGGGACACCCTGATTACCTTGTATCTACCCCAGTGCTTAGAACAGTGCTTTGCACAAAGTAAGTGCTTAACAAATGCCATCATTATTATTATTATTATTACTATTATTAAAAGAGCACAGTCTTGGGAGTCAGAGGATGTGGGTTCTAATCCTAGCTCTGCCACTTGTCTGCTGTGTGACCTTGGGCAAGACACAACTTCTCTGTTCCTCAGTTACCTCATCTGTAAAATGGGGATTAAGACGGTGAGCCCCATGTGGGACAACCTGATTACCTTGTATCCACCCCAGCACTTAGAACAGTGCTTGGCACATAGTAAGTGCTTAACAAATACCATAATTATTATTATTATCCCTTTCCAATCAATGATACTTATAATAATAATTATTATTATCATATTTGATAAGCACTATATGCCAGGCACTGTACTAAGCACTATGGTAGTGTTATGTAGGTGTCAACCTAGCACAAAAACATTTTAAAATATAACCTTAACCAGATGAATGTGGGTGTTGTGCCTGAGAGCCAACCATGCATATGTGACCTAACACAAAGGCACTTAACAGTCCTGTAGACAGGTGAATGGGCCCAGGGCAGGAAGAGATTTTTTATCAATTGATAAGGTGGGCCTTGAGTCAGCAGACTGACAGCCTTGGAGGCCCAGCAGCACACTTGTCAGTCAAATGGAATATTCATTCATTCATTCAATCGTATTTATTGAGCGCTTACTGTGTGCAGAGCACTGTACTAAGTGCTTGGGAAATACAAATCGGCAACATATAGAGATGGTCCTTACCCAAAAACAGGCTCACAGTCTAGAATATAAACAGTCAAACGGAATATAGAAAGTTGAGCCTCAGCCTTGGGTCCAGTAATGCTGCAGCTGACGCCAGGCAACCCAAAACAGTATGAGAGCAGGAGGTCCGCTTCAGAACCCACCTGCCAGAAGGACACTACTATGGTATTATTCCTCTTATTTCTAGCTCTTTGGGACTTTTCTCCTAACTACGAGTATACAGATTGACTGGATTTATATTGATAAATCCCTCTTTCAATCATTTAAAAGTAGCATGATATGAAGGCAAATGCTTGTCCATATTGTTTGCATGGTGATCTCCATCTCACACATAGAGTACTTCAGAATCCAAGTAACCCAGGGTCCTGAGACCCCTATTTCAAGTCAGGTGGTTACAAAATAATCAGTTTGGACACAGTCCCTATCCCATATAGGGTTTACAATCTTAATCTTAATGAGGAAACTGAGGCATAGAGAAGCAGCATGGCTCAGTGGAAAGAGCCCAGGCTTTGGAGTCAGAGGTTATGGGTTTAAATCCCAGCTCTGCCAAATGTCAGCTGTGTGACTTTGGGCAAGTCACTTAACTTCTCTGGACCTCAGTTACCTCATTTATAAAATGGGGATTAAGACTGTGAGCCCCCCATGGGACAACCTGATCACCTTGTAACCTCCCCAGAGCTTAGAACAGTGCTTTGCACATAGTAAGCACTTAATAAATGCCATCATTATTATTGTGACTTGCTCAATGTCACACAGCAGACTAGTGGCAGAATTGGAATTAGAACCCAAATCCTCTGAGTCCCAGGCCCTTGCTCTTCTCAATAGGCTATGCTTCTTCTTTCCTGAGCACTTACACTGTGCAGATTACTATAAAAAGCACTTGGAGGAGTACAATAGAGTTAGCTGGCATGATTCCTGCCCTCAAGGAGTTTAAAATCTAGCAGGGCAGATGGACAATAAAATACATTACAGGTTGGAAGAAGCAATGACATTTAAGCATGTGTACCTACGTGCTGTGGGGAAGGGAATGGAGAGTCCCCAAGGACCTACGTGATATGGAAGTGCTGAATTGGCAGTATGGGGCAAAGAGAGTGGAAGATGAAAGATTAATCTGAAAAGGTCATCTGGAAGAGATATCATTTCAGAAGTGTTTTGAAGATGGGGATCATGGTCATCTGCCGGAGTTGAAGGGAGAAGGGGTTCCAGCAGGAGAGAGGATGAGAACAAGAGGTGGGCAGTGGGAGAGATGAGAACGAGACAGTGAGTTGGTTTGAGATATGCAAGGTGCATGAGCTGAAGGTGTCACTCCCTCCTCAAACCCCCTGCCTCCACCCCTGCTTCTCCCATCCGTCGCCCCTAAACTTGAAACTATCAGGAGTAATCTCCTTAAAATTTCCCCTGCTCCTCTCCAGTCCTTCCCTCCACCTACTCCATCTTCAAATCTTCGATGCTTCCCAGCAGACTCTCAAGAGAAGATCCCTTGCCGTCTCTCAAAATCCACTCCCTCCACCCGCACATCAGACCCCATCCCTTTACACCCATTCAAAACACTTGGTGCCTCTTTTCTTACCTCCCTGATTGCCATGTTCAAGTGTTCACTCACCAATGGCTTTCCCCCCCAGATTTCAAACATTCTCATGTCTCCCCTATTCTAAAAAAACCCTCCCTTGCCCCCACTGCTCCCTCCATCTATTATTCCATCTCCTTCATACTATTTCTCTCTAAACTCCTTGAGTTGTCTACACCCACTGTTTCAAGTTCCTCTCCTTCAATTCTCTCTTTGACCCCCTTCAGTCTAGCTTCCATCCTGTTCACTCCACAGAAACCACCTTCTCGAAGACTGCAAGTGATCTCCTTCTTGCCAAATCCAATAGTCTCTACTCCATCTTAATCATCCTAGACCTCTCAGCTGCGTTCAACAGTGTTGACCACCCCGTTCTCTTGGAAACATCATCCAACATTGGCTTCACTGACAGTGACCTCTCTTGGTGTTCCTCCTATCTCTCTGGTGCATCATTCTCATTATCTTTCTTGGGCTGGTTCCTGAACCACTGCTGCCTGGATCATTTTTGTATGAAAACATTCAGGCCATGTTTCCCCACTCTCAACAGGAAGGGGAAGTTTCTGGAAACATTGTGAAGGAAGAAGCAACAAGATCTGTTGACTAACTGCATATGATGGTTGAAAGAGAGAGTATGGATTTGAGAGATAGGGAAAATCGTGGTGAGATCAACAGTGATGGATAAGTTAGAAGGAAGAGATGATTTGGTAGAGAATCAATTAATAGTATTTAATGAGCATTTACTGTGTTCAGAACACTGACTACAATACAGCAGATTTGGTAAACACATTCCCTGCCCACAGTGAAATTACAGTCTAGAGGGAAGACGAGGAACTCAGCTTTGGACATGTTGAACTTATCATCCTTAGAATTTGGCAGTGGAAATTGAATCTAGCTCCACCGCTCCCGTGGACACTTCCTCTCCTTGTCCTTCACGCCTCCAGGTATGGAGGAAAAGAAAGGAATAACAAACTTAATGACTGTGGTTAATATGTTCAAAAATCAAATTTAAAAAATCTGCTACTGTCAATGAGTAAAAAAATCTGTGTTAAGATGCTATGCTCCGTCATTGCAGGGCCAAAATGGTGATATCTACTATACAGCAACTGTAGCCATTCACTTTCAATTATGGCTGCTGAGTCAATGACCTGTATGATTTGATACCATATACATACCAGAGTTACATCAATCTCTTTTTCCCCTACTCTGATCCATCTGTGGGTCTCAGTGGACCTCATTTTAGGAGAAAAGTTGGTCATTATTCCTGTTTTACATAGGTCCAGTTGCAGTTGGCCTGTCACCTGAACCACCTACATCACGGGACAATTTTAGACAATATTTTTATTTTTAAGAATGAAGACTCCCTCCACCTCTGTTTCTGCAGCTCAAAGGCGACATCACTATTTCGAGGACCTGGCTGGGAAAACAACGGCTCTGGAAAAATGAAGGGGAAACATGGATCCACCAAACGATATGCTCAGGAAGAGTATAAATTGTGTGCAGTTACGCAAAAACCCTTTCTTTTGTGTCCTTATGACACCCATATGTTACATTACTTATTTGATGAAACACAAACGACTTAAGGTATGTAAGTTTGCTTACAAGTCTCCAAAGAGGTGTCCAGAATTCTTTACTCTTGTCAAAGGCCAGTAAATTTGAGGCTGAACCCTATAACAGCAAACCTTACAAAAGTCTTACCAACTAACTTCAAGGGTTCTCTCCTGAGAGCTCTTCCACAGAGCCCAAGTAATCAGGACCATGCCTCAGGATGGATGGAGACAGAGATTAGCAATGTCAGGTCACAAGGAGTAATGACAGATTCCAGAGGTAAATGCCCAATGTCTGGGCCTCCCCCCCACGACCCCGCACCCCACCCCCCCACCCCCCCGCTCCCTGGAGAGGATCATTTCCATGGAGAAATCAGTGAGGCAAAAGGATAAGAAAGAAGAATCAGTATGTGGTTATTTTTTTTTTTACCACAACAATAACTAAATTCACTTAACTAAAACTAGTCAATGAATTTACTCGCTATATTAACCAGTAAAGAGAAGACTGAAAAGAGCCTTGCTGTTGAATATGTTCAGAATGTGTTCCTTGCAATAATACAAGACTGAAGCCATGCAAAGCATCACGGGGTCATCAGCCTGTGTTCTAAAAGAAATCAGGCCAACATTCAGGCAAAGGTCAAATACTAAAGCACAACACATGGGTTCTAATCCTAGCTCTGCCACTTGTCTGCTGTGTGACCCTGGGGAAGTCACTTGACTTCTCTGGGCCTCAGTTTTGTCATTTGTAAAATGGGGATTGAGACTGTCCCACTTGGGACAGGGCCTGTGTCCAACCCAATTTGCTTGTATCCACCTCATTGTTTAGTAGAGTGCCTGGCACATAGTAAGCACTTAACTAATACCACTATCGTTATTATTATTATGTTTTCAGCTTGCAGCTGTTCTCTGCTTACTGCCCCTAGCAAGTGTAGGAATCACAGTTAAAATATTGCAAGTTTTTAAGGACTGATTATTTTAAACCAATCTGAAATCAGAATTGCAATAGGATATATTTCTTAAAAGTTGGGAAAAGAAGGGAGTGTAGGCAAGGTCAAAATCACAAAATCACCAAAGCTTTGCCGCCTCTCAATCTTCCCTGGGTACTCAGGTTAGGCTCTGGAGCAGGAGCAATTGAAGAACTACTGAAATTTGAAGATGGGGTTTAGGGCAAGGGCAGCACAGTTTCCTCTCTCTTTACCACCAAATCACCCATTTCTCCCTGTGAAACAGAGTGGTTTTCACCTAAGTGTTAATTAAAAAGTTAAAATCTCGAACAGAAGCCAAGATACAGTAACAGAAAACCAAGGAAGGATGGAAAAGCACAAACAGATAGAAACGGTAATGAAGATGATTCTGAACATCCAGAGATGTGGGGAGAGAAGTTGATGAATAGGCAAAGAGAGCAGTTATCAGTCAGAGTAAGATAATGAGGATATTTTGAAAGATGTATTTCAAATTGAGGAAGACAGAATACAAATATTACTCAAGGATGAACAGGCTGATTATTATCCAGGGTGGAATGTCTCCTTTTCATAGGTGAATTGCATAACCTTGTGCTGTACCCCAAACTCTAATACACTTCCCTTTGTGATCCTACACAGAATGCGAAAAATCATGGAAACACCGATATTTGAGGTCTTATAATGCATATGGATATGTATTCTTGCACCAAAACAGTTACCCTGTTTCTCAGAAGATTTTTCACCAGGTGTTATTTTTACTTAGTTAAGCACTTTATCCAGGAAGGCAGAGTTTAAAATGGTTCCTTAGTTCTTGTACCACTGACTAAATGTCTCTCTGATTTATGGTACACAATGTATTTTCTTTAAAATAAATGCAGCCTCCCCCTGTGACCTTCCCATTTTTTTTCCTTTTTAGCCCTGCCCTAATTCCTTTCAGATTCATTCCTAAAGCTGAACTTGGGCATTTTACTGTATCCACTTCCTCTTGGGCCTAATGTTACGTTTACAATCTAGATAAATGGAATCCAAACCCAAATTGAGATGAAATGGCTTTCTGAAATTCATTGGCAACAGCATCTTAATAGAAAATAGTTACATTCTCCCATTGCTTCTAGACTTCTTCAGAATGAGACAGGCCAATCTAGATAAATGGAATCCAACCCAAATTAAGATGAAATGGCTTTCAGAAATTCATTAGCAACAGCATCTTAATAGAAGATGGTTACTTCTCCCATTGCTTCTAGACTTCTTCAGAATGATACAGGCCATGAAGGGCAAGGTACCTAACCCATTCAAAATGTGTTTATTCAGGTTGCCTGCTATCAACCTTTTACCAATTAAGTGCCTACCTGGAGAGCACTTTGAAGGAAAAGGGATTATTTACACTAGTCAGTAGTTAAGTAGCAGGTTATATAAAGTAAGTTTAAGAGTGCTAAAAAAAGGTTAGGACAAGTACTTAGTAGAGTGCTCTGCAAACATACAGTTGATTGATTTAGGAGCTTAGGTGCAGTAGAAGTGGCATATAGGAGGTGTAAACAGGGTAGATTAGAAATTAATCAGGAAAGGCCTCCTGTAAGAGCTATGACTTCAGAAGTGATTTAAGGACAGGGAAAGCCTCAATCTGTTGGATATGAAGAGAGAAGGAATTCTAGGGAGAGGGAAAGGTGGTGGCAAGAGGTCAGCAGTGGGACAAATGAGAATGAGGCACCACAAGAAGGTTAGTGTGAGAGGGATGAAGAGTGTTGGCTGGTGTGTAATGGATTGGGTACACTGGAGAGAGAGAACTGAGTGAATGCCTTAAAGCCAATAGGAAAGAGTTTAAGTGTGATGCTGAGAGAAATGCATAATAATGTTAGGTTTTTAAGGAGTGGGGAGACATAGGGAGAATAGGGGTAAAATGAGAAAAGAGGGAGATAGAGTCTTGAGGGACACAGTGGGTGAGAGGAAGAGGATTAGGCTGTAAACTCCTTGTGGGCAGGGAACTTGTCTATCACCACTGTTATATCATACTCTCCCAAGTGCTAAGTACAGTGCTCTGCCCACAGTAAGTTCTCAATAAATACAATTCATTGATTGAAGGGGAGAAGCTGTTGAAAGAACCTGAGAAGGACCAGCTAGAGAAGTAAGAGAGAACAAGGAAAGAAACAATGAAATAGCTAAGTCCCACTAAGTGCTTCATTTTCAACTTGGAAAGGAATCAAGGCACTGAAAACTGGCTTCTCACCCATTACCAGTCCAAATCTAGCTCTGATAGGAGCATTCAAAGGGTGCTTGGGGAGAAGATTTGATAGCTGATGGGTTATGAGGGGAGAAAGTTCTACTTCTTCCTGTCTCTGAAGTCAATTCTTCTACATAGCTTCCTACCAGCTCCAGCTTCCAGCTCAGCTGGCCATCAGGAGCTACTCTTTCACCTCATTCCAATCAATCAAGCAATCAATAGCTGTCATTAAACACTAATACTGTGCAGAACATTGGACTAAGCCCTTGAGAGAATATAGCAGCATCAGTAGACACAATTCCTACCCTCAACAAGTTTACAATCTAGAGGGAGAGACAGTCATTCATTCATTTGTATTTATTAAGCACATACTGTGTGCAGAGCACTGTACTCTTGGGAGAGTACAGTATAACAATAAACAGACATCCCCTGCCAACAGTGAGCTAACAGTCTAGAGAGGGAGGCAGACCTTAATGGAAATAAATTACAGATAGTGTTAAGTGCTTACTATGTGCCAGACACTGTAACGGTAAGCAGACACATTCCCTGGCAACAATGAGCTATTTCTAAAACATTTACAAATACACAAATCCCAACATTTCAATTAACCTAGTTAAACTTGAAAGTGTTTTATTAAATCTTAATGTAGTAAGATAGTACTTATCAACCACAACCAGACACTGGTTGGTCACTGGATTTGCTCTTAACATTTATTTAAATGTCTTTATGTAGGTTATTTGTCCTGGATAATTTTCAGTTAATGCCAACGACCAACTTTAATTGCAGAGAGACTTCATACAATATACTGATTTTTTGATAGATCAAAAAAACCTGCTGATTGAAATTAGAAATATTGGTTAAAAATGAAAAATAACCTTTAACCTATTAAAGTAACAAAAGCATCAAACAATTTTCCAGACTTTTAAGCTTTTTTCTTTTAGCCAGACAAGCCCTTATTCCTTCAGGGGCATTTCCCAAACCCATTGGACACCGCTGTGCCCATGGTACCATGCTAACTGCTCCAGGGCCAGGGATGTGGCCAAATGAACATATTTCCTGTGGCATCAAGGCACATCCTGTGAGCAGTGACCCAAATGTCCTATTGTGAAATCTAAAACAAATCCCATGCAATTGCTTACATGTTTGGCTTGGAACCAGAGATCTGGCTATTTAACACAAAAACCTTTAAAAGGAATTGAAAACTGCCTGAGCAGTAGGAACACTGTGAAAATAATGTGACCAAACTCATGTGTTAATCAAGAGCTTCAGGTTTCATAAGTTGACTTGAGCAACTTAAAGGGGAACTCACATGCCCAAAGACACAGTGGTGATGGTGTTGGAATAATCAGTGGTATTTATTAAGCTTTTATTCTTATTCTTATACTGCACTAGGTGCTTGGGAGAGGACAGTAGCATTCCTACTACTACACGTAATACTACTACACGTAATTCCTGCCCTCAAGGAGATTACAATTTAGCAAAAGGAGGTTGTCTAGCTTCCTCCTCTTCAGTGGCAGCAGCCATCACCATGACTGCTCTAGATACACTCAATCCTAGAGGGGCCTAGGCCAACACAGTGGAGCCAGGGAATATTCTAAGCAGGCTGCTGCGTCTGCCACGGTGTCTATGGTGGTAGCCATTTGAGCCCAGATAGCTGCTAGGGACTGCCAAAACAACTGGCCAGTTGGAAGGAATGGCTGGAGTCATAGTGGCCATAGATGCTGAGGAAGGATGGGTCATTCTGGCCCGAGCCATTGACACATATCCAGTGGTGTCACAGAGTAGGAAGTAGTGCCAGACTGTGGCCCCACAGACTGTAAATTGGCACCAGTCAAAATGGAAATTTGTTCACCACCTCGCTACTGTAAGCTCTTTCTGGGATGCACAGCGGATCAGGGATGTGCAGTTGAATGGCTCACAGTGACAGGCTTAAGGGCTGGGATGGAAAGAGCGAACAATGTGCCTAGTGGATAGAGTATGGGACTGGAAGTCATAAGGACCTGGGTTCTAAACCCAGCTCTATCACTTGTCTGCTGTGAGACCTTGGGCAAGTCAGTTAACTTCAGACGATGATCCCCATGTGGGCCAGGGACTGTGTCCAACCCAATTTGCTTGTATTCACCCCAGAGCTTAGTACAGTATCTAGCAAATAGTAAGTGCTTAACAAATACCACAATTATTAATATTACTATTGCCCTGGAGTATAATGAGGGGAAAAGCACTGCAGCAATGACAGTAGTGGAGGGCTACCTCCTGTCAGCAGTAGACTCCACGGGGCAGGATGGGATGGAATGCCTAAGACTGTTCCCCCTACTAAAAATTTCTGTTTTTCCCCAAGGAACTGGCACCTGTGAGAGTATTGGAATTTACTGTGTAAGTCCTGATTACTCAGAATTAACCCTTCTTGTAATGCAGGCAGAATATTAATGTTTAATGACTTGTGGTTAGAGTGTTGGGTAATTACTGGATGGTGAAAGATAGCAGGATGGGTTCTTTAAGGATTATGTGGCACAGAATCCACACTGATAAAAAGAAAAGTAAAAATACAAATAAAGGAGGGGAAATTGTTTAGGTCAGCTCTAGGTATAGAGCTGATGTAATTCTCTCTCCTCATAAGGCCAACAGAGTGTATGTACCCTTTCTTTGTGGGGAATAAATTGCCTCAATAAACGTACCATACGTTTTCTTCAGAAGGATCAAGAGAATCAATCGTACTTATTGAGCGCTTACTGTGTGCAGAGCACTGTACTAAGCACTTGGGAAGTACAAGTTGGCAACATATAGAGACAGTCCCTAACCAACAGTGGGCTCACAGTCTAGAAGAGAAGTGAGAAAGTGCTTAAAATTCATCCAAAGAACTTTTTCTCTAGAGATTTTTCCCTCACCTTCTGGGCACATTTCTTGTTCTTCCTCTGGCAATGGTGGGGAATGAGGTTAGAGTTCTAAGGCATTTTCTTGGAACATAGAATACATTTGATATGTTCCAAAGTTGAAACTAAAGCAGGCCTCCTTAAGTCTTTTCTAGGACACTCATCTAATCATCTGGACTAACTCACATCTTAATCAGGCAAAATATTGGCAAATTTAAGTACTTGGAAATTAACCATCCATTGGTAACATACTGAGCTGTCAAACTTCAGAGTGACTAGTGCAATTTTAGTTCTCCCATATCTGTTTTTGTTGACAATTGGAGGCATAGTCCTTAGCAACAGGATGAGGATAAGGAATAAAACATTTTGAATTATATCATTTGCTTGAGTTTTTCCCTCCCTTACTGCCTGCTTTACTTATTAACCTAAGATGGGGCCACACTGAGTACCATTTCCCTATTTCAGAAAGAATGGAGGGTAATGAAAGCCCACACTAATGAACATGGTCAATTAATTTGAAAAAAATGGTGCATTATGCTTTTTCCCAACATTCTTGGCATAGTCTTGCAGTTTGTTGGTGATGAAATACAATTTTAATCTCAGTTATCAAACCAATTGAAAATCCAGTATATTTACAACCACTGGAATAGGACTGAAGTTAGCTGTATTTGCAACTGCCTACTCAACATCTTAGCACAGATTCAGTAACAGACACTGGGCTGGGCACAAATTTAGAGCTATTTAGACATTACACAGGGAAAGCAGTCCCTGCCTTACAATTTTGGTACAAAGACAAAGCATTCCAGCCCCTGCTCTAGCTTTTGGGAAATCAATCCTACCTACTTACTCTTCAAAGTCATAGGAAATCACAGTCTTGGGAAGCAGTGTTGCACAGTGGATAAAGCATGGACCTAGGAGCCAGAGGACCTGAGTTTTAATCTTGGTTCCCCCACTTGCTTGCTTGTGACCTTGGACAAGTCATTTGACTTCTTTGGGCCTCAGTTTATTCAACAGAAAAATGGGGATTCAATACCTACTGTCCCTCCTATTTAGACTGTGAGCCCCAGGGGGGACAGGGACTGTATCTGGCCCAATTAGCTTGTATCTGTCCCACAGTTTAGAATAGTGCTTCACACAAAGGAAGCACTTAACAAATCAGTGCTTAGAACAGTGCTTCATACAAAGTAAGCTCCTAACAGATACCTTAAAAAAATGAACCCACTATTGCTGCCACAGCTTTCTTCATCCCCACAGGCTATGAAAATCAATGATCAATCGGTGGTATTATGGAACACTTTCTGTGCTGAGCACTATACTAAACGTTTGGGAGAGTGCATTACAACAGAATTAACATGGTGAGTTGTCTACCTGCCCCTTTCCCATCCCACCTGCCTCAAGAGCATGGTCCAGCCCGAAAACAAGCATTCTAGTCCTTCCCTTTATGTAAATTTTTAACAATAACCCCTGCTTTTCTTAAACAATTTGCTGCTGCCACCAGGAATCAGCCCTATGCTGTGAACTCACTGTCATTTTTGTTATTTTGATATATTGCTATCTTTGCCTCTTGACCAAGACTTTATTTCCCAACCTTTTCGTCAAAAAAGTATAAGGCTGTCCTGAATGTAGTACATAGAAATTTAGACAGATGTGTTCCCCTCTCTCTGGGGTTTAAACTAAAGATTCATTAATCCTTAGTGCAAGGCTTAATATAAGAGTTATGGCAAGATAATAATGTGATCAGACCTAGATAAGAAATTCAGTGAATTTTATGGCACAGGTTTGTTTCATTTTAATGATGATTCAGGGCTCATCCTTATAGGATTGAGATGGAGAAACCAAGAAGGGGAGATTGAGATGGGGAGACTGAGACGGGGAGACTCTGGAAATGTTAAAGTTAATTTTTATAGACATTAAGCAGCCATTATACTGAAATTTCTCTTATATTTATATTAGAGAGCAAGGTCATAGCCAAGGCAGGATGCTTCAAAATTCTAAAGAGGCTTAGTAGAAGAATGGCCATAAAGGAACCATGGACTATAAAACCCACAGTGCAAAGGGGCTTATTTTGTCCACACTTCCCAGAAGTTACTGGGGCATTCTGAAAATATATTAACTCTTCTTCCAGTAATATTAATGCTCCACCCCCAATTTAGAGAAAGGGACAAGGTCTCCTGAGGAAAAAACTAGAAGGCTGCTAGTCAGTGTTTTCCCTTATTGTAATGTGTTGTGCCTGCCCGTATTTCAAATATCCAACCAGAATAGAGATCCATGTGGTAAAGTATCCCTTTCAGCTTAAACTACACGTGGGGCAAAAGGGAAGCTAAGGTAATAATAGGATGAGTTTATTTGAGGGTTTCTTAGATTAAAGATTATTTAATTTTATTAATTTAATATTTATTTCCAGATTTCCAAAACAAGATATCAGGCAGCTGCATAACCAAAACATTTTGTCCAATTTCAGTGAATCAGATGCTTAGCTTGGCCTTGGCAAGTCTTGAATTTGTAAACCTCAATTTTGGTATTCTCTGTTACTATCATTTCCAATTTGTGGTATTAATTAAATCTCACCTTTGATCTTATCTTGTTGGAGAAGCAGGTTTGGCCATGACTTTTGGGGCCCTTACAGAACTCTCTACTGTGTCCTGGCTCTAACTGTTAATCTCATAGCTTCCTTGGCTCCATCTCAATACCAGATTGCTGGTTTTGGTCCTAGTTTGGTATTATAGATAGCCAGGCCCAATTTCAATTTCCTGAGGAAGAAAACTCGGAGTCTAATAATTACACATATTATACTATCTATTTAGCATCAAAAGAGATTTACTGAGAGGGAATTCTGAAGGAAGTGTCCAATGAGGTACTGATCTAGATCTGCTAGTTCATTCAATCATATTTATTGAGTACTTACTGTGTGCCGAGCAATGTACTAAGTGGCCAGGAGAGTACAATATAACAATAAACGGACACATTCCCTGCCCACAGTGAGCTTGTGTGAGCTCAGATTGTCTTATTGTATGCAATTCTTCCAGTGTCTAAAGTTATTCTCTTTTAGTAAATAATAGTAATTGTGGCATTGATTAAGAGCTTACCAAATAGTAACTTTAGAAGGGACACTAAATCTTTCAGATGACTAGAGCATTATTTAACAAATGCCATCATTATTATTATCATTATTGTGGGTGGCAGCAATGAGCGCTTAGTGGATAGAGCATGGGCCTGGAAGTCAAAATGACCTGGGTTCTAATCCCGACTCCACCACATGTCTGCTGTGAGGGCAAGTCACTTACCTTCTCTGTGCCTCAGTCACATCATCTGTAAAATAGGGATTAAAAGTGTGAGCCCCACGTGGGACAGGGACTGTGTACAACCTGATTAACTTGTATCTACCCTAATGTTTAGAACAGTGCCTGTCACATTGTAAGTGCTTAACAAATACCACATAGTGCCTAAAAGTACCATTATTATTAATAAACAATAGAAAGCAAACTCTCCAAATTGTGGAAGAGTGAATGCACCTCTCAGGGAGTAAATATCTAGGTTCAAGAAAAAATTGGGCTCAGGTAAAATAAGGAGGTCAACTTTCTCAGCCAAGACACTCAAGGGGCAGTAGAAAAATAATGTGGGTCCCTGAAAGGAAAGCAAGTCCCCTTTTTTTCAGCTGATTCAGTCATACTAATCAACTCTCTTTGAAAAGGTGCCATAAGGGAGGCCTTTGTGGCCAAACCCCTTTCCATTCCCTTCATTCCACTGAAACTGCCCTCTCAAAGATCACCAATGATATCCTTCTTGCCAAATTAAATGGCTCCTCCTCCATCCTAATCCTCCTCGACCTCTCAGCTGCCTTTGACACTGTGGACCACCCCCTTCTCCTCAAGACATTACCCAACCTTGGCTTCACTGACTCCGTCCTCTCCTGGTTCTCCTTCTATCTCTCTGGCGATTCATTGTCAGTCTCCTCCTCTGGATCCTCCTACCCCTACCATCCCCTAACTGTAGGGGTCCCTCAGGTTCAGTTCTTGGGCCCCTTCTATTCTCCATCTACACTCACTCCCTTAGAGAATTAATTTGCTCCTACAGCTTCAACTACCATCTCTATGCAGATGAAACCCAAATCTACATCTCCTTCCCTGTTGTCTCTCCTTCTCTTCAGGCTCGTATCTCCTCCTGACTTCAGGACATCTCTTTCTGGATGTCCTCCTGCCACTTCAAACTCAACATGTCCAAGACAGAGCTCCTTATCTTCCCTCCCAAACCCTGTCTTTTTCCTAACTTTCCTATTACTATAGATAGCACAACCATCCTTCCCATCCCTCAAGCCTGTAACCTTGGTGTCATCATTGACTCCGCTCTCTCATTCAATCCACATACCCAATCTGTCACCGAATCTTGTTGGTCTCACCTTCACAACATCGCCAAGATCCTCCCTTTCCTCTCCATCCAAACCACTACCATGTTAGTACAATCACTCATCCTATCCCACCTAGATTACTGCATTGGCCTCCTTTCTGATCTCCCAACCTCCTGCCTCTCCCCACTCCAGTCCATACTTCACTTCGCTACCCAGATTATTTTTCTAAAGAAACATTCAGGTCATGCCACCCCCTTCATCAGAAATCTCCAGTGGTTGTCTATCCACCTCCATATCAAACAAAAACTCCCCACTATTGGCTTTAAAGCTCTCCATCACCTTGCCCCCTCCTACCTCACCTCCCGTCTCGCCTTCTACATCCCAGGACACAAAATTCGCTCCTCTGGGTGCTAACCTTCTCACTATGCCTCAATCTGTCTGCTGA
Source organism: Tachyglossus aculeatus (assembly GCF_015852505.1). Taxonomy (NCBI): domain Eukaryota; kingdom Metazoa; phylum Chordata; class Mammalia; order Monotremata; family Tachyglossidae; genus Tachyglossus; species Tachyglossus aculeatus. The sequence goes on from NC_052067.1 coordinate 72,947,243, forward strand.
CCCCTGACCCACGTCCTACCGCAGGCCTGGAATGCCCTCCGTCCTCAAACCTACCAAACAATCACTCTTCCCCACTTCAAAGCCCTACTGAAGGAGCACCTCCCTCAGGAGGCCTTCCCAGATTTAAACTACACTTTTCCTCAGCTCCCACTCTTTTCTGTGTCACCCTGACTCGCTCCGTTTGTTTTTCCCCCATCCTTGCCCCACAGCAGGTATGTATATATGTATATACTTACAATTCTGTTTATTCATTTTATTCCTGTTTACTAGTATTGATGTCTGTTTCCCCCTGCTATCCCCCTTCCCCACCCACCCCCCCACCCCCCCACCCAAAGACTGTGAGACTGTTGTGGGCAGGGATTGTCTCTATTTTTCTGTATTGTACTTTCCTAGAGTTTAGTATAGTGCTCTGCATGCAGCAAGTGCTCAGTAAACATGATTGAACAAATAATAATGATAATAATAATGGCATTTGTTACACGCTTACTATGTGCAAAGCACTGTTCTAAGTGCTGGAGTAGATACAACGTAATCAGGTTGCCCCACATGGGGCTTACAGTCTTCATCCCCATTTTACAGATGAGAGAATGGAGGCACAGAGAAGTGAAGTGACTTGCCCAAAGTCACACAGCTGATAAGCGGCAGAGCCAGGATTAGAACCCACAACCTCAGACTCCCAACCCCGGGCTCTTTCCACTAAGCCACACTATTCTCCAGTGGTAAATGAATGAAACCCACTAACACTGACAGCCTGGTGTGTGGAAGAGTAACCCCAAGCCAAGGATAATTCTGTAGGAAGGAAATCGCAGTCAGCAGAGTGCCAAGACAGGAGTGGCAGCTCAGTCATTCATTCATTCATATTTATTGAGCACTTACTGTGTGCAGAGCACTGTACTAGGCACTTGGGAAAGTACATATAACAATCTAACAGACATTCCCTGCCCACAACAGGCAAAAAGTGTGAGTCTTATTTGTACCAAGTTAAATTCATAATGTAGCCTAGTGGAAAGAGCATGGGCCTGGCACTCAGAGGACCTACTAATCGCTTAGTACAGTGCTCTGCACACAGTAAGTGCTCAAGAAATACGATTGAATGAATGAATAATACTGGATATGCCACCTGCCTGCTGTGTGACCTTAGACAAGGCACTTAACAGAAAACTTCATTTCTTCATTTATAAAATGGGGATTCAATTTTTGTTCAGTCTCCACCTTAGACTGAGTGTCCCATGTGGGACCAGAACTGTGTCCAACCTGATTCTCTTGCCTATACCCCAGCACTTAGTACAGTACTTGGCACACAGTAAGAGCTTAACAAATACCACATTTACCATGATTATTAATAAGCTTATTTCTTGTTCAATAAAATACACCATGTTTTGGATTAAATAAGAGAAATCACAGATGGCAGAATGGTTGCTAGCTTGGCGGCTGCCATGCCCCACAATCAGCACAAGGATATCATGGAGAAGCAGCATGGCTCAGTGAAAAGAGCCCGGGCTTTGGAGTTGGAGGTCATGGGTTCAAATATTGGCTCCACCACTTGTCATCTGTGTGACTTTGGGCAAGTCACTTCACTTCTTCGGGCATCAGTTCCCTCATCCATAAAATGAGGATGAAGCCTGTGAGCCCCCCATGGGACAACCTGATTACCTTGTACCTCGCCAGTGTTTAGACCAGTGCTTTGCACATAGTAAGCACTTAATAAATGCCATTATTATTATTATTATGGAGCACAATGCACAGAAGAGAGACCTGCTTTTCCCTCTGTATCCCCATAATTCCTTCAAGGTCTTTCACTGAACACTAATGAAGGCCCACTTTCCTTATAGGGTGAAGGGAATGGGAAGAGGGCATGACATAGTGGACAGAATACGGGCCTGGGAGTCCGAAGGTCATGGGCGCTAATCCTAACTCCACCACTTGTCTGCTGTGTGACCTTGGCCAAGTCACTTTACTTCTCTGTGCCTCGGTTACTTCATCTGTAAAATGGGGATTGAGATTGTGAGACCAAGGTGGGACAGGGACTGTGTCCACCCCAATTTGCTTGTATGCACCCCAGCATTTAGAACAGTGCCTGGCACATAGTAAGTGCTTAACAGATACCATAGTTGTTAATTATTATTATAAGAGCTTGATTTAATTCAGACCTTTTCTTCTGAAGAGTTCAAAGTTGTGTCACATAAAATCTTATCTTACAAATAATCCCTCAACATCACTATAATAACAATAATTATGGTATTTGTAAAGCAGTTACCATGTGACAAACACTGTACTAAGCACTGGGGTGGATACAGCAAATTGGGTTCAACACAGTCCCTGTTCCACGAGGGGCTCACAGTTTCAATCCCCATTTTACAGATGAGGTAACAGACACAGAGAAGTGAGGTGACTGTCTAAGGTAACACAGCAGACAGGTGGCAGATTCAGGATTAGAACCCATGATCTTCTGACTCTCAGGCCCATTCTCTATTCACTACGCCAGGCTGTCTCTATAAAACAAGTACGGGCTGTTACAGTAGACTGTAAGTCTGTTGTTGCCAGGGAACTTGCCTACCAACTCCTCACTCTCAGCTTCAAGGCTGTCCATCACCTCGCTCCCTCCTACCTCACCTCCCTTCTCTCCTTCTACAGCCAAGCCCGCACGCTCCGCTCTTCCGCCGCTAACCTCCTCACTGTGCCTCGTTCTCGCCTGTCCCGCTGTAAACCCCCAGCCCATGTCCTTCCCCTGTCTTGAAATGTCCTCCCTCCACATACCCTCCAAACTAGCTCTCTTCCTCCCTTCAAAGCCCTACTGAGAGCTCACCTCCTCTGGGAATCCTTCGCAGACTGAGCCCCCTTTTTCCTCTCCTCCACCCCATCATCCTCCCCTCTGCCCTACCTCCTTCCCCTCCCCACAACACTTGTATATGTTTGTACATATTTGTTACTCTATTTTACTTGTACATATTTACTACTCTATTTTATTAATCATGTGCATATACCTATAATTCCATTTATTCTGACAGTTTTGACACCTGTCTACATGTTTTGTTTTCTGTCTCCCCCTTCTAGACTGTGAGCTTGTTGTTGGTTAGGGACCGGCTCTATGTGTTGCCTACTTGTACTTCAAGTGCTTAGTACAGTGCTCTGCACCCAGTAAGCGCTCAATAAATACAACTGACACTCTTTTGTAATATACTCTCCCAAGCATGTAATACAGAGTTCTGCACACAGAGCACTCAGTAAATACCACCGATTGATTCAGTTAGTCCTATGAGCAGCTTGAACCTGAGCCACACAGAGAACCTGAGGTTAATGTTAGAATGCAAAGCTCCTGGCTCCCAGCCCAGTGTTGCATCGTATACTATTGGCAGGAGCAAAGACCTGAGAGTCTCAGGACCTGGGTTCTGATCCTGATTCTGCCACTTACCTGTACTGTGACACGGATTAAGTCACTAAACTTCTCTGGACCTCAGTTTCCTCAACTGTAAAATCAGGATTCAATATCTGTCTCCCTCCTCCTTAGACTATAAACCCTATGTGGGACAGGAACTGTGTCCAAACTGATTATCTTGTAATAATGATAATAATGATGGCATTTGTTAAGTGCTTACTATGTGTGAAGCACTGTTCTAAGCGCTGGTGGGGGATACAAGGTGATCAGGTTGTCCCACATGGGGCTCACTGTCTTGATCCCCATTTTACAGATGAGGTAACTGAGGCACAGAGAATTTAAGTGACTTGTTCAAAGTCACACAGCTGGCAAGTGGCAGAGCTGGGATTAGAACCCATGACCTCTGGCTCCCAAGCCCGTGCTCTTTCCCACTGAGCCATGCTGTTTCTCATATGTATGTACTTCAGCACACAGTGTAGTGTTTAGCATGTACTAAGCATTTAAGTTCTAGCATTAGTATTATTACCAACCAGAAGGCTACACATTGCTCTCCATCAGTCACTCAATAATTATGTGAGACTTTTACAAAATTTTCCATCAGTTTTTTAAATCTCATTGGTCCTTAGATTAAAAACCTTGGGACTGGAATAAAATATTCAATGTCAGAAATTAGACCATTCCCAATTCCAGCTATAATTATGAAGTCATTTTTCATGACAGAATCTTCAAAACAGCCGATTCATTTGAAGGATAATTTCTTACCACTATGAAAGAAAATAGGTTTTCTGCCCACATTTGACTTAACTGTGGGCTTTATTTCTTTTAAGCAAAGCAGTGATTACAAAAGCAAACAAAAAGCCTCTACAAAAACCCACCTCTCAGGAAAAGTGATCCTATCATAAATGAAAATACCACAGAATATAGCTAAAATCAGGTGACAGACACATAGAACCTAATATAATCACTGTATTTGTTAAGCACTTACTATGTGCCAGGCACTATATTAAGCACTGAGAAAGATAGAAGGTAACTGGGTTGGACATAGTCCCTGTCCCACGTGGGGCTCATAGTCTCAATCCCCATTTTATGGATGAGGTAACGGATAGAAGTGAAGCAAATTCCCCAAGGTCACACAGCAGACAAGTTGCAGAGATGGGATTAGAACCCATTACCTCCGACTCCCAGGCCAGTGCTCTATCCAGAAGGCTAAAAGTACAATTTCTGGAGACAAGCAAGTTCTGCTAGGGAGTTGTATTGATTGGAACCATGGAGAGACTCATTAAGTCACCTTGGAAAGATTCATTAAGGGGGAATAGGTTTGAGGGAGGGATGGAGTGTGGACTGCATTCTACTGACCCCAAAACAAGCTTCACCTTCTACCCATCTTCCACCCAGGAGTTACAACACCATGTTCTAGTGGTTGTGAGTCAGAGCACCTGCTAAATTTCTGACCCTTCTGCGCAAGATGGAGATAACATATATAACACATGCACTGGGATTTCAAAAGGACCTGGATTCTAATACTCACACTTCCATGTTTTTTTATAATATTTGTTGAGTGCCAGGCACTGTATTAAGCACTGGAGTGGATACAAGCTAATCAGGTTAGACACAGGACCTGTCCCACTTGGGGGTCACAGTTAATCTCAATTTTACAGTTGAGAACTGAGGCACAGAGACATGAAGTAACTTGCCCAAGTTCACACAGAAGACTTGTTGAAAACTAAGGATTAGATCCCAGGTCCTTCTGACTCCCAAGCCCATGCTCTATTCACTAAGTTACTTTTCTATCCTTTAAGAACAGTACCTGGCACATAGTAAACACTTAAATGCCACTAAAAAAAAACCCCACCTCCATGCGCTCTCTCCCATCACCTCCTCTTAGCTCAAGATTAATTCATTCTACTCCCCTTGCTCTCCTCCCATGGGAACTTCTTTAAACTGCGAGTTCATTATGGGTGGGGAACAAATCCACTAATTCTATTATATTGCACTCTCCCAAGTGCTTAGTACAGTGCTCTGCACATAGTAAGCACTCAATAAATATATTAAGTGTGCTATTTATTAAGCATTCACTATATGCAAGCAGTCTATTAAGTACTGGGGTAGACAGAGATAATGAGGTTGAGTACAATCCCTATCCCACAGTCAGGGCAGGAAGAACAGGTATTGAATCACGTGAGGACACTGAGGCAGAGCGAATTTATGGCTTTGTCAAGATTACACAGCAGGCAAATGGCCGAACTGGAATTAGAACATAGGTCCTCTGACTCCCAGGCTCGTGGTCTCCCAGGACATGCTGCTTTTATAAGCGCTTAGTACAGTGCTCTGCACACAGTAAGCGCTCAATAAATACAACTGAATGAATGAACGGGCAGGGATTGTGTCTGCTAATTCTGTTGTATTGTTCTTTCCCAGGCACTTTCATTCATTCATTCATTCATATGTATTTATTGAGTGCTTACTGTAGGAAGAGCACTATACTAAGTGCGTCGAAAGCACAATTCAGCAACAGATAGAGACAATCCCAACCCAATAATGGGCTTAGTACATGCTCTCTCTCCCTCCCTCCAGGCTCCTGTCTCCTCCTGCCTTCAGGACATCTCCATCTGGATGTCTGCCCACCATCTAAAACTCAGTATGTCCAAGACTGAATTCCTTATCTTCCCTCCCAAACCCTGCCCTCTCCCTGACTTTCCCGTCACTGTAGACGGCACTAACATCCTTCCCATCTCACAAGTCCACAACCTTGGTGTCATCCTCGACTCCACTCTCTTATTGATTCCACACATCCAATCTGTCACCAAAACCTGCCAGTCTCACCTCCACAACATTGCCAAGATCCACCCTTTCCTCTCCATCCAAACTGCTACCTTGGTGGTTCAATCTCTCATCCTATCCTGACTGGATTACAGCCCCCTCTCTGATCTCCCAAACTCCTGACTCTCCCCACTTCAGTCTATACTTCACTTTGCTGCCCAGATCATCATCATCATCATCCTCATCATAATAATAATAATGGCATTTCTTAAGCTCTTACTATGTGCAAAGCAGTGTTCTAAGCACTGGGGAGGTTACAAGGTGATCAGGTTGTCCCACAGGGGGCTCAAAGTCAATCCTCATTTTACAGATGAGGTAACTGAGGCACAGAGAAGTTGACTTGCCCAAAGTCACACAGCTGACAACTGGCAGAGCCGGGATTTGAACCCAAGACCTCTGACTCCAAAGCCCCTGCTCTTTCCACTGAGCCATGCTCCTTTGTGTAGAAACGTTCTGGGCATGTTACTCTCCTCCTCAAAAATCTCCAGTGGTTGCCTGTCAACCTACGCAACAAGCAAAAACTCCTCACTCGCGGCTTCAAGGCTGTCCGTCACATTGTCCCCTCCTACCTCACCTCCCTTCTCTCCTTCTACAGCCCAGCCAGCACCCTCCACTCCTCTGACGCTAACCTTCTCACTGTATGTTGTTCTCACCATCGACCCCCAGCCCAAATTCATTCATTCATTCTGTCGTATTTACTGAGCACTTACTGTGTGCAAAGCACTGTACTCAGTGCTTGGGAAGTTCAAGTTGGCAACATATAGAGATGGTCCCTACACAACAACGGGCACATCCTTCCCCTGGCCTGGAATGCCTTCCCTCCATACATCTGTCAAGCTAGCTCTCTTCCTCCCTTCAAAGCCCTACTGAGAGCTCACCTCCTTTGGGAGGCCTTCCCAGACTGAGCCCCCCTTTCCCTCTCCTCCTCCCCATCCCCCCCGCCCTACCTCCTTCCCCCCCCCCACAGCACTTGCATACATATTTGTACAGATTTATTACTCTATTTTACTTGTACATATTTACTATTCTATTTATTTTGTTAATGATGTGCATATAGAATTCTAGACTGTGAGCACGTTGTTGGGTAGGGCCCATCTCTATATATTACCGACTTGTACTTCCCAAGCTCTGAGTACAGTGCTCTGTGCACAGTATGCGCTCAATAAATATGATTGAATGAATGAATGCATATAGCTTTAATTCTATTTGTTCTGATGACTTTGACACCTGTCTACATGTTTTGTTTTGTTGTCTGTCTCCCCCTTCTAGACTGTGAGCCCATTGTTGGGTAGGGACTGTCTCTATATGTTGCCGACTTGCACTTCCCAAGAGCTTAGTACAGTGCTCTGCACACAGTAAGCGCTCAATACGATTGAATGAATGAATGCTGCTTGGGAAGCAGCATGGCGTAGTGGATAGAGGATGGACCTGGCAGCCAGAAGGTCATGGGTTCTAATCCCAGCTCTGCCACTTGTCTGCTGTGTGACCTTGGGCTAGTCACTTCACTTCTCTGTGCCTCAGTTACCTCATCTGTAAAACGAGGATTAAGACTGTGAGCCCCACATGGAACAGGGACTGTGTCCAACCTGATTCGCTTGTATCCACCCCATTGCTTAGTACAATGCATGGTACAGGGTAAGCGTTTAAATACCACAATTATTATTATTATTGTTATTATTATTATTACAAAGCTCAGCACATAGTAAAAACTCAATAAATATGGCTGATTGATTGATTTCTCCCTAAGAGATGTCCACCGCAGCAGCAACTAAAACCCCTGCCTATGTTCCGCTGCTCTGAGTTTCCTGCCCTCAGCCTCAGGGTGCCAATGCCCTGCCAATGCCAGTGCCCAGGCAGGACCCTTCTACTGCTCTTTGAATGTTGGCAAGCTGACTCATTCTTCTCTCAGTTTAGGCAGCCCAACTCCTCCTGAAACCCTGGTGTTTCTGAGGAGTGGACAAAAGGGATTCTGAGTTCCAGGCCAGCTGACAATTGGAAATTTTCACTGGGCACAGCTATGCTGGCTTGCTCCTCCCTAGGTCCCCACTGGATATCAAGAGGTTTGACTATGCTTCTTGATATTTCAAAATGCCTCCTACCCAGATGATGTAAAACTCCTTAAGGAACTTGGAAACAGTACCAGGCCTACAAAAGATCAAGAGGAGGAAGATGGAGTAATAAGGTGTGCCACCAAGAACAAACAAGTGACTTCTCTTTTTCCCAGTTATCTCCAAGGGGAAACAGGTGCTATAAACCTATCAACAGAAGGGAAAATGAGAAAATTACTACAAAAAGAGAGAAAACTATTCTTAATGAATAGCAGCTTCCTAAAGAGAAAGAGAATCTCATTTCTAGCCAAGCTGAGGAGAAACAATAAGAAAACCTTTGAAAACCAGTAGCGTACAGAATATTACAAAGAGATAGGGCTATGTAAAAAGAATATGAAGAGAGATTGGAGAGGTCTACAGATTTTCTCTATATGCACACATACTACTTCTTGTCACCTTCTCTTTTAGTGTACATGGACAAAGGGAGAAAAGAATGAAGAGTTTGAAGGACTAGAAGTAGAGAAAGAATAGGAAATCAAATAGAAAAGGAGCTTCTTTTTGTCTAATTCAACTTTGAGTGCAAAGAGGTGAAGTTATTACTGAAAAGATTATTCCTTTGTTGCAATTAACCTGCTGAAAACTTCATTTCTATTTTTTTAGTATGGTCAGTCAATAATTATTTTAACATGAATCCACCATATCCAGATCCAAAGTACAGTCCTTTCCCCAAGAAAACCTGAAATGCCAAGTATGTTTTGAAAGAGCAATACATCAAGCCAAAAACAGTATGTTCAGAACCAATTCTATCCATTTTCACAAAATGACTTGCAAAAGCATTAAGTTGTAAGAGCAAGGGCAGGGTACATGCCTACTACTCTTACTGTAGGCTTTCAAGTGCCTAGTACAGGGCTCTGCCTGCAGTAGGTGTTCAATCATCATCAATCGTATTTATTGAGTGCTTACTATGTGCAGAGCACTGTACTAAGCGCTTGGGAAGTACAAATTGGCAACATATAGAGACAGTCCCTACCCAACAGTGGGCTCACAGTCTAAAAGATAAATATCTATGACTATTTTGGTCAAAATGTCTTTGAGTGATCTTCCCCCTAAAGAGCTGAAAGCAGTATGGAAATTCTTTCATTCTTACAATCATGCAATGGATCCTTGCACCCACCTTATAGGGGAGAGGACCCAGTTTTAGTTTCAACTCTCAGTCCAATATATGCAAATTAGGCTAAAACACTTCATTATGGAGCTGGCTGAATTTTCATAGCTATCAGAAGCTCCTCAAATCAATCAATCATATTTATTGAGCGCTTACTGTGTGCAGAACACTGTACTAAGCTCTTGGGAAGTACAAGTTGGCAACATATAAAGACAGTCCCTACCCAACAGTGGGTTCACAGTCTAAAAGGGGGAGACAGAGAACAAAACCAAACATACTAACAAAATAAAATAAATAGAATAGATATGTACAAGTAAAATAGAGTAATAAATATGTACAAACATATATACATATATACAGGTGCTGTGGGGAAGGGAAGGAGGTTAGATGGGGGGGATGGAGAGGGGAACAAGAGGGACAGGAAGGAATTGGCTCAGTCTGGGAAGACCTCCTGGAGGAGGTGAACTCTCAGTAGGGCCTTGAAGGGAGGAGGAGAGCTAGCTTGGCGGATGGGCAGAGGGAGGGCATTCCAGGCCCGGGGGATGACGTGGGCCGGGGGTCGATGGCGGGACAGGTGAGAACGAGGCACGGTGAGGAGATTAGCAGGAGAGGAGTGGAGGGTGCGGGCTGAGCTGCAGAAGGAGAGAAGGGAGGGGGGCGAGGTGATGGAGAGCCTTGAAGCCGAGGGTGAGGAGTTTCTGCCTGATGCGCAGATTGATTGGTAGCCACTGGAGATTTTTGAGGAGGGGAGTAACATGCCCAGAGCGTTTCTGGACAAAGACAATCCAGGCAGCAGCATGAAGTATGGATTGAGGTGGGGAGAGACATGAGGATGGGAGATCAGAGAGAAGGCTGATGCCGTAGTCCAGACGGAATAGGATGAGAGCTTGAACGAGCAGGGTAGTGGTATGGATGGAGAGGAAAGGGTGGATCTCGGCAGTGTTGCGGAGCTGAGACCGCTGTCTCAGAATCAACTACCAATCACTCAATCAGTCAATATTTATTGAGTGCTTAGAATGTGTAGGACACTGTACTAAACCTTTGGGAGAGTACAACACAGCATAATGACAGACACATTCCCTGCCCAAAGTGAGCTTAAATTCTAGAAGGGGAAACAGACATTAATATAAGTAAATTATGGCTATGTACATAACTTCTGAGGATCTAGGGGGTTGTGAGTAGTGAATAAAGGGAGCAAATCAGGACAGCACAGAAGAGCATTGAAGAAAAGGAAAAGAGGGTTTAGTCAGGAAAGACCTATTGGAGGAGATGTGCCTTCATTAAGGCTTTGAAGGTGGGGAGAGCAATTGTCACATAGAGAGGGAATTCCAGGCCAGAGACAGGTCATGAACAAAAGGTCAGTGGCAAGATAGACAAGATCGAGGTACAGTTAGTAGGTTAGCATTAGAGGAGTAAAGTGTGAGGGCTGGGTTGTAATGTGAGAGTGGTGAGGTAGTAAGGGGCAGGTGATTGAGTGCTTTAAAATGAGGGTAAGGAGTTTCTGTTTGATCTGGAAGTATATGGGCAACTGGAGGGTCTTGAAGAGTGGGGAGACATGTACTGAACATTTTTGTAGAAAAATGATCTGGGCAGTAGGATGAAGTGTGGACTGGAGTGGGGAGAAGTAGGATGATGATAATGATGATGGTATTTGTTAAGCACTTACTATGTGCAAAGCACTGTTCTAAGCACTGTGGAGGTTACAAGGTGATCAGGTTGTCACAAGGGGGGACATCCCCATTTTACAGATGACAGAACTAAGGCACAGAGAAATTAAGTGACTTGCCCAAAGTCACACAGCTGACAGTTGGTGGAGCTGGGATTTGAACCCATGACCTCTGACTCCAAAGCCTGGGCTCTTTCCACTGAGCCATGCTGCTTCTCCAAGGAAGCAGGGAGGTCAGCAAGGAAGCTGATACAATAATCAAGATGGGATAGGATAAGTGCTTGGATTAAAATGGTCACAGTTTGGATGGAGAGGAAAGGATGGATTTTAGTCATGTTGTGAAGGTTTAACTGACAGGATTTAGTGATAGATTGAATATGTGGGTTGAATAAGAGAGGAGTCAAGGATGATGCCAAGGTTATGGGATAGAAAAACAGAAAGGATAGTGGTGCTGTCTATAGTGATGGGAAGACAGGGGAAGGACAGTGTTTGAGTGGGAAGATAAAGATTTCTGTTTAAGACATGGTATGTTTGAGAGTGATGGCAGGACATCCAAGAAGAGATGTCTTGAAGGCTGGAGGAAATGCGAGACTGCAGAGAGCGAGAGAGATCAGGTCTGGAGACATAGATTTGGGAATGGTGGTAGTGGAGTAAATGAGCTTTCCAAGGGAGTGGATGTAGATGGAGAATAGAGCAGGACCAAGAACTGAACCTTGACAGATACCCACAGTTAGGGGGTGGAAGGCAGAGGAAGAGCCCATGAAAGAGACTGAAAATGAGAGGTCAGAGAGAGGAGGAGAATCATGAAAGGATAATGTCAGTGAAGCTGAGGTTGGATAATATTTCCAGGAGAAAGGGGTGGTCGAGAGTGTCCCTTTGAGAGACCAGTTTCTGTGAAGTTAAGGGGATGGAAGCCAGTTCTGATGGGGCTCAAGGAGAGAACTGAAGGAGAGAAACCTGAGACTGCAGGTGTACTCAATTCACTCAAAGAGTTTGGAGAGGCATGGTAGGAGGGAAATGACGAGATACCTGGAGGGAGCCGTGGGGTCGAGGGGTTTCTTCATAGAGAGACAAGAGCATGTTTGAAAGCAGAGGGGAAGAAGCCACTGGAGGTCATGGAGGGAAGAAGGGAGGGAGTAAGTGCTTTGATAAGTTGCAAAATTATGGGGTCGGATGCACAGGTGGAGGGGTGGATTTTGAGAGAAGGCAAGGATTTTGAGATCTCCTCTTGAGATACTGCTGGAAAGGATAAGAGAGTTTTAGAAGGGGTAGGAGGATAGAGGGTCTGGAGAGAAGCAGGGGAGATTTTAGTGAGATCAACCTAATAGTTTCTATTTTTTCAGTAAAGGAGGTAGCCAGGTCACTAGGGCAAGGAGTAATAAGGGAGGTGGGAGGAAAGGAGGTTTGAGGAGGGAGTTGAACATCTGGAATAATTGTCAAGGGCAAAGGGCATTAGTGTCAAAAAGGATGGAGAAATAATTTTGCCAGGAAGAGGAGAGGCCAGAGTTAAAGCACATAAGAATGAAATTGAGGTGGGCAAATTTGTCCTGATATCTATATTTCTGCCAGCAATACTCTGTAGCTCATGTACAGGAGCGAAGGAAGTTAATGATGAAGGTGATTCAGGGCTGTGGGTTCATAGTACAAGTTTGACAAAGTACTAGGGGCTCTTAACTAGTCACTGAACTGTTTCATTGGGAGGCAATATTCTCCCAGAATTTGTGCTGATCAGGGTGAGAGCTGGCAATGGGAAGGGAAGACAGGGCAGGAGGAAGGAGGAACTGGAGAGGAGCAGGGGAGATTTTAGGGTGGTCATACTTCAAAGTTTTAATTTTTTCAATAAAGTAGGTAGCCTGGTTATTAGGGGCAAGGGATGGGGGAGAGGGGTACAGACAGTTTGAGGAGGGAATTAAATGTCTGGCTCAACTGGTCAGGGCAATAGGCATGGGTGTCGATGAAGAAGGAGAAATCATTTTGTTGGGAAGAGGAGAGGGGCAGAAGCTCCTCAGATCGTGTAGCCTCAGTGCCTGCCCTGACCCCTATAAACCAGAGAAACCAGGCTCCAACCCAACACTAGCATCTCCCAGGGAGCACTTTCAGTGGACTGCTGATTCCTCAGGTATTAATTTGTCACTGGGAAAAATCGACGTAACCATTGCCTGGAAAAGACAAATACAGCATCCACAAATAATGAAACCAGGAAAATAACAGCCAATTACCTAGGCATTTATCGTGTGTTAAGTACCTAAATGAATAACAGTGGAATCAGTGAGTGAAAAGAATGGGAAAAAAATATATCCAGTCACTAATAGGTCCACAGTTATGTTAAAAATAGGATTTCCAGGCAGATTTGGAGTACTCTATATAATAGTTCAGTGATTAGAAAAGGAAAAGAAAAATTATTTTGATTTTCCATAGTGACACATAATATACTGAGGGTAAAATTGGATAACAATCTAAGATCACCTATCATACCATGCAAAAATATTCGTCACACGTCACTATGGTGGTGGTTTAAAAGGCAGAAGTAGGGAGAGGTCTGCTGGGGCTTTGCCTGGCAGCATGCAGTGTAGCTTAGTGGAATGAGCACAGGCTTGGGAGTCAGAGGTCGTGGGTTCTAATCCCAGCTCTACCACTTGTCAGCTATGTCACTTTGGGCAAGTCACTTAATAATAATAATAATGATGGTATTTATTAAGTGCTTACTATGTGCAAAGCACTGTTCTAAGCACTGGGGAGGTTACAAAGTGATCTGGTTGTCCCACGGGGGGCTTGCAGCCTTAATTCCCATTTTACAGATGAGGGAACTGAGGTCCAGAGAAGTTAAGTGACTTGCCCAAAGTCACACAGCTGACAATTGGTGGAGCCGGTATTTGAAGCCATGACCTCTGACTCCAAATAATAATAATAATAATAATAATAATAATAATAATAATAATAATAAGAATGGTATTTGTTAAGCACTTACTATGTGCAAAGCACTGTTCTAAGCACTGGGGGGATACAAGGTGATCAGGTTGTCCCATGTGGGGCTCACATTCTTAATCCCCATTTTACAGATGAGGGAACTAAGGCACAGAGAAGGTAAGTGACTTGCCCAAAATCACACAGCTGACAATTAGCAGAGTCGGGATTTGAACCCATGACCTCTGACTCCAAAGCCCATGCTCTTTCCACTGAGCCATGCTGCTTCTCATAGCATCACTTAACTTCTCTGTGCCTCAGTTACCTCATCTATAAAATGGGTATTAAGACTGTGAGCGCCATGTGAGACAACCTGATTACCTTCTATCTCACCCAACACTTAGAACAGTGCTTGGCACATAGTAAGCACTTAAATGCTATCATCATCATCATCATCATTCAGAGACGAAGGTTTCCATCCAAAGAATCACTTTGTTGGTCAGTGAGTCGTATTTATTGAGTACTAACTTGTGTGCAGAGCACTGTAATTAGTGCTTGGGAGAGTACAATCTAACAGATACAGTCCCTGCCCACAATGAGCTTATAGTCTAGAGGGCAATCTAACTTTGGGAATTTAACCTGGAGGATGGGCTCAGACAAAATTCTGAAAATAGCTGCCTAGGATAGGGGTGGAGGGCAGGAATAGGGGCAACCTCCTTGAGGTTGTTGGAGCCACAACACAACATTGGCTGTTTGACTGAAAGTGGGTTTTGCACATAAAATCCTTGCCTGCTGCACTGTCCAGTTCCTCATTTGATGCATCCACTGCCCCAGGAGGAACATATCTGCCAGGGACAACAGAATGCGTGTGGCCCATGCCCTGTTGCCTTGCACACTGCAAATGCTTAAGAAATATCATAGATTGATTATCATTATAATCAAATTTTAATGGCATTTGTTGTCTTACTATGGGCCAGCACTGTAATAATAATAATAATAATAATAATAATAATAGTAATAATAATAATGGCATTTATTAAGCACTTACTATGTGCAAGACACTGTTCTAAGCACTGGGGAGGTTACAAGGTGATCATGTTGTCCCACGGGGCTTACAGTCTAAATCCCCACTTTTCAGATGAGGTAACTGAGGAACAGAGAAGTTAAGTGACTTGCCCAAAGTCACATAGATGACAATTGGCAGAGCTGGGATTTGAACCCATGACCTCTGACTCCAAAGCCTGTGCTCTTTCCACTGAGCCATGCTGCTTTGGCACTGTACTAAGTGCTGGGACAGATACTCAGATAATCAGGTTAGACCCAGCTCATGTTCTCCATGGGGCTCACAGTCTTAATCCCCATTTTACAGATGAAGGTAACTGAGGCACAGAGAACTTAGTGATTTACCCAAGGTCACACAGCAGACAGGTGGCGGAGCTGGGATTAGAGCCCAGTTTAACTCCCAGGTTCATGTTCTTTCCATTAAGCCACACTGCTTCTCAATTCATTCCCCCACATTCTTGGTCCCAAAGTCATTGTGACTGAAGCAAGACTCATCATCACTTACTAATTCTATCTGGTGAGCAGATACTAGCATATTCATTCGTTCAATCAATCATATTTATTGAGTGGTTATTGTGTGCAGAGCACTGTACTAAGCACTGAGGAGAGTAGAATACAACAATAAACAGACACATTCTCTTCCCACAACGAGCTTATGGGCTATATGGGGGGTTGGGCTGGTGGCGGGGGGCGCAGACAGACATCAATACAAATAAATAAATTACAGATACGTACATAAGTGCTGTGGGGCTGGGTGGGTGGGGGGTGAAGAACAAAGGAAGAAGGGAGTGGGAGGAGTGGGAAGAAGGGAATCTGGGAAGGCCTCTTGGAGGAGATGAGCTCTCACTGAGGCTTTGAAGTGGGAAAGTAATTGTCTGTTGGATTTGGGGAGGGAGAACATTCCAGGCCAGAGGCAGGAAGTGGACTAGGAGTCTATGGCAAGATAGGTGAGATGGAGGCACAGTGACAATTAGCATTAAGAGTAGTGAAGTGTATGAGCTGGGTTTTAGCGAGATGAAGGTGAAGGATTGTAGTGAGGTGAGTTAGGACGTGGCAAGGTGGTGGAATGCTTTAAAGCCAATAGTGAGGAGTGTTTGTTTGAGGCAGAGGTGGATGGGCCAACCACTGGAGTTTTTTAAGGAGCAGGATGACATCCTGAATGCTTTTGTGGAAAAATGATCAGGGCAGCAGAGTGAACTATGGACTGGAGTGGTGAGAGACAGGAAGTTGGGAGGTCAGCAAGGAGGCTGATGCATTACTCCATGTAGGATAGCATGAGTGATTGTATTAATATGGTAGCAATTTGGACGGAGAGGAAAGGGCAGATTTTAGTGATGTTGTGGAGGTGGGACCGACAGGATTTAGTGATGGATTGAATGTGTGAGTTCAATTCGTTCGTGTTGTTGGACGAACGTTTCCTAATTCCCTAACAAATCTCTAGCTAAAATGAATGAGGAAGCCATGGGTTATGACCAAACTGAGTGAACTTAAAATCTTTGATGGATGGCTATCTGAACCTTTCAAAACTAATGGAATGATGAGACAATTTAAATTTAATTCTGGAAATTTAAACTATCTTGTATCATTGCATTATGCTAGAATCACAGGAATCAACTTAAATTCCGTCCACTTCAGGACCTCAAAAATCATAGAAAAATTTAATATCGAGGTATGCTTATGGACAAATATTGTCATTACTTCATCTGTGTCAAGAGTATAGTCATCCTACCTTTTTGGTTTCATGCTGTTAAAGTAATTTACATTCTGTTTGGAATAGGTGGTATTGGAGAAACTATGAAATCCAAATCGTTTTAGATGCCATTGCAAACAAGGGTACACTATTTAAAATTCTCTAGGCTGTAACCTTGTCTACATTAGACTACACTTGTCTAGAATATAAGATCATTGTGGGCAGGGAATGTGTTTGTTTATTGTTCTATTGTACTCTCCCAAGTGTTTAGTACAGTGTTCTGTACACAGTAATGGCTCAATAAATATGATTGAACTCAAAAATATTACAATGGACCAAAGTCTGGTGGAAATGTGGATATGAGGCAGAAGTGAAATTTTTCTGGCTAATTAGATTTTTACTTTCAGAAGAAAAAGAAAGTATGTTGGATAGGCATTTTGCATTTTACCATGAAATTTTACTGTAATACCATTCCTATAATAATAATAATGATGGTATTTGTTAAGCGCTAACCATGTGCAAAGCACTGTTCTAAGCGCTGGGGTAGATACAACATTATCAGGTTGTCCCACGTGGGGCTCACAGTCAGTCCCCATTTTCCAGATGAGGTAACTGAGGCACAGAGAAGTTAAGTGACTTGCCCAAAGTCACACAGCTGACAAGTGGCAGAGCTGGAATTCAAACCCATGACCTCTGACTCCAAAGCCCGTGCTCTTCCCACTAAGCTGTGCTGCTTCCTATAAAACCAATATAACAGGACTATCCAAATAGACTGAGCAGAGAAAATTGCTGAAGGACATCTTTCAAAGGATTTACCTTGTGCAGAAAATCTAAAACATATTTGTGACATTTCTGTTAATTTTTATCCATTAATGATGGTTGAGACTTTCTCATTATTCTATAAAAAAAAATCTGCAATTGCCCTAGAGTCTCCCCAACAGTCAAGCAAAAACAGCATTAATTCCTATGTGATCTGGAGGCAGGTCTAGTTCAGTTGGGTTTGGTCGCTCCTGCACTGCAGCCGCTCCTCCGGCCCTGCCCGCCTCTTCTCCCGAGCCACCCTGACCCCATCTGAACCCTCCGGTGGAGCCACCAAATGAATGACCGCTGTGGACAAGCTCAAGTTCCAAGAGTTGGATGATGCCACTCATCTGCTGGTGGGAGCACTAGATGCCACCACGATAAGCATCAATGAGCTTGGGGTCGGCAGCAGGAGGACCCAGGGCTGCCAAGGGCTCTGCCAGGGCTCCAGAAGGGAGGAGAATGAGGAGCTGCTGAGCCACGATGACTCAGATCGCTTGGAGGTGATGCTTCTCATTTCAGTTACTTGATCAGGGCTGTGTGCATAAAGCATGCAGCACTGCACTAAGTGCTGTGGGGAGATCACCAAACTCAGGGCAAGGCACTACCACTCCCCCAGAAAGGTGTTACATCAAAAAGACTCAAATGTCCACTCATTCTAAGTCAGGTGACTTCAGTCCATCAGTCTCACTGATTGACTGATACCTCCTGGGAGGTCTCAGCACTTGTCTACATATTACATATTATAAACTATTTATTTATAGTAATATCTGTGTTCCCTTCTAGACTGTAAATTCATTGTGGGCAGGGAACGTGTCTGTCAAATCTTGTACTCTGCCGAGTGCTTAGTACAGTGCTTTGTACACCGTGAGTGCTCAATACCACTGATGGTGATAGATGAAAAGTCTGTATTAAAAATTAGCATTAATTATTTATTCTTCCATACCTTTATTGTATGCTAAATTCTAAAGCCTTAATATATTGTTGTATTTCTTTAGCTTACCCATCCTGTAGCACTTAAGCACTATGATAAAGGATAAAACTAGTCAATAGAGGAAGAAAAGAAATATTTCCTCTACATTGCTTCAATCAGTTTTTTTCAGGTTGAACACAGTATAATTAGAGCTAATGTACTTGGTAAACAATTCTTTGCCTTTGATCTGAATCTATCTGGTTTGAAATCAGAGAAGGGGATTTGCATGAGGACTAAATTTGACTTAATTGGATCATTTAAATGGTTTACACTCCTAAGGCAGCTATTTTGCTAGATATTACATCTTTTTTGAACAATCTGCACTTTTCCAAACTTAACTTCGTTTTTTGCCTACGAAGAGATTTGAAGAACTTTTAATATCATCCCTAATAATATTAAGATTGGGAAACTCAAGAGAAACCAAAATAGCAGGCCTAGACCTTCACAGGTAGATCCTTCAGAGGAAAGATAATAGGGAAGCAGGGTAGCCTAGTGAAAAGAGCACAGGTCTAGGAGTCAGAGGACCTGGGTCGTAATTCCGACTCCATCACTTGTCTGCTGTATGACCTTGAGCAAGTCACTTAACTACAGTGTGCTAATTTCCTCATCTGTAAGAAAGGGGATTACATCCTAGCCCCTCCTTCTTAGACTGTGAGCCCCATGTGGAACATGATTATCTTGTACCTACCCCAGTGCTTAGTGCAGTGTTTAAACCTACCGTTTAACAAATACCATCATTATCATTAGTATTACATTTGCATATGATTAAAGTCAAGCCTTGAATAAAATCCACAGCTTTTGCTACCTTCAAAACAGCTTTACTCCCTCTCCTTTCCGGTGAGCCTGTCTTCTAAACTGTAAGCCTGTTGTTGGGTAGGGTTGTCTCTATTTGATGCCGAATTGTACTTTCCAAGTGCTTAGTACAGTGCTCTGCACACAGTAAGAGCTCAAGAAATACGACTGAATGAATGACTTCTACTTTACAAAGATCTCCCACTGTCTACACACCAATAAAGGTCATAACTCCCCATATCAGCATTCCAGCTCTGAGAGTAAAAGAGTGGGATTGCCTGAGTTGATCCTGATTATCCTACTATGAAGGAGTGAGACATTTAGTAATGAAGAGGAAATAAACTAAGGAAATGTTAAGTTGAAATTACCGGTATCAGTGTGCTTACACCCCCATAAAGAATCCATTTGGTACCACCCTTTTCCACCTCTAGAACTTACATATTTATTCATATCCATCCCCAGCACTTGTATATATATGAAATTATACATTTAGTTATCATTTGTTCTAATTCCACTATTTATGAATTTTTCAGTTTGTGTCCCCCTTTAGCCTGTGAACTCCTTGTGAAGAAGTAATGTGTCTGTTGCTTCTGATAGACTTTCCCAAGTGCTGTGTACAATTCATCACACCAGTAGGGCACTTAGTAAATGTCTTCACTAGTATTACTACTTCTACTACTGTAGCTGTCTTTCAAGTTTTAAGACCCTAATACTGTTAGTGAAATTTTATCAGTATTCATATATAGCTGAAAAGACTAGTATATGTCCATATATGGACACAAAGATTGCCTTTCACTGTATTTTGGCATTTTCTGTATACTATACCTTCCATTTTTTTTAAAGGTATTTGTTAAATGCTTATTTTGTGTTAATCACGTTGAACACAGTACCTGTCCCACATGGGACTCACAGTCTAAACAGGAAGAACAGGTATTTACAGTTGAGGAAACTGAGACCCAGAGATGTTAAAGATGTTAAGTGACTTGCCCAAGGTCACAAAGTAAGCAATTGGCAGAGCTGGGATTGGAACTCAGGTCCTCTGACTCCCTAGTCCCTGTTCTTTCAACTTGGCCATGCTTCTTCGTTCTTGAGCCCAGGTTTTCTTAATGTGATGTTCCCAAAGTTTCTGCTCTAAAAGCTTGTTACTATTGCCTACTAGTTTAACTAAAGTTATGTCATGAGTGTGAGTTTCACTTCTGTCTATTCTTCCCTAATTAGACTTGCCATAAAGATAAAGCAGGTTACCTATAATCTCTACATATAATGTTAAGTGCTTATGAAGAGCAAAAGCCTGTCACTATGTCTACTTGTTTAGCTAAAGTTATATCATGAGTGTGAGTTGCACTTCTATCTATCATTTCCTAATTAGGCTTGCCATAAGCAACTGTTTCGATAAAGTAGGTCATGGTCAGAACAGCTGAGCATATAATTAGTTTAATGGTATTTGTTAAGCATTTATTAAGTGCCAAGCACTGTACTAAGCATTCTCACTGTGCCTTGTTGTTGCCTGTCTCGCTGTTGACCCTGGCCCATGTCCAACCTCTGGCCTGGACGCCCTCCCTCCTCAAATCTGCCAAATTACTCTCCCCCCTGCTTCAAAGCCTTATTGAAGGCACATCTCCTCCAAGGGGCCTTCCCAGACTAAGTCCCACTTTTCCTCATCTCCCACTCCCTTCTGCATTGCCCTGACTTGCTCTTCCCCCCTTCTCCCCACCCCACAGCACTTATGTATTTATCTATAATTTTATTTATTTATATTGAGGTCCATTTATTTTTATTGCTGTCTGTCTCCCCCGCCCAGACTATGAGCTCATTGTGGGCAAGAATTGTCTCTCTCTATTTCTGTATTGTACTTGCCCATGTGGTTAGTACAGTGTTCTGCACACAGTAAGTGCTCAATAAATACCATTGAATAAATGAATGGGGAAATACAAATTAATCAGGTTTTACACAGTCCATGTCTCACACAGGGCTCACGGGGTTAATCCCTGTTTTACAGATGAGGTAACTGAGGCACAGAGAAGTTAAGTAACCTTCCCAAGGTCATACAGCAGACAAGCGGTGGAGCTGGGATTAGAACCCAGGTCCTCTGACTCCTAGGCCTGTACTTTAACCACTAGACCATGCTGCTTCTCTCAAAGTGCTTCTCAGGAGGCATTCCCAGACTGAGCCCCCTACTTCCTCTCCCCCTCCTCCCCCTCCCCACCCCCCGCCTTACCTCCTTCCCCTCCCCACAGCACCTGTATATATGTATATATGTTTCTATGTATTTATTACTCTATTTTTCTTGTACATATTTATTCAATTTATTTTATTTTGTTAATATGTTTTGTTTTGTTGTCTGTCTCCCCCTTCTAGACTGTGAGCCCGCTGTTGGGTAGGGACCGTCTCTATATGTTGCCAACTTGTACTTCTCAAGCGCTTAGTACAGTGCTCTGCACACAGTAAGTGCTCAATAAATACAACTGAATGAATGAAAGTATTCAAAGTAAGTACGCTACTAGAACAATTGCAAATGGAAATGGGGCGTTCTGGGAGAGATGTGTCTATGGCATTGTTATGGGTCAGACACTACAACAGCATAAGACAACAAGTGGAAAGAGCACAGATCTTGGAGTCAGAGGACATGGATTCTAATCCTGCTTCTAATACTTGCCTGCTGTGTGACGTTGGGCAAGTTACTTAACTACTCTTTGTCTCAGTTTCTTCAACTGTAAACAGGGGACTCAATAACTGTTCTTCCTCCTATTTGGACTGTAAGCCCCATGTGCAACAGGGACTGTACCATCCTGACTGATTTGTATCTATACCAGCAATTAGAAGAGTGCTTGACACATAGTAAGCTCCTAAGTACCATAAAAAAATTAGTGTCCCAATTGTACATCAAGCTCAACATACACACAACTGAACTCAGCTTCCTTCCCAAATCCTCTCCTCCATCCAACTTTTCCATCACAGTTGGCAAGATCACCCTCCTCCCTGTCCCTAAAGCCTGCCACCCTGGCATTATCCATGACGCCCCCATCCCTTTCAACCTTCATACTAAGTCACTAAATCCTATCAGCCTTTCCTCCATAGCATTTCTAAGATGCACCTCTTTCTCTGCATCCAAATGGCTACCATAATGGTCCAGGCATTTGCCATATCTCATCTTGACTACTCTAACAGTCTTCTTATTGACCTCCCTGCCTCCCAGTCAATTGCCTACTCACTCCTCTCCCAGAGAAACTCCTGACTATTGACAAAAATCACTCATTTAGCTGACTCCCTCCTGCTTATCCACCCTCTTCTCCCCCACTACACCCCAGTTTGTAGGTTTTTTCCACTCAAGGCAACCCATTTACTGTGCCTTGTTCTTGTTTCCCTCCCACCCCCAACTGATGATTCTTAAAAAGTCTGGGGAAACGGGAGGGAGAAAGGCAAGGGTTAGGCCTTGCTAAGGGTCAGGGTGGGGTTAGAAAAAATTTTCTGAACTGATCGAACAGGAATGTAACTGGACAAGAGGAGAAAAGGATGAAAGAAAATTAATTTTCCAAGAGTGATTGAATGTACTGGCAGGCAGGGCTTACAGAACCTGAGCTAGATCAGTAATTAGTGTATAGCATGGCTCCAGATTTTGTGTGTTATGGGGGCATGTTTTCATTTTGGGTAGCCACACCCCTGATCGGGAGAGTGTCCACTTTGAATTTGAGAAAATCTGGTCACTTTATGTTATTCCAAAAGACCTCTTGGAACAAGGAGGAGATTTTTTAGAATGGGTCAGTTCCTTTGAGGATGGTGTGATACTTTACCAGAGCTTCCATAAAGGATGGTTTATTGAAAATGTTTCACTTACAACTTTATAGCTGCTTCCTATTACACTACAGAGGAAACTACTCTCACCTACTCGTTCAATGTTGGGAAATATTCCAGGTCAGTGAATGCTTATATACATTCTCAGAGCAGAACTGAAGAAGGACCAAGGCTGCTCCTGCTTGGCCCTTATGCTATGCAGAGAGATGAGTTAGAAAGGATAAAAATAGAAAAGAAATGTGCTTCAAAATTAACAGCATAGTTAGCTCCTGACATGACTGTGACTTGAGTAAGACATGCAACCTAAGGCTGAACTACTACCAAGATTGTAAATCAACTAATATTTTTCTCAGAACTACCAACTAACATTTTGCTTTAGCTTACAACAGTGCTTTGCACATAGTAAGCACTTAATAAATGCCATCATTATTATTATTATTTTGCTGTTCCTAGTATCAGTGCTACTCACTCCTGGCTTTTATATATGCATTATGCAAAGAAAATTTGCATGAATACTGAGCCAAGACTTAAAGTTAGGTTGTACGACAATATTTGGCTTCCTGGAGCCTCTTGGGAGTTTGGGAATTAAGATGACATCACATTGTTTTAAAGAGCACCTGAAGTTCTATCTACATGATCATTCATACAAGGAAAACAGGGAACATTACCAGGTACTGGACTGCATTATACAAAATCTTTCCATTATGTAATAGCATTAATGTGTCCCAGAAGTCATGCCATTAACAATAATTACCATCCACTGCAATTTACATACATCACTACCCTACCAGTAATTTCTCCATTGTTCTGAACAGTAAAACTAATCTCCAGTGGCTACCAGTCAACCTACGGATCAGGCAAAAACTCCTCACTCTCGGCTAAAAGGCTCTCCATCACCTCGCCCCCTCCTACCTTACCTCCTTTCTTTCTTTCTTTCTACAGCCCAGCCCTCACCCTCAGTTCCTCTGCCACGAATCTCCTCACTGTACCTCATTCTTGCCTGTCCCACCATCGACCTCTGGCCCACGTCCTCCCCCTGGCCTGGAATGCCCTCCCTCCGCACATCCGCCAAGCTAGCTCTCTTCCTCCCTTCAAAGCCCTACTGAGAGTTCACCTCCTCCAGGAGGCCTTCCCAGACTGAGCCCCCTTCTTCTTTTCCCCCTCCCCAGCTCCCCCGCCCTACCTCCTTCCCCTCCCCACAGTACCTTTATATATGTTTGTACAGATTTATTACTCTATTTTATTTTGTTAATATGTTTTGTTTTGGTGTCTGTCTCCCCCTTCTAGACTGTGAGCCTGCTGTTGGGTAGGGACCATCTCTATGTGTTGCCAACTTGTATTTCCCAAGCGCTTAGTACAGTGCTCTGCACACAGTAAGTGCTCAATAAATACAATTGAATGACTGAATGAACTATGAAATCCATAACTGACCTGACAAAAGACAGCAGTGAATGGACTAACAGCAGAGTGGCCTAGTGGAAAGAGCACAGGCCTGGAAATCGGAGGACCTGGGTTCTAATCCCTGCTCTGCCAATTGCTATGCCATTTGCTTAGCTGTGTGATCCTGGGTAAGTCACTTAACTTCTCTGGGCCTCAGTTTCCTCAACAGTAAAATGGGGATTCAATGCCTGTTCTCCCTCCTACTTAAGACTGTGAGCCTCCATGCGGAGCAGGGATTGGTTTTAACATGTACCTACCTCAGCACTTAGAAGAGTTTTTGATACACAGTAGTGCTTAACAAGTGCCATAAAACAAACCAACACCAACATATCATTCACTATTCAACAGGAGTTTATTGGTATTAAGACAGCATTCCTTATTTTCAGTTGATTTGCTCAGCAGTGGAATATAGTGAATTCTATTTGAGACTGTATAGCCATCTGGAAAACATGCTAAACACTGAGACTGCTGTTCTTACATAGTTTCCAATATACTGTCAGATGATGGATTAAGAAGAAGAACATGGCCAGAACCCATCATGGTACAGTATCACAACCAACATTTACTGAGCATCATTTGGGTGCAGAGCCCACAGAGAATGATTCAAATAAGTCATTTTCATCAATAACTCAAAGTGGGACTTGGCATCCTTAGAAATCTGTATTTCAGCTTTATCTTTCTGAGATCAATATTTTTCAACAGGGAAGCAGGGGCTAAATATCGTGGCCATTTCTGTACCACTACTTTGTCATCATTGATCTTGCTGCCATGGGCCAGAGAGAATGTGTTTCAGAGAAAAAGCAGTAGCTTTTGCGGTTCTTTTACCAAGGTTTAATATAGCCCAGTAATGGTCTAATGATTAATATTTCAAGGGAATTGTCGTACAAATTTCTGGGAAAAAACATCCATTTGAAGAATGTCACCTTGGTGACAGACAAGGACCCATATCCACCACAGGTCAATGTAAATAGTGCAGTTAGAGATTATACTCTCCACCTCCTCACAGACCACTGGAAATTCATTCATTCATTCAATCATATTTATTGAGCACTTATTGTGTGCAGAGCACTGTACTAAGCACTTGGGAAGTACAAGTTGGCAACATATGCAGCCCTACCCAACAATGGGCTCACAGTCTAGAAGGGAATGTCACCTTGGTGACATTCTTGTGATATTGTGAAGAAATCTATTCACAAATACTCAACATCCATAAAAATGGTTTTTATGGCATTGAGAGATTAGAGCTGAATATTAAAACATGATTACATCCTCCTTCCGTTCATGACCTTGAAATCTATGGAATAACCACGACTCCCTTTGAAGTTTCTCATCATTCTTTTTCATCAGGGCTTATCCTCTGGTATGCAAATTAGTCTCTAGGAGAACTTGGCCCCCTGTAGAAGGGCTGATGATTCTCAGGGAACCAGAAGACTCTATCATGTACCAGAAGAGCATAGGCATCAAATCTAATTTACTACAGGATTCTCAAAAAGACTTTACTGACCTCCCAGAGAGCAGCACTTTTCTCCCTGAGACCACTTTAACTCACCAACCAGTCATAGTGGTGCCCAAAATCTCAGTCCTGGAGCATCTGCTCTTTGCTCTTGAGGAGCCTGTCTTCTCAGAGTTTCAGTTACCACCTACATATGAAGATGATTCCCAGAGCTACAATCCAGTCCTTGCCTCTTGCCTGTGCTCTAGGCCCGAAACTGTCACTGTTTTCAGGGAAGCTCCAATACACCTCCACTCCCATCTAAGTAAGATTAACCCAGTGCTCATTATCTCTCCTTCCAGTGGTTCATATTTCACATTCTGACCACTCCTCTCCTGTTTTCCCAAGCCTGTAAACTTTGCACTATTGCCACCATCACCAAATCCAACTATTCTTCTTCCATTGAAATTTTGCAAACCTGAAAGGTCAAAAGAAGATACCAAAGGGACACTGATATGTAAGTATGCCTAAAGAAAATTTTTATTATAACCCACTTCATTCATGCTCGTAATCCAAGAAACGCCATAAATTAAAGAGCAAAGCAGTCACTGAGACTTAGAAGAAAAGGCAGGAAATGAAGTCACATCCAGGGCAGTTAGGATAAAATAAGGCTCTTTTTTCTGTTTAACTTGGCAATATTCATCCAGGAGATGATGGGTAAGGCGGATGGAGAAAGGAACAGAAAAGGGAGATATATCTTGATGTTTTTACACTGGGAGTAGCATGTGCTGTCTGATCACCCACATGCTGGAAATAGTGCAAATAGTAGGAGATTTCCAAAAAAAAAAGCAAAAGAATAATCATAAAATGATTCATGGTAGTTAGAAATAGCTACACTATCTCATTCAATCCTTAGCAGAGACATGTTTTATTCCTATCATCTGTATTTATGCATCCCACATTGGCCTTTCCAGCCCCACATACACCTAGGGGAACCTCACCTTCAGTGGTGTCTTCTGCAAATAAATAGGGCAATTCTATGCACATTTTTTTGTGTTTTCAGTTACACTATTTCACTTTGATGTAGCTTACCTCTGCTACTGCTATTTGTAAATAAGTTTGTCTATCTCTTCCATTATATTGTAAGCACTTTGAGGGCAGGGAATGGGTGCCTTTGCTTATATTGTATTCTCCCAAGCACATAGCATAGTGCTTGTCACTTAGTAGTTGTTTACTAAGTGCCACTGAGCAATTGATCAGAGTAATGGAGCTGCACAGGCAGGAGGTTTAGCATTAAGTTTTCTACAAGGCAGTGGTAGATCCGGGAGAGAGGGTGGCAGCTTCCATGGGCATAAGAGGAAGGAGTGTAGAAAGAGCTTAGAACAGTGTTTTGCACATAATAAGTGCTTAACAAAAGCTATTATTATTATTATTATTATTATTATTAAAGAGCCTAAGGTGATCCTTTCTTCCCCATTTCCCAGCCACATCCATTTTGTCTTTCTCTCCACTCCAGTCTCTCCCCCATGGTGGGGAAGGAGCACTCATTCATTGTCGTATTTATTGAGCGCTTACTGTGTGCGGAGCACTGTACTAAGCGCTTGGGAAGTACAAGTTGGCACCATATAGAGACGGTCCCTACTCAACAATGGGCTCACAAGACAGACCCTTAGTCACCACCCAGGGTCAAGAAAAGGTGTTGGCAGCAGCTTCTAGGCTGTAAACTTGTTATGGGAAGGGGATGTCTGTTTATTGTTGTACTATACTCTCCAAAGTACCTAGTAAAGTGCTCCACACACAGTATGTATTCAATAAATATGACTAAATGAATGAATGAAAGCTTCTCTGTATGTGAGCCCCCCTTCCCCCCACAACAGCTCAGAACCCCTTTGTTCTCTTTGCTACTGCTGCTGCTCTGACCCTTGGGTTGCCCCCCTCCCCGGGCCCTGCCTGCCCCGGAAGCTGTGGAGCTACATCTACTAGCTCAAGGATTCATGTCTGAGAGATTTCTTAATGTCTAAATAACAGGCTGGCCTCTTATTTACTATTTTCCACCATTCACCTAGACTCTAAGCTTGCTGAGGCAGGGAAAATATCTACCAACTCTGTTTTATTGCATTCTCCCACGTGCTTAATACAGTGCTTTGTACACAGTAAGTGCTCCATAAATACCATTGATGATGATTCCCTTGGTAGCACTAGAGAGGGAGTAAAGTGGAAGCTCAGGTAGGGTAGACAGGGTGCTAAAGTGAGAAAAAGAAGGGACCAAGCAAGAACCTTCAATCTCAGATATGAAATTGAAGTGTTAAAATGCCCTGCACTTGTTTTGTAGTAACAAAAGCAAAAGAGAGTGCAGTAATCATATTTATCGAGCACCCACTGGGTGCAGTGGACTGAACTAAGTGCTCGGGAAGTACAAAACTTTGAAGCGATATGTTCCCTGGTTGGGGAGGGGAGGGAGGGGCAGGGTGAGAAGCAGAAAATCATTCCTAGTCTAAGAGGGAGGTAAGGTATGGAGAAAGCACTGAGGGGAAGGAAAAATATGATAGGCTAGGTATAGATAAATGGATTTAGGGAAGAGAGAAGTTGGGCAGCTTGTCCTGCTGAGGTAAATGTTTAAGGCCAGAGCTGAGACATTATTAAATCATAGGTGAGATTCCAATGGGATTGATGGACTGGGGAGCACACAGACGATGGATGGACAGGAAATAGACAGATTTTTTATGATCACATAATTTACAGTTCACCATACATGTATATAAAACTCAGAATTGTAAAATATTATATTTCTTGATCAATCCTTCATGCTGTCAGAAACAGATTTAATTCCTTTATATTTAACATTCATATGCCTTGTTATCAGATGCAACATGAATGGTTACTGAGTTAGGGTTTATCTACAAAGGTTTTCTCAAATAGATCCATCATAGTTCTGATTTAGTTTGCATGACAAAAGTAAAAATGCATTTTGCTGCCCTGTGTTAATATGATAACCTTGAGAAATTTAATCATATCTGTCCATCAAGTACCTGGATTCTATTATGCACGGGTTATTTGGCTTGCTGAAAATCTGATTATTAATCCTTCTAGCTTCAAAGTTGATTGGGAAAATTCTTGCTAACGAGATGAAGTACACTTGAAATTTCTGAAGACACCAGATGGAGTCTTCAGGTTGAAAATCATTTTGAAAGACTTTATAAGAAAGGACTGCTGCATTTGGCAACTGAATTTCCCAAGTGGGTTGTGTAGAGATGTTAAAATGGTTTCCAGTCTGTTGTAGAAATAGGTCACCTGGTTTGGATAGAAAGGAGAACAGCATGTCCTGATGGAAAGAGCACAGGTGGGAGTCAGAGGACCTGGGTTCTAAGTCCAGCTCTGTCAATTGCCTGCTGGGTGATCTTAGGCAAGTCACCTATCTTCTGTATGGCTCAGTTTCCTCATCTCTGAAATGGGGAGTAGATACCTGTCTTCCATCCCCCTTAGACTGTGATCCCTACGTGAGACAAGCACTGTGTCTGGCCAGACTATTTTGTATCTATTCCAGTGCTTAGCCTATAGTAAATACCTAAGTACCACACCAAAAATAGAGACCAGCAAAGACATTTCTTTCGTGTTAATTGGTTTTAGGAGTGCTTTGCAACAGCATACATTGGGAAATGAAAACTAGAGCCATCATGCTTATTGCTTATGCCATGTAACATGAAAAGGTTGTCCTGACCATCCTGAGGGCTTGCTATAAAATCCATCCAGGTTAAGAGTTACCAAGGGGCAGTTATCCTTTCTACATTAATGTCCTTGAGGTCTTCAGAGATACGCCCCTCCCCAGTTATGAATGGGAACTTGGGCTCTTGACATTTTGCTGATTTTGCCTTCAGTCAGAAAAGGAGAAGCAAAGGAATGTCAGTGTTGGGCCTGCCTGGACTTAGTAACTCACGACCCTTGCAAATACCAGAAAGGAGCACATGTGATGTCATGTTACACTAGACACACAGCATAACATAATGATGCCATCATGGCCTAATGGAAAGAGCACAGGGCAGGGACTTAGGAGACCTGGGTCCAAGTCCCAACTCCACCACTTGCCTGCTGTAAGACCTTGGGCAAATCATTTAACTTCTCTGTGGCTCAGTTTCCACGTTTGTAAAACGGGGATAAAATACCTGCAATTTCTCTCCCTTAGACTGTAAAAGCCCCAGGTGGGACAAGACCTTATCATCTTATAACTACCCCAATGCTTAGCACAAAGCAAGTGCTTACTAGATGGCATCATCTTTATGTTACAGCCACCATTTTTCATAAAAGCAGCCTATTTTGCATGCTTAGTGCATCTCTCTGGAGGAAGTTGTTGGAAGAGGAATCTCTGAACCTCTCACTTGTTCCAGAGCCCTTATGAACCCTAGCACTGCATACAATTCATGGAACCCCCCAGCAAGAATGGCAGCAGAGGGAGGCTAAAAGCTGAAACCGCAAAGCAACAGACAACAATGAGTCCTGTCTCCTATTAGCTCAGGTTCAGGGAGTGACCAGCTAAAGACCAAACTCCCTGATATGAAACCAGGTGTTGGGCTACCCTGGCTGGGTTCTATTTTTTACATCATTATTTTCTTAGCTCCTCTTCTGGGCTGAATTTACAGGTGACACCTACCAATTGTATCCTTGCAAAATCTTGGCTCTCCACTAATCATCATCATCATCATCAATCATATTTATTGAGCGCTTACTATGTGCAGAGCACTGTACTAAGTGCTTGGGAAGTACAAATTGGCAACATATAGAGACAGTCCCTACCCAACAGTGGGCTCACAGTCCCTTTGTGACCAGGGAGATGTCTCTGATCTAAGGGCCCAAACAAGGAATCATCAAATGCTTTTACTTTTCAAAGGCATTGCCATAAGGACCAAAATGACTACATTTTCACTGGTTCTTCTAATCCTCCACCTTCACCACATCCTCTCACCCCTTTTTTCCCCTGCCACAAAGCCTTTTTGTAGAAGGGAAATTCTACTGTTGCCTACATGATTAACAAATCTGAACTTCCACATTTTGCTAGTACAAACATGTCCTCAAAGTTCTGGCTGTTAACTCTTCTGAAAGTAATGCCTAAGATCTTTTTTTCAAAAAATGAATTCTCTCATTGCATACTATTGCCTCTCAAAGCCAGCTGGAAATGTTCTAGTTTCCTGTCTCTAGTCTTCAGAAATATGGTTCTAAAAAAGGACTGATTAAGAAACTTTGGCATCACTTATGGGGTTTGGCATGATTGCTCACCTGCATTGTAACTTCTTGCAGGCAGGCGAGAACAGAGATTCAGTAAAAACAGAGTATAGCAAGATTTTGTTCCACAGCTCCTTTTCCTAGGGAAGACTCACAGTTCTCAGTTTCCCATCTGAAGAGCTGAGAAAATGAATAGGATGTACAAATCCAACTCAAATAGATTTGTGCCAACTATTGTCATAGGTTGTATCCTATTTGTTTATGATCGGTCAAGCTAAAGTTTTTCCTTTACATTTTTAATTTAAAGGAATTCATGTGACATTTGAAGTATTGGGTCACCTGATGCTACAAAATTTCAAATATTTCAAATGGAAAGAGTACAGGCCTCAGGGGACCTGGGTTCTAATCCCAGTTCCGCTATCTTCCTGTTATGTGTCCTCGGACAAGTCACAACTTCACTGTGCCTTAGTTTTCTCATGTGTAAAATGAGTATTCAATACCTGCTCTCCTTCCTACCCAGACTGTAGTCCCCATATAGGACAGGGACCATGTCCGACCTGAGTATCTTGTTTTTACTCCCACACTTAGTAGAGTGCTTGATACATAGTAAGCTCTTATATACCACTGTAATCATCATATTTTCTACTCAACTGTATACAAAAATATATTAACAAATATCATTTTAAAAAGTCATCAGGGTGGTTATAAATTCATTCAAATTTGCTAGGGGTAACTGCTGGACTGACAGAATTCAGGGTTGTGAGATTTAATTTTAGAAGGCTTTCCAAAAGAAATAGATTTCAGGAAGGCTTTGAAGAAGGGGAGGGCTTGTCATGGCAGGTTTGAAGTCAGGGAAGACATTGTCCCAGGTTGGCCTATTGTCAAGAGCCCGGGCTTGGGAGGCTGAGGTCTTGGGTTCTAATCCTGGCCCTGCCACATACCTGCTGTGTGACCGTGGGCAAGTCACTTCACTTCTCTGGGCCTCAGTTACCTCATGTGTAAAATGGGAATTAAGACTGTGAGCCCCCTGTGGGACAACCTGATCATCTTGTAACCTCCCCAGTGCTTAGGACAGTGACTTGCACATAGTAAGTGCTTAGTAAATGCCATAATAGTAATTATTATTATTCTCTGCACCTCATTTACATCATCTGTAAAATGGGGATTAAGACTGTGAGCCCCTTGTGGGACAGGGTCTGCAACCAACCTGATTAGCTTGTATCTATCCCAGAACTTAAAACAGTGCCTGGTACACAGTAAGTGCTTAACAAATATGATCATTATTGTTATCATTACAGGTTTCAGTGCAAGCAAGAGAGTCAAATCCAAGGTTGAGTTAGAAGGTGAATTTGGGAAGAAAAATCAGTGTGAACAGGGAGTAGCAGAGGGAAATGATCAGATATGTAATATGGAAAAAGCTGGAAGGCAGCTATTTAAAGGTAGAATTATTTTTCTTTTCCAGGATATGATACTGAAAATGAGATAGGTGAGAAGCTTTTCAGTTTCTAAACTGAACAACCTAGAAGAGGAAATTACCCATCAGAAATGAAAAACGCATGCACAATTTATGTTTTTCTGGATGAAGGGACCTAGCTATTCTGAGCATCCAACTGTCTGCCGGATGCTTTTACCTGCAATAGAAAATTCTAAGGAAGTCTAGGAAATGGGAATATTATTAACAGAACAGTCCAAACCCAAGTCCAGGACAGACGCAGAATAGAGAAGAAGGAATATAAATCTTGAGGAAGAAAGACATTCTTCAAACTGCCAAGCTAAATGAGCTCTTTAGATGGGTTAGATATAAAATGTGACTTCCAAATATGTTGCCCTACTTCTGTTTAATTAGATGGGTCCACATTCTATTGCCCCGATATTTATCCCAGATGCACAGGCTAATCCCACTACTCGCTCCAGTTATCGCCCCATTTCCCTCCTACTGTTCCTCTCCAAACTCCTTATGCGAGCTGTGTTTAATCCTGTCAACCACCCCTTTCCCTGGGAAACATTATCCAATCTCAGCTTCACTGCCCCTGTCCTCACCTGTTTCTCCTCATCTCTCTCTCATCTCCTCATGGAGAAGCAGCGTGGCTCAGTGGAAAGAGCCCGGGCTTTGGAGTCAGAGGTCATGGGTTCGAATCCCGACTCCACCACATGTCTGCTGTGTGACCTTGGGCAAGTCACTTAACTTCTCTGCGCCTCAGTTACCTCATCTGTAAAATGGGGATTAAGACTGTGAGCCCCACGTGGGACAACTTGATCACCTTGTATCCCCCCAGCGCTTAGAACAGTGCTCTGCACATAGTAAGCACATAATAAATGCCATTATTATTATTATTATTATTATTATTATTATCTCTCTCTGGCCACTCATTCTCAGTCTCTTTTGAGGACTCCTCCTCTGCCTTCCACCCCCTAGCTGTGGAGGTCCCTCAAGGTTCAGTCCTAGGCCCTCTTCCATTCTTCTATTCTACCGTAAGAGAAGCAGCGTGGCTCAGTGGAAAGAGCATGGGCTTTGGAGTCAGTGGTCATGGGTTCAAATCCCAGCTCCGCCAATTGTCAGCTGTGTGACCTTGGGCAAGTCACTTAACTTCTCTGGGCCTCAGTTACCTCACCTGTAAAATGGGGGTTGACTGTGGGCCCCCCGTGGGATAACCTGATCACCTTGTATCCCCCCAGCACTTAGAACAGTGCTTTCCACATAGTAAGCGCTTAATAAATGCCATCATTATTATTATTATTATTATTGTACATTCAATAATAATACATCCAAACTCCTTGAACGAGTTGTCTACACGCACTGCCTCGAATTCCTCAACAACACTCTCCTCGACCCCCTCCAGTCTGGCTTCTGTCCCCTACATTCCACGGAAACTGCCCTCTCAAAGGTCACCAGTGACCTCCTGCTTGCAAAATCCAACGGCTCATACTCTATACTAATCCTCCTCGATCTCTCAGCTGCCTTCGACACTGTGGACCACCCCCTTCTCCTCAACACGCTATCTGACCTTGGCTTCACAGACTCCATCCTCTCCTGGTTCTCCTCTTATCTCTCCGGTCATTCATTCTCAGTCTCTTTTGCAGGCTCCTCCTCCCCCTCCCATCCCCTTACTGTGGGGGTTCCCCAAGGTTCAGTGCTTGGTCCTCTTCTGTTCTCGATCTACACGCACTCCCTTGGTGACCTCATTCGCTCCCACGGCTTCAACTATCATCTCTACGCTGATGACACCCAGATCTACATCTCTGCCTCTGCTCTCTCCCCCTCTCTCCAGGCTCGCATCTCCTCCTGCCTTCAGGACATCTCCATCTGGATGTCTGCCTGCCACCTAAAACTCAACATGAACAAGACTGAACTCCTTGTCTTCCCTCCCAAACCCTGCCCTCTCCCTGACTTTCCCATCACTGTTGACGGCACTACCATCCTTCCCGTCTCACAAGCCCGCAACCTTGGTGTCATCCTCGACTCCGCTCTCTCATTCACCCCTCACATCCAAGCCGTCACCAAAACCAGCCGGTCTCAGCTCCGCAACATTGCCAAGATCTGCCCTTTCCTCTTCATCCACACCGCTACCCTTCTCGTTCAAGCTCTCATCCTATCCCGTCTGGACTACTGCATCAGCCTTCCCTCTGATCTCCCATCCTCGTGTCTCTCCCCACTTCAATCCATACTTCATGCTGCTGCCCAGATTGTCTTTGTCCAGAAGCGCTCTGGGCATGTTACTCCCCTCCTCAAAAATCTCCAGTGGCTGCCAATCAATCTGCGCATCAGGCAGAAACTCCTCACCCTGGGTTTCAAGGCTGTCCATCACCTCACCCCCTCCTACCTCACCTCCCTTCTCTCCTTCTACAGCCCAACCCGCACCCTCCGCTCCTCCGCCGCTAATCTCCTCACTGTACCTCGTTCTTGCCTGTCCCGCCATCGACCCCCGGCCCACGTCATCCCCCAGGCCTGGAATGCCCTCCCTCTGCCCATCCGCCAAGCTAGCTCTCTTCCTCCCTTCAAGGCCCTACTGAGAGCTCACCTCCTCCAGGAGGCCTTCCCAGACTGAGCCCCTTCCTTCCTCTCCCCCTCGTCCCCCTCTCCACCCTCATCTTACCTCCTTCCCTTCCCCACAGCACCTGTATATATGTTTGTACATATTTGTTACTCTATTTATTTATTTATTTTACTTGTACATATCTATTCTATTTATTTTATTTTGTTAGTATGTTTGGTTTTGTTCTCTGTCTCCCCCTTTTAGACTGTGAGCCCACTGTTCGGTAGGGACTGTCTCTATATGTTGCCAACTTGTACTTCCCAAGGGCTTAGTACAGTGCTCTGCACACAGTAAGTGCTCAATAAATACGATTGATGATGATGATTCATTCCTTTGGAGAACTTATTCACCCCTATGGCTTCAACTACCACCCCTATGGGCAAGATACCAAAATCTATGTCTCCTGCCCTGATCTCTCTGGCTCTCTACAATCTCACATTTCCTCCTACCTCCAAGACATCTCTATTTGGATATCCTCCTGTCACCTCAAACTAAATACGTCTAAAAAAGAACTTCAAGTCTTCTCACCCAAACCCTACTCTCCCCCTGATTTTCCCATCACTGTAGACAGCACCACCATCCTTTCCATCTTACAAGCTTGTAACCTTGGCATTATCCTTGACTTTTCTCTCTCATTTAACCCTCATATTCAATACATCACTAAATCCTGTTGGTTTGACTTTCATAAAGTCGCCAAAATTCACACATTATCACAATAATAGAAGCACTTATCCTATCCCGCTTTTATTATTTAATCAGCCTTCTTGCTGACCTCCCAGCTTCCTGCCTCTCCCCACTCCAGTCCATACTCCACTCTGGTGCCTGAGTCATTCTCCTACAAAAATGTGCAGACCAAGTTTCCCCATTCCTTAAGAAAGTCCAGTAGTTGTCCATCCACCTCTATAACAAAAAAATTCATTCAATCATATTTAATGAGCATTTACTGTGTGCAGAGCACTGTACTAAGTGCTTGGGAAGTACAAGTTGGCAACATATAGAGATGGTCCCTACCCAACAGTGGGCTCACAGTCTAGAAGGGGGAGACAGAGAACAAAAACAAAACATATTAACAAAATAAATAGAATAAATATGTACAAATAAAATAAATAGAGGAATAAATACATACAAACATATATACATATACCAACATAAATTCCTCGCCATTGGCTTTAAAGCACTGAATCACCTTGTCCCCTTCTAATAATAATAATGATGATGGCATTTGTTAAGCACTTACTATGTGCAAAGAACTGTTCTAAGCACTGGGGAGGATACAAAGTGATCAGGTTGTCCCATGTGGGGCTCACAGTCTTAATCCCCATTTTACAGATGAGGTAACTGAGGCGAAGAGAAGTGAAGTAACTTGCCCAAATTCACACAGCTGACAATTGGCGGAGCCAGAACTAGAACCCATGACCTCAGACTCCCAAGCCCAGTCTCTTTCTATTGAGCCATGCTGCTTCTCCTACCTCACCTCACTACTCTCCTCCTACAACCCAGCCTGCACACTTCATTCCTCTGATGCTAACCTTCTCACTGTACCTCGATTTCCTCTATCTCACCACCGATCTCTCACCCACATCCTGCCACTGGCCTGGAATGCCCTCCTGCCTCATAACAGACAATTGCTCTTCTCCCTTTCAAAGCTTAATTGAGGGCACATCTTCTTCCAAGATGCTTTCCCTAAGCCTTCCTTTCCTCTTCTCCCATTCCCTTCTGTGTTGCCCTGACTTGCTCCCATCATTCATCCCCACCGTGCCTCCCAGCACTTATGTACATATCTATAATTGATTTTATTAATGTCTGCCTCCCCCTATAGTCTGTAAGCTTATAGTGGGCAGGGACTATGACTGTTATATTGTACTCACCCAAGTGCAATTCTTCAGAGTCTCAAGAACTCAGTTCCCCCTATTGGCAAAGCCCTTCTGAAAATCCATACCCCTTCCAGGAGGTGTTCACCAGTAAGTTTCACTTTCTCAGATCATTTTCAACGAATAGTTGCCCTTAGCAATTATATTTATACCCCTTCCCTTAGCACTTATGCATATTCTCACTACTTACATTGACTTCTTTATCCATACCCATTCTTGCTAGGAACAGCTGTAGCACTGTTTCTGACTTTCACTTGTTTATCAGTAACTTGTATCTCTTAGCCTTCCCCATTGGTTCATAAACTCCTTCAGGGTTATACTCTCCTAACCAGTTTGTACAGTGATCTGCATATAATAATAATAATAATAATAATAATAATAATAATAATAATAATGGCATTTGTTAAGCGCTTACTATGTGCAAAGCACTGTTTCTCAATGCTATGGGTTGATTGAGGAGAATGGATGATAGTGGAATGGTCAACAGTCACTGTAGGATGAAAAAAAGAGGTTCACAAATAAATTCAGGAGGGGAGGGTAACAACTACCTAATGAAGCAAATTCCCAAAAAATGCAATATAGTAGTAGGCTAGCCAGGGAATACAAGCGGACATAGCAGCAAAGAGAGGGATTGCTATAACTTGGGGAAGTTGAACATATCAGTAGGCAGACTTGAAAACAAAATAGGCCTATATGCTACAAATTCACTAGCTCAAGGAACTATCTTTATATGCACAAATGTGGGATGGGAGAGTTAGCCACAAACCAGTCCTTTCAGCCATACTTGTAAACATGCATAGGATCTCACTGAAAATAAACTACTTATGTGAGCTGTAAGGGACACTGAATAGAAAGCACAATTCCTTTGGAGAGTGAATGAGGGGAATTACTTTGAGAGGCAGCGTGGTCTAGAGGAAGGGACTTGGGAATAGGAACCAAGAGATGCAGATTCCAGACTCACCCTTGCCACTGGCCTGCCATGTGAACTTCGGGGAGTCACTTAGCTTCTCTGTGACTCACTTTCATCACAGGTAAAATGGGAGTAAGATAACCACTTTATTTCTTAGGCTATGAGCACTTTGTGAGGCAGAAGCTGCATACTATCTGCTTATTTATTAATTCAATAGTATTTATTGAGCACTTACTGTGTGCAAAGCACTTGTACTAAGCACTTGAAAAGCACAGTCTGGGAACAGATAGAGACCATCCCTACTCAACAATGGGCTCACAGATCTCCCATCCTCCTGTCTCTCCCCACTTCACACTATACTTCACTCTGCTGCCTGGATTATCTTTCTACAGAAACGCTCCGGGCATGTCACCCCCTCCTCAAAAATCTCCAGTGGTTGCCTATCAACCTTCGCATGAAACAACAACTCCTCACTATTGCCTTCAAAGCTCTCCATCACCTTGCCCCCTCCTACCTCACCTTCCTTGTCTTCTACAGCCCAGCGCACACACTCTGCTCTTCTGCCGCTAACCTCCTCACTGTGCTTCATTCTCGCCTGTCCCGCCGTTGACCCCTGGCCCATGTCCTACCTCTGGCCTGGAATGCCCTCTCTTCACAATCCGCCAATCTAACACTCTTCCTCCCTTCAAAGTCCTACTGAGAGCTCACCTCCTTCAGGAGGCCTTCCCAGACTGAGCCACCCTTTTCCTCTCCTCCTCCTTCCCATCACCCACACTCCCTCCGCCCTACCCCCTTCCCCTCCCCACAGCAATTGTGTATATTTGTACATTTATCACTCTCTTTTATTAGTGGTGTGTGTGTGTGTGTGTGTGTATATACATATATATATATATAATTCTATTTATCTATTTTGATGGTGTTGATGCCTAATTGTTTTGTTGTCTGTCTCCCCCTTCTAGACTGTGAGCCCGTTGTTGGGTAGGGATTGTCTCTGTTGCCGAGTTGTACTTCCCAAGAGCTTAGTACAGTGCTCTGCACACAGTAAGCCCTCAATAAATAGGATTGAATGAACTTAATACATAGGAAATGTTCACTGAATACAATAATGGCAAAAACTAAAGATTAATTTTGGTTTGTTCTCCCCCTTAGAGAATGAGCCCCGTGTGGCATAGGGACCATGTCTGACCTGATTATCTTATATTTACCCCAGCTTTTAGTACAGTGCTTGGCAATACCACAGTTATTACTGTGTGTTGATCAGTCATTAAGTTTGGTCTCTAAGAAGGAACAATGCCTACTGGATAGAGCATGGGCCTTGGAGTCAGAAAGTAATGGGTTCTAATCCCAGCGCTGCCACTTGTCTGCTGGATGACTTTGGGCAAGGCACTTCACTGTGCTTCAGTTACCTCATTCATAAAATGGGGATTAATTCTGTGAACCCAATTCTCTTGTATCCACCACCACCCCCGCCCCACGACGTAGTACAGTGCTTGGCACATAGTAAGTGCTTAAATACCACAATGATTATTAAAAGTCTTTTTTTAAAGGTTCATATTGTATCAGCCTCCAACCAGCAGTTAACCTTAATGCATGATGCACTCAGGGAACATAAGAACATCAGTGATGCTATAGACCAGTGGTCCATCTGGCCCAATCAATCTCTAACAATAGCACAACACCTGAAGTCAGTGGTTGATTGTGTTCTTTGAAATGCACAACAGAAAACCTCCGCAGGAATTGTCTCTGTTGCTGAATTGTACTTTCCAAGTGCTAAGTACAGTGCTCTGCACACAGTAAGCGCTCAATAAATATGATTGAATGAAGTAGAAACGTTCACATGTTTTGTTTTGTTGTCTGTCTCCCCCTTCTAGACTGTGAGCCCGCTGTTGGGTAAGGACCATCAATATATGTTGCCAACTTTTACTTCCCAAGTACTTAGTATGGTGCTCTGCACACAGTGAGTGCTCAATAAATATGATTGAATGAATGAATGAATCTTCTGCTTTAAGGCACTCAATCACTTCACCCACTTCTACCTTAGTTAGAAGCAGCGTGGCTCAGTGTGAAGAGCACGGGATTTGGAGTCAGAAGTCATGGGTTCAAATCCCAGCTCTGCCAATTGTCAGCTGTGTGACTTTGGGCAAGTCACTTCACTTCTCTGGGCCTCAGTTCCCTCATCTGTAAAATGAGGATTAAGACTGTGAGCCCCCCGTGGGACA
The DNA here is from genome assembly GCF_015852505.1 of Tachyglossus aculeatus. NCBI lineage: Eukaryota > Metazoa > Chordata > Mammalia > Monotremata > Tachyglossidae > Tachyglossus > Tachyglossus aculeatus. The sequence goes on from NC_052067.1 coordinate 72,987,452, forward strand.
ACCCAATCACCTTGTAACCTCCCCAGCGCTTAGAACAGTGCTTTGCAAATAGTAAGCGCTTAATAAATGCCATTATTATTATTACCTCACTGATCACTTGAAAACTCCCCTTACTGTAGGGGTTCCTCAAGGGTCAGTTCTTGGTCCCCTTCTGTTCTCTATCTACACTCACTTCCTTGGTGAACTCATTCACTCCCAAGGTTTCAACTATCATCTCTACGCTGATGACATCCAAATCTACATCTCTGCTCCTGCTCTCTCTCCCTCCCTTCAGGATCATGTCTCCTCCTGCCTTCAGGACATCTCCATCTGTATGTCTGTCTGTCATCTAAAACTCAATATGTCCAAGACTGAACTCCTTATCTTCCCTCCCAAACCCTGCCCTCTCCCTGACTTTTCCATCATTGTAGACGGCACTATCACCTTTCCCGTCTCACAAGCCCGCAACCTTGGTGTCATCCTGGACTCTACTCTCTCGTTCACCCCTCACATCCAATTTGTCACTAAAACCTGCCGGTCTCACCTCCGCAACATCTCCAAGCTCCGCCCTTTCCTCTCCATCAAACCGCTATCCTGCTGGTTCAATCTCTCATCCTATCCCTACTGGATTACTGCATCAGCCTCCTCTCTGATCTCCCATCCTCCTGTCTCTCCCCATTTCAGTCTACACCTAATGCTGCTGCCCAGATCATCTTTTTGAAGAAACGCTCTGGGCATGTTACTCCCCTCCTCAAAAATCTCCAGTGGCTACCAGTCAACCTCCACATTAGACAAAACTCCTCACTCTGGGCTTTAAGGCTCTCCCTCACCTCCCCTCCTCCTACCTCACCTCCCTTCTTTCCTTCTACAGCCCAGCCCACACCCTCCACTCCTCTTCCGCTAACCTCCTCCATGTACCTTATTCTCGCCTGTTCCACAGTCGACCCCCGGCCAACATCCTCCCCCTGGCCTGGAATGCCCTCCCTCTGCACATCCACCAAGCTAGCTCTCTTCCTCCCTTCAAAGCCCTACTCAGAGCTCACCTCCTCCAGGAGGCCTTCCCAGACTGAGCCCCCTCCTTCCTCTCCCCCTCCCCACAACCTTACCTCCTTCCCCTCCCCACAACCTTACCTCCTTCCCCTCCCCACAGAACCTGTATATATGTTTGTACAGATTTATTACTCTATTTTACTTGTACATATTTACTATTCCGTTTATTTTATTTTGTTAATGATGTGCATCTAACTTTACTTCTATTCATTCTAACGACTTGACCCCTGTTCACATGTTTTGTTTTGTTGTCTGTCTGTCTCCCCCTTCTAGAACGTGAGCCCATTGTTGGGTAGGGACCATCTCTATATGTTGCCAACTTGTACTTCCCAAGTGCTTAGCACAGTGCTCTGCACACAGTAAGCACTCAATAAATATGATTTAATGAATGAATGAATAAATCTTCTGCTTTAAGGCACTCAATCACTTCACCCACTTCTACCTTACCTCACTGATCTACTTAAACCCAACCAACACAATTCCCTCTTGAATGGCAACCTACTCTCTGTACCTTAATCTCATTTATCTCATCACCTACTCCTTGCCCATGTCCTCCCTCTGTCCTGGAAACTCCCTCCTCTTTCATATGCGACTGACCACCACTTTCCCCACTTGAAAACCTTCGTAAAAATGACATCTTCTCCAAGAAGCCTTCCCTAAGCCCTCCATTTCTCTATTTGCCCCTCCTTCTGTATCACACATGTACTAGGACCAATATCCTTTAAGCACTGGATATTGACCCTACTCAGCCTCACAGCACTTATGTACTTATCCTTAAACCCTGAAATTTCCCCTAACTGTAATTTCTTTTAATGTCTGTCTCCTCCTCTAGACTGTAAGCTTTTTGTGGGCAGGGTTTGTGCCTACCAACTCTATTCAATCAGTCAGATTTGCTCAGTGCATTGTACTTTCCCAAGCACTCAAATATCATTGATTGAAGTCTCTTCACCAAGAGGAATTATCCATGACTAGTAGGAAAGAACTTAAGGAAAGGATTGAAAGAACTTTGGCACATCCTTGCTCTAGTGAAATTTATCAATCAGTTCTGAGACTGCCATTCTAACCAGAAAGACCCCTCCACTCCCTCAAAAAAACATTTAAAGGATAATGTAATTTGGGCAGGATGAGATTAACTGCATATTGTTGGCAGTAATTTAAATCAATTGCAAGTGCTTCTTTCAACTCGCCAAACTTTTGTTGTTTTACTCCTTGCCTGAGTTATTCCCGCATTCTCTTGAAATATAATTTACATTTCTTTATTATGAATCTTGCATAATGTAAATATTCTATTCGGATTGGTTTGCAATGACTTTGCCCCAGAAAAACAATCTTCTGTTGCTGGTTCATTGTCTTAATAAAAGTGCTGAATAAATAGGAGAACTGACAACTGCAATCTACTGTCTTCGGGCATTACCCTGAAAAATTACAATTGCTTTTCTTGCTTTCTCCTGGGTAGTTACTGCAGTGAAATGGAGTCTTATTTTATGGGAAATACAACCCCTAGAACATTGCTGTCACTCATTACAGGTTAAATTAAAATAATTCTTCCACAGAGTTACTGGAAATAAGAACTCCACACAATAGCTATTTATGAGTCTGCTTCTCAAGTTATGCAAAAATGGAGACACCCTCATAAAGAACAAACTGTCAGAAAAAAATCATTAATTTTTTTATATATAATGGGAGCCAATTTTCTCACTTCCTGTAGTAGGAGCATATAGCTGAAATGGATTACTCTGGACCAAGGAAAGGGTGTGACAGAAAGGTAGAGATGAAGTCATGTTATCAGCAACAGCATTTGTCAAATGAACTGATTGAGAATTTGGTTAAATCCCAGAATCCTGAAGGACAAAGAATTGTCATTTGTGCATGGTAGCACTGCTAGTGCAGAAGAGCTTTGGGGTTAGATCAGTTTTGAGAGCCTATCCTACCTGCCAAAATAAATTCCAAACAATTTGCTTAGTTGAAATAAGAATTCTTGCAAGGGGCTGGGAGCAGAAATAGATCTGCTAGAATGTTTAAGAAAATTTTAAAAAGCATTAAAAAAATCTCAAAAATATGACTAGGGCCAGTGGGGGCAGTTGGCTAAGGTGATAATTCCCTTCAGGCCCTATCATTGACTCAAGATCCAGATTGCAACCACTCTGAAAGCTCTTATAATTAAGAATTGGTATTTTAACGAACAAATTAAAGGGTTATTCTAATCAAGAATAGTTATACTCTAGACTGCAAATGCCTTGTAGGCAGGGAACATGTCTACAAACTAAGTTGTATTGTACTCTGCAAAACATTTAGTACCATGCTCTGCATACAGTAAGTGTTCACTAAATATAATTGATCTTATGCCAACCTCTTCAACAGTGAATAATGGTATCTATAATAATAGATTAATGAGTGCTGATGAGGACTTGGTCCAACTTTAATATATGCAGAACTGGAAGATTCTTATCTAATGAACCCCCTTTCTAACTCTGTTTTCTCAAAATACTCAAGATTCCAAGAAAACTCGCTCCAAGGTTGAATCTGGAGGACAGCCTAAGGGCTAGGGTGACCCCATCACTGCATCCAACTTGAACCTCTGATAATGGGGCTTTAGATATTTGTGTCACCCTCAATATGACCCTGTAATGATGTGTCACATCACCTAATGATGTTATTTATTAAGAGCTTACTATGTGCCAAACGTTGTGCTGAACAGTGGGGTATATACAAGAGAATTCATTCATTCAATCATATTTACTGAGGGCTTACCGTATGCAGAACACTATACTAAGCACTTGGAAAGTACATTTCAGCAACAGATAGAGGCAATCCCTACCCAAAGAGAATCAGATTAGACTCACAGCCCACGGGGTTCACAGTCTATGGAAAACAGACATTTTTATCATCGCTTTACAAATAAAGATACTGAGTCACAAAGAAGCCAAGTGAACCATCCAATATCAAACAGGAGGCAAGTGATAGAGCTAGGACTAGAACCTAGATCTCCTGACTTTGGTCCCAAACTCTTTCCATTCAGCTGCACTGCCTCACTGTCCCCCCTTGTGTATTCCAAAGGCCTAGTAAACCTATATTTAGAGTCAGAGTCAAAGCATTTGTAACTATTTGCCACTCCATTAATTTACCTGTAAGTACTATGAGGTCAAAACTGACCCGAGGTAACTCCAAGTTCCTGGACCAGAAATTTAAAATCAAAATTAAACCATAGGACCACTGGGCTAGGGTCAGTTGATCAATGGTAATTGGTGAGTGCTTGCTGTGTGAAGAGCACTGATGGAGATGTGCTTTTAATAAGGTTTTGAGGGTGCAAGGAATAGAGAATGGTCCTGGGAGTCAGAAGGTTGTGGGTTCTAATCTCGCTCCACCGCTTATCTGCTGTGTGGCATTGGGCAAGTCACCTAATTCCTCTTTGTTTCACTTACCTCATCTGTAAAATGGGGATTAAGACTGTGAGCCCCATGCAAGAAAGGGACTGTGTCCATCCCAATTTACTTGTATCCACCCCAGTGCTTAGTACAGTGCCTTACACACAGTAAGCACTTAACATTCATTCATTCTTTCAATTGTATTTATTGAGGGCTTACTGTGTGCAGAGCACTGTACTAAGTGCTTGGGAAGTACAAATCAGCAACATATAGAGACGGTCCCTACCCAACAATGGTCTAACAGTCTAGAAGGTGGAGGCAAACAAAAAAAATACAAGTAAACAGGTATCAATACCAACAGAATAAATAGACTTATAGCTATATACATATCATTAATAAAATAGAGTAATAAATATGTGCAAATATACACAAGTGCTGTGGGGAGGGGAAGGGGGAAGGGCAGAGGGAGGGAGGGGGGATAGGGAGGGGAGGAGGAGGAGAGGAAAAAGGGGGGGCTCAGTCTGGGAAAGCCTCCTGGAGGAGGTGAGCTCTCAGTAGGGCTTTGAAAGGAGAAAGAGAGCTAATTTGGCTAGTTTAACAAATACCATTATTCATGACTGTTGGTTATGAACAGGATGTTCAATGTTTTCTACTCACTCTCAGTTTAATGACCTCTCCCAACCAACAGATAAACAATATTCCTCTTGGAGAAGGAGGACTAGGAGTAGTAATAGCATCCATTTATGTTGATCACTATCCTTGAGGGTGGGCTGCAGATGAGCCCGGAAATTTTTCAAGGAACTCCTGTGGACAACCAACTCCCCACTCAAGGACAGCCCCATTTGATATAAAAAAGATATAACAGAGAAGCAGCGTGGCATAGTAAAAAGAGCCCAGGCTTGGGAGTCAGAGGCTGTGAGTTCTAATCCTGCCTCTGCCACTTGTCTGCTGTGTGACTTTGGGCAAGTCACTTGACTTCTCTGTGCCTCAGTTCCCTCATATGTAAAATGGGGACTAAGACTGTAAGCCCCACGTGGGACAACCTGATTACCTTGTATCTCCCCCAGCACTTAGAACAGTGCTTGGCATATAGTAAGCACTTAACAAATGCCATCATTATTATTATTAATGGGCAGCGTCCCCATAAAAATCAGAAACTCAGGCCAGGGAAGCCCTGTAGAGGCTGTTATGAGAAGAATACCATCTTCAAAATGCCTTGGAGAGTAGGCAGCTATGGTCGATAAGATCAAGAGGGAGTGTGATTTAGAGGTCAGACAAGGCTCCATGAGCAGAAGACTCATGGCTTAAAACTCCTTTGCAGGGTTGGATTGGACTCATTCTCAAGAGATTTCTACCACAGACCTGTGAGGAAGAAACTGGCTCCGTGGAGATAAAACCAGACCCTGAGAAGTAGTTTCTAATTTAGGGAAAACACAGGAAACACAGTCTCCTCAGTCCACCCTCTTTATTGCTGCAGTGTTACAGAAGAGAAGACAGCCTGAAGGTTACTCTGACCCACCCTTATAGAAAGTCAGCCTGATGAAAGCTTATTTTTGATTTGGGGTGTTTGGGACCCTCCTCTAAGGGGCGCCCCAGGATTGTCATTGAAAACTAAGATTTTTCTAGTTGGAATCTCTCTTGCATGAGATTGGTAACATTAGCAAGTCGTAATATGTCTTTTTCTCATTAGCTCTTGTTATTCATGCTAGTGTAGGGGAGAAGTATGGCTGGTAATCAAAGTGCCAGGTGATGAAACCATTTGAGGAAAGTTGGCTGTCCTAGAAATCCAGAAGAAGAAAAGCAAATCTCATGAAGTTTAGCCATTAGATTGTTGAACACCTGGAGGGTCGGGATTATGTCTATCCAGTTCTATTGTAGTTGCCCAAGAGTTTACTATAGTGCTCTGCACACAGAACAATAAGCATTCAATACATTCCATTGATTGATTAACCACCACGAGGAACTTAAAATAAGGGGAGTTTTTTTTTTTAAGTATTTTAACTTTCCCCCAATGCTGTTTCGTTTATGCCCAGAAGCCTGAATTCCATCAACCAATTTGTTTCAGCAGTAACTCTTCTTAGTTACATTCATTCCTCACCGTACCTCGTTCTCGCCTGTCCCGCCATCGACCCCCGGCCCACGTCATCCCCCGGGCCTGGAATGCCCTCCCTCTGCCCATCCGCCAAGCTAGCTCTCTTCCTCCCTTCAAGGCCCTACTGAGAGCTCACCTCCTCCAGGAGGCCTTCCCAGACTGAGCCCCTTCATTCCTCTCCCCCTCGGCCCCCTCTCCATCCCCCCATCTTACCTCCTTCCCTTCCCCACAGCACCTGTATATATGTTTGTACATATTTATTACTCTATTTATTTATTTATTTTACTTGTACATATCTATTCTGTTTATTTTATTTTGTTATTATGTTTGGTTTTGTTCTCTGTCTCCCCCTTCTAGACTGTGAGCCCACTGTTGGGTAGGGACTGTCTCTATATATTGCCAATTTGTACTTCCCAAGCGCTTAGTACAGTGCTCTGCACACAGTAAGCACTCAATAAATATGATTGATGATGATGATGGCCCTGACCGTCTTCCCCTGCCCTTCTGCCTCCCTGGCCCTGACCGTCTGCCTCTGCCCCCCCTGGCCCTGACACTCTGCCCCTGCCTCTGCCTCCCTGGCCCTGACCGTCTGCCCTTGCCTCTGCCTCCCTGGCCTTGACCATCTGCCCCTGCCTCTACCTCTCTGGCCCTGACCGTCTGCCCCTGCTGCCCTGGCCATGACCGTCTGCCCCTGCCTCCCTGGCCCTGACCCCCTGCCCCTCTGCCTTCCTGGCCCTGACCGTCTGCCCCTGCCCCTCTGCAGCCCTGGCGCTGACCGTCTTCCTCTGCCCCCCTGGCCGTGACAGTCTGCCCCTGCCCGTCTGCGTCCCTGGCCCTGACCGTCTGCCCCTGCCTCTTTGCCTCTGACCATCTGCCCCTGCCTCTGCCTCCCTGGCCCTGACCATCTGCCCCTTCCTCTACCTCCCTGGCCTTGACCGTCTGCCCCTGCCTCTGCCTCCCTGGCCTTGACCATCTGCCCCTGCCTCTGCCTCCCTGGCCTTGACCGTCTGCCCCTGCCTCTGCCTCCCTGGCCTTGACCGTCTGCCCCTGCCTCTGCCTCCCTGGCCTTGACCGTCTGCCCCTGCCTCTGCCTCCCTGGCCTTGACCGTCTGCCCCTGCCTCTGCCTCCCTGGCCTTGACCGTCTGCCCCTACCTCTGTCTCCCTGACCTTGACCCTCTGCCCCTGCCTCTGTCTCCCTGGCCTTGACCGTCTGCCCCTGCCTCTGCCTCCCTGGCCTTGACCGTCTGCCCCTGCCTCTGCCTCCCTGGCCTTGACCGTCTGCCCCTGCCTCTGTCTCCCTGGCCTTGACCGTCTGCCCCTGCCTCTGTCTCCCTGGCCTTGACCGTCTGCCCCTGCCTCTGCCTCCCTGGCCTTGACCGTCTGCCCATGCGTATCCCTCCCTGGCCTTGACCGTCTGCCCCTGCCTCTACCTCCCTGGCCCTGACTGTCTGCCCCGTCCCTCTGCTCCCCTGGCCCTGACCGTCTGCCCCTGCCCCTCTGCCTCCCTGGCCCTGACCGTCTTCCCCTGTCCCTGCCTCTCTGGCCCTGACAGTCTGCCCCTGTCCCTCTGCCCCCCCGGCCATGACCGGCTGCCTGTGCCCCTGCCTCCCTGGCCCTGACCATCTTCCCTTGCCTCGGCCTCCCTGGCATTGACCGTCTGCCCCTGCCCCTCTGCCGTCCTGGCTCTGACCGTCAGCCCCTGCCCCTTCCTCCTTGACCTGACCTTCTGCTCCTGCCCCTGTCTCCCTCGACCTGACTGTCTGCCCCTACCCCTACCACCGCGGCCCTGACCATCTGCCCCTACCCCCTCTTCCGCCCTGGCCCTGACCGTCTGCCCCTGCCCTTGCCTCCCTGGCCCTGACCATCTGCCCCTTCCTCCCTGGCCCTGACCGTCTTCCCCTGCCTCTGCCTCCCTGGCCCTGACCATCTTCCCCTGCCTCTGCCTCCCTGGCCCTGACCATCTTCCCCTGTCCCTGCCTCCCTGGCCCTGACAGTCTGCCCCTGTCCCTCTACCCCCCTGGCCCTGAACGCCTGCCTCTGCCCCTGCCTCCCTGGCCCTGACCGTCTTCCCTTGCCTCTGCCTCCCTGGCATTGACCGTCTGCCCCTGCCCCTCTGCCTCCCTGGCCCTGACCGTCTGCGCGTGCCCCTCTGCCTCCCTGGCCCTGAGCGTCTGCCCCTGGCTCACTGGCCCTGACGGTCTGCCCCTGCCCCTGCCTCCCTGGCCCTGACCATCTGCCTCTGCCCCCCTGGCCCTGACCGTCTTCCCCTGCCCCTGCCTCTCTGGTCCTGACAGTCTGCCCCTGTCCCTCTGCCCCCCTGGCCCTGACCGCCTGCTTCTGCCCCTGCCTCCCTGGCCCTGACCATCTTCCCTAGCCTCTGCCTCCCCAGCCCTGACTGTCTACCCCTGTCCCTGCCCTTCTGCCGCCCTGGCCCTGACCATCTGCTGCTGCCACTCTGCCGCACTGGCCCTGACAGTCTGCCCCTGCCTCCCTGGCCTTGATCGTATTCCCCTTCCTTTGCCTCCCTGCCCCAGACTGTCTGCCCGTGCCCCTCTGCCTCCCTGGTGCTGACCGTCTGCCCCTGCCTCCCTGACCCTGACCGTCTGCCCCTACCCCTGCCTCCCTGGCCCTGACCGTCTTCCCCTGCCCCTGCGTCCCTGGCCCTGACAGTGTGCCCCTGTCCGTCTGCCCCCCTTGCCCTGACCGTCTGCCTCTGCCCCTGCCTCCCTGGCCCTGACCGTCTGCCCCTGCCTCTGCCTCCCTGGCCATGACTGTCTGCCCCTTCCTCTGCCTCCCTGGCCCTGACCGTCTTCCCCTGTCCCTGCCTCCCTGGCCCTGACCGTCTCCCCCTGCCTCCTTGGCTTTGACCATCTTTCCCTGCCTCTGCCTCCCTGGCCCTGACCGTCTGCGCGTGCCCCTCTACCACCCTGGCCCTGACTGTCTGCCCCTACCCCTGTATCCCTGGCCCTGACCGTCTGCCTCTGCCCCCCTGGCCCTGACAGTCTGCCCCTGCCTCTGCCTCCATGGCCCTGACCGTCTGCCCCTGCCCGTCTGCCTCCCTGGCCCTGTCCATCTGCCCCTGCCTCCCTGGCCCAGACAGTCTGCCCCTGCCACTGCCTCCCTGGCCCTGACCGCCTACCTCTGCCCCCCGGCCCTGACCATCTGCCCCTGCCTCTGCCTCCCTGGCCTTGACCGTCTGCCCCTGCCTCTGCCTCCCTGGCCCTGAGCGTCTTCCCCTGCCTCTGCCACTCTGGCCCTGACAGTCTGCCCCTGTCCCTCTGCCCCCCTGGCCCTGACCACCTGCATCTGCCCCTGCCTCCCTGGCCCTGACCGTCTTCCCCTGCCTCTGCCTCCCTGGCCCTGACCGTCTTCCCCTGTCCCTGCCTCTCTGGCCCTGACAGTCTGCCCCTGTCCCTCTGCCCCCCTGGCCCTGACCTCCTGCATCTGCCCCTGCCTCTCTGGCCCTGACTGTCTTCCCTTGCCTCTGCCTCCCTGGCACTGACCGTCTGCCCCTGCCCCTCTGCCTCCCTGGCCCTGAACGTCTGCGCATGCCCCTCTGCCGCCCTGGCCCTGACCGTCTGCCCCTGCCTCCCTGGCCCTCACCGTCTGCCCCTGCTCCCCTGGCCCTGACGGTCTGCCCCTGCCTCTGCCTCCCTGGTCCTCAGCGTACCTCGTTCTCGCCTGTCCCGCCATCGACCCCTGGCCCAAGTCATCCCCCGGGCCTGGAATGCCCTCCCTCTGCCCATCCGCCAAGCTAGCTCTCTTCCTCCCTTCAAGGCCCTACTGAGAGCTCACCTCCTCCAGGAGGCCTTCCCAGACTGAGTCCCTTCCTTCCTCTCCCCCTCGTCCCCCTCTCCATCCCCCCACCTTACCTCCTTCTCTTCCCCACAGCACCTGTATATATGTATGGATGTTTGTGCATATTTATTGCTCTATTTATTTATTTGTTTTACTTGTACATATCTATTCTATTTATTTTATTTTGTTTGTATGTTTGGTTTTGTTCTCTGTCTCCCACTTTTAGACTGTGAGCCCACTGTTGGATAGGGACTAACTCTATGTATTGCCAACTTGTACTTCCCAAGCGCTCAGTACAGTGCTCTGCACACAGTAAGCGCTCAATAAATACGATTGATTGATTCATTCATTCATTCATTCAATCGTATTTATTGAGTGCTTACTGTGTGCAGAGCACTGTACTAAGCACTTGGGAAATACAAGTCGGCAACACATAGAGACGGTCCCTACCCAACAACGGGCTATAATTCACACAAGCCTTTCAGTGAACTCACATTTACTTGACTTTCTCATATCCTCCATGGGAAGGTCCACAAGCTATATTATCCAATTCAGAATGTACACTTACCTTTCACGGAACTTCTTGGCTTCTTAGAACAGCAGAATTCTTCCTTGAAATAACTCCTTGGAGAGCTTAGAAACATTAAAATGGTGTGTTCCACAAAATAGATCCAAAGTTGGTTAGCTACTTGTGCCAAGACTAGGAGCGGTAACCCTTTTCTCACCATTAAATGCTCAACCTCTGAAAAACTAGGTCTCTAAAGTTGTCCTATCAGTTTACAACTTAGTTTGTTGTATTTACTCACCCAAATGCCTGTGTTGCTTACTCAGCCCCATTTTGAGGAAAAATAGATACTTCTTTATACCGCAATTGTAATTATTGATAGTTGTGAGGGAGGAGGAACAGAAAAAAGCGAGTGAGACAAATGAATTCATTAAGGGAGGGGAGGGCAAGGAAAGAGCATCTGAAGGGTGAGAAAAAGAAAAACTCAGCAGGGATTGTGGAAATTAATTCAGCAACTCCTTTTGTATGCAGCATTTGAGAGAGGGCAATAAAAGAGGGACAGCCTCAAGGGCCTTCTTAACCTTCCTCTTCCTTCTCCCCTCCTTTATTTTATTCTCTTTTCTCTGGCTAACAATGTCCCATGAACTATTCCCTCCCCTGTTTTGGGGTTGCAGAAACTATGCAAAAACGTCAGGCAATTGAGTAAATACAGTAATGTGAGTACTTTCAGTCCTTTCCACTCAGGAAGAAAAATATTTCTAGCACCATCTCTTCACATGTGCCAGATCATAGCTCTTTTTATGTTCTTGGTTAAGTGCTTACTACGTGCCAGGTGTTGTTCTAAGTGCTGGGGTAGATACAAGGTAAAACACCTGGACACAGTCCGTGTCCCACATGGGGGTCACAATCTCAATCCCCATTTTACAAATGAGGTAATAAGCACAGAGAAGTGAGGCAGCTTGCCCTAGGTCACACAGCAGAGAGGTGACATAGCTAGAATTAGAACTCAGGTCCTTCTGACTCTCAGGACCATGCTATATCTACTAGGCCATGCGGTTTCTCGAGCTCCCTTATTTCAAACAGTCAGTCAACTGTATTGAGTGCTTACTGTGTGCAGAGTACTAAGTGCTTGGGAGTGTACAATATAACAAACAGACATATTCCCTGCCCACAATGAGCTTACAGCCTAGAGGGGGGAACAGATATTAATATAAATGAATTACAGATACATACATTAGTGTTGAAGGGCTTGGAGGAGGGAATGGATAAAGGGGGCAATCAGGGTGACTCAGAAGGGAATTGAAGTAAGGGAAAAGAAGGCCTAGTCAGGGAAGGCCTCTATCCACTCCCTATCATTCATTCATTCAATTGTATTTATGGAGCGCTTACTGTATGCAGAGCACTGTACTAAGCACTTGAGAAGTACAAGTTGGCAACATAAAGAGACGGTCCTTACCCAACAACGGGCTCACAATCTAGAAGGGGGAGACAGACAACAAAACAAAACATGTGGTCAGGTGACAAGTCATCAGAATAAATAGAAGTGAAGCTAGATGCACATCACTGACAAAATAAATAGAATAGTAAATATGTACAAGTATAATAGAGTAAAAAATCTGTACAAACATATATACAGGTGCTGTAGGGAGGGGAAGGAGGTAGGGCGGGGGGGATGGGGAGGGGGAGAGGAAAAAGGGGGCTCAGTCTGGGAAGGCTTCCTGGAGGAGGTGAGCTCTCAGTAGGAGGAGGTAAGCTCTATCCACTCCCCTCATTCCTGCCCCCTCCCCATCCACAAATCCCCTTGCTGTCCAGGGCCCTGGCTTTGTACCCCTTATGTATAGTCACCCCACTCCAACAGCACTTATGTAAATACTCTTACCTCCTACTGTTCCCTGATCTATTTATTTTATTGATTTATTTTCAAGTCTGTCTCTCCATGAAGACTGTAAGCTCTTTGTGGGCAGGAATCATGCCCACCAACTCTGTTATACTTTCCCAAGCTCTTAAAACAGTGATCAGAACACAGTAAACCCTCAAAGAATAACACTGATTGCTATGATCTGCCCATAGCCCTAAGCTCCCTGCAGCAATGTAGTTTATAGTCCAGAGCAGAACCTCACCTTGCATAATGTTTTCTTTGTCAAACCCCGATCTCATCAACTGATGTTTAAAAACCTAGTTTTTCTGCAGTTAATTGCCTTTTCCTGACTTTGATATAACTTCATTTTAAACTCTGACTTCAATTCCTCAAGCATTATTGTTAACCTTTAGAAATCTTCTTGAAAGGGCTCCCAAGCCTTAGGTTTAGGTGTCCCCTACTGGTGGGGGGGATTTATAAGACCATTTGAGGGCTATTTGTCCCATCATTACTTGTGGGTAACATCATCCCCCAATGGGAATCTCACAGATTGTCTTTGGCAATAATGTTAGTATCACAAGATGGCAGGTCAATCCATCAATCGTATTTACTGAATGCAGAGCACTGAACTAAGCACTTGGGAGAGTACAACAGGGTTGGTGGGAATGATTCCCTGCCCACAACAAGCTTACAGTCTAGGGGGGAGACAAATACATTATTGCTGATTCTGATTTTGCTGCTCTACCACAGGTCTGCCTGGGGTTTCAATCCTGACTATTGAACAGCAACAGTTCCAGTTAAAGAAAATCTGGTGACTCCTTTCTTTCTTAAAAGGGGAAACACTATTTTTTCATATGAGAAGCTGTCCACATCAGAATAGCAATAGACTGTCCAGCCCACTCTATATACCTTCTACTTGTGCAGTCTCAGAGACGTAGGGCAGCGTTGGACTGACATGTCCCATTTGTACTCAAATTCCCCACACACCTACAAAGATCCACTCTTCAATTTCCAAAGGACCAATTAATCACCGTTCCTAGAAATAAAGGGCACTTCTTCCTCCATTAATCTTCTTGTTTTTAATCATGAACTGTCATTTCATATCAATCTGCCAGCTCATGTTCAAGCCCAGTGCCAGTATACGTGCTTCTCTTCCATCATTAGAAGCGAAGTTTATTTCAAATTTGGGTTCAGATGGAGGGCCATGTATACCTTGAAAACATGTAGAGGGGGTGGTAGCGAGGATATTCTCCCCCCACCTTCCCCTCCAGCCCACAGAAGGGAGAGACCTTTAAAAATGACATGGTGATTGCTAATAAGGGAGAGCCATGAACCCTCCCTCCTACAGCAAGGATACCACCTGTGACAACTGTGTTACAGTACTGGCTTCTGAAAGCTACCCACCCCACTGCTTTGTTCAGAATGCAGGAACCATCTATTGATTCATCACCTAAATTTTTTGTCACAGTCCCATCATTAAGTTTCTCCTCTCAATCCACCACTCACTTTGCATAGAGGGTTTTCCCTGGACCTCCCAGCCAGTCTATGACTGAGCCCAGATTAAGACTCAGATCCCCTCAACTGTAAACTCCCTCTAGGCTGTAAACTCACAAAGGGTAGGGAACATGCCTACCAACTCTGATATTGTACTCTCTCAAGCACTTAATACAGTGCTCTGCACAGAAATCTCTCAATAAATATGATTGATTGATCAGGAGCTTGACAACTCCAGGATATCCCTGCTTCAACCAGACCCACATGCCTCACAGATTCTCAAAGAGGGAACAGGAAGACACTCAGTTTTTCACTGTCAAGCTAATAGTTGGAGAAAACATAACTTAAGGCCTAGTGAGATTGGTCTAGGAATGGACCAAGCAGCAAAGAGGAAGAAATGTATCAGAAAGACAAAACTGCTAGGGAGAACCAGGAAGAACAAATGCTAAGAGATTGAGATCAGACTTGGCTAAATGTTCTTCTTTGAACAACTTGAATAATTCAGTGCTTTGATCCAGAGCCAAAAAGGCTCTTAGCTGTGGGTTAAGCAATAAAATCTTTTAAGAAGAAGAAATGGAGAAAAGAGAAAAAGGATTCACTAAAACCGGGAATTTGGCAGAAGACTTCTGCCAGGTGATCAGGCACGGGATGAGAAGACCCCAGTTCTCCTTCTGGATTTACTACTAGCTCTCTGTGTCTCCTCAGCAAATACTTTACCTTTTGTGCTTCCCCAACCTGGACTCCTCCCTTCAAAGCCCTACTGAGAGCTCACCTCCTCCAGGAGGCCTTCCCAGACTCAGCCCCCTCCTTCCTCTCCCCCTCCCCCCCCCCTCCCCATCCCCCCCACCTTACCTCTTTCCCCTCCCATAGCACCTGTATATATGCATATATGTTTGTACATATTTATTACTCTATTTTACTTGTACATATTCATTCTATTTATTGTATTTTGTTAATATGTTTTGTTTTGTTGTCTGTCTTGCCCTTCTAGACTGTGAGCCCGCTGTTGGGTAGGGACCGTCTCTATATCAATCATATTTATTGAGCACTTAGTACAGTGCTCTGCACACAGTAAGTGCTTGGGAAGTACAAATTGGCAACATATAGAGATGGTCTCTACCCAACAGTGGGCTCACAGTCTAGAAGGGGGAGACAGACACCAAAACAAAACATATTAACAACATAAAAGAAATAGAATAAATATGTACAAGTAAAATAGAGTAATAAATATGTACAAACATATATACATATATACAGGTGCTGTGGGGAAGGGAAGGAGGTAAGGCAGGGGATGGAGGGGGGATGAGGGGGAGAGGAAGAAGGGGGCTCAGTCTGGGAAGGCCTCCTGGAGGAGGTGAGCTCTCAGTAGGGCCTTGAAGGGAGGAAGAGAGCTAGCTTGGCGGATGGGCAGAGGGAGGGCATTCCAGGCCAGGGGGATGACGTGGGCCAGGGGTCGACAGCGGGACAGGTGAGAATGAGGCACGGTGAGGAGATTAGCGGCAGAGAAGCAGAGGGTGCGGGCTGGGCTGGAGAAGGAGAGAAGGGAGTTGAGGTAGGAGGAGGCGAGGTGATGGAGAGCCTTGAAGCCGAGGATGAGGAGTTTCTGCCTGATGCGTAGGTTGATTGGTAGCCACTGGAAATTTTTGAGGAGGGGAGTAACATGCCCAGAGCATTTCTGGACAAAGACAATCCAGGCAGCGGCATGAAATATGGATTGAAGTGGGAAGAGACAAGAGGATGGGAGATGTGAGAGGAGGCTGATACAGTAATCCAAACGGGATAGGATAAGAGCTTGAATGAGAAGGGTAGCGGTTTGGATGGAGAGGAAAGGGCGGATCTTGGCGATGTTGCAGAGCTGAGACTGGCAGGTTTTGGTGACGGCTTGGATGTGAGCGGTGAACGAGAGGGCGGAGTCGAGGATGACACAAAGGTTGCGGAATTGTGACATGGAAAGGATGGTAGTGCTGTCAACAGTGATGGGAAAGTCAGGGAGAGGGCAGGGTTTGGGAGGGAAGACAAGGAGTTCAGTCTTGGACATGTTGAGTCTTAGGTGGTGGGCAGACATCCAGATGGAGATGTCCTGAAGGCAGGAGGAGATGCGAGCCTGGAGGGAGGGGGAGAGAGCAGGGGCAGAGATGTAGATTTGGGTGTCATCAGTGTAGAGATGATAGTTGAAACTGTGGGAGTGAATGAGGTCATCAAGGGAGTGAGTGTAGATCAAGAACAGAAGGGGACTAAGAATCGAACCTTGAGGAACCCCCACATTAAGGGGATGGGAGGGGGAGGAGGAGCCCGCAAAAGAGATTGAAAATGAATGACTGGAGAGATAAGAGGAGAACCAGGAGAGGACGGAGTCTGTGAAGCCCAGGTTGGATAGCTATATGTTGCCAACGTGTACTTCCCAAGCGCTTAGTACAGTGCTTTGCACACAGTAAGTGCTCAATAAATATGACTGAATGAATGAATGACTCCACCGAGTACACAAGGTCCCCTAGTTGATCCAATCATATTTATTGAGCGCTTATTGTGTGCAGAGCACTGTTCTAAATGCTTGGGAGAGAATGATACATTACATTCCCTGCCCAAAATAAGCTTACAGTTGATGTAAAATCCCTGAATGAACAACACTAGATGGAGCTTTACAATAAGGGAAATCATTAGATCATTCAGTAAAGATCTTTTGCAGCTGAATAGGCTCTCTCAATCTGTTCACATGCCCAACATGGAGGGAATTTCATTCAATCGTATTTATTGAGCACTTACTGTGTGCAGAGCACTCTACTAAGCGCTTAAAATTCTTATTCAGAAATCTATCGGCTTATATCAATTAGCCTACCAGTCAACAGGTGTTTAGTTTTCACCTTCCACACTGTTAGAGATACAGCTAAACATCTAAAATGCATTGCGGTTCTGCCCGTGGCACCACAGTCAGGGCTACATTAACCGAGAGTCTAACGGGCTCCCATTCAGGTGATCATTGACGCAGATGATGTTCACCCCACACATCCAGTCCGTCACCAAAACCTACTGGTCTCACCTTCACAACATAGTCAAGATATGCCCTTTCTTCTCCATCCAAACCACTACATTGTTGGTACAATCTCTCATCTTATCCTGACTAGATTACCGCATCAGCCTCCTTTCTGATCTCCCATCCTCCTGCCTCTCCCTTCTTCAGTCTATACTTCACTCTGCTGCCCAGATTATCTTTCTACAGAAACGCTCTGGGCATATCACCATTCTCCTCAAAAATCTCCAGTGGTTGCCTATCAACCTTTTCATGAAGCAAAAACTCCTCACTATTGACTTCAAAGCTCTCCATCACCTTTTCCTCTCCTACCTCACCTCCCTTCTCTCTTTCTACAGCCCAGCCCACACACTTCACTCCAATGCCACTAACCTCCTCACTGTGCCTCATTCTCACCTGTCCTGTCATCAACCCATGTCCTAACTCTGGCCTGGAATGCCCTCCCTCCTCACATCTGCCAAAGTAGCTCTCTTCCACCCTTCGAAGCCCTACTGAGAGCTCACCTCCTCCAGGAGGCCTTCCAAAACTGAGTCCCTCTTTTCCTCTGCTCCTCCTCCCCATCACCCCTACTCCCTTCCTCTGCTCTACCCCTTTCCCACCCCACAGCACTTGTGTATATTTGTACATATTTATTATTCTATTTTTTCCATTAAATATGTGTATAGAGCTATAATTCTATTCATTCTGATGGTATTAACACCTGTTTTGTTGTCTGTCTCCCCCTTTCAGACAGTGAGCCCATTGTTGAGTAAGGATTAATGATAATAATAATAATAATGATGGTATTTAAGTGTTTATTACATTCCAAGCACCATTCTAAGTGCTAGTGTAATCAGGTTGTCCCACATGGGGCTCACAATCTTAATCCCCATTTTACAGATGAGGGAACTGAGGCCCAGAGAAGTTAAGTGCCTTGCCCAAAGTCACACAGCTGACAAATGGTGGAGTCAGGATTGGAATCCATGATATTTGACTCCCAATCCTGTGCTCTTTCCACTGAGCCACACTGCTTCCCAATCTGTTGCCGAATTGTACTTTCCAAGCACTTAGTACAGTGCTCTGCACACAGTAAGTGCTCAATCAATACGATTGAATCAATGAATGAATGAATGGTGTGTGTATGTGTAAAGTGGCAGCAGAGAGGGTAGGGATATGTGGGTGGCCACAACAGCCAGGGGGCCTTCTCTTTGGAGGGGGTGGGAGGGCGCCAGGAGTCAGAAAGCCCACCTCCTCTTCCATGACCAACACTCCTCCACGACCAAGTGGTGTTTCGTGGCTTGCCTCTCCACCTCGCTCCCTCTCCACACTACCCCCATTGGCTTGCTCTTCTGCATCTGAAGGTGGTTGTGGAACAAGGGGGTGGGAGGGAGAGCAAAGGAGCCCTTCTACCATCCCCTAGTCGTAGAGACACCCCGCAGTGCAGCGGGACAGCATCTTATTCATTCATTCAATTGTATTTATTGAGCGCTTATGGTGTACAGAGAACTGTAGTAAGTGCTTGGGAAGTACAAGTCGGCAACATCTGAAGCAGCATGGCTCAGTGGAAAAAGCATGGGCTTGGGAGTCAGAGGTCATGGGTTCAAATCCCGGCTCTGTCACTTGCCAGCTGTGTGACTTTGGGCAAGTCACTTAACTTCTCTGTGCCTCAGTTACCTCATCTGTAAAATGGGGATTAAGACTGTGAGCCTCCCATGGGACAACCTGATCACCTTGTAACCTCCCCAGAGCATAGAACAGTGCTTTGCACATAGTAAGCGTTTAATAAATGCCAGTATTATTATTAATATTATCATATGATATCTTATGAACACATGCACACAATTCCCCTCCACCCTGGCACTTGGACCCTACATTTTGTGTCTGAAAAGGGAGGTTGGGGTCAAGAAGGTGATGGGAAAAGCCTCCCATGGCCAGTCTTCACAGCCAGCCAGAACTGGGTCACTGTTTCTCTGGGGAGGGTCCTCAGGGTAAGCAAGAGTCAGGGTGACCCCCTCCCTGAGCTCCCCTCCCACTTCACACTGCCGTGTGGCAAGCTCTTCCAAAACCAAATTTGGCAAGGGGGCAGAGTGGTGGGGTTCCCCCACGCCCAATGCTCCTCCTCTGGTCACCCCACTTTGCTGCAGGGCAGTACTCCAATGAGAACACACACTCACAAAATCCCACACAACACCTCAGCTCCAAAGAGATTTCTGACTTCCATTTCACCAAATCCCTATACTGCCTTAATGCCACATCCACTTTTCTCCTCTGTATTCACCACCTGCTTAATGGAGCTCTTCAACTGTGGTGTCAACAAGATTCCTCTTGGAGGCAGGGAGTTAAAAAATAGGGGGCTAGGGTGGTGATTAACACATATTCGAGGGAATGGGAGGGGGAGGAGGAGCCGACAAAAGAGACTGAGAATGAACGGCCGGAGAGATGAGGAGAACCAGGAGCGGACAGAGTCTGTGAAGCCAAGGTTGGCTTTAGAGAGAGATACAGGACTCTTCCCCGTAAGGAAGCTTTTCTCTTTGCATTCTGGTAACAAAATCGTGGAGGGCAGATTCTCGGGAGCTAAGCAGGGAGCTTTCTTCTGATTGAGTTCGAAGAGTCTCCCAAAGGAGCAATGAACCAATCAAGCTTTGCCAGCTGAAACAAGCAAGAACGGCATTGCTCTCCCACCCTGTCAACGATGTGAAACCGAGTAAAATGAAATGAGCAGAATTATTTAAAACATTCACTGCATCAATCTCATTCATTTTGCCACTGTTTCCATTCCCCTCTATATATAAATTTCACTTATGTTGATAGTGAGGGGTTTTTTTTGGTTCCTTTTTGTTGTTCTTGCGTACACATAGGCACATTAACTGATGCTATCATGCTTCACACTGCCAAAATGTGACACTAATAATACTTCAGGCTCCTCAAACATTAAAAAAAAAATCTGTTATACCTCCCCTCTACAGACATAATTACCAAAATTATCCTCAGGGGCCTCATAATGAAACTTTCCATATTGGCTGCGGCTTTTGTTTCATTTAATTGGGTGTCTGGATGAGATGCACATGAAAGAACAGTTCTAGCCTCTAAAAGCAGAGGCAGTGTTGACTCATTAATAAGTATGGACAAATCTGAAGATGTGTACATGGGGGAGCAGCACTGAAGCTTAGCAGCCCCTAATGTGTTACCATGATGCCACACTTCATGAGCATCCACAGTGGCTCTGCGGCAGTGCCAAGCACTGTTCTAAGTTGTGGGGAAGATACAAGAATCAGGTTGGATGTAGTCCCCATGCCT
Source organism: Tachyglossus aculeatus (assembly GCF_015852505.1). Lineage (NCBI taxonomy): Eukaryota > Metazoa > Chordata > Mammalia > Monotremata > Tachyglossidae > Tachyglossus > Tachyglossus aculeatus. Next base: position 73,007,898 of record NC_052067.1, read on the forward strand.
CAAGGGGCCCCTTAGAGAAGCAGCATGGCTCAGTGGAAAGAGCACAGGCTTGGGAGTCAGAGGTCATGGGTTCAAATCCCGGCTCTGCCACTTGTCAGCTGTGTGATTTTGGACAAGTCACAACTTCTCTGTGCCTCAGTTATCTCACCTGTAATAAGGAGATGAAGACTGTGAGCCCCACATGGGACAACCTGATCACCTTGTATCCTCCCCAGAATTAGAACAGTGCTTTGCACATAGTTAGTGCTTAACAAATTCCATTAGTTAGCCTCTTACTGACCTGCACGCATGACTCACTTGACCCTGAGAGAGAAGGCAGTGGCCAAGGCACTGCATTTTTAAAAGACAATCTGCCAATACTCTTAATTATTCTGCCACTCGGGACTGTGCCTCAGAAATAGAAGTAGCTCCTGCTCTCTTTCACAGAGTGTTTCCTAGGCCCAGCTGTCTTTCACAGTGTGTTTCCTGGTATAAAGGCAAGTATGATATCTCGAGCCTTTGCCTCTTTCCTTGGATGTAGCCTGGACTTGGATGGGAGTCAGTTATGGCACTTTCAAATACTGGATGAGCCAAGTTACACCTGCCCCTTTGCTTGCCCAGACACCAAACCTCCACACTGGACTGGCAGTAGCAGAGCCAGGACTTGAATTAGGCCAGAGCAGCTCCTGGGAGGCCATTGCTGAACATCAAGCATGTGTCCCTGTAGTGTCTCCCGCTTCTCCATTAGACACCCTCTCCTAAACAGAATGGATAAATTTCAAATAGCCACCATTCATGTGCAGATTCAGAGGGACATCAGGTGGCCAGGACTTCAGGTCCACATTAGTTGCATCCTGTCCCCTCTGACACTGAACAGGGTCGTTGCTATTTGGGGTCAATTTCAGGTGCCATCTTCATAATGATCCCAGCAGTAACCACCTCAGTAGGGTCAGGAGGGGAGTTACCAGTTCAAGTTGTGCATCTCCAGTGGATGGCCAAGCCTGCAGCTTTTTTAAAACTGGTAGTAGACAAACTACAAGTCCTCCCTCATGTTCCAGTTTCTGTTTCACAGTTCTGAGCATTACTCAATTCAATTTAAAGCCTTGGGCCCATTCAGTTAATCGTATTTTATTGAGCGCTTACTTGTGCAGAGCTCTGTACTAAATACTTAGGAGAGTACACTATAAAAGGAGTTTGTAGATACATTAGAGAAGCAGCGTGGCTCAGTGGAAAGAGCACGGACTTTGGAGTCAGAAGTCATGGGTTCTAATTCCGACTCCTCTACATGTCTGCTGTGTGACAAGGACAAGTCACTTAACTTCTCAGCCTCGGTTACCTCATCTCTAAAATGGGGATTGCGGCTGTAAGCCCCACATGGGACAACCTGATCACCTTGTATCCCCCCCCCAGTGCTTAGAACAGTGCTTTGCACATAGTAAACACTTAACAAATGCCATCATTATTATTATTATTATTCCCTACCCACAGCATGTTTACAGTCTAGGTGGGGAGACAGACAATACATTATAGATATGCACATAAATGCTGTGGAGCTGAGGGTGGGGTGAATAAAAGGTGCAAATCCAATTGTGATGTGTGATACGGAATGGAGTGGGAGAAGAGGAAATGAGGGCTTAATCAGGGAAGGCTTTCTGGCCAAGGTGTACTTTCGAGGTGTAAGGTTTCGATGGTGAGGAGAGAGATCGTCTGTCAGATACGAAGAGGGAGGGCATTTCGGGCCAGTGACAGGCTGTGGGCTAGTGGTCAGTGGTGAGATAGACAAGATAGAGGTACAGTGGTAGGTTGCCATTCAGGGATCAAAGTGTATGGACTGCATTGTAGTAGGAGAGGTAGGAGAGGACAAGGTGATTGAGTGCTTTAAAGCCTAAGGTAAGGAGTTTTTGTTTGATGTGGAGGTGGATGGGCAACCACTGGAGATTCTTGAGGAGGCGGGAAAACACAGACTGGATGAATTGGTAGAAAATGATCTAGGCAGCAGAGTGAACCCCTGTCAACAACTGAAGTTCTATGTTTCTAGAGTCCACTGACAACAAGGAGCTGTTGAGGGAAACTACAGTCAGAGAGGGAAGAGTAAATGGCCATGAGCACATACTGGGTTAAAATCCCCCAATGATACCACCCCCCAGATATATAACATGGATTTTCTGATGCTTTACCTCAGACAAAAGCCCACCCAGCTCAAAGTTCTGAGTGCTCTCTGCCTCCTCCCAACCTGGACTGGGATTAGGTAATCCACAATAAATGATCTCAGAGGAAGTTCTGCACATAATTTTTGTCAGATTCTCAAGTACAGAATAGGTAAGTGAAGAAGTTGTTGACCTGTGGTGGTATTTAGAAATGGAAGACAGTGTCAGTGAGTAAACAGTACCTCATCCATAGGAATGAGCCCCATTTAATTTTTACAATCCAACTGGAGCCCCATTTAATTTTTACAATCCAATTCATCACTGGAAGATATCAAAGAAGATGAAATAGTAAATATGGTTTCTCCACCACTAGCCTATTCAGAGATTTGAATTAATTTTTAAGAAAGCTGATAAATTTTTAAAATATGCAGATGATCCTGATGGAGGGAGGTTCAGAGGTGCCCAGAAGGCCTTAACCAGCTGAAAAATGCTTTAGGAAAAAGAAGTATCTGTGCTCAACCTAGTGGGACAGATTCTTCACTAAAGTTGAAAAACCATCACCCTAGTAAGGAGAACAAGTTTCTACTTCCACAGCCCCATGCAAATAACTTATCATAACATAGCCCCTAATTTACTTAATATTTTGATGCTCTGTTTGGAAATGCTTTAATAAGTAGCAAATAATAGCTCAGGGAACATATTACAATATGTAGCATGTAAGGAAGTCTCATAGTACTTTTCCAATGGTCCTAAAACAGGTTCTAATTTATAAAAATATGTCTACAGGAAACAGTCCCCATGATACAATCACATTTTCAAGGCCCCTAACCCCATGGTATTATGGGGTATGACCATATTATGGTTACATCTAGGATTTGTAAAGTGATTTCCTACCAGGCATCTTGTTTTTATTTCCACATCTATGTGAGGTGGAGAATAGGCATTAGCCTCCCCATTTTATAGACCAGGAAACTGAAGTCATACTGCAAGCCACAGTCAGACCCATCACATCAGAGAGGAAGGGGCTCATCCTAAGTAAAAGCAATATACTATTACTTGAGTGAGGTCACCTGCTCTGCAAACCGCAGAGCCAGCCAAACATGGGTAGACAATCTGTGCCCTGGAAAGACCACAACACACAAGCAATTCCATCCAAAATATTTTCAGTACAATTGAAGAGATGGAGTAGTTCTTTTCTTCCTCTCCCATTTCTCAATTCTTCTGTGCATTTATCTGTCTTCCTCTTTCTTCACTTACCTGGCCTCTTATTTGTTACTCTGAGTCCTGTTGTTCTTGTGCCTTTCTAAATTTCTCTCTCTCCTCTCCCCTCCCCCACTTCTCCCCTTTCCCCCCCCCCCATCCCTAGTAGATTCCCTAGTAGAAAGAACATGGGCCTGGGAGTCAGAGGACATGAGTTCTAATCCCAGCTTTCACTCACCAGCTGTGTGACCCTGGGCAAGTCATTTAACTGCTCTGCGCCCCACTTTCCTCCTCTAGACTATAAGTTCACTGTGGGCAGAAAATGTGCCTGCTCATTAATAATGATAATGATGGCATTTGTTAAGTGCTTATTATGTGCAGAGCACTGTTCTAAGCACTGGGAGGCGATACAAGGTGATCAAGTTGTCCCACGTGGGGCTCACAGTCTTAATCCCCATTTTACAGATGAAGTAAATGAGGCTCAGAGAAGTAAAGTGACATGCCCAAGGTCACACAGCAGACATGTGGCGGAGTCGGGATTCGAACCCATGACCTCTGACTCCAAAACCCATGTTCTTTCCACTGAGCCACACTGCTTTTCTATTGTTTATTGCTATACTGTACTCTCTCAAGTGCTCTGTGCACAGTACCCACTCAAATACAATTGACTGACTAGCCCAGTGTCACCAAGGAGTTTCAAGGGATATTTTTAGACTCTGAACTCCCTGAGGGGCAGAGTCTGTGTCTTATCTCCCCCCCCTCCCCTCACCATGTCATCTTTTCTAGCACTTATCTTAGTGTTCTGCATGAAATAAGCACTTAATAAATACTAGGACTATTACTGTGGGGCCTAGAGCTTCAACCTTCCCCCAGGTTCCTGTTCCTAGGAGGAGAGGAGTTTCCAGGGTGATGGTAGCAACAGTGGTTGGGAATCCAGGTGGCGAGTTCCCACTCACCAGGCTTTCTGACCTCTATTTTTCTCTTCCAAGTTGTTAGTGCTACAATGCTCTGAGCAGACCAAGTACTCAAATACATGATTGATTGATTGATTAATCCTGCAAGGGATAGGGCTTCTGAAGCCCACATGAGAGGAATAGAAGTGATGTTCCCAGGGTCCAGCCATGAAAGGAGGCATGACCTATGGTGGCCAATTGGTAGCCGAAATAACACCCATAGGGTTGGATTTAATGCTGACATGTTGGGTCAGGAGTGGCTGAGTTGGGCTAGGTTGGCCTTAGCCCTCAATTCACTGTACCTAGCATTCAGCTCATTCTTACCTCCTTTTTCATCCTTGCTGGCTTAAAATGAATAGCCCTTGCCCTAGGAGTAACAAATTATTTTCTCTTTTCTTTACCTTATAATACAGTCTCATTACTTTCAGGATCTAAAACATTCCTTAATATCTTCATTTTGATGACTAAGTCATTGAAATCTGAGTTAGGAGGTCTCATCCCCAGTGTTCTAAACTGAAGATTTCAACACTTAATTAAAATCCTTTGCAAAGTATCAGCTGTGAGCTCAACTTTTTAAACTGCCTTAGCTTCCTGCCTAAGAGTAACATTCCCCAGTGGGATTGCACAGGGCTTGATCACTAAGTCATGGTCTTTGTAATGCCAGCCGAAGCTGATGTTCAGGTTGAAAGCCCCAGCTGCCCTCAATTTGACTGTGATCTTTACTTCTGGGAGGATTTCTTGAAAGCCCTGTATCGTTGAGGATAAGGAAAGCAATGTTACCGTATCAAACCCTGAAGTGTGGCAAATAGCCACAGAGTAAGAGGGATTCACTTTTTTTTTCTCTTCCCAGTGCTCCTCTGTTATATAGAAACTAAGCTATGGCCAATGAGGGACACATCCTTCTTTGATTGGCTATTTTAGTATATACAACAAGCACAGTAATAATATGGCTATATCATTCCTTTAGCCACATGGCCTGGTAGAAAGAGCATGGGCCTGGGAATCAGAGGACATAATAATGATAATAATAATAATTGTGGTATTAAGCACTTACTATGTGACAAGCACTGTACTAAGTGCTAGGGTGGATACAAGCAAATCAGGTTGGACACAGACCTGTCCCATGTGGAGCTCACAGTCTCAATACCCATTTTATCCATGAGATAACTGAGGCACAGGGAAGTGAAGTGACTTACCCAAGGTCAAGTAGAAGACCAGTGGCAGAGCCCATGACTTAATCCCGGCTCTGCCACATGTCTGCTGTGTGACCTTAGGCAAGTCATTTCACTTATCTGTGCCTCACTTACCTCATCTGTCAAATGGGGATTAAGACTGTGAGCCCCACTTGTGACAACCTGATTAGCTTGTATCTACCCCAATGCTTACAGCAGTGCCTGGCACATAATAAGCGCCCCCCGGGCACCATGGAGACCGGCCGTCCGGCCACCGCCGTCCGGGACCTCCTGCAGGACGAGTGCTACGCTGATTTTTTAAGCCAGGACTTCGACGTCAAGACTTACACCTCTCAGTCCATTCACCGAGCGGTGATAGCCGAGCAGTTGGCCAAGCTCGCCCAAGGGATCAGTCAACTGGATAAAGAACTTCACTTACAGGTAGTTGCGAGGCATGAAGACTTATTGGCACAGGCGACTGGAATTGAGTCTCTGGAAGGTGTTCTTCAGATGATGCAGACGAGAATCGGGGCTCTTCAGGGCGCTGTGGACAGGATCAAAGTCAAAATTGTGGACCCGTACAACAAGATAGTAGGACGCACAGCCCAGTTGGCAAGGCTGCAGGTAGCCTGTGACTTGCTCCGGAGAATAATCCGCATCCTGTACCTTAGTAAGAGGCTCCAAGGACAATTGCAGGGCGGAAGTCGAGAAATAACGAAGGCCGCTCAAAGCCTGAATGAACTTGCCTCCCTCCGTCTCGCTCCTGCCGTCGAGGTCTGTGTCCCGTGGGACGGCGAGGGGAGCAAACAGGCCCGGGGCAGATCGGTGGGGTCAAAGATCCTCGCGGAGCAGGGCCCTGGGTTCGGTGGATTTCTGCAAAACGGATTCAGGGGACAGGATTCAGGATCCAGACTGCCTGCGCTCCATAAATACGATTCAAGAGCTCACCTCCTCCAGGAGGCCTTCCCAGACTGAGCCCCTTCCTTCCTCTCCCCCTCGTCCCCCTCTCCATCCCCCCATCTTTCCTCCTTCCCTTCCCCACAGCACCTGTATATATGTTTGTATATATTTATTACTCTATTTTACTTGTACATATCTATTCTATTTATTTTATTTTGTTAGTATGTTTGGTTTTGTTCTCTGTCTCCCCCTTTTAGACTGTGAGCCCACTGTTGGGTAGGGACTGTCTCTATGTGTTGCCGATTTGTTCTTCCCAAGCGCTTAGTACAGTGCTCTGCACATAGTAAGCGCTCAATAAATACGATTGATGATGATGATGAATAAGCTCTTAAATACCATTATTATTATTATTATTATTATTAATAAACAAACTGGAGCCTTAAGATTAATCTGATGAAGAAGTTTAAAAAAGATAGATGCCACTTTCATGACTAAAAAATATCCTTCTTATGGTTAGCTGACAGGCTGGAAAGTGGTAGTCAAAAGGCTAAAGCTGTGACTCAAAAATTCCCTTTCATCCATTTGGAGAAATTAGATTGAGCATAAGGTGTAGATTTAGCCACATGTGTGGATGCAATTTCAACCACCTGGGGTTGGTAGGAAGCATTTCAGAAATTGAAATGAAATTGAGCGTCATTATGCGTCACTGAAAGAGAGCCCATTTGGAATTTCTTGTTTACATATTTCCTTTCTTATTTTCTTCCTCTGCCATTGTCAAATTCTTTTAGAGCTATCCCCATAGAGGAAGGCAGTGCGATCTTTCTTGCTGGAGAAGAGGTTCTTTATAGGACAGCTGTCCTGCTGGTTCACTGTTGACCAGGTCACTTTGCCCTACATCCTGGCACTGCCAACTCTGCTCTGTGGCCAGAGTTATTTTACTTGGCTAGAAGTAGTAATAATATTTATTAGGAATTTACTCTGCACTGAACACCGTGCTAAGTGCTAGTATAAATACAGGTTTATTAGATCCAATAAAAGGCTCCTCACAGCTCGGAACAGCCTCTTAAGGCTTCTAACCTGGTCTGGATTAATACAGGAATGGCAACAGCTCAGTGGTCTTGGGTTTTGGGGTGCGGTGGTGGGCAGCTGGCCCCCAGAAACCATGCCCCCTCGGGGCATTACCAATATGGCTAATGGTTAGAACATTCTGAAGATGGTGCCTGAGACACACCTAACCAAAATAGCCCTGACTGAAACCCGCCTCTCATGTGACCTAGGGCAATTCACCTAACTTCAGACTTCAGTTTCCTATTATGAAAAATATGATGAAATACCTAGTCTCCTCTCAGACTGTGAGCTTTGTGTCCAAGCAGATCATTTTTTATCTTCCCCTGTGCTTTGGCACAGAAGTGTTTAAATAAATGTTTAATCATTACTATTAATAGTGTTGAGACCAATATGTAGGAGTATTGTTTAGAACTTGTATGTTTCTTGTGGACAGGCAACCTATCTACCAGGTTGACTGTATTTTACTGCCCCAAGCACTTAATATAGTGTTCTATACTAAGCAAGCACTCCATAAATGCCACTGATTGGAATAATTGCTAAATCAGAGCAGCAAACAAGGGACCAAAGGAAATAAGAGACAAATTTCATCTTTTGTTTCTTTGGCCTTCAGCTGGAAAGGTGTAAATCAAAATCAAAATAGCAATATGTGAAAGAAGGAGGGGATTCAAAGGCGCCTAGGCAAACCACAGCCCAGAACTATCAGGATTGGGTAACTTTTGTAAATGATATAAAAATATAACTCTCTCTGGCTTTTCCCAGGGGTTGGAATCACCATTCTGAAGAAGATCAAACAGTTACCCCAGGGCCCAGCTAGGCATGCTTAGTTGCATGCTGACTGCCCCTCACCTCAAGAAGTCGACTCCTAGAAATGGCCTTTCTTCCAATTAGCAGCAAGAGCAAACCCTTCCTCTTCATATCCGAGCCGCACGGGTCTGCTCTTTTCTAAAACTTGCCCCTACGTAAGGGAGAGCTTCTGCCAGGTTGGTTGGCTTTATTATTATTGCCCAAGCCCTTCTTTATCCCCAAATGAGGGAGCAGTCAAAATGTTAATGGTAACTAATGCCAGAATTTCTTAAGTGATGTGGCTTCATCCCAGGAAGAACATTTTTTTTCTGCCTCCTTTGTGTCTAACATTTACAGCAGGTATATTGATCTGAATGGCAAGTGTGAGGGAAAGGCATTTATTTTACTAGCAGTGTAGTGAAGCAGCCAATCAATGATGCACTTTTTGGGACCCTTGGGAGCTTTTGGGTGTTAAGGATAAAGGCCTGAATGATTCCCAGGACTGCCTGGCTGGTAAGCCTTGTATAGCAACCGGGCAGCCTCTCTAAAGGGCTTATTCTGATGTAGGAGCACCCAATCCCAGTAGGCTTTGACAATGTTCAGTATCACGGTGCAGCCTCCTGGAGCCCATAGCGCAGCGGGGTTGATGCTGACTCTGAAACCCCTCTACACTGACTTCATCTGTGTTTCGGTAATAATAATAAGAATAATAATAATAATAATCATAATAGCATTTGTTAAGCACTTACTATGTGCCAAGCACCGTTCTATACACTGGGATAGATACAATGTTATCAGATTGTCCTACATGGTGCTCACAGTCTTAATCCCCATTTTACAGATGAGGTAACAGGCTCAGAGAGGTTAAGTGACTTGCCCAAAGTCACACAGCTGACAAGCGGCAGAGCTGGGATTAGAACCCACAACCTCTGACTCCCAAGCCTGGGCTCTTTCCACTGAGCCACGCTGCTTCTCTAAGAAACTTCCAAAAGAAACTCAAAGTTAATTAGGATAGGTTTCCTTTGCATATGGAACACGGGGATCAATCAGTGGTATTTATTGAGTGCACACTGGGCGCAAATGTGGGGGGGGGGTCATTCATTGGTGTACAGTGAGCAGAGCACGTGCTAAGTACACTAGAGTTAGCACATAGGACCACTGCCTTCAGAGCTTATAACCTTGTTGCATTAAAATTTCTAAGTGAAAGAAACAAAATATTAGATATATCAAAATATTTTCAGATCTGTCTACCCCACTGAGCCTCTTGTGAAGGGTACCTATTTCTTGTTTTGTACTTCTCAAATCAATCAATTGTATTTATTGAGCGCTTACTGTGTACAGAGCACTGTACTAAGTGCTTGGGAAGTACAAGTTGGCAAAATATAGAGACAGTCCCTACCCAACAGTGGGCTCACAGTCTAAAAGGGGGAGACAGAGAACAAAACAAAACATACTAACAAAATAAAATAGAATAGATATGTACAAGTAAAATAAATAGGATAATAAATATGTACAAACGTATATACATATATACAGGTGCTGTGGGGAAGGGAAGGGGGTAAGATGGGGGGATGGAGAGGGGGACGAGGGGGAGAGGAAGGAAGGGGCTCAGTCTGGGAAGGCCTCCTGGAGGAGGTGAGCTCTCAGAAGGGCCTTGAAGGGAGGAAGAAAGCTAGCTTGGCGGATGGGCAGAGGGAAGGCATTCCAGGCCCGGGGGTCAATGGTGGGACAGGCGAGACGAGGCACAGTGAGGAGATTAGCGGCAGAGGAGCGGAGGGTGCGGGGTGCACTTAGTACAGTGCATTGTACCATGTGGGCAGCTAATAACCTGTACTATTGTCATCATAAAACTTTCTGACCTGGATTTCAAGGACACAGATCTATCTTCTCATCCTTCCTCTGTCATTGTTCTGTCCATCTCTTCTGACTTGCCTTCCTTTCCTCTGACAGAAAACTGGCTACCCATCAAGTCACTTCTGGGATCTTTTGATCTTCAGGCTTCTCATATTTTTGAAAGTCAACCTCCCAAATAGTTTTAACTGTCATCTCTATATAGGGGTCTCCAAGAGCACTCTATAGTTCTCCCGTATCTAGAGAACTGGCATGTTTCTTCCTGCCTTAGGGAGATGGCAACTTGGATATCCAATGAAATCTCAACTTAAGATGTCAAAACTGGAACTTCTATTCTCTATTAGATTTCATCTCATTCTAATTTTCCACTACTGTCAACAGCATTGCTACCCTCCTGTTCACCGTATGTGGAAAACTAGTCAATCTCCTGTTTCATTGTAGGATTATATCTAAGCCATTCCAGATGAATAGCTAGCTCTGACACTTGTAAAAGTCACAAGGGAAGGCAATTTGTCTTTCCTCAGAAATACATCTTGCATCAGTTCTTATTCCTAACCTAAATCTCCCCATTGGAATTTAATTACTTTTTCCTCAGCAGAGGCTAGGGAGAGCTGTCATTTTTCTTTGTTTAATTACTTTTAAAAAGGCTTAATTCTCTGTCTTCAATGAAGACATCCCTCCTCAAGGGACTCGCTGCAGTCCCTTTTGTGGACCAATACTGGACTCATTGGAGTAAAACTCAGTATGTCGTCTCTGATTTCACAGATCACCCCTGTCTCAAGAATTAAAATTCCTGGATTAGTCACACAGTCCAAGTTAATCAAGGAATTTATGCCACTGTGTTGAACCATAATACGTAACGATGTGTGTGCTCTCACTAATAATCATTATAATGGTATTTTTTTTAGCACTTTGTCAAGAACTGTCCTAAGCACTGGGGTAGATACAAGATGATCAGGCTGGACACAGTTCCTGTCGCATACAGAATCAACAGTCTAAATAGAAGGGAAAACAGGTATTTCATCCCCATTTTACAGTTAAGGAAATGGAGACACAGAGAAGCAAAGTGACTTGTCCAAGATCACACAGCTGATGACTGGCATAGCTGATTTCAAGGCCTGCATCCTGGCCATTTGGTCTCCTTCTGGCTAATGCAATAACCTCCTGGGTGAGGTCAGTTGGCCAAGCGCTCAGGGGCTGGAGGTCCACGGGGAGCCATGCTCCGCTCCATGATGTCAAACAATATCCAAGACCCATGTCTATGGATGCCCCCACTGGAGAGACTGTTGGCCCCTTCTGGCCCTTCTGCTAGAACCATCCAAACTACTGAAGAACATCCCTAGCGAAAGTAAAGGACGTGTGAACCCTAAAACTCAACATGTCCAAGACTGAACTCCTTGTCTTCCCTCCCAAGCCCTGCCCTCTCCCTGACTTTCCCATCACTGTTGACGGCACTACCATCCTTCCCATCTCACAAGCCCGCAAACTTGGTGTCATCCTCGACTCCGCTCTCTCGTTCACCCCTCACGTCCAAGCCACCACCAAAATCTTCCGGTCTCAGCTCCGCAACATTGCCAAGATCCACCCTTTCCTCTCCATCCAAACCACTACCCTGCTCTTTCAAGCTCTCATCCTGTCCTGTCTGGATTACTGTATCAGCCTCCTCTCCGATCTCCCATCCTCCTGTCTCTCCCCACTTCAGTCCATACTTCATGCCGCTGCCCAGATTGTCTTTGTCCAGAAACGCTCTGGGCATGTTACTCCCCTTCTCAAAAATCTCCAGTGGCTACCAATCAACCTATGCATCAGGCAGAAACTCCTCACCCTCGGCTTCAAGGCTCTCCATCACCTTGCCCCCTTCTACCTCACCTCCCTTCTCTCCTTCTACAGCCCAGCATGCAACCCTTCACCCCTCTGCCATTAATCTCCTCACCATGCCTCATTCTCGCCTGTCCCGCCGTCGAGCCCCGGCCCAAATCATCCCCCTGGCCTGGAATGCCCTCCCTCCCCACATCTGCCAAGCTAGCTCTCTTCCTCCCTTCAAGGGCCTACTGAGAGCTCACCTCCTCCAGGAGGCCTTCCCAGACTGAGCCCCTTCCTTCCTCTCCCCCTCCTCCCCCTCTCCACCCCCCCCGCCTTACCTCCTTCCCTTCCCCACAGCCCCTTTATATATGTATATATGTTTGTATGCATTTATTACTCTATTTTACTTGTACATATTTATTCTACTTATTTTATTTTGTGAATATGTTTTGTTTTGTTCTCTGTCTCCCTCTTCTAGACTGTGAGCCCACTGTTGGGTAGGGACCGTCTCTATATTGCCAACTTGTACTTCCCAAGTGCTTAGTACAGTGCTCTGCATACAGTAAGCACTCAATAAATACGATTGAATGAATAAATGAATGAACCCAAGAACCATGGCCAAGTCCAAATTTTTTCACATAGTCCCCTTTATCACTGCAGTTTCACTTCTTCACTTTGTAATGACTTATGGAGCCCATGAAGGGGGCAGTAAACTCACTGCTAGACAAAGTCAACACAGGGAAATGGTAGCAGGGACCACCCCTTTAGTCACATTTGTTCTTACAATAATAGCAATAATAATAATAATAATGACATTTGTTAAGTTCTTATTATGTGCCAAGCACTGTTCTAAGCACTGGCGTAGATACAAGGTCATAGGGTTGTCCCACATGAGGCTCACAGTCTATAACCCCATTTTACAGATAAGGTACCTGAGGCACAGAGAAGTTGAGTGGCTTGTCCAAGGTCACATAGCAGACAAGTGGCAGATCTGGGATTAGAACCTAAATCCTCTGACTCCAAAGCCCAGACTCTTGTCACTAAGCCATGTTGCTTCTATAGTCACGACACTTCAATACTCTGAATACTGGTACTGTATCAAAAGGGAAAGGACAAGGACAGGCAGGAAGAGTGATTATGATCAGAAAAACACTTGGAAGTTGGAGAACATGCTGGTAAATGGGCAGCTTCCCAGATTGGCATTGGAGGGCTGCCACATGACAACTTCCACAGAACATTAGTGAGTTAAGGCCATTCTCTACTGATCCAAGGTGCTTGCTGCTACACACTGCAGGAAAAGCTTCCTGGATTTGGGAACATGTCCAGTGCTGGGCCTATTGCTTTTGCCTTGATCTCAGGTTTCTGTAAATAATAATAATAATAATAATAATAATAATAATGATGATGATGGTATTTGTTAAGCACTTACTATGTGCCAAGCACTGTACTAAACGCTGGGGTAGATACAGGGTAATCAGGGTGTTCCACATTGGACTCACAGTTTTAATCCCCATTTTCCAGATGAGGTAACTGAGGCACAGAGAAGTTAAGTGGTTTGCCCAAGGTCACAAAGCCAATAAGTGGCAGGGCCAAGATTAGAACTCATGACCTCTGACTCTCAAGCCCGTGCTCTTTCCACTGAGCCATGCTGTTCTCCAGTAGTATTTGTTAAGCATTTACTATGTGCCAAGCAATCCAGGGTAATTTAGAGGTCAGGCAAAGTTTCAGCTAAGTGGGCTGAATCAATCAATCAATCACTCAATTATTGAGTGCTTACTGTGTGCAGAGCACTGTACTAAGTGCTTGGGAAGTACAAGTTGGCAACACATAGAGACAGTCCCTACCCAACAGTGGGCTCACAGTCTAGAAGGGGGAGACAGGGAACAAACCCAAACATATTAACAAAATAAAATAAATAGAATAGATATGTACAAGTAAAATAAATAGAGTAATAAATATGTACAAACATATATACATATATACAGGTGCTGTGGGGAAGGGAAGGAGGTAAGATAGGGGGATGGGGGGGCAAGGGAAGAGGAAGGAGGGGGCTCAGTCTGGGAAGGCCTCCTGGAGGAGGTGAGCTCTCAGTAGGGCCTTGAAGGGAGGAAGAGAGCTAGCTTGGCGGATGTGCGGAGGGAGGACATTCCAGGCCAGGGGGATGACGTGGGCCGGGGGTCGACGGCGGTACAGGCGAGAACGAAGCATGATGAGGAGGTTAGCGGCAGAGGAGCGGGGGGTGCGGGCTGGGCTGTAGAAGGAGAGAAGGGAGGTGAGGTAGGAGGGGGCAGAGGTGATGGAGAGCCTTGAAGCCCAGGGTGAGGAGTTTCTGCCTGATGTGCAGGTTGATTGGTAGCCACTGGAGATTTTTGAGGAGGGGAGTAACATGCCCAGAGCGTTTATGGACAAAGACAATCCGGGCAGCAGCATGAAGTATGGATTGAAGTGGGGAGAGACACGAGGATGGGAGATCAGAGAGAAGGGTGATGCAGTAGTCCAGACGGGATAGGATGAGAGCTTGAACGAGCAGGGTAGCGGTTTGGATGGAGAGGAAAGGGCAGATCTTGGCAATGTTGCGGAGCTGAGACTGGCAGGTTTTGGTGACGGCTTGGATGTGAGGGGTGAATGAGAGAGCGGAGTCGAGGATAACACCAAGTTTGCGGGCTTGTGAGATGGGAAGAATGGTAGTGCCGTCAACAGTGATGGGAAAGTCAGGGAGAGGGCAGACTTTGGGAGGAAGACAAGGAGTTCAGTCTTGGACATGTTGAGTTTTAGGTGGCGGGCGGACATCCAGATGGAGATGTCCTGAAGGCAGGAGGAGATGCGAGACTGGAGGGAGGAGAGAGAGCAGGGGCAGAGATGTAGATTTGGGTGTCATCAGCGTAGAGATGATAGTTGAAGCCGTGGGAGTGAATGAGGTCACCAAGGGAGTGAGTGTAGATCGAGAACAGAAGGGGACCAAGAACTGAACCTTGGGGAACCCCCACAGTAAGGGGATGGGAGGGGGAGGAGGAGCCTGCAAAAGAGACTGAGAATGAATGACCGGAGACATAAGAGGAGAACCAGGAGAGGACGGAGTTTGTGAAGCCAAGGTTAGATAGCGTGTTGAGGAGAAGGGGGTGGCCCACAGTGTCGAAGGCAGCTGAGTGCTCTCTGCACTGCCTGGTACCTCTACAGCCTGGAGGGTAATTAGTTTCTTCAAACCAGTGGAGTGCACAGATGGAGGAATGCAGTCACCTCCTACCAAAGGTCAGTGAAGAGAAGCCTGGGCAAGCAGGCAGACTACACTAGAATGCCAAAGTGTCTGAAGTCAGTTGCCTAGCCAGAAGGACACATATACATGTTTAAAGTTTATTGCAGCAGAGCATTAGAACTCCATTATTATTCCTCCATTTATTGAATTGCAAGAGGCCCACAGAGGGTTCAGGAAAGTTTCCTCTGCATTACCGGGGCATCAGTGAAACACCCTGGTTGATTCTAAATGGTGAAGAAACAATATCTATATACAAGAAAACATATGTTTTACAGCACAAATGTTTACAGTTCTAATTCAAATTAAATAAGGATTTACTTACAAAAGGTCTTTGTCACGAGTTAGCAAGGAATGGCTAAAAACCAGTAAAGAGAAGCTACTGATATTTGATTCATGCCCGCCATGATATCTCCTTGGACCTGGCTCCTGATTAGTGGAGCCTGCCCAACTGACAGCTGCTGCCCAAGGGATGACACTGTTTTGAGGCTTGCACGTCACTCCCTGGGTCGATACCAAGCATTATATATTGGCTTTGTGAAGTTATAATGGAATTACTTTAATTAGGTTTTGCCTTCAACTGATAATGCATGACAGTGTACCATTGCTATGTTTTCTGTGGTATTCATCTTTTCTCTCTACTCAGTTTCCTTGCTTCACTGCCAAGACAAAGTTTTCACACCTTCCAAGAGGTGAAGGAGAGATATTCACAGCTTGTTTATCTTCCAAGTTCAACTACTCCTTCCCCCTCTTCTTGTTATGTAAAGTTCTGGTCAGCTGCTGGGTACCATGGAGGAGAAAAGCTACAGGTGGCAAGCCACATTCAATCATACAGAAGAAAAAGCAGCTCCCATCCAAGCCATCAGATGTCAGAGTAGCCCCTATATCTATAGGCCAGATAAAGGAATTGGACACAAATTCCTGGATCCACCACTTGACTGCTGTGTGACCCTGAACAAGTCACTTAACTTTTCTGTGTCTCTGTTCCCTCATCTGTAAATGCTGATGAAGACTGGGGGACAGTAACTTTGTCCAAATTGATTAGCGTATATCTACCCCAGCACTTAGAACAGTACCTGGCACATAGTAAGATCTTAAATACCATAAAAAAGTAGTTGTGGTCTGCCAATCTGATTGAGAGGAAAGGAAGTTCACAGCTGCAAAAGCACCCTTGAGCAACCGTTGCTATGTGGATCAAAAAATGGATTATTGAATGCAGATTTTAACCTTTGCTTCATCCAAAGGGAGGGAACTGTTTTACAGCATTCTCATGGTTGATACAGTTTTAGTAGTGATTGTAAAGCGGTCAAATATTTCTCCCTTTACATCTCCCAGTCTTTTGTTTCTTGCTCTCATGATCACTAGTGGATTTATGCTCTTTTCCCCACATATTATTCCCCTTCACAAATCATTTTGTGGTCCTTGTGCTTTGACCTTTACAAAAATGAAAAAGGGACAGACAAAATATTCTCCATCTCAGATTCTCGGCTTCCCTCACCCAGTAATTTCCAGCTGAAAAAAGAAAATGGTAGCAATGAATTGAAAACCCTTGAATATTGGGGGTTTTTTTAATCCATGTGCTTGAAACCTTTTGCGAGTCTTAATACCATATTTTCAGTCACCCAATCCCAGTTGCTGCCCTTACATTCTTATAGTCCGCAAGCAAGAATAAGCTTATCACAGATAGCACTTATGGACAATATCTTTAAACTGTTAATTCCCCCTACTTGTAATTCATGTTAGTTTCTGCTTCTCCAACTATAAGATCTTGGAGGACAGGGACTGTGCCTATTCACTGACAATTTTGGTATTTAAGCACTTACTATGTGCCAAGCACTGAGGGGGTAAATGTGGAAAAAAAAAATCAGATGAGACAGTCCCTGTCACACACAGAAATCACAGTCAAAATAAGAGGGAGACTAGGTATTGAATCCCCATTTTACAGATGAAGAAACAGAGGCACAGGGAAGTTAAATGATTTGTTCAAAGTCACACAACAGGCAAATGGCAGTTCCAGAATTAAAACCTAGATCCTCTGATTCCCTTGCCTGTGCTCTTTCCACTAAGCCACAGTGCTTATTTTACTCCATTGCATTTTCCCAACTGGTTAGTAGAGTGCTCTGCACACAGTAAGTGCTCAATAAATACTGGTGGATTGTGCTGAGGGCTTGGGAAAAGTACAGTGCTCTGCATAGAGAGCTCAATAAATGGCATTGATTGATAGTGACAGCATTACTACTCACATTTTATCTATGTAATAGAACCTCAAGACCTGTCCTTTGGGGAAGTACCTTAGGCTGAAAATATGTTTAAGGAAAAATTAAGTATTGACTCATTAGTGGCTCTGTAAATAAAAACACTCTAAGGGCCTCATTCTCATCCTTAATTTTAAAGAAATATATGTCCAAAATTTAGAATTACAAAGTGCACATCTCGATCGCTGAATCGTAAACACGCTCTTAGACTATTAACTGATCAATAATAATAATAACAATGATGGCATTTGTTAAGCACTTATCAATCAAGCCAATATTTTTCAAGAAATGGGCATGAAAGATTAGCCAAAGTAATAATAATAATAATGGCATTTATTAAGCACTTACTACCTGCAAAGCACTGTTCTAAGCACTGGGGAGGCTACAAGGTGATCAGGTTGTCCCATGGGGGCCTCACAGTCTTCATACCCATTTTACAGATGAGGGAACTGAGGCACAGAGACGTTAAGTGACTTGGCCAAAGTCACACAGCTGACAATTGGTGGAGCCAGGATTTGAATCCATGACCACTGACTCCAAAGCCCGGGCTCTTTCCACTTAGCCACGCTGCTTCTCCCTATTAGACATGTTTCCTCCCCATAAGGAGCATACAGTCTAGTTACTTAACTTCCCCGTGTCTCAGTTTAATCATCTTTGAAATGGGGATTCATTACCGTCAATCCTCTTTCTTAGACTGTGAGCCCCATATGGTACAGGGACTAGGACAGGCCTAATTACCTTGGGCTCTACCCCAGCTCTGTCAGTACTTAACAAATACCTCCTTTATTGTGAGGAAAAACTAAGCATCAGTCACACCTCACCCTGAACCAAAATATTGCTTTTTGGGCTTGTTCCCAGATGTTGTGGTCTAGTGGGTAAACCACGGACCTGAGAGGCAGAGGACCCATTTACAAACTCTTCCATAATACACTGGGGCTTGAAATGTTCTATGTTAAAACAAGATCCTGCATATTCATGTTCTAAAAACACCCAACACATGATTGATACAGAAACTCAGAAGACATTTCTTTTCTGTCCTGAGGTGTCCAATGTCCAGGTCATTATTTGCTATTTCCACAATATTATTGAAGGGGTGTGATGGCATCAACTGCATGAAATATTGGGCAGCTTTCATCTACCTCTCATCTCCAGGAACCCAGATGTCAGCCTGCTATCTGTTGCATTATACTCTCCCAAGCACTTACTACAGTGCTCTGCACAAAGTGCTCAATGAATACCATTGACTGATAGCCTTTCTGGGTTTGTCCCCACCCAATCTGGGGCCCAGTTCGTGGCTTGGGGGCTCTGAGCAGGCCTCAAACATCCAAGCCTCTCACTGCCTGAGGGAAGTAGTGCAGCATCACCAGAACTCCAATCAGCAGCTACTAATCCATAGTTTTTTGGTTTTTAATAGTACTTGTTAAGTACTTACTATGTGCCCAGCACTGTTCTGAGCACTGGGGTAGATTTAAGTTGATTAGGCTAGATATAGTCCTTGTCCCACATGGGGCTCACAGACAAAGTAAGAAGAGAATGGGTACTAAATCCTCATTTTACAATTGAGGAAACAGATATAGAGAAGTGAGTTGCCCAAGGTCACACAGCAGGTAAGGGGTGGTACCAGGATTAGAACACAGGTCCTCTGCCTCTCACGTCTGTGCTTTATCCACTAGACCATGCTGCTTCTCACTAGGCATGAGTCTAATGAAGTCTCTCCACCAGGCACCCACCAAGAAGCATTATTTACCAGAAAACTAACGAACCTGTCTTCACCTTGCTCTATGATTAATCAGCCCTTCTATGCTCAATTACTGTGTAACCTACACTCACTCACTGGGTTTTTACTGAGTATCTCCTATAGGAGCAGGCCTGCATGGGGTCTTGGGAGGGGGTGGCTCCATCTTGAACCCAGAGTTATTAAAAAATTCCATTCTGGGACACCTGCACCACATTGTTCTTCCTGATAAAGGGACTGTCTCTATATGTTGCCAATTTGTACTTCCCAAGCACTTAGTACAGTGCTCTGCACATAGTAAGTGCTCAATAAATATGATTGATGATGATGATGATAAAACTTCTTGCTGGACTGCAGAACTCAGGCCTTCCCCTTCCAAGGACATTATAGGACCAGAAGCCTGGTAGCACAGCAGGAACGTCCCTCATTACAACTGACTGGGTCTGCAGACAAGCTCCAGGGGTGACAGAAGCTACTAGGGAAAGTGGCAACTTCTCAATCAATTGTATTTGAGTGCTGTACTAGGCTAATTCAGTCTGTGGCATCCCTTGGCTCTACAAATAATAATGTGATTTGAGAGCTTATTGTGTGCATGGCACTGTACTAAGCGCTTGGGAGAGTACAATATAAGAGTTGGTATATAGGTTCCCTGCCCACAAGGAACTTATGCTCTACAGGGAGTGAACATTCTCAAAGTGATAGGTTGGGCAGCTTTGTTGGTGTCAAAGGGTTTCAAATATACCGAGTCCCCATACAAATGGGATAGACAACTTGCAGAATAGTGTTGTTGGGAACTATGATTTGCTGGCTTCTTCACCAGCTTTACAAATGCAGATCTTGTTAGTTTACATTGCTTCAGTTTAGGAAGCTGTTTGCTTTATGGCTTTTCGATAGGGCATATTATACACTGCATTTTGTAACAGCTAAAAGGACCAACTACCATCCGGTTTCTCAAGCCGGTGGCAAGAGCTAGAAGAGAAACTCCTATCCCGGCTCTCTCACTTTCTTGCTGATGCACGTAGTCACTCTTGTCTTCATTTTCTCTATTTGCAAAAACAGAGCTGAACTCTGGAGAATGAATAGATTTAAAGAGTATTTTGAGGACAGGGGAGTTACATGGACAAGCACTACTCAACAGCTGATAAAACTAACTCCACTGTTTTGTTTTTAAGTGGTATTTGTCAAGCACTTATGTCCCAGGCACTGTTCTAAGCACTGGGGTAGATATAAGCTAATTAATTCAGTCATTTATTGAGTGCTTACTGTGTGCAGTGCACTGTACTAAGCGCTTAGGAAGTACAAAGGGGGTAGGACAGGAGGAGGAGGAGAGATAAAAGGGGGGCTCAGTCTGGGATGGCCTCCTGGAGGAGGTGAGCTCTGAGTAGGGCTTTGAAGGGAGGAAGAGAGGTGGTTTGACGGATGTGTGGAGGGAGGGCATTTCAGGCCAGAGGTAGGATGTGGGTCAGGAGTAAATGGCGGTACAGGCAAGAACGAAGCACAGTGAGGAGGTTAGTGGCAGAGGAGTGGAGGGTGTGGGCTGGGCTGTAGGAGGAGAGAAGGGAGGTGAGGTAGGAGGGGCCGAGGTGATGGACAGCCTGGAAGCCGAGAAGAGGGGTTTTTGCTTGATTTGAAGGTTGACAGGCAACCACTGAAGAGTTTTGAGGAGGGGAGTGATATGCCCAGAGCATTTCTGTACAAAGATAATCCAGACAGCAGAGTGAGGTATAGACTATGTGCCAGGAATGCAGAGTTTTAATCCTAATTTTGCAGATGTGATAACTGAGGCACAGAGAAGTTAAGTGACTTGCCCAAGGTCACACAGCAAACGTGGCAAAGCTGAAATTAAAATCCAAGTCCTTCTGACTCCCAGACCTGTGCTCTATGAGGCCAACCTCTTTCCCATAGGGAGTCAGGGAGCTGAATTAGATAATTTTAGTTCCTTTGCTGGGCATGTTCTGTAGAAGCAAACCTGTACATTTTTCTGAAAAGAATGTCATAAGATTCAGCTTTCTACAAGTAAACAAGCGTCAGGTTTTGTTCTGCTTCACAAACCCTACCTTCCACTGCAATATTTGTGTCCTAGAGAATGTTCCCTCCCACATGCACGTACACACACACACACACACACACACACACACACACACACACAACCCCCCCCCCCCCACACACACACACACATTATGATTCCATTATTCTATGGGATGGTTGATTTCTAATCCATCTCCTTTGCTGGTCATGCTCATCAAACGCATTTTCCTTTGATAATATAGGGCTCTTGCATGGACCATTTCCTAGTCAGGGATACCTACTGTGACAGGAGGTATGGATGCTTTGTTTCCATTCAGGAAGAAATTCTCTGAACCAAATGCAAGTTCCTAAGACTTAAGAGCCGAGTTGCTAATCGAGTGAATTTAGTTAAGCATAGAGGGCAAGAAAGTGGCTGACAGAGCTATCACTTAGTAATAATGATAACTGTGGTGTTTGTTAAGCACTATATGCCAGACACTGTATTAAGCACTGGGGTGGACACAAGCAAATCAGGCTGGACACAGTCCACGTCCCACATGGAACTCAAAGTCTTAATCCTCTTTTTACAAATGAGGGAACTAAGGCACAGAGAAGACAAATGAGCTGTCCAAGGCCACACAGCAGACAAGTGGTGGGGCCGGGACTAGAATCCAGGTCCTCTGACTCCTTGGCCCGGGTTGTCATGTGGAAAACTGAGGAAGGAGGAAGGAGGGAGAGAGGGAGAGAGGGAAAAGTTCCCTCATCTATAAAATGGAGATTAAGACTATGAGTCTCACTTGCGACATGGACTGTTTCCAACCTGATTTGCTTGTATTTACCCCATCACTCAGTTCAGTTCCTGGCACACAGTAAGCACTTAAATGCCATAAAAAACAAAAAGCAAAAATTAAAAAAAAATTTCAAAGTGTGAGAAGTGGCTTTCTTAAGCCAATGTCTTTCAAGTTTTCATTTTTTCCATACCTGTCTCTTCAAACAAAGCTGATGGACTGTATTTACACGTGGCTATTAGGAAGCAGGTCAGATGAACAGTTTCTGATACTGAGAGAGCTACAGGTATTAGAGAAAAGGGAGGAATATTTTGTCTGCCTGCCTCTCCTGCTCGTGATTAGTGGTTATGGAGAAGTAGTTTGGCCTAGCAGAAAGAGTACAGGTCTGAGAGTCAGAGGAACTGGCTGCTAATCCCAGCTCTGCCACATGCTCAAGGCCACATGACAGGCAAGTAATTTAACTTCTCTGTGCCTCAGTTTCCTTATTTGTAAAATGAGGGATGGGACGGTTATTGCCTTCCTCTGCCAAGCTGCCCCAGCTGGCCCAGTATATTGAACATAGATTGGGTCAGAAAGATGCCTGCAGACACAGAGATCTCTCTCTGTCGAGCTGCCTCAGTTGGCCCAAGATATCCATCATGGGAACCATTGCCTCCACTCACAATGGAACCTAGATTTCACTCCAGACCTGCTGCAGCTGAGAAGTGGCCTTTCCTTCATCTTCCTTTTCCCCTGCAGTCCAGTCTGAATGCAGAGTGGAGAATGGGGAACAGATGTGGCTGTCTGACACCCTGGCAACACTCAGCTTCTTACATATAATAATAATAATAATAGCATTTACTAAGCACTATGTGCAAAGCACTGTTCTAAGCGCTGGGCAGGTTACAAGGTGATCAGGTTGTCCCACAGGGGTTCACAGTCTTAATCCATACTTTACAGATGAGGTAACTGAGGCACAGAGAAGTTAAGTAACTTGTCCAAAGTCAAACAGCTGACAATTGACAGAGTCGATATTTGAACCATGACCTCTGACTCCAAAGCCCGTGCTCTTTCCACTGAGCCATGCTATTTCTCAACATTCTCAAGGACCCGAGAACTCGCTTTCAATTCAGCATTTGATCAACAGAAGTACTGGATTAAGCAGTTAATTTCTGTTGACAACTTCTCTGCCACACCATGTCTCCTTACCCTAATCCCTGTCCTCCCTTCCCAGCAACCCCATCCTATGTCCCCATCCCTTGCGCCATCCCTATCCTCCTCCTCCACCCCATCCAAATTATCCTCTCCCAGACCAGCTTCTCCTTCAGCCCATCCCACACACACTGCTCTTTTAAAGCCAGCCTGCTCACTGTGCCTCAATCTCATTAATTTTGCTGTCAACCCCTCCCTCAAAGCTTTCAAGGCCCTCTCTTTTCGTATCTGACATCTGTCTCCTCACCTTCAAAGCCTTATTTAAAAAAAAATCACATCTTCGAGTCCTTCCATTCATATTGAGTGCTTACTGTGTGTAGAGCACTGTACTACACACTTTCCGGAGTACAACAAAAAACAGACACATTCTCTGCCTTGCAGTCCTTATTTCCCCTACTCCCTCTCCCTTGTCACCCATGCACTTGGATGTGTACCCTTTAGTACTTAATATTCCCCCACCCTCAGTCACACAGCACTTACTGACATACCTATAATTTATTTTAATGAATGCCTCACTTTCTAGACTGTAAGTTCCTTTTGGGCAGGGAATTTCTACCAACTCTCTGAAGTGCTTAGTAAAGTGCTCTTCGCACAATAGATCAATAAACAGGATTAGACTGTTTTCCTCTTCTACATAGGCTGAGATCCATGAGAAACAGGGATCTGATTATCTTATATCTATCCCAGCATTTGGCATGTAGCATTTAATACCGTTATTATACTACTAATATTATTGTAGAGGTCACAGGATCACCCACAAATCAGGACCCAAAAGAGCAAGACCAACCTCAAGCTTTTATAACTCAGGATGCTTGCCAGTGGAAACATAACAGCTGAGCAGAAGGTAACTGCTCTTGTTTGAAGTACCTACAAAACAGCAGCTAGTCTCTCTCACCTTTCCTGAAATGGCTCCTTGAGGAAGAGATATGGCTTATCATCATCAATTGTATTTATTGAGCGCTTACTGTGTGCAGAGCACTGTACTAAGCACTTGGGAAGTACAAGTTGGCAACATATAGAGACAGTCCCTACCCAACAGTGGGCTCACAGCCTAAAAGGGGGAGACAGAGAACAAAACCAAACATACCAACAAAATAAAATACAATAGATATGTACAAGTAAAATAGAGTAATAAATACGTACAAACATATATACATATATACAGGTGCTGTGGGGAAGGGAAGGAGGTAAGATGAGGGGGATGGAGAGGGGGGTGAGGGGGAGAGGAAGGAAGGGGCTCAGTCTGGGAAGGCCTCCTGGAGGAGGTGAGCTCTCAGTAGGGCCATGAAGGGAGGAAGAGAGCTAGCTTGGCAGATGGGCAGAGGGAGGGCATTCCAGGTCCGGGGGATGACGTGGGCCGGGGGTCGATGGCGGGACAGGCGAGAACGAGGCACGGTGAGGAGATTAGCGGCAGAGGAGCGGAGGGTGCAGGGTGGGCTGTAGAAGGAGAGAAGGGAGGTGAGGTAGGAGGGGGCGAGGTGATGGACAGCCTTGAAGCTCCATTTTAACTCCCTGCCACCTTGGAGAGAAAAGCTTTTTAACTATGTCAGTGTTGCCTTCCAACCAGGATTTGCTGGGCCTCTTTGTGCAGAGCAGGAAACTAGGCAATTGGAGGGCCTGGAGAAAAATAGAAGAGATGGAAACCCTGCACTCAAGGAGTTTAGAGTCTAATAGAAAAGACAAGAACACATAAATAAAATAGAAGAGGATATGTAGAAAGTTAATTGGCTAGGAAAAAAAGGAACTTAGAATTAAAAACCAGAAGCTTAATTCACTGTTGCAGAAGGGCATGACCTCGGTCAAATTTTCAGCAACAGCCTGAAATAGAAGCAGCGTGACAGTGGAAAGAGCACAGGCTTGTCAGAAGAAGATGACCTTGCATACCAACCTCCATATCAAGCAAAAACTCCTATTAGCTTCAAAACTTTCCATCACCTTCTACAGCCCAGCCCACACACTCCATTCCTCTGGTGCTAACCTTCTCACTGTGCCTCGTTCTCACCTGTCCCGCCGTCGACCCCTGGTCCATGTCCTACCTCTGGCCTGGATTGCCCTTCCTCCTCAAATATGCCAAACTAGTACACTTCCCCCCTTCAAAGCCTTAGTGAAATACCACCTCCTCCAGGAAGCCTTTCCAGGCTAAGCCCCCCTTTTCCTCTGCTCTGCCTCGCCTCCCTATCGCCCCGACTCACTCTGCTCTGTCCCCCCGACCCACAGCACTTACGTATATATGTACATATTTATTATTCTATTTATTTTATTAATGATGTGCATATACCTATTTATATCTATAATTCTATTTACATTGATGCTGTTGATGCCAGTTTACTTGTTTGGATGTCTGTCTCCCCCCTTCTAGATTGTGAGCCAGCTGTTGGGCAGGGATTGTCTCTACTTGTTGTTGCATTGTACTTTCCAGGCACTTAGTACAGTTCTCTGCACACAGTAAGCGCTCAATAAATACGATTGAATGAATGAAAAGGACATGGCTCTCATCCCAGCTCTGATACTTACCTGCTGTGTAAACTTGGACTAGTAACAGTTTTTCTCTGTAACCCAGTTTCACCTGTAAAATGGGGATTCATAGCTTTTTCTTCCTACTTAGATTGTGAGCACCTCTCAGGGGCACACCTGGAGAGTTTCCAGTACTCAACCAGTTCTGGATACAGGAGGGAGTCAAGCAGAGACCTATCCATTCCATTCCTAGCTTGGCCAGTGGCTAGTGAGTGGAAGGCAATCTGTTACAAGTCAAAACTCACCCTGGCTGGGCAGCAGAGGCATGGAAGAGAGTCAAGGGCGGAGACTTGAGTTTACCGTGTGGAAGGCGGCAATGGTAAACCATTTCCGTATTTTTACCAAGAAAACTCTATAGATATGGGAGAGATGTGTCCGTGGTGTTGCTATGGGTCAGAAACGACTTGAGGCATAAGACAAAACAAGATTGTGAGCCCCATGTGGGACAGGAAATGCAACTGTCCTATCTTGTGTCTACCTCAATATTTAATCTTAATGTAGTGCTTGGCAAATAGTAAGCTCTCAATACCATTAGTATTGCCTTAACTGTAAAATGAGTGACACAAAAACGAGAGAGACATAATGGCCTAGTGGAAAGAGCATGGTGTTGGAAGTCAGTGGACTCAGGTTTCATGCCCACTGACCAGCTTGTGAATTCGGATGTCACTTCACCAATCTGTGGCTCAGTTTCCTCATCTGTAAAGGGAGTACGAAATACTGGCTCTCCTTAACTCCTCTTAATAATAATAATAATAATAATTATTATTATTATTATTATGGTGCTTGTTAAGCAGTTACTATGTGCCAAGCACTGTTCTAAGCACTGGGGTGGATACAAGGAAATCGGGATGGACACAACCCCTGTCCCACATTGGGCTCATAGTCTCAATCCCCATTTTACAGATGAGGTAACTGAGGCACAGAGAAGTAAAGTGATGATGGCATTTGTTAAATGTTTACTATGTGCCAAGCACTTTTCTAAGTGCTGGGGTAGATACAAGGTAATCAGGTTGTCCCATGTGGGGCTCACAATCTTAAACTCCATTTTACAGATCAGAGAACTGAGGCACAGAGAAGTGACTTGCCCAAAGTCACACAGCTGACAAGTGGTGGAGCCAGGGTTAGAACCCGTGACCTCTGACTCCCAAGTCCATACTCTTTCCACTGATACTTACCTTAGGTCAAACAGAAGGCAAATGGTAGAGCCGGGTATAGAACACATGACCTTCTGGGTCCCAGGCCCATGCTCTGTTCACTATGTCATACTGTTTCTTCATCCGATGGCCTCTAGGATAGTCAAGCTACCTATCCCAGCTTGACTATGTCACTGATTTCCCTGTCCAGTGTTTTCCTCTCCAATACATATTTCCTGTCTCAATCATTTTGCTAAAATGATGTTCAAACATATTTCCCTGACCCTCAGAAGACTCCAATGGTTGGCAATTCTATAAAGCAGAAACTCCTGACAGTTTAAAGGCACTCGACCAGTGCTCTCTCTCCCATAGTTATCAACTCTTCTCCCTCTACATCCTTGCTCAAACTCTCTGTTCCTCTCAAGTTAACTTGACTCATTCTTATCTCTCAATAATAATAATAATAATTCTGGTATTTGCTAAGTACTTACCACCCCAGCAGTTAGTACAGTGCCTGGCACATAGTAATACTAATGATGGTATACAAGCACTTACTAACTGCTGAGGTGGACAGAAGAAAATCGGTTGGGCAGTCCATGTCTCACACGGGGCTCACAGTCAATCCCCATTTTACAAATGAGGCAACTGAGGCACAGAGAAGTCAAGAGATATGCCAAAGGCCACACAGCAGACAAGTGGGAGGGCTGGGACTAGAACCCGGGCCCTCTGACTCCCAAGCCTGGGATCTCATGTGGAAAACTGAGTGGAAGGCTGCCCAAATTTATGGTGAGAATAAGAATACCTTATAAAAAAGTGTCATCTACTACTAGGTCAGGGGGAGGAAGTCTCAAAATCATCATCAATCGTATTTATTGAGCACTTACTGTGTGCAGAGCACTGTACTAAGCGCTGGGGAAGTACAAGTTGGCGACATAGAGACGGTCCCTACCCAGCAGTGGGCTCACAGTCTAAAAGGGGGAGACAGACAACAAAACCAAACATGCTAACAAAATAAAATAAATAGAATAGACATGTACAAGATAAATAAATCAATAGAGTAATAAATATCATCATCATCAATCGCATTTATTGAGCGCTTACTGTGTGCAGAGCACTGTACTAAGCGCTTGGGAAGTACAAGCAGCGTGGCTCAGTGGAAAGAGCACGGGCTTTGGAGTCAGAGGTCATGGGTTCGAATATCAACTCCGCCACATGTCTGCTGTGTGATCTTGGGCAAGTCACTTAACCTCTCTGGGCCTCAGTTACCTCATCTGTAAAATGGTCAAAGGCTCTGGATGGAGAACCCTGGTA
The DNA here is from genome assembly GCF_015852505.1 of Tachyglossus aculeatus. Taxonomy (NCBI): domain Eukaryota; kingdom Metazoa; phylum Chordata; class Mammalia; order Monotremata; family Tachyglossidae; genus Tachyglossus; species Tachyglossus aculeatus. The sequence goes on from NC_052067.1 coordinate 73,035,938, forward strand.
GACTTGTGAAGCTGTGCTGCTTGCCTTTGGCCCCTCTTTTTTAATGGTATTTGTTAAGTGGTGATGGTTTGTATTTAAAACTGTACTCAGTTCTCCCTTCACACGTATCTCCACTCCACATTTTGGATAGAACTCTGTTATGCAATGCTCCATCAACATACATCCACCTGGAGAGCATATGATGCAGGGTCAGAAAAACAGCTGTGTGCACATGTGTGGCAATGATCATGGTTAGCAATCAATGGTATTTATTGAGCCCTTACTGTATGCAGAACACCATACTAAGCGCTTGGGAGAGTACAATATAACAGAGTTGGTAGACATTCTCTGCCCACAATGAGCTTACAGTCTAGAACATGTTATGATTCTAATATGTCAGAAACCTAATCACATGTTAGAGAAATGCCTATACAGTGAGCCCCTGGTGGGTCAGGGACTGTGTAATTCCCCCTGTGTATGCTTTTCCAGTGCTCTGTCCACAGTAAGTACTTAAAAATATTAAATTATGCACCTATCACATTTATTGAGCATTTACTATGTGCAGAGCACTGTAATCAATCAATTGTATTTGTTGAGTGCTTACTGTGTGCAGAGCACTGTACTAAGCGCTTGGGAAGTACAAGTTGGCAACATATAGAGACAGTCCCTACCCAACAGTGGGCTCACAGTCTAGAAGGGGGAGACAGAGAACAAAACCAAACATATTAACAAAATAAAATAAATAGAATAGATATGTACAAGTAAAATAGAGTAATAAATATGTACAAACATATATACATGTATACAGGTGCTGTGGGGAAGGGAAGGAGGTAAGACGGGGGGATGAAGAGGGGGACGAGGGGGAGAGGAAGGAGGGGGCTCTGTCTGGGAAGGCCTCCTGGAGGAGGTGAGCTCTCAGTAGGGCCTTGAAGGGAGGAAGAGAGCTAGCTTGGCGGATGGGCAGAGGGAGGGCATTCCAGGCCCGGGGGAGGACGTGGGCTGGGGGTCGATGGCGGGACAGGCGAGAACGAGGTACGGTGAGGGATTAGTGGCAGAGGAGCGGAGGGTGAGGGCTGGGTTGTAGAAGGAGAGAAGGGAGGTGAGGTAGGAGGGGGCGAGGTGATGGAGAGCCTTGAAGCCGAGGGTGAGGGGTTTTTGCCTGATGCGCAGATTGATTGGTAGCCACTGGAGATTTTTGAGGAGGGGAGTAACTTGCTCAGAGCATTTCTGGACAAAGACAATCCGGGCAGCGGCGTGAAGTATGGAGACAATCAGGGCAGTGGCATGAAGTATGGACTTGGGAGAGTACAATATAATGGAGTTGGTAGCCATGTTCCCTGCCCACAATGGACTCCTACCGTCATATATACTAAGTGCCTACTTTGGGCAGTGTTCTGCCCAAAGAATGGGTTCAATAAATAGCACTGAATGATTGATTGTTGCAGAGCAGGTGGTAAAGCACATGGGAGACGAAGTTGGAGCAATGGATTCATGCACCTACTGAAAAATTGGTTCTTGATATTTTTCCAAGGGACTTGAGTTAACATAGATTAGTAACATATGAGCACTGTTTGGTGGATTAGAAACATAGTTTTTCCAACCTTGTTTCTTAATCACACAAATATCAGTAGCTTATTTTCAGTGTAACAGAAGGTGTCTTGATAACTATATCATTTTTCCCAACACAATTCAGGACTTTCAAATGTTATGATATATAGCTATATGCATTCTATTTATGTATTTATTCTGATGGTATTGACACCTGTCTACTTGTTTTGTTTTGTTGTCTGTCTCCCCCTTCTAGACTGGGAGCCCGTTGTTGGGTAGGGACTGTCTCTATATGTTGTTGCAGATTTGTACTTCTAAAGTGCTTAGTACAGTGCTCTGCACAAAGTGCTCAATAAATACAATTGAATGAATGGACAAATATATACACACACAAAACAGAGCATTAGACTATATTACACAAACACATACAAAACAATGGAATTCCTTCTTCTGCATTCTGGTCTCCTGACTGGCCTGGTGTTGCAACAGGCAACTGTGCCTGAGATGGCTCGTTATCCTCCCCTTTCCCCTGGCACTTGCTACTAGCCTGCCTAGCCTCTTAGGTGGGCAGCACTAGGTTTCTGGGCCAGGCAATGATATGGGACCGTGAGTCTCCATAAGAAAATCGACACATCTCTGTCTGAAATTCTCATTTTGGGGAGGGAAACCGATGAAATACTAAAAATTGAAGCATCCATTCCAAACTAAGTGAAAAGGTTGAACCTTTCAGAACATGGTAATCAATAGCTATATGCATTTGATTCCTTCAGTAAGCAAGTCCAAAGAAATCCTTTCTTATCCTCCCACAGATACTATCATAAAATGACACTTCAAGCCATTCCCTAGCTTTCCAGCTCTCTATAAACTTGAATCATACTACATCCTTAATCTTTTAGTCAAACATCTCACAAAAATGATCTTCTGAAAAAGGTCAGACAAACCAACACAGATTTGTCTCAACCATCACAATTTAATCTACTATGAATATTTTCACTGGCAATTGTTGATTTTTCCTGACATCAATTCCTTCACTAATACTTTTCAGCACCTTTAAAAAAAGAATGATAAAAAATTGCTTAGCCCCTATCTGTGTCTTTATCAAAGAATTCAGTGCTCCAATTCTTGTGACAAGGAGAAATAAGGCTTTAAAAAGAAAACATTGAAAAGTAAACTCAGCTTTCAATCTTAAATTCAACATTTGGGACAGAAACCTGGGTATTATTTTCTTCTGATTAGTCAAACCCAATTCCAAAAAGTAACAACAGCATTGACAAAGAAGTAAACCTGCACAAAACTCACCCTAGTAATTATCCAGTTTGAAAGACAAAAAGGTGAAGGACTAGCACAGGGCCACAATTGTACTTGGGGTATTAGAGGAGACATGACTTACTTTGGGAACAGTACACAGCACACAAGCAGGATCCTCTCCATGATGTCTTCTTTTCCAGTTCAGGCATCTCCAAATCAGCAGCCACAACTCAAACTGCAAAGGATCCTGTCCTCGGGTTAGGATTAATCAATCCTGGAAGTTCCCTTTTCCTCGAGAGACTGGAGACTTTCCTGAGTCCTGAGATTCACTGATATTTCCTTTCCCTTTCGGTCAACAACAGAGGAAGTTCTGTTCCTTCCTGATGTGACTGTAACCTGATCTTCACGTGCTCTATCTACACTCAGCTGGCCACCTGACTAATTAAGCCTCAGCCATTGAGGCACAGCTGTGGCATTAGACTGCCCTGATTAGCAAGGTCTTCTTAAAGGAATAGCAGTGACCCACTACAGAAAACCTCCAAAGTAAGCACAAACTCAGAGCTTTGGGACGCTTTGGTCTCTTTGTCTATGGTTTTACTGCTAATTTTATCCTTGGCTTTTACAAACTTGCCACAGGTACATAGGTTTTGTAATAGAGAGGCCAGGGCACTGAACATGTATTTTCATTTGTGTGAATCACAAGAGCTCCCAATGGCCTCTTACCAAGGTGAGAAAAGATGTTCTCTTCATTACAAATACCCTCCTTGATTCCTGGGCTAGTGGAGGCCCCATTAAAGGATCTGGAGAGTATGTTTGGTTTTATATGAATATACACACATATAGATACACACATAGATATTTTTCATGATATTTGTTGAGTGTTTACTATGTGTCAGGCATTTTACTAAGCGCTGGGGTAGATACAGCCTAATCCAACCGAATCACGTTGGATACAGTTGCTGTCCCCACATAGGGCTCACAATCTTAATCCCCATTTTGCAGATGAGGTAACTGAGGCAAAGAGAAATTGATCAATTTGCCTAAGGTCACCCAGGAGACATGTGGAGAATTCCTTCTGAATCCCAGGCCCATGCTCTATCCACTAGGCAACACTGCTTCTCATCTATTTACATACATGTATACATTGTTATATGTCCTTCGGAATCCCAGGCCCATGCTCTATCCACTAGGCAACACCGCTTCTCATCTATTTATATACATGCATACATTGTTATATTGTACTCTTCCAAATGCTTAGTACAGTGTTCTGCACACAGAAAGTACTCAATAAATACCACTGATTGATATATAGAGATAGAATATGAAGAACACACATATCCTCTAAGCATTCATTCAATAAAGTCAGTATCCTGGGGGCTAAAAATTCATTTATTTCATCTAAAGCATTTGAATCCCGACCTGACATCGTGTACTGACTCTAGTGCTTAGCACAGGCTTTAGCACATAGTAAGCACCTAACAAATATTACAATTATTAAATTTCATTTCCCTCAAAACTTGCCGTCAGACTCAATGTACATGTTCTTTATTAGCTAGGTTTTTGCTTTCTTACTGTGATAGAAGGGAAAAATTACCTATTTAGGTCCAAGCAACACCATACATTTTGGAAATATATTGGGAAATAATCTTATCATTTACTGCAAATGAGCAGTTCGGATCATCTCTGAAACTGAGGAAAATAGCCAAGTTTTTCAAAAATTGGATCAGATACAATACACATCAATTGGATGAGCACCCTGGGGGCAAAATGGAATCAAAGGGGCTGTCACTGACTCTGCCATTGGCCCCAGATTAAATTTCAGGTCAAGCATGAAATGGCTCCATGTGCTATGTGTAACAGCAAAATGTCCTTTCTTTTCTTTCATTAGGCCTCATACCCTCTAGTTATTTACATTTAAAATCTATCAGAAAAGAGGAGAAGGATGAGAAACGGAGAGAGAGGAAAAGAGAGATGAGGAAAGAAAAGAAAATAGAGGAAGACTGAAAAATAATGAAATTGCAGAAAATATACGGAGATTAGGAAAGCATTTTCTTCTACATTTTATTTTCTTAAATGTGTCTCCGAGACTGATCACTATGGAACAAAATTCTTTTTAAATGCTTATTTCTCAGCTCAGGAATATCAAAGCAATTTTGTGTTAAAAATTACTTTTATTCAGAATGAAAAATACAGCATGTAACCAAGATTAAACTGTGGTGTTATCAGTTCTTTACTATGCACTTCAAAAGAACTACATACCTTTTTTAAATGTTACTGCAATATATTTATTGTATTATTCAGAGGAAAAATGTTACAATGTAGTGTTTTAAGGAGCTTTTACTCAGTAGCAGAATAGAGGACATGTTTTGCACACAAATACAGGCAGAAAACAAATTTTATACGATACCTCTCAAAATAATAATAAGACACCAAATCTACAATTGAGAATTTCAGAGTTAAGGGAGTTTTTTTTCCCTTAAAGAGGCATTTTCCTTGTATTTGCTGTGGTCCAGTAAAAGCTACAGACTTTGCAGAAAACAGCAGCATAAAGCTATTCCAAATATTATGAATGAAGATGGGTCTGAGGTAGAAAGGTGGTCATGGCTTTCCTCTAGTATAAAACATTTTTTCTTCTTCTCAAAATATCTATGCTGCAAATACAACCCAACCCCCACCCCACCCAAACCCTTCCAAAAAAGATGGGATAAAATGGAGCCTACTTCATAAAATTGCTCACTTTGGGCCTCCACCTGGGCCAAAATAATTGATGAGAAGCAAAGGAGAGATATCACAAAATTTTATCAGCCCCTATGTCCGAATAAAAGTGTTCAGCAGATCCTAAACACATTTGGAGACTTCCTTCTGTGACGTAAAGTCTTCTTTGTCTAAGATAGGGCACAAGCTTCCTGACTTGTTTACAAACCCTCTAGACTCTAAGCTCCCCTTCTAGGCTACAAGCTCCTTGTGGGAAGCATGCGTCTACCAAATTCGTTGTACTGTACTCTCCCAAGCGCTTAGTATAGTGGTCTGCACACAGAAAGCGCTCAATAAATGATTGATTGATTGATAAACCCTATGGCTTGTTGAAATTCACTAATTAGATATGGATCCTGAAAGTGACCAAGGGCCAATTTGTGGAACAGGACCTGCTATCCTAATGCGGACTTCAATGAACCAGAACCAGTAATCTGACCCCCTACCTAGAAGAAAGGAGTCAGCAAGTATGAAGGAATGGTATTTGGTTAACTTGGGCTTTCAGAATTAAATTAACATCTAGACAGTGGAAATTGAAAAGGCTTTTAAAAAAGTAACAATGAAAAATACACTCTCAAAGGGCAAATCAAACACATTTTGGCGCTCAACTATCCATCTGCAATTTGGGGAGGGGCTGGCTTATATTTCATGACAGATATAGACAGTGGAAAATGGGAAAAGATGTGAAGATATAGTTTTGGGGTAAAAATGAACACATGCTTAATAGGAGAGAAGAAACTAATGGATGTTTTTTTATCTTTTGAACTCCTACGGAGTGACATTTGAAATCTATTAAGAGTATGAACACCAACCTACAATGTGGGTAAATCAAAAATAGCTCAATAAAATGAAACTTGGGCACGTGAAATTTTTATTTTTGTTCAAGAGCTCAAAGATATCCAAAATGAGTGCACAGGGTTAGGTGAAGTGACGTAATATGCACACTGCTCTGGTGTGAGATTTAATCGTTATAGTAGTTAATTAATATTAATCAATAATTAGTAATAGTTGATTATTATTAATTTGGATAAGTCAAGAAACAGTTATAGATAGGATCTTCAGAAATATATAAGGTCCAATGGCAAGTGAATATAAATAATCTGTACAGAATGGCAAGAGTGTCAAAAGATAATGAAGTTATTTTACAAGGTGACTGAGGAACAGAAAGGAATGTAAAAATGCAACATTTTGCTTCTGATTCTTTATGCAATCTCCTTATGGTTGTTAAAAAAGGAACTGTATATAAAGCCCCCGCCCCCTTTCCCAGTACTGTATATTTATATAAACAAATCAAAGACAAATGTATAACCATTTCCAAATACCTCTCTGTTCGTTAATTTACAATTGCATAGAAAGGGAAGAAGAAAATAAGAACCAATGGTTATTATAAAAACACAACATCCCCATCTTTGGATATTCAGTGTTTTACTCCTTCAGTAGAACACACAGTCAGAGCTAAACAGAATGTGTTTCAAGGTGCCATGCAGCTTCTGATTAAATGGATGTTGGAACAGGCCTTTGCTGAAAAGGGCAGTACTATATGTCAGGAAGTGTTGGTTGCCTGGGTGAATATTTCACATTGCCTGTGGGAATAAGAAAAATGCTGTCAGAACAACATTTACATAAAAAACTATAGGAAATACAAACCTGTCAGCATTTCAAGAAAAAAAATAACATGGCTGGATTCTTTCTGTGGAATTTGGGTAATATTTCTGTCCCTCCGACAGTTAATCTCCTCTTGAATACTGTAGCACAGGGGAGTGACTATCATCTTTCTCTCCTCACCCTTTACAAGCCTCCTCTCCGGGAAAAAGCAACAACCAAAAAACCTTTTTACCATGACTGTAGCTTTTGCTTTCTAGGCACCCCAACAAGAAGCACATTAAAAAAAAAACCAAAACGCAATGTTGGAAGAATCATGACAACTGTATTGTATTAGGGATGGGAGACAGGTAATTCTGGAGCCTTCAAGTGGGAAAGACCAATAATTCCATCCTTTCCCTGAGCAACGGACGGGAGTCAGGTTCAGAGAAGCACTGTGGCTTAGTGGAAAGAGTCTGGGTTTTGGAGTCGGAGGTTGTGGGTTCTAATCCCGGTTCTGTAACCTGTCTGCTGTGTGACCTTGGGCAAGTCACTTAACTTCTCTGTGATGATCATGATGGCATTTATTAAATGCTTACTATGTGCAAAGCACTGTTCTAAGATGGGAAGGTTACAAGGTGATCAGGTTGTCCCACAGGGGGCTCACAGTCTTAATCCCCATTTTACAGATGAGGTAACTGAGGCACAGAGGAGTTAAGTGACTTGCCCAAAGTCACACAGGTGACAGTTGGTGGAGCTGGGATTGGAACTCCTGACCTCTGACTCCAAAGCCCGGGCTCTTTGAACCGAGCTACACTGCTTCTCTGTGCCTCAGTTACCTCATCTGTAAAATGGGGGTTGAGACTGTGAGCCCGACGTATTACCTTGTATTTACCCCAGCGCTTAGAACAGTGCTTGGCACATAGTAAGCGCTTAAGAAATACCATCATGATTATTATTATTCAGAGTTCAGACTGCAGTGCTCTGACATTTTCCACAGGGAGTGCACTGTCCCGCTCAAAATACAGGAGCTTTGACAAACCTGGAAACTTTAAAAAGTGGGGAAAAAAAAAAACCTGTTTCTGGACAATATGAAAAAATTCTCCCTGTTTTCACAAAACCACCACTTGGAATTTGAAACCCCAGGATGATAAAGAAGTTCTGTAAATAGGGCTGAGTCACTGTCTTCCAGGCTCAACCTACTCCCTGCCTTCACGTCCCCTGGCCCCGGCTTCCTGTTTGAACACTCTGGGGTGAGCAAAGCTAGGATGATGCCCTTCCCTTTCCCCTTCCTCTGCTCTGACCAAGCCTCAGTGGGAATGCCCAGCCCCATTTGCTGCTCACCAGAAAAGGGGCGGGTGACAGGCTAAGAGCAGAAAGGAGAGGGGAAAAAGTGGTTGAGAGTAAAGGGTGGGAAATAGACTACGAGAAACGGGGTGCCTTCTAGCTTTGTTCTTTTTCACTTTGCTTTTAGAGCCCATGCTTCTCCTCTTTATCATTCTTGGTTACTTTGGGGCTGCTGAGCATCTTCACGAGAGGGAAGGAGAAAGTGAGAAGAGGAAGGGAAATCAGAGTCAACTCATGCTACTTGAAGCATGATGTGGGAGAGGGTTTCACAATATCACTAAAATCCTCCCTTTCCTCTCCATCCAAACAGCTACCACATTAATCCAATCACTTATCCTATCTTGTCTTGATTATTGTATCTGCCTCCTTGTTGACCTCCCTGCCTCCTGTCGTTCCCCAGTCCAGTCAATCAATCGTATTTATTGAGCGCTTACTGTGTGCAGAGCACTGTACTAACCACTTGGGAAGTACAAGTTGGCAACATATAGAGACAGTCCCTACCCAACAGTGGGCTCACAGTAAGGGGGAGACAGAGAACAAAACCAAACATATTAACAAAATGAAATAAATAGAATAGATATGTACAAGTAAAATAAATAGAGTAATAAATATGTACAAACATATATACATATAGACAGGTGCTGTGGGGAAGGGAAGGAGTTAAGATGGGGGGGATGGAGCGGGGGAAGGGGGAGAGGAAGGAGGGGGCTCAGTCTGGGAAGGCCTCCTGGAGGAGGTGAGCTCTCAGAAGGGCCTTGAAGGGAGGAAGAGAGCTAGCTTGGCGGATGGGCAGAGGGAGGGCATTCCAGGCCAGGGTGATGACGTGGGCCAGGGGTCGACGGCGGGACAGGCGAGAACGAGGCATGGTGAGGAGATTAGCGGCAGAGGAGCGGAGGGTGCGGGCTAGGCTGTAGAAGGAGAGAAGGGAGGTGAGGTAGGAGGGGGCTAGGTGATGGAGAGCCATGAAGCCCAGGGTGCGGAGTTTCTGCCTGATGCGCAGATTGATTGGTAGCCACTGGAGAATTTTGAGGAGGGGAGTAACATGCCCAGAGCGTTTCTGGACAAAGACAATCTGGGCAGCGGCGTGAAGGATGGATTGAAGTGGGGAGAGACACGAGGATGGGAGATTGGAGAGGAGGCTGATGCACTAGTCCAGACGGAATAGGATGAGCACTTGAACGAGCAGGGTAGCAGTTTGGATGGAGAGGAAAGGGAGGATCTTGGCAATGTTGCGAAGTGTCAGTCCACACTTCACTCTGCTACCTGGATCATTTTTCTTTAGAAACGTTCAGGCCATGTTTCCTTACTCCTTAAAAACCTCCAGTGGTTGCCCATCCACCTCTGCATCAGAAACTCCTCACCACTGGCTTTAGGGCACTCAATTGCCTTGTCACCTCCTACCTCACCTCGCTACTCTCTCACTACACCCCAGCCAGCACACTTCCTACCTCTAATGCTAACCTTCTCACTTGTACCTCGATCTCATTTACCTTACCATCAACCTCTTGCCCACCTTTGGCCTAGAATGCCCTCCCTCCACATATCCAACAAACAATTATTTTCCCCACATTCCGGGACTTCTTGAAGGCACACCTCCTCCAAGAGGTTTTCCCTGACTAAGCCCTTTTCCTTTTCTTCAACTCCCTTCTGTGTTGCCCTAACTTGCTCCGTTTATACATCTCTTCACCCAGCTCCACATCACTTATCTACATATCTGTAATTATATTTATATTAATGCTCATCTCCCACTCTAGACTGTAAGCTAGAGCTGTAAACTCTCTAGACTGTAAGCTGTGTTTGTTATACTGTTCTCTACCAAGTGCTTAGTACAGTATTCTGCACACAGTAAGCCCTTAATAAATATGATTGACTGACTGACTAAAAGAGAGGTTTTTTTTTTATTTAGTGTGATTTCAATTACCCATGGTAATTCCAGAGCCAGGGTGGACTACTGGCTGAATTGGTTGGCATGGGCTTTGTGAAGAACTGTTTGGTAATGAACACTGCCAGGGCCTTTGAGGAGTGGGACACAATTTGACTCAATGTAATGAACACTGCCAGGGCCTTTGAGGAGTTGGACACAATTTGACTCAATGATAAATGTGCTGCTCCTGTGTTTTCATTTATCATAAAATACATGCTAGATACTTCTTTTGATGGTGCCTTGTCACTCAAGAGTTAAAAATGCAATTCACGAACAGAATACAAAATAAATACTTCATTGCTTCAACGAGCTTAATAGATAAACACATGGAGGAAAATAGTCCCTCATTCCCCTGTCCAATTTTTATTTGAACTATGTAAACACGGCCTACTGCTATCAAAGCAGTTAATATACTACTATTTTGAGGAAAACATTCAAGTCAGAAGGTGTCAGTGCAATGGCTCCCAGCAACTTCTTAAATTAAACCTTTTTCCTTAGTAGTGGACACGTTTTTGTAGCTTTCATTTCACTTCAAGTCTAGTCACTGTAAAAGTTCCACTATGTGGATATTTTGTTGAAGGGGTTTGGAGAATAATGACCATATATCTTCAAGAGTGATGCACCCCACCTAAATGATTCCATTAAGGAACACTCAGACTCAACAAAGAGCTGGGGAGCTCACACTTCTTTAGCACTTCCCACAAAGAAAGATATTCTGAGCCACTAATTTTCAAGCAAGAATTTTCTTTTTGTGTGATGAATCATCAGCACTTAAACACTGAACAGTTCTCTTTCTTTCATGTGAAGGCCACCAAAAGTTACCAGAAACTTGAAATTTATTCCTGAATTAAAATGGGGTAAATCCATTTACCTTCAATCACTACCAGCAAAGGCACATTGCACAACCAAAGCCAAAAAACCCCTTCTTACCTGTGTTCTGCCAGTGAGATTTGCTGAAAGGGAAAACAAAACAAACTAATGCAGTAAACTACAAGGTGTTTTCATCATTAGATACAGCCACTCCTGTTGTAATCCTTGAAAAACCTATGAACACTTAAGCAAATATATGCTTTTCAGGTAGCACTTTTAGTGGGGCAGATGGGTGGAATTTACTACTTGCATAAGATAATGGTCTAACAAGTGGAAAGCAATAAAATTACCAGCACGGTCAGTAACATCTACTGTGCATCGGAACACAATTGATCCTCATAACTGTTGCATTCATCCGGGTCATCATCTAATGTAAGAGGAGCAGCATGGCCTAGTGGCAAGAGCTTGGGCTTGAGAGTCAGAGGTCATGGGTTCTAATCCTGGCTCCACCACTTGTCTGCTGTGTGACCTTGGGCAAGTCAATTCTCTGTGCCTCAGTTATCTCATCTGTAAAATGGGGATTGAGACTGTGAGCTCCACCTGCGACAAACTGATTACCTTGTATTTACCCCAGTGCTTAGAAGAGTGCTTGGCACATAGTAAGTGCTTAACAAATGCCATCATCATCATTATTATTATTATCTACTGTGCCTATGTGCAGAGCACAGTACCAAGTGCTCTAGACTGTAAGCTCATTGTGGGCAGGGAACGTGTCTACCAGTTCTGCTGTAGTGTACTCTCCCAAATGATTAGTATGGTGCTCTGCACACAGAAAGTGCTCAATAAATATCATTGATGATGAAGTGCTTAGGGAGTGTACACAAGGGTGAATATGGACCCTGCTTTCAAGAAACTTATTAATTAATGAAAAAATAAGTTTCTTTGATTGAGCGCTTTGAAATATCCCTGTTTTATTTTTACCTCATCCAAGTTTACAAACCATGTGCTAGCTTACTGAAATAAAAGCTTTGCAAACACAGTAAATTCTTCTCATTTGATTGTTGTGGGGAGGGAATGTGTCTACTAACTCTACTGTATCATACTCGCCCAAGTGCTTAGTACAGTGCCCCGTACACAGTAAGCACTGAATAAGGGCCATTAACGATAATGGCAACACACTGATATAAATCCTGCTAGGTCAGTAGGTCATAACCTGACTCTTGCAGGGCACTGCAGTAACTCTAGTCTAAAGTGTCAGGCCACGAACTTCAGGATAATTTAGATTAATTATCTCTTGGAGAGAATAAATTGGGTATTTGAGATGGATGGGATTTTTTTAAATTTAAAGTGATAGTAAATAGAAGTCTAAATAGATTTTAAGCTTCAGATATCATTTGTAAGGGTATACACTTGCTCAGGGTTATTTCCAATTTTACCTAATTTACTCCTGTGATGTAGGATAAATGTTAAAGGGAAGACGGTGGTTGTGTAAACTGCTTCCTAAAAGAAGTTGGACCTTTCTGCTCCGAAGTGATTAGAGATTTTACTCTAAGGTTTTATCCTGCCTACCTTCAAATCATTACTTTTTAATCTCATCTCCATTGAACAGAATGCATTAGATGCTCATCTATTCATGACTTTTAAAAAGACTTTTTCGAGGGAAAAAAGAAAACCAAGAACTTGCTAAATTTAGTGTATTTGTGCCTTGAATGAGTGTCACATAAAAATCTGCAAACCACAGACACTTCAGTCCACTGAATAAAGACACTGCATGTTTCATTCAACAACTAATATCTACCCCATTAAAATGACAGAGAAGACTGACTGTTGACAGGGGTACAATTCCACCATTCAGGGCCACCTAAATATGAACATTGCATCCCAAATAAACTCCTTTAACCAGCTCTTTGTCTGGAATAAACTGGAAGTGATTTAATGCACCAGAATTTGAAACTGAAACTTGATGAAAATAACTTGAAGGTTAGATTTTTTTTTTTACAAAGGCCATAACTCAAACACTGTTCAGTGTGTGAGGGGAGGCTGAGATAAATGTTTGTGTATCTCTCTCTCTGCTCCCTTTTTTCAGAGAAGTAGCATGGCTTAGTGGAAAGAGCACGGACTTGGGAGTCCAAGGTCATGGGTTCTAATTACGACTCTGCCACTTGTCAGGTGTGTTACTTTGGGCAAGTCACTTAACTTCTCTGTGACTCAGTTACCACATCTGTAAAATGGGGATGAAGACTGTGAGCCCATGTGGGACAGCCTGGGTAACCCGTATATACCCCAGTGCTTAAACAGTGCTAGGCACATAGTAAGCATTTAACAAATACCATTCATTATTATTATTACTATTATTATTATTATTATTATTATTATCAAGAAACATGCACATTCTCTGAGCAACTAAAATTCCTAAAATAAATTACTACTAAAATTAGTAAAATAATTTAAGTAAATTGTAGAGATTTACAACATAGAGCTGGCACACTGGGCTTTGATACCTGATTACTAGTGAGAAGTGAAAAAATACTCAACTGGTAAAAAAAAAAAATGAGCTGATACATTGTGGCAGTATGCATTCTTAAATCCACAGAGGAGTGAAAAATCAGAATTAACATTCCAAAATTCCAATGACACACAACTATAATATTCTCATCTGTTAACATTAGCTGGAGAGGATGAGTTTGTTCTGGAAGAATGCCAATCCTATTTTGCTATGATAAGCCCTCAAGTGTTGGTCTTGGGCTATATTATATACCTGCATGAATTGTTCATTAAAGCACTATTTTTCTGGAAAACAGTCTTTTCATTTTACTGCTCCTCACCATTCATATCCATCAGACCACTATTCTTCCCACCTTCAAAGCCCTCTAAAATCACATCTACTTCAGGAAGTCTTCCCTATGCTCCCATTCGCCCAACCCAGTTTCTCTCCCTTCTGTGTCACCTATGACTTGAGACCATATCATCTACAGCACGTAGGTATGTATCCTTACACTCAGCTGTCTCCCCAACTTGTAATTTTTTTAATGTATATTAATGTCTGTTCCCCCTCTAGGCTATAAGCTCATTGTGGGCAGGGAATGTGTTCGTATATTGTTATATTGTACTCTCCCAAATGCTTAGTAATAATAGTAATAATGATGATGGCATTTATTAAGCGTTTACTATGTGCCAAGCACTGTTCTAACCGCTGGGGAGGTTACAAGGTGATCAGATTGTCCCATGGGAGGCTCATAGTCTTAATCCCCATTTTACAGATGAGGTAACTGAGGCACAGATAAGTTAAGTACTTGCCTAAAGTCACACACTGACATTCGGCCAAGCCGGGATTTGAACCCATCCAAGCCGGGATTTGAACCCATGACCTCTGACTCCAAAGCCCGTGCTCCTTCCACTGAGCCATGCTGCTTCTTATAGTACAGTGTTCTGCACACAGTAAGCACTCAATAAATATGATAGCCTGACTGACTGACCTGCAATTCATCTTAATGTGTGTCTCACCTGGTAAATTGTATTCTCCTTGAAGGAAGGAATAGTGTCTACTTACTCTACTTTCCAAAATACTTAATACAGTACTCTGCAAACAGTAAATGCATAATAATTACTATTAATTAATAATCTTGAAGAGGAACAGAAAGCAAAACCTTAACTGGCTTAAAAACCACTGTCAGAAACCCCATGGAAAAATTGCCCAATAGACCTTTTAAATTCTGCCATTTTTGTCCAGGGTCCACTTTCCAAAAGATTTTAAAAACACAAAAATAATACAGGGTCAGGGCCCATAAAATGGATAATTATTCTCATTAACTCCTCAAAATACATAATGGCATTTGCAGACAGAAGGTTTTCTGTGGTCTTAATATTTTGGCACCAAAACCAGTCCCTAAGATTCACTTTTTAGACTTGTTAGCTATCATGGATTTCTCCCTGGCAACTCATTTTATTAACATGTTGTAAGAAAATTATTTGCAAAACAGCCAAATAATGCTCTAAAATTATGGAATAATCCACAGGGCTTTAGGAATTATGCCTGATATTGTCCAAACTTTAACCACCAAGGTGATTGAATGTCCTACTGTGAACATTAAGATGTTTATACACTTCAAACAAGGTGATTGAATGTCCTACTGTGAACATTAAGATGTTTACAAGTAAACATTTTATGGGTTGAGCTTTAACACTTCAAGCTACTAAATGAAGAATTAAAAACCCCAAATACAAAGAGCAAGAATAACACAGGCTTGTCCTTCTTTTGTTGGAGATGTCAAGAGAAATCTTAAATCTACTGAACTATATTGTAGTTTTGATTATGTCCCCACAAAGAGGAAAGCAATTCCCATAAAAACTGAGGGTGGATGTTTTACCTTTAAAGCTAGTTGTTAAATAGTGAGATTACTTATCCAAGCAAACTGGAAATTCTCCTTCTGGAGGTTTTTTAATAATTGGATAGAAGCGCATCTGTTTTGGCTATCCTGCCTTCAGGGGATGAACTTACTGACATGGCTTAGTGTGATTCTGTAGTTATGATACATTTTAGGTGGGGAAAAGTGTTGTTTAGAGAATAGAGTAGAGGCATAGGAGTGAGGACACCTTAGTTCTAATCCCAGCTCTACCACTGTCCTGCATATGACCTTGGGCAAGTTACTTACCTTAATCGTGCCTTAGTTTTCTCTCTGTAATATGGAGATGGAATACCCGTTCTCCCTCTCCTTGGACTGTGAGCCCCAGATGGGACAGGGAATTCATTCAAATCATTCCATCATATTTATCCAGCACTTACTGTGTGCAGAGCACCGTACCAAGTGCTTGGAAAGGGCAATTCGGCAAGAGAGACAGTCCCTACGCAACAACGGGCTCATGTGTCCAACCTGATTAACCTGTATCCACCCAAGTTGCCAGCTTGTAATAATAATAAAAATGATGGCATTTATTAAGCGCTGACTATGTGCAAAGCACTGTTCTAAGCGCTGGGCACTGTTCTAAGCATTGGGCACTGTTCTAAGTTGTACTTCCCAAGCACTTAGTACAGTGCTCTGCACACAGTAAGCGCTCAATAACTATGATTGAATGAATGAATGAAATGCTTGGTATATAGTAAGCACTTTAATATCATCATCTTTAACATCATCATCACCCATCAGATAGTGGAAAGAGCGTGGAACTGGGAGTCAGGGGACCTGGGTTCTAATTCCAGCTCCATTGTTTGCCTGGTGTGTGACCTTCTGCAAGTCACTAAACTTCTCTGTGCCTCAGCAGCTTCATCCGTAAAATGAGGTTTCAGTACTTGTCCCATCTATTTAGACTGGGAGCCTCCTGTGTGCCTGACCTGGTTATCTTATGTCAACCCCAATAATTAGCACAGTGCTTAACACATAGTAAGCCTTTAACGAATGCCACAATTTGATCCTCACCCTTTTGGGCCCTCAAATTCCCTTTCGAATGGGAGAATCTCAGGCAGTGCATAATTTGGTTTCAGCCCCAGAAAGAAGACAAAGGTTTTAACCTGGGAAAAGGGACATTCCTGCAAGGAGAGAGAATTTTAATCGACTAATAGGTCAGGACAAGGAGAGAGCATCTTAACAGAAACAGAACAAGGACCACTGCCAATTTGCATGTCACTAAAATTGCCCTTTTAAAATAAAACGCTATCCCCATAGTTCAAGTCAATCATTTTCTTCTTAAAAACAGAGCTACTATTTAATTGACTTCATTTTATCACTCACGAGGTGCAGTCTCAAAGGGAGCATGATTATACTGTTATTGCCTCTCAGGGATGGGATCTTATTGGGGATAAGCTTCATTTTTTTCAATCAGTATCAATCAATGGTATTTATTGAGCACTTAATGTGTGCAGAGCATTGTATTAAGTGTTTGGGACAGTACAATACAAAAGAGTTGACAGACACATTCCCTGCCCACCAGGAGTTTACAGTCCAGAGGGGGAGATGGATATTAAAAGAAATTACGGATATGAACATAAGAGCCAGAGGAATGAGGGTGGAGTCAATACCAAATGTTAAAAGGGCACCCATCCAAGAACATAAGTGACACAGAAGGAAGACGGAATAGAGGACACTTAGATGGGGAAGGCCTCTTAGAGGAGATGTAATTATAATAAGGCTTTGAAGATGGGGGAGTGGTGGTCTGGCATATATGGAAAGGGAAGGAGTTTCAGGTCAGAAGGGAGATGTGGACAAGGGGTTGGTAGCAAGATAGAGGAGAGCTGCATGCAATAAGTAGGCTGGCCTATCTTGCCTGTCTCACACCTTGCCTCTGGCTTGGAATGCCCTCAGTCCTCTAATCCGAGAGACAACCATTTTCCCTGACTTCAAAGTCTTATTGAAGGCACATTTCCTGCAAGAGGCCTTCCCAGACTAAGCCCCACTTTTCCTCATCTCCCACTCCCGACCATGTAGTCCTGACTTGCTCTCTTGGTACTTCCCCGCTCCCAGCCCCAAGGAAATTATGTACTTATCTGTAATTTTATTTATCCCTTTGCTCTTCCCCCTCCCAACCCCAGAGCCCTTAGGTATATATCTGTAATTTTATTTATTTGTACTGATTTCTGTCTTCCTCACTCTAGACTGTAAGTTCGTTGTGGGCAGGGAATATCACTGTTTATTGTTGTACTTTCTCAAGCACTTAATGCACTGCTCTGCACATGATAAAAGCTCAATAAATATGACTGAATAAATGAATGAATAAAGGAGCAAAGAGTGACGGCTGGGTTATAATAGGAAATCAGCTATGTGTATGGCTAATTTTCAATAATCTTTTTTTTAATGGTACTTGTTAAGGGTACTTGTTATGAGCCACACACTGTTCTAAGTGCTGTGGTAGATACAAGATAATCAGGTTGGACACAGTCCCTGTCCCACAAAGGGCTCACAGTCTAATCTGCAAGGAGGAGGATTTAATCCCCATTTTACAGATAAGGTAACAGGCACAAAGAAGTTAAGTGACTTGAAGAAGGTCAGATTGGGCAAGTAGGGAAGCCCCACTTCAGTTCCATTTTCAATATTACCTTTTGTTATCTAACCAAACAAGATGTGAAGGAGGGAAAGGGGAAAAAGAAGGGGATAGCAACAAAAAAGAGCTTCATTTTACTTAACACTTACAGTGGCAAGAAGGAAATGTGCTGTTGATTTGCTCCATGACATCTGTGAGATCCGTGCTAGTGGGCTGCGGCGGAACCAACAAATCATCTGCGGCTGTGACAACCAGATGGAATGACGGTTTGGATCATTGATAATAAAAAGGAAAACTTATCCTGAAACCAATACCCATTCCATATGCCTTTGGAAGAAAATATTTATAGAGGATTCTGCAATTCAATAGTAGGGCATGCCTAAACTGAAAGCTGGCAGCCTAACAAGTCCAAAGGGAAATTATGGTTTTCATTTATACCTATTTTCAATTCTGCTTTACTGATGCTTGACAGAAACTGAGTTAGTGGAAATGATCCAGCAGGTGGAAGTAAAAATGTAAATGAAAAAGAAATAAGAATTAGGTTTTTAGCTGGCTCTTATGTAGCAAGGACAAATTTACTATTTCACTTATTTTTACATACTTTTCAAAAGAATCTATGGCTTTCCACCTGCTCAGTTTTATAAACCTTCCATTCAGCGTGGGCCTAGTCTATGACAACCAGACTAATAGTCCTGAATAGCATTAATTTTCATGTGATTTTAAATCAATATCTGAAATAAACAAAGTGCCCAATGCTCTCTTTTCTCCCACTACAATCCAGCCCACATACTTTGCTCCACTAATACAAGTTTATTCACCGTGCCTCTCTCTCACCATCCACCCTTGATCATTACCTCTCTCCTGACCCTTCCCCTCCTGCTGTCCACTACCCTCTCATCTTCAAAGCCCTAGTAAAAGACCACCTCTTTCAGGAAGCCTTCTCTGATTAACCTCTCCTTTCCCCGTCTAGACTGTAGCTCACTGTGGGCAGGGAACCTATCTACCAACTCTCTTATACTTTACTCTCCCGAGCATTTAGTTCAGTGCTCTGCACATAGTAAGGGCTAAACAAATGTGACTGATGGATTTCCTACCCAATTTTCCTCTCTTCAGTGTCACCTATGCACTTGAGTCTTAACCCCTTAGCACTGGTACTTACCCCACCCCACCCACCTTACAATACTCATGCATATATCCTTATGGTTGGCTGACTCTCCTACCTGTAATCTCACCTGCTAGATTATAAACTCAAGGCATATTTCATGTCTGCTCACTCGACTGTATTCCCCCGAGCACCAAGTAAGCACTCAATAAATATCTCCGACTGATTAAATGTTCAATAAACACTACTGATTGATTAAACAAAGAACTCCCTCTGAAGTGTTCCTTGTTCTCATTCTATGATGGCTACTGCTGCGAATTTCATGTGAAAGCCTCTTCCATTCTTTCAGAACAGTGAAGTGTGAAATAAATTCACAAAAGTGTGAACAGAGAGAATAAACACTGAAACGTATTCATTCATGTTGGACAGGAAAATCAAGCTGCTTTCTAAGAGTGAATCTACTGCACCTTATGAACAATTCTTCTTCAACCTGTCATTTTTCAATACCTTAAACTTCCCATGTTGTTAGGTAGAATTTCTATTCATTTGAGATGGAGGCAAAACTTCCTGTTCCTTACGTCACCTAATACATGCCTGAAGAATACTACTTTTTGACCTTAAAACCCATTGTCATTCATCAGCACATAACCAGCACGTAAGCAGTGTGGCTTACTGGAAAGAGCATGGGTTTGGGAATCAGAGGATGCGGGTTCTAATCCCAGCTCTACCACTTGTCTGCTATGTGACTTTAGGCACTTAACTTCTCTGTGCCTTAGTTACCTCATCTGTAAAATGGGGATTAAGACTTTGAGCCCCAATTAGGACAACCTTGTATCTACCCTGGTGCTGAGAACAGTGCTTGGCACATAGTAAGCGCTTAATAAATACCATAATTATTATAATTATTATTATTATTAGACAGAGGAACACTAACCTGTCTGGTTGAACTGTGAGCTGGCATCTTGATCAAGTGAATAGCTGAGTGCAGAATGCTGTGGTGAAGACCAGGGAGAGATGCCGTTGATTCTGGCATTAGATTCAGGCTAAAATAAAGTAACACAATTCAATGCAGGTTTCACTGGCAAGGTAATACTGATTTTTGAGAAATTGTCAGAAGGGAGTCCTTTTGACAAAATCTCATAAAAACTAAAAAGAGAAAACCTCAAAAATAAACCTAATTTAAAAAACAACAAAATTCCAGTCAAACAGAAAGTGAATTTTTTTTAAAGATGGTTTAGGGCTAAATTAAACCCACTGACTTTGGCATTGAGAAAACCACTGGATTGTAAATACCTCAATGGCAAGGATTGTTTATATGTTTATAAACTATATTTGTACTCTCTCAAGTGCTTAGTGCTGTGCCCTTGCACAAAGTAAGCGCTCAATTAATACTAATTGAATGAGAATAGTTGTTGTCTTCTCTAAATTCTATTTCTCCACCAGGCTTGGCAAAGAAATAAGGTGGTCATAAATGGTTAAAATAAGAAAAGCTGAGTAATGAGTAACACACATCTTATCAAAATCATAAATGAAGTGTTTTTCTCAATTCATCCATGTTTTTGGCATTGGAAAATATTTTCCCTTCGTCAGATACAAGGACAGGCTTTAAGATACCAAAAAGACTTGAACTTAAGATTTGAAATTCTTAGAGCTGATGCTTTCGTAAAATCAGCTTTACCCAAAAATACCCAGTTGGGATCCAGAACATAAAGTTATTTAGCCTAGAGAAAAGAAGGCTGAAACACGACCTAGTTTCTACTTAGTCTTCAAAAAGTGGTGGCCAGCTTTCGTTAATTGCCACTCTGAATGGTAAATCAGCCAGCCAGCTGTAAGAAGGAAAAAGCCTAGCCTTGAAGCATAAAAGATTTAAGTAGAAAAGAAGAGATAATGTCCTGAATTGCTAAACACTAGAATAGATCACAGAGGGAAATAATAGAGACTTTGCTGGAAACAGACAAAACCATAATCAGAGACGTATACCTCTGTTTGGATGGTGGGCATGAGGCAGGGTGTCTTAGATGAAGTCAAAAGTGTCAAGCAGCATTCCCTCTCCCTTCTACCCCTGATCACCCCTGCCATGTCACCCCAACAGCCACTTTAGTATTCTTGTGTTTACTTATTCATTTATGTCCATTAATAACTTCTCTCTCTCTCTTACCCATCCTACTTTCAGCAAATTATGTCTACTGTCCTCTCCATTGAGCTCTAAACTCTTTGAGGGCAAGGATCACATCCTTCACTCCTTTTGTGCATTTTAAGAAAAAGACCTAGAACAGCGCTTTGCACACAGTAGTTGCTCAATAAATCCCACTGATACTGCTTGAATCAATTCCATCCTGGTGATTGTACAATGAACGGTCTGCTGTGCAAATGCATGGGGTGACTTGCAATTTGTGGATGCAGCTGTTAATGGAGATGTTAAGATTTTATTTCCGTGTTTATTTCTTACAGGTTTTTTTTTAAAGGAAGTGGAGTCTACATAAAGAAGCAGAGTTTGTGTTATCCTTTTGTGAACCTCAGTGCAGTTTGTTCTGAGAGGTAGCTCCAATCCAATTTGAATACTCCTTAGAGTTAAAAATTTCAAGTGAAACTGCTTTATGCACATATTGGCTCCAGGCTGGGAGAGATCAGAGGAGCTGAATGCCATACCTGCTCAAGCAGCTGTCGTAGTCGGTGAAGCTGAGATTCCAACTGCTTATTGTGATCTTCCAAGATCTGCATCCTGGCTTCCAGACGACCCTTGTGCTGCCTGAGGAGTCTGGCTTCTGCTATAAGCTCAGAATCTCCAGACGGATGCTGAGGAGATACGACGGAGTTGGGGGGTGAGCTAAGAGGGCTTATCCCTCTTTTAAGGTGCTGTTCCTTCAGCTGCTCATATTCCACCTGCAGGATTCTAGTGCACAAAAAGCAAAACAGGAGATGTGATTCAATTAGGTACCAATAAATGTGATGAATCATTTTACCATGTGCCTCTGAAACCTGCAAGTCATGTCATCGCCTGTGTCAGTGGGCCCCCAATAATTCATGCCACGACAGCCTGACCACCCACTTAATGTTAAAATTGAATAACAAAAGCATAAGTAACTTGAGAATGAAACTGCAGTTTAGCACATGTGGTTGTCTTCTGTCACCTGTTTCAGAGCTTTCCCTGGACTTGGTGAACCATTTGTCAGTCTGATTCTCCCTTCTCAAACAGTGACCTCACCATCTGCAGCCAAGTTTGAACCCTTACCTCTGGGAACTGAATAAAGAAAGGGCAGTAGACACATTACTGAACTAAACCTCACAAAATCCGGATGGAGAAATGCTACTTTACCTTTGCTCTTCCTCCAGGTCAGCGATGATTCGTTCCAGTTCTCCCCGCTCCTCCCTTTCCACAGACTTCAGGATCTGGGCGGGACTCTGTGGCTGGCTCACTGGGGATTCCCCTCCCAGTGTCTGACAGTATTGGTGGATCAGAGAATGTTCATCCTCCCTACAGAAGCCAAGGCAACAAAGAGACAGCTCATGGAGATGGATTTTATATTCACAGGTGTAAAATATTAGTTGGTAATTAAATTATTCGATCATATTTATTGAGCGCTTCCTGTGTGCACAGCACTGTACTAAGTGCTTGGGAAGTACAAGTTGGCAACATATAGAGATGGTCCCTACCCATCAGTGGGCTCTTTTTATGGTATTTGTTAAGGGCTTACTATGTCCCAGGCACTGTACTAGGCTCTGGGGTAGAAACTCATTCAGTCAGTCACATTTATTGAGTCCTTACTGTGTGCAGAGCACTGTATTAAGTGCTTGGGAGAGTTCAATACAACAATAAGTGGGCACATTCCCTACCCACAACGAGCTTACAGTCTGGTTGTCAAGTTGGATACAGCCCCTGTCCCACACGGGGCTCACAGTCACAATCCCTACTTCAGGGCAGGGATCTGATAATTTGATTGCAATACAGTCTCCCAAGTGCTTAGTACCAATCAATCAGTGGTATTTATTGAGCACTTACTGTGTGCAGAGCACTGTTTTAAGCGCTCGGGAGAGTACAAAATAACAGTGAGCCCTATAGTTTGGTTTTGGCAATGGCTGCTCCAAACTTAGAATACCATCAATGCAAGCTCACTTGGACATCTGATGAAATTCTCCCCCAATTCAATAATGGAATTTCCCTTGAATTTTGCAGATTATGACAGAGAGTAGATAGTGCCAGGCCCTGAAAAGGAAGATACTAAAACTAAAGGAAAAACCCAGTGCCACTTTGTTCCTCTAGGCAGACAGCCCACAAACCAAGCTGCTTATCATCAGCCTCTAAGAAGACCACATGTGATAATCCTGTAATCCTCTAGGATTATCATATTTGGAAAAAGAAGTTATCAGGAAAATTGTTCACCTTGATTTACACTAAAATAATGACAATAAATAAGGGGAAAGCAACAATCAGATCCAGCTGTACAATCTCTTCAATTTATCTAAAATTCCATTAACAAAATTTAAACTTCTGAGAACCAACACCCAGTATGTTTGCATAACATTTCCCTTATGGCAGTGTGGCTCAGTGGAAAGAGTCTGGGCTTTGGAGTCAGAGGTCGTGGGTTCAAATCCCGGCTCCGCCACATGTCTGCTGCAGACCTACATCTCTGCCCCTGCTCTCTCTCCCTCCCTTCAGGCTCGCATCTCCTCCTGCCTTCAGGACATCTCCATCTGGATGTCTGCCCGCCACCTAAAACTCAACATGTCCAAGACTGAACTCCTTGTCTTCCCTCCCAAACCCTGCCCTCTCCCTGACTTTCCCATCAATGTTGATGGCACTACCATCCTTCCCATCTCACAAGCCTGCAACCTTGGTGTCATCCTCGACTCCGCTGTCTCATTCACCCCTCACATCCAAGCTGTCACCAAAACCTGCCGGTCTCAGCTCCGCAACATTGCCAAGATCCGCTCTTTCCTCTCCATCCAAACCGCTACCCTGCTCGTTCAAGCTCTCATCCTATCTCGTCTGGACTACTGCATCAGCCTTCTCTTTGATCTCCCATTCTCATGTCTCTCCCCACTTCAATCCATACTTCATGCTGCTGCCCGGATTGTCTTTGTCCAGAAACGCTCTGGGCATGTTACTCCCCTCCTCAAAAATCTCCAGTGGCTACCAATCAATCTGCGCATCAGGCAGAAACTCCTCACCCTCGGCTTCAAGGCTGTCCATCACCTCGCCCCCTCCTACCTCACCTCCCTTCTCTCCTTCTACAGCCCAGCCTCTGCTACCCTCTGCTCCTCTGCCGCTAATCTCCTCATCGTGCCTCGTTCTCGCCTGTCTCGCCATCGACCCCCGGCCCACGTCATCCCCCTGGCCTGGAATGCCCTACCTTCCAACATCCGCCAAGTTAGCTCTCTTCCTCCCTTCAAGGACCTACTGAGAGCTCACCTCCTCCAGGAGGCCTTCCCAGACTGAGCCCCGTCCTTCCTCTCCCCCTTGCCCCCCCTCCATCCCTCCCGTCTTACCTCCTTCCCTTCCCCACAGCACCTGTCTATATGTATATATGTTTGTACATATTTATTACTCCATTTATTAATTTATTTATTTTACTTGTACATATCTATTCTATTTATTTTATTTTGTTAATATGTTTGGTTTTGTTCTCTGTCTCCCCCTTCTAGACTGTGAGCCCACTGTTGGGTAGGGACTGTCTCTACATGTTGCCAACTTGTACTTCCCAAGCGCTTAGTACAGTGCCCTGCACACAGTAAGCGCTCAATAAATATGATTGATTGATTGATTGATCTTGGGCAAGTCACTGAACTTCTCGGAGCCTCAGTTACCTCATCTGTAAAATGGGGATGATGACTGTGAGCCCCACACAGGACAACCTGATCACCTGGTATCCCCCCAGCGCTTAGAACAGTGCTTTGCACATAGTAAGCGCTTAACAAATGCTATTATTATTATTATTATTATTATGGGTTTCCAAGTCAAACTATTGGGAAGGGCAAAGGTAGAAATGCTGGATTCCAAATCATGGCTCTCACCTAGCCAAAAAAGCTCATGCTTTAAATGGAAAACAGCACGATTTTGGAGCCAGTGATTTTGCATATATTCTAGAATATATTGGGAGTCTCCAATATGGAGGCCATTGACATATGCAGAGTTGTGTTCCATAGGCTCATGCCCTGAGTAATTACTACAGCCACACCAACCCGGACATTGCTATCAATAAATTCTGAGCAGCGTTGGGCACTATCCTTTCTCCTTTACCCTCCTACACTGCCTGCCAAAACAGAGAGCAATTCCATTAGAATCAGAAAATACTCGACCACAGAAAGCAAATCTCCTAATTTAGAGAGTTAAGAAAAGAGACTGAGACAAGGATAGGAAAATCGAAATTTTACTAAATGTTTGGAATATTTTTTAAGAAATTATCTTTTAAAATGAACTGACATCTCTGGGGATTGGTGATGGTCAATTATGTCTAAAGTCTTTTTGGCAATGATTCCTAATATGTATGACATGGACTAGCTCTTTGGCGGGCCAGGTAAATTTTGGAATAATCAGGTGAAAGTTAAGTGATCCAGCTACCTTGCACTAATAAACAAGCTAAATCACAGAATCTGCATCCATATGTTGGCTGTGGGAAGAAAATCAACCAAACAGAAAGCAATCTAGCTACTGCTCATGAACTGGCTGTGGGGAAATACAGAGTCATGAGCTTTTCAGAAGCAGTAATAAGGGTATTTCTTTACTCAGTACCCACAGAGAGCAATACACTACATTATGAGCTCAGAAAAATACAACAGCAGCATGAGACATGTTCCCTGTCTACAGGGACTTTACACTCTAATGGAGGAACTTATACTAACAGTCAAGTGACTTGCTCATATGTAAAACTAAATGGAAAAGTTTAAAACCATGGAGCGTGACTCATGATATCCAGTTAAAAACATTTTGGCATAATAATTATAATTGTGGTATTGGTTAAGCACCGATTATGTGCCTATTATTGGACAGACATGTGCATTCTTTGGAGGGAAATGTTTATTCTGTTCCTTATTTGGGGGTCTTTAGTGAGTGAATGGCAAGCAAACAGCATAGAGATAATGTTACTCTGCAAAAGAAAACTGATTGTTAAACACAGGTACCTCTACTGAATAACATTTACATTAATTAATTGGGTCAAGTTAAGAAAAGCAGACAGCTGCAAAGTATACAGACACTTCTTATTCCAACTGAAATGACCTGATTTCTTGAGGTGGATCAGTTGACAAATATAGGACTCTTCATTTTACTTAAATGACACATCCAACTAAATGCATGTGGCCAATTTAAACCATTAGGGTTCAAGAATATGAAATTTATGCAGGAATGTTTCACAGTGTCACTTACCCATTTTGATTGGAAACAAAATTCAGATCCACAATCAATAAAGATTATATTAGCCAACAGTAATCTAATGAAATGCCCTTTCCCAGCAGCCTTAATTAGGTGATTTTTACTTACACACTTCCTGTAGTGGAGCTGCTATCTGTGAGCAGGGAGCCATTGGTCCTTTCCATTTGAGCCAGCCTGAAAAACAAAAAATGAGAAAGAATATTGACCAATAGTGTTAGGGAAATCGTGTTTAGAGATCCTTAGATAATGGATGCTTTTTACTGTACTAGAAAAGGCAAAAATTTAAAATTGCTTGTGATTCACCCCTTAATGTGTAGTTAAGTCCCTGAGTAGCCCCACTGACCTCTTTTGAGTCTCTTTCCTCTCCTACTGGCAAGAACACAGGACTGGGAGTCAGAAGATTTGGGTTCTAATCCCAATTCTGCCACTACCTGCTGTGTGACCCTGGGCAAGTCACATAACTTCTCTGGGCCCCAGTTTCCTCATCTGTAAAATGGGGATTAAATACCTGCCCTCCTGTCTACTAAGACTGTGAGCCTATGTGGGACAGCGAATATGTCCAACCTGATTAATTTGTATCTATCCCAGTGCTTAGAGCAGTGCTTGACACAGTAAGCACTTAACAAATACTATTATTACTATTAATAATTCTAAATGCATGAATAACACTTTGGATATTCTTTTTCTGCAGTTAACTAATAGTATCTGGTGCCTAAAGGATAGACAAAACATATTTGCAAAATACAGACTCCCTTTCCTAATCCCACCAAATAATTTCTGTCAGAAATATCTTCCATTGCTCAGGGACAATCCGTGTGAATTTCAGGAAGTGGAACTCTAACTCCAGCCAGGAATCTATGCTTCCATGGCCAAGAAATGCTCTGGTCAAGTCTCTGTGCAGAAAGTGCCAGCTGTACAATATAGTCCTGATTGTGCTGCTAAGCTGTTAGAAAGGAAGCACTTATTTCCCCTGACAGCTTATTTATTTTTAAAATTCAACTTTCAGTTTGGAATGTCACCTACCTAATGGAGAACTTCACAGTTCTGGATTTCATAACTATTTCCATGAATAGTTCACTAGCATATGCGCTCATATTCTAAATTTAGAGCCTAAAAACCTTAAGGTTTTACATCACTGGATCAATTAACTGTCTCAATGTTTTTTTTCCTTAATAACATTGCTCTTTCATTTGGAGAAAAAGTATGTGATTACTAGAATTACTCAGATAATACAATTATGAGGGGAAATAGTGTTGTGAATTTAAAAACAAAGTCTCTGAACTTCTCCTCTAGATGACTAGCTCCTCCTGGGAACAAGTCTACCAATTATGTCATATTTTACTCTCCCAAGCACTTGGTACGGTGCTGTACACACAGTAATAACTCAATAAAATACCACGGATTGATTGACTGATTGGGTATGTCTTCCCCTACTGAACACACTGTAAACCCTAAATAGGAATGTCAGCCTAAAAGAGCCCCTCACCCAACCAGGGAGAGTGTGACGGGAACTTGTGAGAGAGAATGAAATGCTTGTGTGGGGGCTCTTTTCTTCAGGCTATCTTCTTTTTTTTCTTCCAAATACAACTTTTCTCAGATACTCCTGCTCATCCCCTCTGCAACGTGAAGGCCATTCAGACGGAACATATGTGCCCGGCATTTCACTGTATGTGTTTGGTTGATACCTTTCTACTGTTCTTGCTATTTTGAAGTTGATGAATGAAAAAAAAAATCAGAATGGTCAAACTGGCTTTACCCAAATGAAATTATTCTTCACATTCAGTGGGAAATTATAGATGACCAGGTAAAAAGCTTTAGAAGAAAAATAAGAGTTTCTAGGTAAGGTTGAACAACTTTCTGCATCCATCCAGGCTCCTGTGTCCAGAGGGGCATGTAGAAGTGTTAATCTGCTTAATGCATGAGCATTAAACATGTTATATGTAAAAATAAGCCCAAATTAACATTCAGTTGGGCCTGGATCAGGCCTGAGAGGATTGGAAAGTCCAGACTCAAACTCATCCCTCCCTCTCTCCCTGGAAAGATACGTGTATCTTCCTCTGTATTTGTACTTCTGGACTTATTTTTAAGCAATTGTAGTAACTTCCCTAGAGAACAAGGGGTCTGGGCAACTGCCCTTCTGCTCTAGCGATGGTCTGTGCAGAAGAAGAAAGGGGAACGTTCTCCTTCTTATCTCTCTGGGCAGAAAGAGATGAAAAGCTCTCCAGCTCCCACCCACACTCCCCACATCCCCACCCACTCAGCCAGTATGTGAAGTCACTTTTCTGCCGAATTTTCTGTCTCTAAACTTAGGGAACAGGGACAAAGATAGATAGGTTTGTCTCTGTGCCAGTGCCTGCTACCTTCATCTCACTGGGCATACCACTTACCCTTTAGGTAAACTGCAATTTGGTAGTCAGGCCATGTACCCAACCAGGACCCAAGCCACTGTTACACACTGTCCATAGGCTAGGTCTGGTCTCTGGATTCATGCAACATTAAGTGAGCCAACGTATGAGCTCTAGAATGTCAACCCAGGGCTGATAGCCCAAATGATCAAAGGCACAATCAGTCAATAAAGCAGGCAATCTCACTTACTACTCTTACTTTCAGTTGTTATTAGAATGGGCATCTGTGAAGTCCTAAACCCCAAGTATGCTACTAGACTTGTTGATAAAGGCAAACCTCCTTAAGGGAAATGAACACACACTCATTGTGGGCAGGGAACATGTCAACCAATGCTCTTATATTGTACTCTCCCAAGTGCTCTGCAGACAGTAAGCACTCAATAAATACAATTAATTGGAAAAGTAAGAATATTAATACAAATGGAAACTATGTTCGCAGATGAGAAAACTGGATGCCAATGTGCACTGTCATTGGTTTCACCATCTTAAGATATACTTAAGGAGAAAAGGGCTAGGCAACATTTTTATGGTATGAGATTTTATGCAATCTATTAACACAGCTTTGTTACTGAAGGTGTGAAGAAATGATATGCTAAAAATTAACCTTTTAAAATTATTTTAACACAGACTTGTTATGTGATGCAGTTATAATTTACAGTACTTTTATGTCACTGAAATTCTACAGAGTAAATTCTTGGCTGCAGCACGGCTCAGTGGAAAGAGCATGGGATTTGTAGTCAGAGGTCATGGGGTTCAAATCCTAGCTCCTCCAACTGTCAGCTGTGTGACTTTGGGCAAGTCACTTAACTTCTCTGTGCCTCAGTTACCTCATCTGTAAAATGGGGATTAAAATTGTGAGCCCCCGTGGGACAACCTGATCACCTTGTAACCTCCCCAGCGCTTAGAACAGTGCTTTGCACACAGTAAGCGCTTAAATACCATCATCATCAACATCATCATCATCATTGGGGCTGAAATATTTGGAGGTAAGAGCTATCTGATTTTCTTTCTTAAAAGAAGAAATTATCTTTAAATTACAGGAAAGCGAAAAAGAGATGTGATTCTTTACTGCCTAAAAAAATGTTATTGTTAAAATGAGTGGCCTGCTCCACTAGAAATCTTTTCATATATTTAGGAAAGAAATGTTTTTTTCATATTTCCTTGAAATATTCCAAGGAATTGCCATTCAATTTAGGAATGGGATATGTCAAGCAAAATCTGGTCTGGACCATGGAAAAACCTGGAAGCTATAATGTAGAATTTCTACTCTTTACTAAAAAAAAGAACTAAAATACCTAAGAACACTGTAATTCCTTAATAAAAGGCATTATGTGAGGCTATCTAATCATCCTGAAACTTAATGGTGCAAGAAATTCACCAGTATATAAAGGCATTAGTACATTTTTCTAAAGGTTTATAATGTATTCTTGGTTGGTAAAACACACTAGATAATAGCCTTTGAGACCAAATCAACCAATTAACCAGAAAATACTAGTGAGCTGGTTCTCTGAAAGGTGAAATTTTACCAATTTATCTTGAACAGACATTAGTAATCTCAGCTGTGTGCCAGGGAAATGCACATTAGAGCAACAAGTTTGCCCTCCAGGTTGTTGTTACCAGGGAAGTCTCTAGCACAGGACGTTGCATTGTTACTGCCCCCACAGCTCCAGGTCCCTGCTATCATCCCTGGACCCTGCTGCTTTCTCTTGTCCAGCCCCGAGCCTGTTCAGCTGGTGGTTAGTGGTATGAACCATGAAGTCCATGGGACCCAGAAGAGATGGTTCTGAAGGGAAAGGTTGGCCCAAGTAGTGGAAGAAGCAATTTGGACCACAGAAACATGGGAGAACTGGCCCAAGAAGAGGCCAAAAAGTGCTGTTCAGGAAGCAATCCACATCCTGCCTCTTCTCCCTGGATATAGTGCAGCAAGGAGAACTGATGTAATGAGTCAAGTATGAAGATTATGGCATCTGAGGAGCAGCGTTGCCTCATGGAAAGAGTATGGGTCTGAGAATGAGAGGCCCTGGGTTCTAATACAGTCTCCTCCACTTGTCCGCTTGTGATCTTGAGCAACTCACTTAATTTCTCTGTGCTTCAGTTTCCTCCTTTGTAAAATGGGGATTTAATGCCTTTTCTCCCTTGTTCTTGGAATGTAAGCCCCATGTCGGACAGAGACTGTGTCTGAAATGATTAACCTTTATCTACTCCAGCATTTAGTACAGTGCTTGATGCTTAGTAAGTGTTTAACAAATATAATAAGAATAAAAACAACAACAATAATGGCCACTGGACATCTGCCCTTTCAATAACACAGGCCAGTCCTTAGACTGTGAATTCCATTAGGACTGATTCCAAACTGATTATCTTGTTCCTACCCCAAGGCATGGCACATAGAAAACACTTAAGAAAATGCCACAATTGTTATTATGATTATTATTATGGATATGAAAATGAAGTACACAATCTCCAGGTGGTCTTCCTAAAGGCTATTCTACTTATTATTTCTCAGTTGATTCTCCCAACTCCCTGATTGGTAGGAGTTTCCATGATAGAAATTCTCCTTGTCTGTCCACAGACCATTAGCAAGCAGCCTTTGGCTAATTTTTAAGGAAAATAAAGCTTTGCATAATTTGAGCAGAAAGGAAATTTACAGGTGTCAACTGCGGCAGGTGTACCACATCGTTAACTTCCTGGAAGTTGCTTAAGTTGTGAGTCTACCCCAGAATGGGTCCTGGAACAAACTAGGAAGGGAGGGGTATGTATTTGCTTAACTGAATTAATTTCTATGTTCCTGCATTGTTTTAGCACATAAACACCTAGAAAACCATAATTTTAATTAATACTTAGAGAAGAAGCATGGCCTAGTGGATACAGCACAGGCCTAGGAGTCACAGGACCTGAGTTCTAACCCCAGCTTTGCCAACTGTCTGCTGTGTGACCTTGGGCAAGTCACTTCAGTTCCCTGTGGCACAGATACCTCTGTAAAAAGGGAATTGAGACTATAATAATAATAATAATAATAATAATGGTATTTGTTAAGCGCTTACTATGTGCAAAGCACTGTTCTAAGCGCTGGGGAGGTTACAAGGTGAACAGGTTGTCCCATGTGGGGCTCACAGTCTTAATCCCCATTTTACAGATGAGGGAACTGAGGCTCCGAGAAGTGAAGTGACTTGCCCAAAGTCACACAGCTGACAAGCGGCGGAGCCAGGATTTGAACCCATGACCTCTGACTCCAGAGCCCGGGCTCTTTCCACTGAGCCATGCTGCTTCTCTGTGAGCCTATGAGGGCCACAGACTGTGTCCAACTTTGTATCTACCCCAGTGCTTCATACAGTGCCTGGCACACAGTAGGCACTTAACACATCCCATTAAAAAACAATCTGATTTTCACAAAACCAAAAGTTACATATGACAATGACATATGGCTAATCTATTAATTTACTAGAGTGACACACTACTCTCTTTAATAATTATACCTCATGTCCTGACTCTCTCTCTATATATAATCTTTGTCTCCTAAAAATATCAAAGCACTGTAAGGATATTCTTTCCCAAAGCCTTGAAAACATCCCCATAAAGTGCCACTGCACAGTTAATATCAGCCACATTTCACTAAAGATAAAACAGAGGCATAGAGGAGGGAAAAGACCAAAGTCCCATAGTCAATGGAGCGGCCTTCTCCTCAAAAAGCAGCATGGCTTAGTGGAAAGATCCAGGGCTTGGGAGCCAGAGGTCATGGGTTCTAATCCTGCCTCCACCACTTGTCAGCTGTGTGACTGTGGGCGAATCACTTCACTTCTTGCCTCAGTTGCCTCATCTGGGAAATGGGGATTAAGACTGTGAGCCTCACATGGGACAACGTGATAACCTTGCATCTATCCCAGTGCTTAGAATAGTGCTTGGCACATAGTAAGCGCTTAACAAATATTAAAAAAAAGTAAGTTGCTAGCAATCAAGCAATAGTAGTAACTGAGCACATACTGTTTGCAAAGCACTGCTTCAAGCATTTAGGAGGATACAGTAGAATTAGTACAAAATATTTCTACCCTCAATGTAATAATATAGTACCAAAATGTTACGAAGAGATGTGTGTGTTTGAGTCTAGCTCTTAGGTGGCATGAGAGGGAGGAAAATGACACTGACAGGCTTGAAATCCTGCCCCCCAATTCCAGGTCCAAGTCCCTTTCCACAAGGGTGTTCCCTCCTAGGCTATTACAAAGTCTTATTCAAATAAACAAGCCCCACTCAACCTCAGCAAGGACTGCAGTGGTAATAGTAGTGTCAGCAATGTAGTACTCTGACTTGAAAGATCGATTATCTGTAGGAATACTTGAGGATGTAAAAGAAAGTTAAGCATTAAAATCAGTTACCTCATCTGTGAAACAGGGATTGAGACTGTGAGCCCCTAATGGGACATGAACTTTGTTCAACCCGATTATCATCATCATCATCATCAATCATATTTATTGAGCGCTTACTGGGTGCAGAGGACTGTACTAAGTGCTTGGGAAGTACACGGTGCCTGACACGTAGTAAGTGCTTAACAAATACCATTAAAAATAAACACAATTTCTGAAAGTATCTAGAAGCATACAAAAATGTTTTAAGAATTAAGGCAAATCTTTACCCAACTTCAATTGTAGCTGTTGTAATTTAAGAAGCATGTCACTAATTTGGAGTTCACCAAATAAAAGTCCATCTCCAACCTACTCGATCTATAGCATTTTTTAATTCTTACTATGGGTAGTGCACTGTACTAAGCACTTGGAAGAGTATGAAAGGATGAGCAAACATGATCTCTGTCCTTAAGTACTACTACTAATAGTAATTAATAATTTTGGTATTTGTTAAGCGCTTACTATGTGCCAAGCACTGTTCTAAGCACTGGGGGAGGTACAGGGTAATCAGGTTGTCCCACATGGGGCTCACAGTCTTAATTCCCATTTTCCAGATGAGGTAACTGAGGCACAGAGAAGTTAAGTGATTTGCCCAAAGTCACACAGCTGATAAGTGGTGGAGCCGGGATTAGAACCCATGACCTCCTACTCCCAAGCCTGTGCTCTTTCCACTGAGCCATGCTAGCTGACACTGGAGACACGAAACCATGATCTCCACTTATATGTTACATTATGTAAGGTAGTTTTTTATAACCTGTATAGAATAGTTTGATGGTGATCCTGCCAAAAGGTAGAGGGATGGTAGAGTTGAATTCTCCAGGATGCTAACACTTATTGTAGTACTGTTTCTGCAGGAGTTACTGCCCTCACCTCAAAAAATCCAATTCATGTTTTAAGTTACATGTGTTAGGCCAACTGTCATCAGCATTTCTAACCTTTCTTCAGTTATTGCTTTGCAAACATAAGTCACTGTAATGCTATTTTGCTAGATGGCATGAGGCTAGGTATAGCTCTACTTGAGAGTCTATGGCCCCAACCAATTTTTTCCTCCGTGATTACGTCACCTGGGCAGCCAACTTTAGCACTTATGCAGACACTAATTTATTCATTCCACTTGTGTATTTATTGTAAGCTACATGAGGGCAGAAACTGTGTCTCCTGCTTGAATTGTATGTTCCCAAACACACAGAACAGTACTCTGCAAAGAGTAGGCACTCAGCGAAAACTGATGATGATGATAATAATAACGGTGGCATGTTCCTCCCTAATCATCCCTAAAGCTGTAATAAAGGTAATCTCAATTAAATTGAGCTTACTGCTTCCTTAACTTTCGGTTCTTAATGTGTGGCTTTTCCCACAAATTGAATTACACAGATTTAGTCTTCATTTCACTATTTCAGGGATATAATATAGTAAAATAAAGAACATTTTCCTAATAATTGGCCTTCGAAATTATCAGTAATTCTCCTTTGTGGACACAATGCCGTTACCAATACCCTGTGTAATTACTCTTTCCCGAGCAAGAGTTTAACTAACCGTTAACTGCAACAACAATAATTTTGTTTCGATTAAATGTTCTGTGCTAAAATCAATTTTCTAGATTCAAACAGATCTTGAAGCCACATTTTCCAGATGAATGGCACATGAGGTAAAACAATTAAGAAAGCTATGAATTTAACAACTAATAATGTCTTTGTTAAAGCAAGAAAAAGACTGTTCCTGAAAGTCAATGTGTGTTATATTTGATAATATCTGGCTGCTTTCCCAGGCTAAAACAATTCTCTGTCATGAGTATTTTGTGTAAAACTCTGGCTTTGTTAATAATATTGTGATATTCTTTCTTTGTAGTTAATTTCCAAATTCTAATTTCCATTGGTTTGAGGAAACTCTGTCAATTTGCTTGATACCATAGTTTTATTTTTTCCTTTCCTAGTCAAATAACAAAATTAGCCCTTGAGGGAGACCTAGCATTTCAACAAAGACATGAAAATGTTACGATTTCTGAAAATGGGACTTTCACCCACCTTGTAGCTGAAATATGCATAATGTCAAGACCAAATTTAAGTGTAAACATTGTAAATATTTGTCACTCCCATTAGAGTGTAAACTCAGGGCAGGGGAAAGGTCATTTTATCATTACTGTACCAAGTAGGCACTCAATGAATGCTTAAATTAGTGCTTCAAATCAGGCTTCCAATATGTTGCACCTTTTACACATAATTATGATTTAGTAATATGAATCCTTGATTTTGAATAACACCCTAATGAGGTATTGGACAACACTAGAAGGACATAGAAAATACAACACTATACAGAATCACTTTATAACTGAACCTGGACCACTGTGTGCAGTTTCAGTTGCTATATCTGCCAAAAGATAGAACTGAGCTGAAAAGACTAGGGAAAATAATATAATCAGTGGGATGGAGAAACTTCTCCATGAAGACAGTATGAAAAGATTAGGACTCTGGTTTAGCAAGGTGAAGAGGCAGGGAATGCATCTGTTTACTTTAATCTCCCAAGTGCTTAGTACAGTGCTCTGCACACAGTAATCACTCAATAAATACAATTGAATTGAATGTGATATGATTGATGAATTCAAATTTATGGACAGACTAGATAACGAATTGCTGCCCAAACTACAGGCACTATTCTAAGCTCTGGGGCAGACACAAACTAATCAGGTTGGATCTAGTCCATTTCCCACACAGGGCTCACAGCAGTAACCCCCATTTTACAAATGAGGTAACTGAGGCATAGAGAGGTGAAATGACTTGCCCAAGGTCACACAGCAGTCAAGTGGTGGAGGTGGAAAATTAGAACCCAGGTCCTCCGACTTCCACGACCGTGGTCTTTCCACTAGACTATGCTGCTTCTTTACACAATGGATAGTAAACATATGGATTTTCTTACTCCAGGAAGATATGCATCTCCCATTACCAGTTAGTTCAAGAGGTGATTGGGTAAATTAATGGACTGTAATCAATTGTATTACTGTAATCAATTGATTGTAATCAATTGTAATCAATTGATTGTAATCAATTGTAATCAGTCTGTAATCAATTGTATTACTTGAGCACTTACGGTGTGCAGAGTAATGCATTAAGCACTTGAGAGAGTACAGATTTGGTGCATATGTTTTCTGCTCACAAGGAGCTTACAGTCTAGAGGACGAGACAGTAGAGGAAAAGTTAGGGATATTAGAAGGTAAATCCCTAGAAGTTATGAAGTATGTCTAGAAGGACTGACCTCATAATGATATTTCTTATACTCTTCTAAAATTATTCTACATTCAATAGCAAAGTAACCACATTTTAGGCAACTATGCAGGAAAGAGTTCTTCTTTAAGATCCTCACCTTGTAGCATACTGCTCTATTCTGGAATGGGTATCATCATGAAACAGCTGTGGAGACTGGGAAGGACTGCAAAGAAAAAAAATGAGTCAGGTTAAGGGTTCATATGTCTGATCTAACTAATGAAAATGTTAGGAAAAATTAAAATAATGGATTTAGCATGCACAGAAACCACTATGGTTGTTATTCAGAGTGCAGAATTACTCATGCAAGAGTCAGCAACTATCTCATGCTATGGAAATGACTGAAGCATTTCTCTCTGGAGATAAAGGCTAGGAATACTCACTCATATTGCTCTGGCCACATACTGATGAGGGTAATAGGGCTGAAAAGGTCAAAAAAGAAAAAAAACACAGAACGAAACTTCAATGCAAGTCAAGTACAAGACAGGAAAGAAAGGCCAACATTTTAAAAATATTTTAACTGGCTCCCTAACACAGCACTTACTCTTTGTGCAGATACCAGACATGAATCAATAAATAGTGTTTCTTGAGTTTTTACTTTGTGCAGAGTTTGTACTAAGAGTTTGGAAGTGTACAGTATTACAAGAGTTGGTAGGAATATGTCTACCAACAAGCACCCAGTCTAAAGGGGGAGACAGACATTAGTATAAGTAAATGAATTATGGATATAATAATAATAATAATAATAATGGTATAACTATGGTATTTGTTAAGCGCTTACTATGTGCCAAGCAATGTTCTAAGCACCAGGGTAGATACAAGGTAATCAAGTTGTCCCACATGGGGCTCACAGTCTCAATCTCCATTTTACAACTGAGGTAACTGAGGCACAGAGAAGTTAAAAGTGGTTTGCCCAAGGTCACACAGCAGACAGGTGGCAGAGCCAGGATTAGAACCCATAACCTCTGACTCCCAAGCCTGTGCTCTTTCCATTAAACCATGATGCTTTTCTGTGCTGTGGGACCAAGGAAGAGGTGAGTAAAGGGAGCAAATCAGGGCAATGCAAAAGGGAGTGGGAAAAGAGGAAATGAGGGCTTAGTCAGGGAAGGCCTCTTGGAGATGTTTTTTCAATAAGGTTTTGAAGGTGGGGATAGTGATCATCTGTTAGATACAAAAAGGGAGGGAATTCCAGACCAGAGGCCAGATATGAGTGACAGATCAGTGGTGAGATAGAGGAGATCAAGCTACAGTGAGAAGTTTGGCATTAGAGGAGAGAAGTGTGCGGGCTGGGATGTAATTATAATAATAATAATAATAATGGCATTTGTTAAGTGCTTACTATCTGCAAAGCACTGTTTTAAGTGCTGGGAGGTTACAAGGTAATCAGGTTGTCCCACAGGGGGCTCACAGTCTTCATCCCTATTTTACAGATGAGGTAACTGAGCCAAAGTTAAGTGACTCGCCCAAAGTCATACAGCTGACAGTTGGCAGAGCCGGGATTTGAACCCATGACCTCTGACTCCAAAGCCCAGGCTCTTTCCACTGAACCAAGCTGAAACATCAAGTGGGAAGGGGCAAAGTGATAGAGTGCTTTAAAGCCAATGGTAAGGAGTTGCTGTTTGATGCAGATGTGGATGGGCAGATACTGGAGGTTTTTAAGGAATGGGAAAAATTGGAATGAATGTTTTTGTAGAAAAATGATCCAGGAAGAAGAGTGCAGTATGGACTGGAGCGGAAGAGACAGGAGGCATGGAGGTCAGCAAAAAGGCTGATAAAGTAATTAAGGCGGGATAAGATATGTGCTTGGATTAACATGGTAGCAGTTTGTATGAAGAAGGGTGGATTTTAGTGATGTTGTGAAGGCTGAATGAAGTGGATTTAGTGATAGATTGAATGTGTGGGTTGAGCATGAGAGCAGAGTCAAAGATAATGCCAAGGTTGTGGGCTTGAGAGACAAGGATGGTGATATTGTCTACAATGATGGGAAAATCACAGAAAGGACAGGGTTTGGGTAGGAAGATAAGGAGTTCTGTTTTGGATATGTTAAGTTTGTGGTGTCACCTGGACATCCGAGTAGAATTATCTTGAAAGCAGGAGGAAATATGAGACTGCAGAGAGGGAAAGAGAGAAGGCCTGGAGATGTAGATTTGAGAAACATTTGCATAGAAGTGGTAGTTGAAGCTATGAGAATGAATGAGTTCTACAAAGGAGAAGGTGTAGATGGAGAACAGAAGGGGACCTAAAACTGAACCTTAAGGGACACCCAGTGTTAGAGGATGGGAGGCAGAGGAGGAGTCCATGAAAGACACTGAGAATAAGGGGCCAGAGAGATAGGAGGAGAAACAGGAGAGAACAGTATCTGTGAAGACGAAGTTGGACCTAAAACTGAACCTTAAGGGACACCCAGTGTTAGAGGATGGGAGGCAGAGGAGGAGTCCATGAAAGACACTGAGAATAAGGGGCCAGAGAGATAGGAGGAGAAACAGGAGAGAACAGTATCTGTGAAGACGAGGTTGGACAATGTTTCCAGGAGAAGGGGGTGGTTGACAGTGTCGAAGGCAAGTGAGAGGTCAAGGAGTAGAGGCTACTGGAGCTTGCAGTTAGGAGATCACTGGTGACTTTTGAGTGGGAGGTTTCTGTGGAGTGATGGGGACAGAAAGGCATATTGGGGGTGGGGAGGCTGAAGGAGAGAACTGGAGGAGAAGAACTTGAGACAGTGGGTGTAGATAATCTACTCAAGGAGTTTGGAGAGAAATGGCAGGACTGGAGGGAGCCATGGAGTCAAGGGTGGGTATTTTTAGGGTGGGGAAAAACACAGGTATGTTTGAAAGCAGCAGGAAGAAACCACTGGAGGACGAACAGTTGAAGATAGCGGTCATGGAGAAAAGAAAGGAGGGGACAAATGCTTTGATGAGGTGTGAAGGAATGGGGTCAGATATGCAGATTTTAAGAGAAGGTAGTATCATCTTTAGATACCTCTGGGAAGGATGGGAGAGCTTAATAAGGGGCAAGAGGAGGGAGGGACCGGAGAAGAGGAAGGGGTATTTTATGGTGATCATACTTTCAATTTTCTCAATAAAATAGGTGGCCAGGTCATTAGTGCCAAGAGATGGGGAGGCAGGAGGACAGGGGGTTCAAGGAAGGAGTTAAATGTCTGGAACAATTTGCGAGGGCAATGGGCATATGTGTCAATAAGGATGGAGAAATTATTTTGGTGGGCATAGAGGAGAGGGCAGAGTTAAAGCCCAAAGGATAAACCTGAATGAGGTCGGCCTGATGTCTAGATTTCTGCCAGCAGCACTCTGTGGTTTATGTGAAGAAAGTGGACTATGGAGGTGATCCAGGGCCACGGGTTAGTGGCACAAGATCAATGAAGGAATAAGGGAGCACATGAGCTTAGTTCAGTACAGAGCGTGGTGTTGAGGGCTTCAGTTTGGTCATCAGGGGATGGTAGTTTGGGTATGGAGACTAAATGAGGCATGATGATTTGAAAGAATTTGATGGAGTCAAAAGATCAGAGGTCTCTGGAGGGGGAGACGCACAGATCTGTGGGGAGGTGTGTGGGGGAGAAGGCGGGTGAGGTGGCTAAAGATGATGAGATCAAGGTGTGTCCGAGTTGGTGAGTCAGGGAACTGGGGTGGAGGAGGAGGTCAGTGGAGTTAAGGAGTGATAGAAAGCAGAGGGTAATTAGGAACACCTTTGTGGAAACTGAAGTCCTCAGTTATCAATGTAGGGACAGAAAAAGAGAGAAGGAATGAAGATAGTCCCACGTATAATGCCAGAATCAATTTTTTTTAGTCAAGATAACCAGAAAAGTAGCAAAGAAATGACAATATACTGTGAAGATACCACTGTATACTCGCATACACACAAACACGTACACACACACCCTTGACATAATTAAGCACAACTGAAAAGCATTTTGTACAAGGAATTCACAGGCTGAACAATTTTTCTACGAAGTAGGTGAAACGTCTTGTACTTATCACATGTGCCCAAAGGTTCAATTTTTTTTTAAATCTATTAAAACATTTATTTGACCCTTTTTAGGTGTCAGGGAAAAGAGATGACAATGGAGAAAAGGCAGTATTATCACTCTTCCTAGAGGAATAAACTTGAGAAAAGAGAAGCTAGATAATCTTTTTAAGATCACCTAGTAGATCACTGGCAAAAGAGGAACTAGAGTATGAGTTTTTAGGTGTTTACACATTCTACCTCTAACGACCTGTTTTAGAAAAGAGTCCATTCAAAAATTAAATCATTCTGTTTCAAAGTAAAACCTTCAATTTTAATGGTATTCGTTAAGCGCTTACTATGTGTCAAGCACTGTTCTAAGCACTGATACATAACTTAATAATAATAATAATAATGGTATTTGTTAAGCGCTTACTATGTGTCCAGCACTGTTCTAAGCACTGATATGTAACTTAATAATAATAATGGCATTTGTTAAGCGCTTACTATGTGCAAAGCACTGTTCTAAGCGCTGGGGAGGTTACAAGGTGATCAGGTTGTTCCGCGGGGGGCTCACAGTTTTCATCCCCATTTTACAGATGAGGGAACTGAGGCACAGAGAAGTTAAATGCTTTGCCCAAATTCACACAGCTGACAGTTGGCGCAGCCGGAATTTGAACCCATGACCTCTGACTCCAAAGCCCGCACTCTTTCCACTGAGCCACGCTGCTTCTCAGCAACGAGGGGAAGGCCCGACGGGTCCTCCTCTCACTTCTCCAGGCCTGTCTGGTGACACCTGAGGGGGAGAGAGGGCCTCAACCTGCGGGCTCCCCCGCGACCTCCCCGGGCAGCCAGGCCCCTCCAGCCCGAGGCCCTCACTTACAACGTTTTAAAGCAAATATCTATTGATTAGAAACAGTATTAGAGACAAAGGAAAGAAAATTATTATATTAACATAATGCTTATGTTTCTACTCATGAAATTTCTCACACTGTCCAATTAATGATTCGATCAATGATATTAATTGAGTACATGTGTGTAGAGCACTGTACTGTTTGGGAGAGTACAAGAGATTT
The DNA here is from genome assembly GCF_015852505.1 of Tachyglossus aculeatus. Lineage (NCBI taxonomy): Eukaryota > Metazoa > Chordata > Mammalia > Monotremata > Tachyglossidae > Tachyglossus > Tachyglossus aculeatus. The sequence goes on from NC_052067.1 coordinate 73,077,661, forward strand.
GTATTATTTTTAAATTGGACACTGCTTGGGATATAATTTGAAAATATTTGTTTCATAGAGAGCCAGGCTGGCTCTACTGCTAATCTAGTTAATGTCGCCAAATTTGTTTAACTAGTAATATCAAAATGAATATTGTGTAGTTACACAATCAATCAATCAATCAATCAATCATATTTATTGAGTACTGTGTGCAGAGCACTGGACTAAGCGCTTGGGAAGTACAAGTTGGCAACATATAGAGACAGTCCCTACCCAACAGTGGGCTCACAGATGAAAATTTTTGGCAGGCAGATTTCATATTAGCAGGGATTAGTATCTTTCAAAAGACTCCATGACTGCAAACTTACTCCCACTGTATATGATGATAAACTATAAATATCATATACTCTTTCCAATTGTCTACCACTTTATAATTTTCAGTACTTCTGCAAAGGAACCAAATGCATTGATATCAAATCTCTTGTGATATGGGATAGATAGTTTGAAATGAAAAAAAAATTTGAGAGAATCAGATGAAGGGTCTTATTCTATTTTCATATATTTGGGAAACAGAATTTTTGTGTGGTACACACAACCTTAAAGTTCCCTGATGTGAAACCTCTAACACATGAAAACAAAATGAACTATAAGTTCTTGAAGGTGAAAAAATTTGCTCTGTAATCAAAATGCCCCGGTATTCATTATTAATCTCTTACCAGACTTCTCTAAGGAAAAGAAGGCACAGGATACTTTCATTTCTTTTAAAGGAAATATTAAGCTGGCAGAATAGGATATTCTGTAGAATGATTTTCATTCACCTGCCAGTATATTTTATTTCTACTCCTTATCTTGAACTCTGAAGATTACCTTAGGAAGAAGTGTGTATTTCTAGACTGAATAAGGAAGAATGTCCCCAGGCATGAATAATACCTTGACATACTTACAAAAATAATGTTCAAAATTTTATGTTCTTTGTGTCTGTCTTCCCCCACTTGACCTGTGAGTCCTTAGTTCATTAATAGCTTCTATTTACCTCAGCACAACACAGTTTCTTGGACATACGAACCCCTTCAAGACGGTAAGGTCCCAACGAAACAGCATTTTCAATGTTTAATTAAATGATGGGTGGTTTCTGCAGGAAGGAGAAGCATTACAGAACTATTAATACAATATTAAAAACTTACGTTTCTAAGTTGTCACCTTCAAGAACTGTCTGCACAGGCAGGTAGCCAAGTCGAGGGTGTTTGGCAAAATACTTTTTGGACCTGAACTTGTTCTTCAGCACTTTGGTGAAATCCCGAACATCTTCTCCAGATGTTGTCTATAAGGTCAAGGAAATATGGTTAAATATATTATAAGGTCATTGACTCCATTAACAATAGAGTTGAAGGAAAGGGTAAAGCTTTTGAAATATGGTTAAATACTATCATAAGGTCATTAGCTCCGTTAATACTAGAGTTGAAGGAAAGGGTAAAGAGCCTCCTTCAAACTCATTACATCCTCAAGATATATTGCTTATTTTTCTGTTCAAACTCCTGGTATGAGTTGTAGTCCCTGCTGCCTCCACTTCGTCTTCTCTACTAACTCCCTTTCTTAACCCAATTCAGTCTGGTTCCTACCCTTTTCATTCAACTGACACTATGCTCTGAGGTGACTCTGAGGTCACCAATAACCTCCTTGACACATCTAATGGTCCCTTTAGTCCTTCCTATGTTTCCTTGAACCCTCACTGTGAACCATTCCTTTGTCCTAGTAATGCTCTCTCATCTTGGCTGCAGCAATACAGCTCTTTTGTTTTCCTCCTTCCCCTCTAACAATTATTTCTCAGGCCCATTCACTGGCTCCTCTTTGCCTCTTGTCCACTACTTGTGTGTGTCCCTCAAGGCAGTTCCTCTTTGTTCCTGCTCTAGTTTCTCACCCTTTTCTCTTTGTACTAACTCCCTTAGGTTCCCACAACTTCTGCTTCCATTTTCACATGGATGACTCCCATATCTACTTACTAGCCTCTGCCTGTCCCTGTATCTGCTATCTTTCATTTCGTTTTCCCACAAGATATCTTCACAAGAATGTCCCACCAGCATCTCAAACTCAGTATGTTGATAACTGAACTCCTCATATTCCCACCTAACTCTTTTCTTTCACTTAACGTTCCCATCATGGTTGACGGAAACCACTATCCTCTCTGTCTTTGAAGCCTACAACTTTGGCATTACCCTTGGTCTTTCATTCCCTTTCAATTCACCTTGTTTTGAATAGTTTATCAACCTCCTTACTGGTTTACCTCCTTCCATCCTCTTCTCTCTCTAGTCCATATTTCCTTCACTTTGCTGCTCAAATTAGCTATCTAAATTGTCCTTCTGCATACATCTCTCCACTCTTCCAAAGAACTTTGCACCAGACCTTATTCTCAACTCCCCCACCTATGGCTCCTGGCTCACGTCCTTCCTCCATTCTAGAACACCCTTCCCTTTCAAATCTGCCAGGTGCCACAGCTCTCCCATCTTCAAAGCCTTTCTGAAAACACACCTCCTATAGGAGGCCTTCCCGGATTAATTCTTCTTCTCCCCGGTCACATGCCAACTATATCTCGGCATTTTTACAGCACATCAGTATCTTTTCATTCAATATTTCTGTTTGTTTAACATATCATTTTAAATGCTATATTTGAACACTTCGTCCTCTTATTTGTTAATTACTTTATGTCTGTCTCCCCAGCCAGAATGTAAACTCCTTGTGTGCATGGAGCTTGTCTTTTTCTACTGAACTAAGCACTTAATACAGAGCTCTACACATAGCAGGGGGTTAAGAAATACAGTTGATTGACTGCTTGTTTTGGGCAGTGGCTGTTGATTGGCTTAATGCACCTGATGCATAAGCAAACATTTCACATCCTTACTGCAGAATTTAAAATAGTAAGTTTTCCTTTTGTGTGTGGTAAACCGTCATTTTCACCAAACCGGTGGAACAGCCTCCAGAAACACAAAATTCCAAAGCTTAGGCTTTGGAAACATGATTGACTCCAACTCTACCTAAGTGGTGAAGTTACAATTGTTCCCATGTATCTGAAATAAATTTAAATTCAGAGACTCTCAGGGGCAGGATTCCTGAACAAGAGACGTAGTGAAAACAAACTAGCCAACAGGTCACAATTAAAATGAAAAAAGAAGAAACCAAAAAAAATTCATTCATTAATTCATTCTTCAATCATATTTATTGAGCACTTACTGTGTGCAGAGCACTGTACTAAGCGCTTGGGAAGTACAAGTCGGCGACATATAGAGACGGTCCCTACCCAACAACGTCCCTACCCAACAACAGGCTCACAGTCTAGAAGGGGAAGACAGACAACAAAACATGTAGAAAGGTGTCAAAGTCCTCAGAACAAATAGAATTAAAGCTAAATGCATATGTAAAAAAACAAACAACCCCCCTCCCCCCAAAAAAACCCTGCTCTTCCAATGTGGGCCCTCTTAAGGAGAGGGTAGTAAAGGAGAGTCAAGGATAGAACTATTCACCTGGTAGTCATCTTTTTAAGAAAAGGAGCCAACAAAGGCAGTTTACTTCCTGAAGCTGAATTTCATATACTTTCCCTATAACAGATGGCAACCAAGTTCACTGACTTCCACAAGAATTTAATGGAAAACAGGCACTCATTACCTGTAATCAGTATCGTAATATAATGTAAAAACTTACTGAAATCTCCTGAGCTGCTGCTCTTTTCTCCGCAGTAAATTCCAAGTCTCCATTCCCTCCTTCTCTCCCTACCAATCAACAATGCTCTTCTCTAGGGCATTCTCATTTTAACTAGCCTGGAACTTCTACCTTCTTCAAATCCAACGGACCACAGCTTTCCACATTCAATGCCCTCTTAAAATCTCACCTCCTCCAACAAACCTTTCCCAATTACTTCTCAGCATCCCAAATTGTTGCAAATCCACCAGCAATCTCCAGTACTTACACACCTATTTCTACTCACCCTGAGTACTGCTTTATATGTTATTAAACTGCACATTCAATTATTTTGATTACCCTATTAGAAATCATGTTTATGTCTCCCTTCTCCATTAGAAGGCAAGCTCTGCTAGGCTGGGAATATGCCACTTTCCTGCTTGGTTTGCTTTATTATAGTGTATTGCATCTATTAAGTGCTCAATAAATACTAATTACTACTACTACCACTTCATCTCAAATTTTCTCGAATTCTGTATGATAGACAGGGATCATTCTTTTTGAGAAATCAAATAGCTAAGCATATTGGCATTATACTAATCGCTAGGGTGGATACAAGCAAATTGGGTTGGACATAGTCCTTGTCCCGCAAGGGGTTCACTGTCTTAATCCCCACTGTACAGAGACATAATTGAAGGCACAGAGAAGTGAAGTGACTAGTCAATCAATCAATCAATCAATCGTATTTATTGAGAGCTTACTATGTGCAGAGCACTGTACTAAGCGCTTGGGAAGTACAAATTGGCATCACATAGAGACAGTCCCTACCCAACAGTGGGCTCACAGTCTAAAAGGGGGAGACAGAGAACAGAACCAAACATACCAACAAAATAAAATAAGTAGGATAGAAATGTACAAGTAAAATAAATAAATAAATAAATAAACAGAGTAATAAATATGTACAACCATATATACATATATACAGGTGCTGTGGGGAAGGGAAGGAGGTAAGATGGGGGGATGGAGAGGGGGACGAGGAGGAGAGGAAAGAAGGGGCTCAGTCTGGGAAGGCCTCCTGGAGGAGGTGAGCTCTCAGCAGGGCCTTGAAGGGAGGAAGAGAGCTAGCTTGGCGGATGGGCAGAGGGAGGGTATTCCAGGCCCGGGGGATGACGTGGGCCGGGGGTCGATGGCGGGACAGGCGAGAGCGAGGTACAGTGAGGAGATTAGTGGTGGAGGAGCGGAGGGTGCGGGCTGGGCAGTAGAAGGAGAGAAGGGAGGTGAGGTAGGAGGGGGCGAGGTGATGGACAGCCTTGAAGCCCAGGGTGAGGAGTTTCTGCTTGATGCGCAGATTGATCGGTAGCCATTGGAGGTTTTTGAGGAGGGGAGTAATATGTCCAGAGCGTTTCTGGACAAAGATAATCCGGGCAGCAGCATGAAGTATGGATTGAAGTGGAGAGAGACACGAGGATGGGAGATCAGAGAGAAGGCTAGTGCAGTAGTCCAGACGGGATAGGATGAGAGCTTGAATTAGCAGGGTAGCGGTTTGGATGGAGAGGAAAGGGCGGATCTTGGCAATGTTGCGGAGCTGAGACCGGCAGGTTTTGGTGACGGCTTGGATGTGAGGGGTGAATGAGAGAGCGGAGTCGAGGATGACACCAAGGTTGCGGGCTTGTGAGACGGGAAGGATGGTAGTGCCGTCAACAGAGATGGGAAAGTTAGGGAGAGGACAAGGTTTGGGAGGGAAGACAAGGAGCTCAGTCTTCGACATGTTGAGCTTTAGGTGGCGGGCGGACATCCAGATGGAGATGTCCTGAAGGCAGGAGGAGATGCGAGCCTGGAGGGAGGGGGAGAGAGCAGGGGCAGAGATGTAGATCTGGGTGTCATCAGCGTAGTCCAAGGTCAAAGAGCAGACAAGTGGCAGAGGTGGGATTAGAACCCATGACCTCCTGACTCCCAGGCCCAAGCTCTATTTACTATACCATGGTGCTTCCACAATGGGCTCTGGAAGGAGTCACAGGGATCTGGTTCAATCTGGAATTTTCAGGATCCCACCTTCACCACCACTGGGGCCCCCACTGGAAGTTGGGCTTGGAAACTGCCCTACAACTTGTACTCACCTCTGTTTTTTTTTTTATTTGTTTGTTAATGGTATTTGTGAAGTACTTACTATGTGCCAGGCACTGTATTGAGCACTGGGTAGATTACAAGCTCTGGGACAAAATCCAGGTCCCACATGGGGCTCAGAAAATTAATCCCCATTTCACACATGAGGAAACTAAGGTACAGAGAAGTGAAACTACTTGCCCAAGGTCATATAGCAGGCAAATGATGGAGGCAGCATTGGAACTCAGGTCCTTCTGACACCCTGGCCCAGGCATATCTACTAGGCAACACTGCTTCTCTGATTCTGATTCCTGTTCTTATTCCTGCCCCCCACTCATCTTGGAGCATTTCCAGGTGACCCAGGCATTCATAGTCCTGCTGGAATATCCCCAAACTGATCTTGGATTGGGGAGGGTGTCACCCAATATCATTTCTTTGTGCTAAATTAATTTCCAACACTGGCGGAATGGCATAATGTCTCCATTTATCCTATTGAAACTACTGGGAAAACTAAAGTGGGGAAAATGCAATTACATCAGTTTGGATGCAGCCAGGAAATTGAATTTAACACCATTTTTCTAGTAAAAAAAAGTGCAGTAGGCTCTTTAATGTACTTGGCTTTGTCATTTAAACGATAGAACCTTCCAACATTTTTGCAACCCTAGGAACTGGCATATTGGCTTGTTGGGAAAAGGGAAGAGTGTCACCTACTTTAAGAGGAGATTAATATTTAAAGCCTTCAGGCAAGACACTGACCAGGTTAACCTGATAAATTCAGGTACTGAAAGAAAATACACACTTCACATCCAGTAGAATCCCTTTCCTTGGGTTATTTTTTAAAGCAAATCACTTTTGTGTCCATGACATGAATGAAGAGGAGGTAGAGAAGACATTTACAACTACATATTCGCTTGCAAGATGACATCCAAATCTATCAAATCCCACAGTTTCTAAACACGAGCATCACTGAAGATGCCTACATAGTTCTAAAAAAATGAGGCTTTCATTTTTTGCTCCATTTTACACAGTAGGAGCGTAAGTGATTTGACCCCATTACAATGTTCTAAAATATTACCCTGGAAAGTCTATTTGAAAGCAGTACACTATCTTTAATTTTAAAATGGCATTACAGTGCACTTATCCTAAAAATAGCAACATTTGGTTGTAAGTACTCTGGGGGCAAGAAATGCATAATTTTCATGTTTGTTATATTTCTGTAGTATTTTCCCAAATGTTTAGTAGAGTGCATTGCATTCAGCAGGCACTCAATAATTTTATTCCTACTACATGTGAAAGTAAATGCTAATTCTTTATCCATATGCTATTCAAAACACACAGTGAAAACATGGAAGAACAGCCTGCACTTTAATTATTTTTTTATTTTTAAAAATAATTCTCTTTTATTGGTGGCACCTGTGAAAAACAAGAGATTAATAATCAGTAACACCAGGTTTGGGAAGACATTTTAAGGTAAGATGGAGCAATTTCTTCCCATAAGTATAGAACCTAACCAAAATGAAGGGAGAGGAGTATGTGACTATGAAATCCAGAAATTCTTAAATCCACATAATTATGCCCAGGTAGAACCTGGAAGTAACTTCATTATTCAGTCCAAAAAGCACCTGCTATCATCTCATGTGCTCACATTCATGCAACGTAACCTGAACAGATGGAACACAGCCATGAGGCCAATAAACTTAACTTTTAATGCTCGAAGCCTATAAAAAATAAATGATTTTTAATCTGCCACCCGGCTTCTCTAGACGAACCATATTCTTGATATGACAGACGACCTAGTTCCTTAGAAAGATCAGTTCAATTATGTAAAAAAGGGAAACAACAACAACAACTTGGACCTATAAGAGATTTTATGGATCATTTTAAATATTAAATAGGAATATGAATGGGTCACATAAAAGTGAAACGCTAGAACTGCAGGCACTAATACAACCATGTAATTGTGAAGGAAAGCAATACGAAATGAGAATAAACTCATCACTTTATCCATGCAGTGCCTAAATAAAAACATTCATCTGGAGAAGGCACAAATACTGAAACCACTTTTGAACAGACCACACTACCAAAACTTGTGCATTTAATCACAAACTAATCATTGCCACCAAATGGTGTTACCCACAATTAAAGACTGTCTTTAAACTTCCCCTCAACTTTTCTTTGCAAAATGACTGTTCAGTTTTGAATTTTAGAATTTCAATAGCTCCAACAGGATGATGATTAGCTAGGACTGGGATGGGATTTTAAAGAGTCCAAAATAGCAGATTTCAGCAAGTAGCCAATAGACAGTAGAACAGCAGCTCCGTTAGAGTAAAATGGGCCTGTCTACCGGGAATATTCACAATCTAATAAAGTATCCCAGAATATACCAGACTTTAAGGTAAACCAATGTCAAATCTGCAGCAAGTCTACAACTATCTAGGCACATTAAGGTAAAAAAAATAGTAATGAGCCTGCATTTTGAATGTATTGGCATCCATTCACTGTCTTATCAGAAGGACTATGACAGCCTATAAAAAAAAAGTCCTACACTAATTCAATCTGGAGCACTCAAAAAGATGACTAAGCATTTGCAAATGCTCTACCTTTATGTCAACTAGAGTGCAGTTACTCTGGAAAATAAACTACTGCTAGTTTCTTCCTAAAATCAATGCAGATTACAGAAAATATCTGCTTATTTTTTTCTTTTAAAATTTCTAATCTTTCTAATTCGTTTAGCTAGAACATGGATATGGCTTTGTCTAGGTTATTTCTTAAACCCAAGAAAATAACCTGTATCTTTCAATGAATTTCTTTCAGTATTGTCAAGATTTTCTGAACTCAATCAATCAATAGCATTTATTGACTGCTTACATTGTGCAGAGCACTGTACTATAGCATTTGGGAGAATACACTATAATAGAGTTGGTAGACACATCCCCTTCCCATAGTGAGCTTACAGTCTAGAGGGGGAACTCACGACTTTACAAACCATTAACTTATCACAACATGATCTTGGAGCACATCAGCTATTTCAACTACAATTTGCTTTCAAGTGCATTAAACTCTAGTTTCCTAAAGTTGCTCCTATCACTATGTTCCATGATGGGCTGATATAGCTGTCCTATTATTGCCACCATTTCTTTCTGGCCCTGTAATGAAGAATAACTCTACTGTTAGTCCAGTGGAAAGAGCACTGTTCTGGGTATCAGAATCATTGGATTCAAGTCCCTATTTTGACTGGAGCTGCCTAGTTTGTGCAAAGGCCACTTAAATCAACCACTTCTGTCCGGTTTCTCTCTCCTGGCAAATCATGCCTCAACTGGGACATGACTGACTGGAATGAGAGACCCTGAGTGGTGCTGAGCAAGCCACCAGGACTATAATCAACTGCTGTGCACTAGCTTTTGGTCCTGCAACTTTAGGACTGAGGCTCTTTTGTTATTGCTCTTTTGTAGCCTCCATAATCACAATCTAGAATGAGCATATTTCACTTCAAGGCACTGTGGGTTTTACATTTTCTTTTGCCTCCAAATTATATATACACACATTCTAGTCCAGAAGGAGGATGTAGGCAAAGGGCTACTGCTGAAGCAGATGAAACTGAGGTAGAGTTGAGGTTATGAGCCTGAAATAAAGTCTTAGTTTGAGGGTTTTTTTTTTTTGGGGGGGGGGGGTGTTGGTGTGCTGTACTGTGCTTGTTGGCTGCTTCCCTGGGATGGAGCCAGAAGTAGTTCCATGTGGTCATGAATTTCACTCTGCTTTATATCTAGGGGTAAAGGGACACTAGCGTGAGCTATTTTGGGACTATTATAAAAAATTTTCTAATTCTTCCTCGTGGCTCAATTCAATGAATCAATCATATTAATTGAGCCACTTACTGTGTGCAGCACTGTATTAACTATTTGGGAATGTACAATATAACAGAGTTGGAAGAAACATTCCTTGCCTACAGTGAGCTCTGAATCCCTTTCCTCATAGTGCAAATTGAGTTGGACAGAGAGTCCCTGTCCTGTGTGAGGCTCACAGTCTCAATCCCCATTTTATAGATGAGGTGAGGCACAGAGAAGTGAAGCGTCTTGCCCAAGGTCACACAGCAGACAACACAGCCTGGATTAGAACGCATGACCTTTTCTGACTCCTAAACGCGTGCTCTATCCATTCTGCCGTACTGCTTCCAAATCCCCCACGGTGGGAGTCCAATTGGTAGAGTGCAATATAATGATATCATAGAATTAGTAGACCCATTTCCTACCCACAGTGAGTTTACAGTCTTGAGGGGGAGTCAGACATTAATATGAATAAATAAAAGTGCTGTGGGGCTGGGAGGGATGAATAAATCAGAGGAAATCAGAGTGTCACAGAAGAGGTAGGAGAAGAGGAAATGAGGGCTTACACAGGGAAGGCTTCTTGGAAGGTGGGGAGAGTGATCACCTCGTCAGATATGAAGAGGGAGGGCATTCCAGACCAGAAGCAGGATGTGGACAAGGTGTCAGTGGCGAAATAGACAAGATCTAGGTTCAGTAGGTTGGCATTAAAGGAGTCCCTTTTAGACTGTGAGCCCAATGTTGGGTAGGGACTGTCTCTATATGTTGCCAATTTGTACTTCCCAAGCACTTAGTACAGTGCTCTGCACATAGTAAGTGCTCAATAAATATGATTGATTGATTGATTAATTGAGAGAAGTGTGTGGACTGGCTTGTAATAGGAGAACTGTGAGTTAAGGGAGGCAAACTCATTGAGTACTTTAAAGCCAATGGTAAAGAGTTTCAGTTTGATGAAGAGGTGGACGGGAAACCACTGGAAGTTCTTGAGGAGTGGGGAAACATGGACTGAACATTTTTGTAGAAAAATGATCTGGGCAGCAGACAGAAGTATGGACTGGAGTAGGAAGAGACAGGAGGCAGGGAGGTCAGTGAGGAAGCTGATACAGTAATCAAGGTGGGATAGGGTAAGCACTTGGATTAACGTGGTAGCAGTTTGGATGGAGAGGAAAGGGGGATGTTATGATAGACTGAATACGTGGGTTGAATGAGAGAGATGAGTCAAGGATAATGCCAAGGTTACGGACTTCTGACATCAACTTGGGCTATATGCTTATCTAGAAAACCTTTCTTTGATCAATCATATTTATTGAGCACTTACTCTGGGTAGAACACTGTACTGAGCACTTGGAAGAGTACAATAACAGAGGCGGTAGACATGTTCTCTGCCCACAAGGAGCTTACAGTTAATGACTCTGATCCATTTTCCAATGATCGACTCCACAGTTTCTTGAACCATTATCACTAATTTGGTTTGACGGCTTGTCCGCAATGCACTGGATGCTGGGCTTGCCTCAAGAAACCATGTTCATCTTTCCATAGTCAGTTCAGGAAACCCAGGCAAGAGTCTTTTCATTAAAGCTTGTGGGAATTGGGCACCTACAGCCTTTTCAATGTTGAGGAGAGAAAGAACACCTTTTGAAGGTCTCACTAACATAAAAAAAGAAGTGAAGTTTAAGTCCTTATCTGTTTACCTGTGGAGATGACTAAAGAGTGGGTAGTTCAAGGAGTTCAAATCAAGGCAACAGAAATGAAGTGTATTGAAGTAACATTTAAACAAGACTTTTTCAACCAGAAAATCTTTTGAACTAAGAAACTTTTTCCCAGACATTAGAAAGGGTCAAGGACCATATTTAAAGATGACAGATCAAATATATGCTGTGATAGAGAGAAATTAGCATTTCAGTAATTCTTTTGTTTATTACACTACACTTCTAAAGAAAATACTACTTTCCCTACACCACTCAGTTGAAAATATCCCACATTTTTATTCAACAGTTTTGTATTTGGAAGCATTCCTTCTCTTTTTCATGGTGCAGTCAAAAAGTATGCTCATCCATAAAAAAAGCCACGGGCCAGACATTAAAAACTTGAAGTGATGTGAATATCTTGAAAATTACCTATGTAATATGGCTTTCTGGCTGGCAAAGAATTAGGGACTGGCAGTAAGCAACACTCGGGAAAATTATTATTCAGTCTAAATGTCAGAAACAATCAGGCTTTTGGGAATGGGATCTAGAGGAGGCAAGATAGAGAAGAGGTTTTATTGGGTCGGAATGGATTCTTCCTCTGGCAGTTTGTCGGCATTTGGTTTAATATTTTATTATGTTTGGTTTATCATATTATGAACATTTTCAGGGAAATAAAATATTGATCACCACCTTCACAAAAAAACTGCAAAACACTGATGTGTCAACACACATTAGAACAATAATTGAGTAATTCTCAGCAAATTACAAATTTCACTATAGAAGTAGAATAACCTCGAGAAATTTGTCAAAGCTGACAGCCATGCACATTTTTACATTCCTGTCAGATGGCCCAGCTGGCAAGGAAAAAAAGTTACTTGATAACATGAATTACAACCCTTCTTGTCGAAACTACACAGTGAGAAATTGGGTAAGAAATGATTTTTTTTATGAGAAGCGGGCAGCAGATGAAACGCTGGATGCTGAAAGATCTGCACAGTGAAAAATTAGAGCGAGACCAATGATGCTAAGCAAATAAAAACAGAAACTACTTTGCTGCCTTTAACAAAAATATCTAATTATACAGTGTAGACACTGGATTCTTGATTTTTTTTAAATAAAAATAAACAAATAAAAATAAAATAAAATAAAATAAAATTAGCGCTTACAGTCTAGATATTTATATCTAATACATGTCCTCTGAAACAAGCTTAGTTGACTGCTGGAAAGTTTTAGAGGGATTCCATTAACTGTGTCATCTGTTCATGTTCTTCACAATAATAATCAGTATAATAATAATAATCAATGCTACTTCTTGAGTGCTGCTTACTGTGTGCAGAGCACTGTATTAAGCACTCAGAAGTATAAAATGATTGAATTGTTTTACATGATCCCTATACACACATAGCTTCCTGTCTACAGGAGGAGACAGACATTACAACAAATTACAAATAGGGGAAGTAGTAGAGCATAGGGATATTTCCATAAGTGTTGTGGGGCTAGGAATAAGTATCAAAGTTCTAAATGATAATAATAACGGTATGTGTTCAGTGCTTACTATGTGCCAAGCACTGTACTAAGCACTAGGGTAGATAGACGTAACAAGTACCACTATTATCCACTACAATTATTAATATTATCAATAATAACAATAAACACTCTGATACAAGATAATCAGGTTAGACACAATCCTGTGACACGCAACGCATTCAGTCTTGTGGTGAGGAGAATCACCACTTTACCGATGAGAAAACTAAGGAACAGAGAAGTTAAGCAACTTAACCAGACTCCCAGAACAAATGAGTGGCAAAGCTAATACTAGAACCCAGTTGCCCTGACTCCCAAGCCTGAACTCTTTCTACTAGACCATGTTGATTTCTTGTTTTTATTTTAAAGTGGTACTTGTTAAGCCCTTACTATGTGACAAAGACTGTTCTAACCACTGGGATGAAGAGTAGGATGTAATCCTCACATTACAAATGAAGTAAAGGCATAGAGAAGTTGAGCACCCTGCTCTAGGTAATCAATCAATCGTATTTATTGAGCGCTTACTATGTGCAGAGCACTGTAACAGAACAGGTAACAGAAGACAAGGGGCAGAGTCTGGGTTAGGACCCAGGTCCTTTGACACACAGGCCTGTAGTCTTTTCACTAGGCCACACTGCTTCTCCTACCTGTCCTTGATGGGGGTCATTAAAATAACTTCTGCACTGCAAGCTGACATTTCTCACATGCCTGGATGGCACATGCTAGCTGTAATGGTTAGGGGAGGAGATCAAAAGTTCCAGATACAGTACTCTTTTGAGTGTATTTCCTCGAATTTCTCATTCTCTACAGGGACTTTAAATTGGCTTTTTAGAAGTCCAGCACGAAAAAATCTTGCAGCCATGAACTAAAAGGAAGAACCTAAGAGTGTAAAAATTGGAGATAGAGTTAACTGCCATCCACCCACTTCTCTTGGTTCTTTCTCAGGAAAGACAAAAGTTTGCCACAGGCACTTCAAAACACAATCACCCTAAATGATGGAATAAATCAGAGAGACATATAAACAAAAAAGATTAGACACTGCAGCAGAGAGTTAAGAGAGATGTCAGGAGACTATCCCAAATGACAAGAATGATAACAAAAGAAGATTCTAAATTCCCCAGCCATCAGACTTGATAGAAGGGATAAGCTAACACAATCTAAGGCTAAGATGACAAGAAGTCTAGCTGACATCAAGTCTAAACTAGTATAAGGAAGAACAATTAGGCAACCGGAAACTCTATTTGAAGGCAGACTGGGGGACGCAGCCAGAAATCTGGGATGAGAGTCCATCCTAATTAGCATTGATATGTCTTACCACTGAAGGAATTTGCATTGGTGTTATTTTCCAGGAAGGAATAAAATCAGTTTAGCATCAACTTCGGAGAAAATGAAAATCCTAAATGAACATCTTTTGTAATATGACAATGGGAAACTAAGGAAGGATCTGGAAGGTAAGACCTTTGGAGAAAGGGCAATATTATGAATTGTCTAAAGAAACAGAATATATAGACAAAACAAAACTGTTCTAGTGAGCGAGAACAGAATTCAGGGTGTCTTAGACAAACCCCATTATTGCAGGGGTTCCTCAAGGGTCAGTTCTTGGTCCCCTTCTGTTCTCTATCTATACTCATTCCCATTCGCTCCCATGGCTTCAACTATCATCTCTATGCTGATGACACCCAAATCTATATTTCCATCCCTGCTCTCTCTCCCTCCCTCCAGGATCGTATCTCCTCCTGCCTTCAGGACATCTCCATCTGGATGTCTGCCCGCCATCTAAAACTTAACGTCCAAGACTGAGCTCCTTACCTTCCCTCCCAAACCCTGTCCTCTCCCTGACTTCCTGTCACGAAGATGGCACTACCATCCTTCCTGTCTCACAAGCCCACAACCTTGGTGTCATCCTTGACTCCATTCTCTCATTCATTCTACACATCCAATCTGTCACCAAAACCTGCCAGTCTCACCTCCACAGCATCGCCAAGATCCGCACTTTCCTCTCCATCCAAACCGCTACTTTGCTGGTTCAATCTCTCATCCTATCCTGACTGGAGTACTGCATCAGCCACCTTTTCGACTTCCCATCCTCCTGTCTCTCCCTGCTTCAGCCTATTCTTCATGCAGCTGTCCAGATTATCTCTGTACAGAAACGCTCTAGGCACGTCACTCCCCTCCTCAATAATCTCCAGTAGTTGCCTGTCAACCTACAAATCAAGCAAAAACTCCTCACTCTCGGCTTCAAGGCTCTCCATCACCTTGCTCCTTCCTACCTCACCTCCATTCTCTCCTTCTACAGCCCAAACAGCACCCTCCGCTCCTCTGCCGCTAACCTCCTCATTGTGCCTTGTTCTCGCCTGTCCTGCTGGTCCACGTTCTTCCCCTGGCCTGGAATGCCCTCTCTCCACACATCTGCCAAACTAGCTCTCTTCCTCCCTTCAAAGCCTTACTGAGAGCTCACCTCCACCAGGAGGCCTTCCCAAACTGAGCCCCCTTTTTCCTCCCCTTCTCATCGCCCCCACCTCCCTCTGCCCTACCTCCTTCCCCTCCCCACAGCACTTGTATATATTTGTACATATTTATCACTCTATTTATTTTACTTGTACATATTTACTACTCTATTTCATTAATGATGTGCATTTATCTATAATTCCATTTATTCTGAAGGTTTTGACACCTGTCTACTCGTTTTGTTTTGTTGTCTGTCTCCTCCATCTAGATTGTGATCCCATTGTTGGGTAAGGACCATCTCTATATGTTGCCGACTTATACTTCCCAAGTGCTTAGTACAGTGCTCTGCACACAATAAGCACTCAATAAATACAACTGAATGAATGAATGAATGAGCTGTTTGGGCACCTTAACTCAGGTTTACCCACATAGACTGGGAAATCTACCTTGGGCAACACAGGGTTTGAGGATATAGACTACATGTACCCCTGGGGACTGGATGGACAATTGGATGCTTCTGGCCTGGACCCACTAATGACTGCTCCAGGCCTATAGTAATAGAGCTGGAGCCATTGTGAGGAAAAATGGCCACCAAACCATCCCACCCCAAAAGTATTTGATCAATCAATACTAAGCATTTGAGAGAGCATAACAAAGTTGGTAGACCTGATCCTTACCCTCAAGGTGCTTACTGACAGGGGAGACAGACACTAAAATAAATTACATGTATGGGAAACATTCAACAATCAAAAGGTGGAACCAAGATGTGGGCTTCATCTCTGGTCACTTGCCAAAAAGCTTTAGAAATTAGACATTACTGCTTAGTTTCATCCCCTCAGGACACATCCCATGGGAACATTGCCCTCACTTGCCCCTATGGAGTCAGAGCCAGCATCTGGAGGAGAAGAGGAGGTGAACTTGGACTTCAACTAGCCTTGGCTTTGTATCAACCCAACCCACTTCCATTGGACCCACTTGTCCCACTTGGTTCAACAACAGCCATGGGTTTTGTTGAGTACCTTAGAAACTCTGTTTACATTTCTTGTTTTTCAACAGAATAAACGTAGTCATCCAAATCTTAACCCAACTCCGTTATAACAAAATCACCAGATAACCCCAAACCTCTAGTTAATAACAGTTTTGTGGACCATGGATTTGGATCTTGCTTCTTACACAATCCCAATTCATGTCCACTCCCAAGGCAGCTGGAGGAGGTCAAACATGACTGCTATGAAACTGCCTAATGTTGCCTTGCTATTAGCCCTCTGCCTTATGGGGACATCTCCTTGGCCAGTTAGTGGATTCAATTATTATACAGGTTTCCACTTCATTAGGCATGCTGAGCAACCAGAGAGGCCAGGAGTCTAATGAGGGATGACAGAATTGACAGCAGTCAAATGCTGCAGTCTTTGAGTTAGGAACAACAAGGGGTCAAGGGAGACAATGATAACTGTAGTATTTGTTAAGCACTTGCTATGTGCCAAGCACTGTACCAAGCACTGGAGTAAATACAAGACAAACAGGTCCCACATGGGGCTCACAATCAATGTAGGAAGGAGAACAGGTTTTTAATCCCCATTTTACAAATGAGGAAACTGAGATAGAGCGAAGTTAAGTGACTTGCTCAAGGTCACATAGCAGGTATGTGGTGGAGCCAGTATTAGGACCCAGGTCCTCTTGATTCCCAGGCCCATGATCTTTCCACTAAACCACACTGCTCCTCTAGGGAAACAGTTCAACTCTGCACAGATGGAAGTTCCCAAGGTCCAGTGAGGGTCATGCCATATGATTCCAGTCAGGATATTTAGAATAATAATAACACTAATTGTGGTATTTGTTAAGCGCTTACTACATGCCAAACACTGTTCTAAGTGCTGGAGTAGATAAAGGTCATCAGGTTGGACACAGTCCCTGTCCCACATGGGGATCACAGTCGTTATCCTCATTTTATGGATGAGGTAACTGAGGCACAGAGAGAAGCGAAGTGACTTGCCCAAGGTCACCTAGCATACAAATGGCAGAGCGGGGATGAGACTGGTACTAAGGAAAATGCTCATTAGAGTTAGTGACTCATGAATAACACTTATTTTAACATGTTTTATACATAGGTATTATAAAAATAAAATTAGGAAACATCAAGACTAGGCAAGAAAGTCTTAGATCCTAGTTAATGTTATCTCAATCTATTTGTTAAGAAACAGCGGTACTGGTACTCACAGGTATGCAGTATTCCACCATTGGGTAGTGCAATTTATGGCCCTTTGCTGTTCGACCCGAGAAGAAGCAGCTCTGGCAGACATCATAGTTGAAATGCTTTAGGCTTCTGTACCTGGGGGGTGGGAGTCAAGAGTTAGCCAAATCATTCAGCTCAAAAATCAATACAGTAGTCTATAATCTGTAATTTCATTTGTTATAGACACATGTAAAATGAGAGATGGAGTTCTCCATATGCCTGAGGACATCTCACTGATCCAGTAGTTTCGGGAGGCATTGAATTTGTGTAATTACTGAAATCATGTCTCCTGTGAGAAAGGTCAGCAATGATAAAAATCCAAAGAGAGGATAAAAATATTTCCACATGTTCAAATGTTAAGTGATCAAAGGAACTGTGTCTGGATGTTGGAATCGCTCATTTAGTATATGCAAACAATACACAACGGTGGAATGGAAAAAAACCAGACTCATAATTAACTGTACCATTCAAAACTTCTAAAGAGACAGTTTCCACTTTCAGTAATGCACTCTCAAAATTTACTCATAATAATGCCACTCCAGATGTACATGCATACTTTATTATGTTGATTTCATGAAGTTTTTTCCCACTATATAACAAAATGAAAACTGGGAATCACAGTGCAGATTTGGAATGAAAAGTAACCCACAAAATACCATAGTATGGAAAAGAAAAACCTTAATTACAACACAACACTGAAAAAACCTTTTACATACAACGGATGCTTAAAGCTTTCTAAAAGACAAATAACGCTAGACTGACAGGGTAAGACTTTAGGGTACACCAAAGTTACTTTTCCTCTTGGGTGGCTTGTTTTAAAAAAGAGTACTTTTAATGATGATGATGGCGATGAAAGTAATAATTAAAAAATGATTAATAATAGTATTTGTTAAGCACTACGTGTCAAGCACTGTACATGTGCTGGGGTAGATATCAGGTCCCAAATGGGGCTCATAGTCTAAGTGGGAGGGGGAACAGCCCCACTTTTGTAGATGAGGTAGCTGAGGCACAGAGAAGTTAAGTGACTTGCCCAAGGTCACACAGCAGAGAAGTGGTGGAGTCGTCATTAGAACCCAGGTCCTCTGACTCCCAGGCCTGTGCTTTTCTTTTTCCACAAAGCCATACTACATTTGTTTTTAAGTTAATAAGTAAAAACACCATCATGTTAACCAAGCCACAGGAAACCACCAGATTAGTATACTCCTTCTCCCCTCCCCTGCCCACTTAAAGAGAAGCAGCATGGCTCAGTGGAAAGAGCCCGGGCTTGGGAGCCAGAGGTCATGGGTTCTAATCCCAGTTGCTGTGTGACCTTGGGCAAGTCACTTAACTTCTCTGAACCTCAGTTACCTCATCTGTAAAATGGGGATTAAGACTGTGAGCCCCACGTGGGACAAACTGATCACCTTGTATACGCCCCAGCACTTAGAACAGTGTTTTACACACAGTAAGCACTTAATAGATGCCATTATTATTATTACTAGTAGTAGTAGTACTATTAAAGGGTGTTTGTTATAAACTTGGGAGGACCTGGCTTTTGAGCCCATAAGATGAAAAACTGCTCCCACCTGTGAAGGAGCTGAGCTATGAAAAGGACTGGAAAGGACCTGGGGTCTTTTTTCGCTCAGAGCTGGGATGGGGTTTGGAAGTTTTGAATGTGATCTTGGGGAAATCCTAGCTATCTTCTAAGTGTTGTTGTTCAAGAGCAAAAAGTTTGCTTTGAAATCTGCTCTCATAGCTTTATAGAGAAGCATTTAAAAAAAAAAATCTTGTGGGGATGATAATCTCGCCATAAGCCTTTCTAAACCTAACTTTAAATTGATTGCACTTTTAACTATCAGAATCTTATCTAAATTTGAACAGTGCTCTTGCTGCTGTAGTTCATACAGGTAAAATTTCTGTCTCCCAGTCCTCTAACACTTGAGAAAAGAATCTAGAGTTTCTCCCTTGAAAATGCTGAGTTGGTTTTTTGATATGTTTCCAAATTAAATGAGAAGAATGTTTACTGTTCACCTCCTTGAAAAGGAAAAAGTTGAATTAGCATTTTAGAATGGACTCTTTGGGTCATGACACTAGATGAATACATGGTGTGTGAATGGTGTGCGAAACATTACTGAGGTAAAAAGCTTAGAGCTTAGAGATGAGCCAAATAAATAATGCTGGAAAAAGACTCCCATGGTCAAAAACGATGTTCTTCATACATTATCCACATTTCATTAGTTTTCAATATTATGTATACCACTTAATATTGTCTTTAAGTAATATGTATTAGTGCAGGTGGGCCAAGCACTTCACTTGAGAAAAATTTAAATTTAATTTTCAGCTCCTTATGCTGCATTCATGTATTTCTTTTTGCTCTCTTGAAGTAGTCCTTGAGCCTTTCTGAAGTGGCTGAAGCCTGTTTATATTTTAGGTCATGTTTTGGAAACTCCAGGAAGGTAAATTTAGCACAGACAGCTATTTTTCTATCAGTCATGAATAGAACCATATTTGACTATTTTTGCAACCTGTGTAGAAGCTGATGCAGGTAAAATAAGGGGCACAGTAGTTCTGGGGATAGAAATACGAGAAACAAGCTTGAAGGATAACTGACGATGAAAGAAAATCATAATTTTAATAAGTGTAGGTGGAGTCATACTTGGTTGGAAAGGAAGGGTGACTTACATGGAAGATACACGAATATATATTTCAACTCGATCACAGAAATGGGGACAACACAAACAATTCTTACCTGAAGCCGACAATTGGACATTCCTTGCAGATGTTACACTTTGCTTGATGTTTTGCAGTCTCTGCTGCTGCTACTCTATGTAAAACTGGTAGCCATACCACTGACTGTGGCTCTAGATGCATCCAGTCTATAAACTGCTTCACATTTATTTCTGGTTTGTTGTTATTCTGGTGAAGTAAAATAAAAAATCTTTTTTTAAAATAAAATTTGGTTTCTACTGTGAGATTTTAGTTCTCATCTCTACTTTTAAACCAAAAAAAAAAAATACAACGTTGTTTGTAAAACTTTCTTGGTAAGAACAGATTTGATATTCTATCACACACTTTTTAATTCCTAAAGACCATTACTCATTCCTCCAAAACAATCATTCATTAAATTAATAAATTGTGCTATTTATAGTTATGTATACATATAGTTAAGTTACACTGATTACCACAATTCTATATTGGCCAATACATATCTTTTGATTTTTCTGTCTTTCCTTAAAAAAAGACACACAAAAAACCCAAAAACAATTCTGCCACTCTAATTCCTGTAAGCAACATGTAATGTCAGAGAAAAGATCTGCTTCGATAATCAATTTCATAAAGACCTTCAGAAGACAAATAGCAAACACTGAAATGCCTACGCCTTGTCAAATGCCCAACATGAAGTAATTTTCAAGTGTGCAGGGTTAAAATTGTAATCAATATTACTTTCCTGCTACTGCTGCTGAGCTAAAAGCAGGCTTCCTTGTGCCAGAACAAATTGCTCTTATAATATTGACACCTTTTTGTAACTATTAGGCAGTAAAATTGCAATAGTCTCAGAGATGAAATCTGAAATGATTCTTCTCTCTGCATTGAACACTCCTTTATAGAGCTTTGATGGCAAAATGTCCTCTTGTTCTATACACAATACCAATATTAATATTCCACAGTTCCTAATCCCTTAAAACACCTACTTTATTTTTCAAAATTTAAGATAATTTTTTATCTGAATTAAAACTCTGTAATACCACTCTCACTTTTAGGATTGTAGCTACTCTCACATTTCAAGAAGGAAGGGTATGATTTCTGTAAGATCACCTGGCATTCAATTGACTAGATTCTTTGTTCTAAGATGATCTAGCTCCTTAAATCTTTTATAGTATTCTGTTTTGTGTCTGTGATGGAATACCTTATAGTATCTTATATCTTAGTCTATCAATTAAAGTATTTGCAAAATAGATTCACTGAATGTTTATATAGTTTGTGAATAATAAAATTTTCAAGACAGATATTCATCTTTGCCTCAGAAAAAAGGCACATAGCCTTTGAAAATGGATATCCAGAGATCTGTATGGGGTTGCTAGAAAAATGACCAGAATGAACATATTTTTGGAAAGAATTATGAGACTGTCAGTCAATCAGTGGTACTTTCTGAGTATTCTGATTTAGTTTTGTTTGGATCATATAACCTTGCTACAGTGACTTGAGAGAGTACCAATACATTCCTGCCCCACCAAGCAAATCCAGAGAATCTGCAATATAGAGACTTCTTAAAGACACCGTGAGTTGTCCTACAGAGATAGGTACAGTGCACATTTGAATAGAATATCTTCAGACACAATATTCACTCCACCTTCAGCCCCACAGGATTTATGTACATATCCTTAATTTGCTAGAATGTCTATCTCCATCTCAGGACTGCTCTGTAAAACAAGGAGGGGTTGCTCCTATTTATTTTTCCTAAGCTCAGAGGAAAAAGCAGAGCAAAGTGCAGGCTGTGGTCATATAAATTTATGAAATCCAGTATTCCTTTCCTTTCATTTTCCAGGGAAATGCTATAGCCTCTTCATTAGTTGTGGAGAAAGTGGGAGAGAAAAAAACTCTTCACAATCCCACATTTTAGTATCAGAAGGCAATGGAAGGTACCAGAACAGTTTCTTGCTGCCTCTGCTCCCAGTGTCACTGGGCTAAATTCTAGGATAGATACAAGATAATCAGGTCAGGCACAGTCCCTGTCCCACATAGGGGTTACAGTTTGATGAAGAAGGGGAACAGGGATTTCATCCCCATTTTACAGATGAGAAAAATGAGGCACAGGGAATGAAGAAACTTGTCCAAGCCCGGGATTAGAATCCAGGTACCCTGACTCCTAGACCACTACTGTTCTCAATATTGGGTTAGCAAGTGGTACTGATTGATTCTTAACAAACACTTTGACCGGAACATGAAATAACAATGTGCTACATTAAATGAGTTTTAGAACCACTTTCTCATATCCAAATTTTAAAACATCACCACTAACATAGCTATCTATCTAACCATCAATCTATCTCTTAAGCAGTTGAAGGAATAGATAGACACGTAGCTGCATTCTTGAAATCCTTTCAACAACTTAGGAGATATACTCCAACACCAAAGCCTAGGTGTTTGCTTTGTTTTGCATTACCTGCTGGAAGCAACTGCGAACACTAGGTTCAATATTACTACCACCAAAGGCAGCTACTTCACCAAGTTGTCGAGGGATCTGGATGGCATCATGAAGTAAAAGGCCAAGCTGCCTTTGGTCACACATTTCTGTAGGCCCTGCTACCTCCTTAAAGAGATCTATAACAAAGAAAGAAAAGCAATTGTAAGGTAAGTCAGTTAAAGTCAATTATCCCAACATCCACTTCAGCATTTCCACATTACCTAAGCACTTAAATACTCAGAACCCCTTCGGAGGCAAACATATCTTACAGATTCTACCATTTCCTCCACCCCTAATTTATTTTAGTGTTGGTCTCCTCCAGCTAGATTGTAAACTCCTCAAAGGAAACAGTCATTTTTGCTGACTTTATTATACTCTCCCAAATATAGTGTTCTGCATAAAATGGGTACACATTAAATACTATTGATTGGTTTAATCTCAATTATCTCTTCAATAGTTTTGTTTCCTCTCATTTTGCAATAAGGAGAGAAATATTTTGGAAAGCAAAATCCATGATAAAGGACAAAATGACCCATTAGTGAGGAGTGAATTCTTTGAGTCACAGAATGGAATTACCCTCCAATTCACTCTCTGATCTAAATAAATGCTACTTCACCAGATAAACAGATTTGAAATATTTATTATTATTTTTTTTTTCAAAATGAAACATCAGTGGTTGAGAATCCTTTTTATGAATTGGATA
Organism: Tachyglossus aculeatus; assembly: GCF_015852505.1. Classification (NCBI taxonomy): domain Eukaryota; kingdom Metazoa; phylum Chordata; class Mammalia; order Monotremata; family Tachyglossidae; genus Tachyglossus; species Tachyglossus aculeatus. The sequence goes on from NC_052067.1 coordinate 73,100,993, forward strand.
TTGGTTACCTACCCCTATCACTTTTAAATTCTAGGAAGTTTTTTTGAAATTTGTCTTGGAAACATCTCATGAAAACCAAAAAGGTTGAAATAAATGTTCTTTCTTATCATGGAGGTTTAAAAAACCTATTCCACTGCTGCCCGCCATTCACTGAAGGGAAAGTAAAAACACTTGAACAGTCTTAATCACTTGCTAATACCAATGAGTACAAATTATCCTCAATTCAATCAATAGTATTTATTCAATGCTTAATGTATGCAGAGCACTGAACTAAGCATTTGGGAGAATACAATACAAAGTTAGTACAGTGTTCCTTGCCTATCTGTAGCTTACAGTCATCTTGTGAGCTCATTGTGTGCAGGAATTGTCTTTCTTTATTGCTGTACTGTACTTTCCCAAGCTCCCAGGGCTCTGCACACAGTAAACCCTCAATAAATACAATTGAATGATTACAGAGGGAGACAAATATTAAAATGCATTATGAATATGTACATAATTATGTGGAGCTGAGTATGGGATGCCTATAAAGTTTATAAAGGGTACAAATCCAAGTGCAAAGGTAAACAAGGAGGGGAAATGAGGGCTTAGTCAGGGAAGGCCTCTTGGAGATGTGATTTTTGTAAGCCTTTGAGGTAGGGAAAATTGTATTCTGTCATATGAAGAAAGAGGGAGTTCCAGGTCAGAGGGAGAATGTGGGCAAGGGATTGGCAATGAGAAAGATGAGACTGCATTAGTAATAGCAATAATAATAATGGTATTTGTTAAGCACTTACTATGTGCCAAGCACTGTTCAAAGCACTGGGGTTGATACAATGTAATCAGGTTGTCCCATGTGGAGCTCACAGTCTTAATCCCCATTTTACAGATGAGATAACTGAGCCACAGAGAAGTTAGGTGGCTTGCCCAAGGTCACAAAGCAGACAAGTGGTGGAGCTGGGATTAGAACCCATGTCCTCTGACTGCCAAGCCCATGCTCTTTCCATGATACCAGCCTGTATCAGAGACAGTCTGATACAGAAGTCAAAGCAGGATATGCTAAGTGCTTGGATCAGCAAAGTAGCAGTTAGGAAGAGTGTAAAGGGCAAACCTTAGAGATGCTGTGAAGATATAAAAGACAGGATTGCTAAGAGACTGAATATGTGGGTTGACAGAGAAATGAGTCGAGGATAATGCCAAGGTTATGCCCACAATGAGACAGGGAGAATGGTGGTGCTTTCTACAGTGATAGGAAAGTTGGGGGAAGACAGGGTTTGGGTGGGAATATGAGCTGTTCTATTTTGGACATTTCAAGCTTGAAAGGTTGGTGGAACAAGTAGAGATGTCCTGAAGACAGAGGAGAATGGGAGATTGGAGAGGAAGATCTGGGAATCATGAGAGTAGATATGGTCCTCAAAGCCAAGGGGGCGAATGAGTTCTCAAGGGAGTGGGTGAAGAGGGAGAATAGAAGGGAACCCAGAACTGAATCTTGACGGATTTCCACTGTCAGAGGTGTGAGGTAGAGGAGGAGCTGGTGAAACAGGCTGAGAAGACGTTGTCAGAGAGACGGGGGAGAACCAGGAGAGTGCAGTGTTAGTGAAGCCAAGGAGAATGGGGTCATCCACACTGTTGAAGTAAGCTGAGAGGTCAAGGATTAGGAGGGAGTAGAGCCCAATAATTTGGCAAGAAGGTGGTCACTGGTGACCTTAGAGAGGGCAGTTTTGATGGAGTGATTACAGGTGGTCATAGAGAGAATAAGATAAGGGTAAGTGGAGGCAACGTGGGTAAACCATTCAAGGAATTTGAAGAGGAATGGAAGAAAGGAGGTGGGGTGATAACTGGAGAGAGCAGGGGGATCAAGGAAGGCTTTGTTTAGAATAAGGGACACAACAGTATGCTTAAAAGCAGAGGAGAAGGAATGTTGTAAAGAGAAATATTGTACATTAAATTATTTCAATCATATTTATTGAGTGCTTACTATGTGCAAAGCACTGTAATAAGAGCTTGAAGTCACAGAAGAGAAAAAGGAGGGAGAACAAGTGTTTTGATTAGGTGTGAAAGGATGGCATCAGAGGCATAGTAGATGGAGTAGACTGAGAGGAGGAGGGAGATCTTTTGAGATACTGCTGAAAAAAATGGGAGAGTCAAAAAGGGGGCAAGAGGAGGGAAGGACTGAAGAGGAATAGAGGAGATTATAAGGAGGTCATGCCTGATGGTTTTAATATTATTGATGAAGTATGTGTTCAGCTCATTAGGAGCAAGAAACGGAGGGTGAGGAGACAGAGGTTTTGAGAACGGAGTTTCAAGTTTGAAGCAGCTCTCATGGGCAACTGACCTGGGAATCAATAAGGATGAATTAATATTGTTGCCAGGAGGAGAGAGTAGAGTTTAAGTACGTGAGGATAAGATTGAGATGGACAAGGTCAGTGTACTTTCTGGATTTTCACAGCTTGCGTACAAGAGTGGAAGAATTGTATTGGATAGTGATCCAAGGTTGCGGTTTAGTAGTTCAAGATCGGCAAAGGGCCAGGAGTATGAGGGAGTTGAGTTCAGTGGAGAAGGCAATGTTGAGACTGTGGATTTGTGTGTCAAAGACGGTAGGGTGGGGATGGAGACCAATAGGGGAATGAGAATATTAGAATATTAGAGAGGGTCAAAGGATCAGAGGTCTCTGTGGGTTACAAGACAGTTATATAAATGATTATATGCATTTATATAATATATATATAAAACATTGCCTTTATATGCATATAAATGACTTTATGCATTTAGGCCATCCTTACCTCATAAAGCAGTAGATATCTAACTGCCTTTTAATAGGAATGGTTCATTAATTTTTGGTTAATATGCCCTTTCTAGGCCTTAGTATGAATTTTTCAAGTGAAAAATCATTACAATGTTTCCAGGAAGTCAAAAAAGAGTCAACTTGACAAGTTATATTTGAAAGGGAGGGGGGCGAGGTATGCCAGAAGGGAATCTATGGATCTAAGAATTCTATATTATAAATTATTTATTATATTCACATCCATCTCCCCTTCTAGACTGCAAGTTCATTGTGGACAGCGAACATGTCTACCAACCCTGTTGTGTTCTACACACCCACATGCTTAGTACAGGCTCTGAAACATTACATGCCCTATAAATACCATTTATGATGATGAAGGGAATGCCATAATTTAAGATTATGATACATTTTCTGGAAATAAAATTATAATTTTTTACAAGCTCCAATTAATAAACCTTCCAAAGAAGAGAGAAGTTGTCTAGCACTGAGAGGAGACATTAATATCTTTATCTTTAAGAAATGATGCTTGATTTAATAACACAATAACATATCAGAGACTACTGACAATTTTCAAAGCACCAACACCAAGTCTGAGGTTACTGATGCAGCAGTCTTAATGAAACATAACTTTATAAACATACCCAGGAAAACTAAATTAAATTATAATAAATTTAATTTTCATTATTGCTTTTTCACAAGCTTTTGCTAGAACTATAATTCTACTATTTATTTAAAAGAATGATAGGTATGCCAAGTTCCAGACAATAAAGATTAATACCAAACCGGGTACTTTTAAAATGAATCTCATCATTTCCACTTGTTTTAGATATCATGGCTCACTAGATGTCACATATGACCAAAATAGGATTTTTTTTCTAAAAAACTTCTATTTTCTGTATAGTCCAGATTTTATGAATATTTTTTCTTGAGTATCTTGAACACGTAAAAAACTGAGATGCCCACCATCAAAGTTTCTGCCTACTTGTTATAAAGAGGGTATGCCTGGAAGAGGGACAAGTCTGAAGTAAATTTATATCCAGAACAAATCTCCATCAATTAAGTATATGCAAAATAGATACACTGAATACTTGAATAGTTTGTGAACAATACAATTTTCAAGACAGATACCATCTTTGCCTCAGAAAAAAGGCACATAAGTTTTGAAAATGGATAGCCAGAGATCTGTATGGGGTTGCTAGAAAAATGACCAGAATGAACATATTTATGGAAAGAATTATGAAACTGACTGTCAATCAATCAGTGGTATTTACTGAGTGTTTATTGTGTGCAAAGCATTGCAATAAGTGCTTGGGAGAGTGCAACACACAGAGTTGGTAGATGTGATACCTGCCCACAAGGAGCTTCCAGTGACACTGAAATAGATTATAGATAGGGGAAATGGTAGAGTTTAGTAGAGATTGCCTAATGCCCTTAAAAAGGAGCATAATCTTCCATTTAATTTTACTGGAAAAAATATAGATCTCTAATCTAAACAGCTCTGAGAGTTTTAAAAAGCAGATTCAAGGAAAAAGTACTTTCAGATATAAAAAAGAGTGAAGATTAAAGCAGAATGAATTTACACTTTGTAATCTGGTCAGTGGTTCAATTTACTTAATAATCATGTAGCTTGTCCAACCCAGCCTGTTAGCTATGTCATCTTTAACCCCCAGAGGGATAAAGACCTAAAAGGACCTACAGAGTCAAAAGAGAAACCCAAGCAAATGAGACATAACCTTCAGGAACTGGGCTATTTACACAGAATAAGACAAGACAAGTAATAAAGGTTCAAGAGATTGAAGACCCTGAAATTGATGATTAAAGAATCAATACTGGGGTTGATATGAATTGACCCAGAATAAATTAAGGTTTTGTCATTGGGTTGGGTACTGAGTTGGGCATGCTGAAAAGGAGAGAGATGATTGGAATACTAATGATACAATGCAATGGAGACTGGTTTGACAGAGAGCTAGGTTTTGTAGTTGGAAAGTTAAAATCACAAGCTAATAATAAGAACATTGATAATAACAACAACAATTATGCTATTTGTTAAGCACTTATTATGTGCCAAGCACTGATCTAAGTGCTGGGGAAGATACAAGATAATTAGGTCAGACACTGCTCCTGTCCCACACAGGGCTAACAATGTAAGTATTTTTTTTCTGGTATTTGTCAAGTGCTTACTATGTGTCAGGCATTGAAATAAGCACAGAGGTAGATACAGGCTAATCTAGTTGGACATACCTACTGGTACCATGGAAAAGATGCTGGAACTGAAGATCACAAAACCCGGTTGCAACCAAATATAAAGCTTCTAAAGCTATTTGCTGGTCATAGCACATATGTGTATGTGTGTATTTGTGTGTGATTGCCACAGGAAAGAAAGGAGTGTTATCAAATACCACATTTATGAAAATATGTCCTTGAATTTGCCAGGTAATCAGCATTCTGAAAAGAGACCAGAATTGCCAAAGTGAACTTCATGAAACCTCTGCAAATATTTTTTCGGGATAAGTGGATGTGATGAATCACTGTCTATAATACCTACATTTTCTCTAGCAGAAGAACACATAAACCTTCTTAAATACTGCCAGCATCTAGAATTGTTGCCTTGAAAATGTCTTACACTCCCTGAGAGAATAAAAGAGATAATATATGGCCATTCCTACATTTTATGAAACCTCCAATGAACGCTCCTTTGGGAAAGGTGATAAGGAATCAATTTATTACCACCCTTTAGATTAATAAAGACAAATTGTGATAATCCGTGAGATTAAAGGGGAAGTTAGTAGAACTGTTGCCTTGAAAATGTCTTACACTCCCTGAGAGAATAAAAGAGATAATATATGGCCATTCCTAAATTTTATGAAACCTCCAATGAGTGCTCCCTTGGGAAAGGTGATAAGGAATCAATTCATTATCACCCCTTTAGATTAATGAAGACAAATTGTGATAATCTGTGAGATTAAAAGGGAAATTAGTTGAGTCAGGGAATACTGGTTAGCGCCGGTATACCAATTTCCTGAAAGAAAGGTACAGTCCCAAATTCTACTTTCATAAAATGAGTAGCTGTTCAATCTGTATTTGTTCCATAGTGAAGAGCTACCCAAGACAAACTTGATTTGCTTCAGACCCCTAATATTCTTCCACAGAAACTCTTTCAGGAAAAGAGGGAAATTAAGCCTATATTCATTTAACTTTATAGGCTTAACATTTGAAAATAATTTGTGACTGCCTACACATTGGAAGTGAAAGTTAAAGCTGTTATTTGTCATACTAGGAAAATAACCAATTGTTTCTTTTGACTTTTGCTGCTTAAAGCAAATTTCACTTGACAAAAATTATCTCCAAAACAACACCTCAATGCAAAGCTCATATACAAAATCTTACTTATTTGGCTCATTCTCTCAGCAACACCTAATCCTTTGACCCTACAATCAATTTTCAACTGCACACAAAACCCATTCTACTGTGTTTCTTGGTTGTCAAGATATTTTTTAAAAAAACAACTACCATTCTGTAGCACTGAAAGGCAGTTTTCTTAAGAAACTGCCTATTCCTTATAACGTGATCCAATATTCTCTGATTTTTACTTCTCTCATCCTCTGCAAATATTTTCTAATTATTTTTTTCTTCATGACATAAATGAGTACAATGTCAGGGCAAGGAGTTAATCCCTGGGATCAGGTCTGGCATTGCCTTGAATTACTCAAATTTTCTTTTTAAAGAAATTTGGTACCAGCTGCTGTTGAGTGATTTGGATTTTAGGATAGTGGTAAATAAGAAAAATTACAGTGAGTCTAGAAATGTAGAAATGTAAAGAAGAGACTTGAGACATATCTGTAGACAGGCTAAAGATGGGTAGTCAATATGATTTTAGATACCAGAAGAATGAGAAAAGTTAATTATGATAAGAACTCTAAAAGATGAAAGACATGAATGAAAATAAAGAATGACAATAGAAGTCAATCTCCAAAAGGAGGTACTTTCAGATAATTACATTTAAAGCTCACAAAAATCCCACAGACTAACCTCACTACTCAAAAAAAAAGTAGCATGGCCTACGGAAAAAGCAAAAGCCCGGGAGTCAGATGACATGGGTTTTAATCCCAGATCCACCACTTAATAATAATAATAATAATAACTTGGTATTTCTTAAGCACTTACTAAGTGCAAAGCACTGTTCTAAGTGCTGGGGAGGATACAAGGTGATCAGGTTGTTCCATGTGAGGCTCACAATATTAATCCCCATTTTACAGATGAGGTAACTGAGGCACAGAGAAGTTAAGTGACTTGCCCAAAGTCACACAGCTGACAAGTGGCGGAGCCGGGATTTGAACCCATGACCGCTGACTCCCAAGCCTATGCTCTTTCCACTGAGCCACGCTGCTTCACTTGACTGCTGTGTGGCCTTGGTCAAGTCACTGAACTTCTCTGTTCCTCAGTTTCCTCATCTGTAAAATGGTGATTAAAATTATACTCTCTCCCACCTAAACTGTGAGCCCCATGTGGGATAAGGACTGCATCCAATGGATAACCTTGTATCTACCTTAGTGCTTAGAACAGTGGTTAACAAACATCATAACAACAAATACCATAAGAGGACAATCAGGTATGCTTGTATGTACCAAACTAAGATCATTTCTCCCAACATATTGAAAAGAATATAAATTCATTTTATGGAATTACATGGATCATAGGTGTTGTAAATGAGTACAAATCACCACCATGCTTGTTGCAGACCAATTTCTTGACACAACCCTGAAAAAATAAATTAAATATGCCAGGCACTGTACTAAGAGCTGGGATAGGTATAAAACAGTCCCTGTCCCATAAAAGGCTCATAGTCAAATCCCCACTTCACAGATAATAATACAAATGATGGTAATTTGTTAAGCTCTTACTATGTGGCAAGCACTGTTCTAAGCACTGGGGTTGGTACAGTCCCTGCTGTCCCATGTGGGGCTCACAGTCTTAATCCCCATTTTACATATGAGGTAACTGAGGCACAGAGAAGTTAAGTGACTTGCCCAAAGTCACACAGCTGACAAGTGATGGAGCCAGGATTAGAACCCATGACCTATGACTCCTAAGCCCGTGTTCTTTCCACTAAGCCATACATAAAATAATTTATTTATTTATTTTACTTGTACATATCTATTCTATTTATTTTATTTTGTATGTTTGGTTTTGTTCTCTGTCTCCCCCTTTTAGACTGTAAGCCCACTGTTGGGTAGGGACTGTCTCTGTGTGTTGCCAACTTGTACTTCCCAAGCGCTTAGTACAGTGCTCTGCACACAGTAAGCTCTCAATAAATACGATTGATTGATGATGCTGCTTCTAAGTATGTAAGTAAGTATAGAGAAGTTAAGTGACTTATCCAGGATCACAAAGCAGACAAGTGATAGAGCCAGGATCTGAACCCAGGTCCTTCTGACTTCTAGGTTCACGCTCTATCCACTAGATCAGCTGCTCCACCATTTCATTCATTCATTCATTCGTATTTATTAAGTGCTTACTGTGTGCAGAGCACTGTACTAAGCGCTTGGGAAGTACAAGTTGGCAATATATAGAGACGGTCCCTACCCAACAACAGGCTCACCGTCTAGAGGGGGGGAGACAGACAACAAAGCAAAACATGTGAACAGGTGTCAAGTCACTTTCCAGTGCTCTATTTTGAACCCAGTTATATTTCTTCTTGTTTTAATTTTAACAGCATGGCAGTACTAGGTTGCCTGCTTTATGACCATGGAAGTCAATTAACCTCTCTGGACCTCAGTTTCCTCAAGTGCAAAAATGAGGATTCAATACCTGTTCTCCTTCCTACTTAGACTTAAGCCCCACCTGGGACAGGGACTGTATACAGCTTGATTAACTTGTAACTACCCTAGTGCTTAGAATAGTGTTTTACACAAACAGTTATCATGAAAAAAAAAGCATTCCCCATAAGCATAAAAGTGACAAATAAGAGAGGCCTGTAGAGCTGTATGATGTGGGCGACCCTGGTACCATTGCTATCCAACTAGTATTCTCTACTTCAACTCTGCTTAAGTCTGGTTTCAGCACAGAATGCAAGTTTGCGGAAGAAGCTTTTTGTCTCTGGAGTCCTGAAGACCATATAGCTGGGCTTACTGGAAATGCAAAGCCAAAAATCTTTACAAGTTTAATTTGCAGAAAATTACATACATCTATATTTTTCTTCCAGAAGGCCTTTAGACAGTGATATCAATCCAATCTTCAGGGACTGCACTCTGATTTTCCCAGTCCGACCCCTGAAACGGCATGAATTACAGTATATTAGATGTAAATTATTCATATAATAGTATTTGTTTAAAAAGCAAAACGTCTAGTGCGTTCTAATAAACATTCTGAACATTAATTTTCCTTCATGAATATCATCATTTGAGAAAAATAAAACCCTCCTTTAGTCTCTAGCATTGTCATATCAAGCCCTGAAGTTGAAATTTAATACTGCGACTTCTCAGCATGTTTAAACAACGAGATTTATTCAGTTTAAAATACACACCAGAACTCAGCAGGAAGCCACATTACACAGTGTGAGATAAAGTGAGTGAATAAAGCAAAACTCTAAGGTTATAATAGTGTCCTCTTTCCTCCTTTTCCCTCAAGTTAAAACTTTGGTGTTTTGGTACATTGGAATAAACATCCGATTGAAAAGGATCTTGTACCACTAACCTGGATTACCTGCTCAAGTTGTGGAGCGCTGCTGGTGGAAATCCAGGCACCTGGCTGACCTCATCCATCTCAAACCTTATCTTGCTTGCTTTAATTCTGCACCTATCTTCCACCTGCAACATTATTTCTCAGTCCTTATTAACTCCCATTCCCTTTGTCTGGGGTGGCTCTTTTAGATTGTTAAATCCCTCCTCAAGCCCCTATTCCCCCAGCCCCACCATCTTTTGACCCTTATGTACCTGGCCAGATATATTATTTATAAAATCAAATCCATCGGGCATGAGCTCCTTAAAATCTCCCTTGCTCATCGCTATTACCTCTCTCTTCCTGCCCCCTCTTGTTTTCTCCTGCCTTTCTCAGAAGTATCTCAAGAGGAGGCCTCTTGTCTCCTCTAAAAATCTACCCTCTCCACCTGTGGCTTCAACCCTTCTATTTTATCAAAAATATTTGCCCCCTCCTTTCTTTCCTCCCTGACCATCATCTTCAACTGTTCACTTTCTAATGGCTTCTTCCCCACTGCTTTCAAATATGCTCAGGTATCCTCTATCCTAAAAAAAAAAAAACCCTCCCTCCAGTTATTGTTCCATTTCCCTAATACTATTCTTACCACTGAAGAAGCAGTATGCCCTAGGGGAAAAATCGCAGGCCTGGGACTCAGAGGACCTGGGTTTTAATCCCAGGTCTGCCACTTGCCTTCTGCGTGACCTTGGGCAAGTAAATATCTGTGCCCCAGTTACCTCAACTGTAAAATGGGGGTTCAATACCTGTTCTCCCTCAATCAATCAATGGTATTTACTGAGCACTTAATGTGTGCAAGGCACTGTACTAAGCACCCTGGAAGAGTACAATATAACTGACTTAGTTGACATGTTCCCTGGTCACAAGGAGCTAACAGTCTAAAATGGGAGACGGACATTAATATAAATACATACATTATGGATATGTTCATAAGTGCTAGGGGGCTGAGGGTGGAGTGACTAAAGGTACAAATCCAGTTGCAAGGGCTCCCCTCTACTTAGACTCTGTATCCCATTTGAGACAGGAACCTTGACCTGATTAGCTTGTACCTATCCCAGCATTTAGAAAAGTGCTTGGTGGCACCTAGTATGTGCTTTACAGATACCATCAAAATTCTTTGAGCAAGTTTTCTACACCCACTAACCCCACTTCCTCTCCTCCAATTCTCTCCTTGACACCCTTCAATCTGGACTTCACGCCCTTCGCTCCATGGAAATTGCCCTATAGGTCACCAAAAATCTCCTTCTTGCCAAATCCAATGGACACCACTCCATCCTAATCTTTCTCGACCCCTTACCTACCTTTGACACTTTAAATCTGGTCCTCTGACTCCCAAGCCCATGCTCTTTCCACTAGGACAAGCTAATCCTATTTTTTTTAAATGTTAAAAAGCCCAAATGCTTCTCAATGTAAAGACCCTTTACTAATTTCATTCCTCGTCAAAATTAATGCAATAAAAACACTTTGCATGCATTGAATTCCTATATGGGGCAATCAGAGTTACAATAAGAATATAATTTATGGATGAACACAAGAAACTGGTTTCATGTCATGCCAAAAAATGCCACTGAAATAGCAAAAATTACAGTATCATACTTTGGCTACCAAATATACTTTCATTGAAAGTATATTTCCACTTTACATGATTTTAATTTTATTTTATTTTTCTACTGTTTTCTCTGTTACGGAACATTTTTCCCTATTTGTCAGCTAAGCATGACACATTCATTTCTTATTGCTAAAAACTCTACTGAATATATTAAACCATAAAATTTAGTACTATATGCACTTCAGAAACTGAAGAAACATTTTGTCAACCACTTAATGGAATTAGATTCTCTTAATTTGAAAATCAACCTCAAATTTAGATTTTTAAATTCATTTACTCCTACCATCACAGACTTTAAAATCAAGAACTTCTTCAATTTTATAATGGCTGTTATCAACCCACACGGCATCAAAAAACTTAAGTGAATCAGAAAAGTTGAAACAGCACTTAGTACAGGGCTCTGCACACTGTTAGGGTTCAAGAAGTACTACCAATTGGGGCAAAGTCAAGCTATCAGTGGTATTTAATTGAGCACTTACTATGTGCAGAGTCCTGTACTAAGTGCTTGGGAAAGTACGAAACAGCAGAGTTGGTGGATGTGATTCCTCCTGAAAAGGAGTTTCCAGTCTACTGAAAGGTAGACGGGGACTTTAGTGGAAATGGGGACTAGGACAGGATAGGCTTGAAATAATAAGAATGATGATAATGACATTTATCAAGCGCTTACTATGTGCAAAGCACGGTTCTAAGCGCTGGGGAGGTTACAAGGTGATCAGGTTGTCCCACGGAAGGCTCACAGTCTTCATCCCCATTTCAGAGACGAGGGAACTGAGGCCTAGAGAAATTAAGTGACTTGCCCAAAGTCACACAGCTGACAAGTGGTGGAGCGGGGATTTGAACCCATGACCTCTGACTCCAAAGCCCGGGCTCTTTCCACCGAGCCACACTGCTTCTCCAATATGATCAGTTCTGTGACTTTTATAATATTGGATCCAGGATATTCCTGATTCTGGATCACTTTCAGCATTGTTTGAAACCCAGTTCTTATCAGATACCTGTGATGACTGAAGAGAAGAGTCCAGCTCAAAAAAGCTGTAGGAATAATCACCAACTTCTCCAAATGAATATTGAGTTTATACACAAACAGTATACAACAGTATCCAAAACAGCTGTTCCTTAGAGTTTTGGAATACTCTGTGTCATTAACAAGTATTTTAATTTTGTGCCTCCGATATGCCTATTTTAGAAGAACAAAAAACTTATATGAAATTTGCCGGATGAACATTAAATTGGTCATTAAATGTGGTGGGTATTTTTATAAAAGCAGAGGCGGTACTTGGCTTCACAGACTCCGTCCTCTCCTGGTTCTCCTCTTATCTCTCCGGTCGTTCATTCTCAGTCTCTTTTGCAGGCTTCTCCTCCCCCTCCCATCCCCTTAATGTGGGGGTTCCCCAAGGTTCAGTTATTGGTCCCCTTCTGTTCTCGATCTACACTCACTCCCTTGGTGACCTCATTCGCTCCCACACTTCAACTATCATCTCTACGCTGATGACACCCAAATCTACATCTCTGCCCCTGCTCTCTCCCCCTCTCTCCAGGCTCGCATCTCCTCCTGCCTTCAGGACATCTCCATCTGGATGTCTGCCCGCCACCTAAAACTCAACATGTCCAAGACTGAACTCCTTGTCTTCCCTCCCAAACCCTACCCTCTCCCTGACTTTCCCATCACTGTTGATGGCACTACCATCCTTCCCGTCTCACAAGCCCGCAACCTTGATGTCATCCTCGACTCCGCTGTCTCATTCACCCCTCACATCCAAGCCGTCACCAAACCTGCTGGTCTCATCTCCGCAACATTGCCAATACCTGCCCTTTCCTCTCCATCCCAACCGCTATCCTGCTCATTCAAGCTCTCATCCTATCCCATCTGGACTACTGCATCAGCCTTCTCTCTGCTCTCCCATGCTCGTGTCTCTCCCCACTTCAATCCATACTTCATGCTGCTGCCTGGATTGTCTTTGTCCAGAAACGCTCTGGGCATGTTACTCCCCTCCTCAAAAATCTCCAGTGGCTACCAATTAATCTGCGCATCAGGCAGAAACTCCTCACCCTCGGCTTCAAGGCTGTCCATCACCTTGACCCTACCTACCTCACCTCCCTTCTCTCCTTCTACAGCCCAGACCGCACCCTCCGCTCCTCTGCCGCTAATCTCCTTACCGTGCCTCGTTCTCGCCTGTCCCGCCATCGACCCCTGCACCATGTCATCCCCCTGGCCTGGAATGCCCTCCCGCCCAACATCCGCCAAGCTAGAGAGCTAGCTTCCTCCCTTCAAGGCCCTACTGAGAGCTCACCTCCTCCAGGAGGCCTTCCCAGACTGAGCCCTCTCCTTCCTCTCCCCTCTGTCCCCCTCTCCATCCCCCCGTATTACCTCCTTCCCTTCCCCACAGCACCTGTATATATGTATATATGTTTGTACATATTTATTACTCTATTTATTTATTTTACTTGTACATATCTATTCTATTTACTTTATTTTGTTAATATGTTTGGTTTGTTCTCTGTCTCCCCCTTCTAGACTGTGAGCCCACTGTTGGGTAGGGACTGTCTCTACATGTTGCCAACTTGTACTTCCCAAGCACTTAGTACAGTGCTCTGCACACAGTAAGCGCTCAATAAATATGATTGATTGATTAAAGAATACATTTTATACATGATTCTGATTAACTTCAGCACTGATTACTGTTTCCACTTCTAGACTATAAGCTCCTCCTTTAGACTGCAACCTCAGTGTGGGCAGGAAACATGCCTACCAATTCTGTTATATTTTATTCTCCCAAGCATTTACTACAGTCCTCTGCACAGGGTAAACACTCAGTAATTGTGACTGATTGCTAGGGGTAACCTCATTTTCCATATTATAATAGGCACCCCTAGGTATGAGTTAGCTGAATCCTGACTAACCAATATCTACTGTCATCAGAACTTGGAAATAAGGACAGCGCCAACCTCTGAGAAGACAAGGCTTGGTTGAGAGGGTGTTTGTAACTATGTATTTAGGAAAGGTAGAATAGTGAATTCCAGTAAAACGTCTTGTCAACCAATTCTATCTGGAAGTTTCCAAAGAACATAACTCTCACTTTATAGGAAAACTGCCTGTATTGTATTTTCATTTTAAAATTCCATTATTTATGAATGGCTAAAATAAGGGATAAAGTCCTTGAATTAATCACTCTGCCACTGTTAACTCTGACAAGCTGATCACTATACATGGATGCTCACTTTCAATTTTCATTGGTCAAACCTTCAGTGACACTGAAAATGACTTTTCCCCCTCAGATATGCCTCCACAATCAGAGTCCAATCTTTAGAAGTAAGCAAAAGACATTCATAACTAAAATAAAATGATCTGGCCCTTTCTTGGATCAATATACTTCATTTTATAGATGTCTGTTCTTCTACGGTGGAAAATATAACTTACGTGTCATATACATTGAGCAACCAGTTGAGACACATATCAACACAGAGGGGAACGTTGACAAGGTCTTTATGCTTCTGTTCAAGCCCATCGTAAGTTGTTGTGAGACAGTTGATCACGTCTGGTACACTGAGGAGCTGATCATTTTGGTTCAGTTTGTGCTGTTGGAAAACTTCATTGGTTGTGTTCAATTCCAAGAGATCCACTAAAAAAAAATCAAAAATTCATTAACAAAATAACAAAACAACAAATACCTTAATTTAATCTTTCCACCTTCTTGGTCATGTCAATTCCACCTGCCACCACAACAATTGTATATTTAATCTTTTCCCCTCATTTCTTACTCACTCACTTCTATTTTCCCATTTAATTTTTCTCTTAACTTTGGTATTACTGCCAATTTGTATCTACTGTCTACTCTGTTAGATGTAAGTTTTTACTTCCTTTGCATATTTCCCAAGTTCCTAGTGATGATGATGGATGTAATCTCCCTGCAAGAATGATGGATGAGCTTTGGTTCTTAGATTTCAAGACTTAAAATTCACAAAAAGAATTTGATTAAACTGTTAGTGGTTTGTGTAGTGCCTGTGTACTCTTCTGTCCCAGCCAATCATGCTTCCGCTGTGATACAAATTGCAATAAGCATGGCTCAAAGTGTACGTACCGTCTTTCCCCATGTCAGCTGCTCATTGTAGGGCATATCATGATCAATAAAACTATTAACATAATGAGAGTGACTAAAGGAGCTGCTGCTGAAGTCATGCTTCCTTTTTATGGTGTTTATTGAGCACTTACTATGTGCCAAACACTGCTGTACTAAGTGCTTGGGTAGATGCAAGATAATCAGGTTGGACATAGTCCATGTGCCATGTGGGGCTGACAGTCTTAACTCGCATGTTAAGTTAAGTGACTTAACTTCCAAGTTAAGTGCCTTGCCCAAAATCAGACCGCAGACAGGTGGTAGAGTCAGGATTAGAACCCAGGTCCTTCGATTCCCAGGCCCAGGCTCTATCCACTAGCCTATGCTGCTTCCTTATATGCAGAGGTCAAGCTACAGTAGTAGCCTGTTGCGGGCAGGAAACATATCTACCAACTCTGTTGTTTTGTAATAATAATAATTATTATTATGGTATTTGTTAAGCTCTATGATCCAGGCACTGTACTAAGCGCTGGGATGGATACAAACAAATTGGGTTGGGCACAGTCCCTGTCCCATTTGGGGCTCATAGTCTCAATCCTCATTTGGCTCAGTGGAAAGAGCCCGGGCTTTGGAGTCAGAGGTCACGGGTTCAAATCCCAGCTCCTCCAATTGTCAGCTGTGTGACCTTGGGCAAGTCACTTAACTTCTCTGGGCCTCAGTTACCTCAACTGTAAAATGGGGATTAATACTGTGAGCCCCCTGTGGGACAACCTGATCATCTTGTTACCTCCCCAGCACTTAGAACAGTGCTTTGCACATAGTAAGTGCTTAATAAATGCCATCATTGTTATTATTATTATTTTACAGATGAGGGAACTGAGGCATAGAGAAGTGAAGTGATTTACCCAAGGTCACACAGCAGACATCTGACAGAGCCAGAATTAGAACCAATGACCTTGTAATTCTCAGGCCTGTGTCTACTCACTATCTACTACCCACTATGTCTATCCACTATGCCATGTTGCTTCTTTGTACTCTCCAAAATTCTTATTACAGTGCTCTGCACACAGGAAGTGCTCAATAAATGTCACTGATTGATGGATTGATTTATTTCAGCATGTCTAAGCATGGCTCAGTGGAAAGAGCATGGGCTTGGGAGCCAGACCATGGGTTCTAATCCCAGCTCCACCACTTGTCAGCTGTGTGACTTTGGGCAAGTCACTTAACTTCTCTGGGCCTCAGTTACCTCAACTGTAAAATGGGGATTAAGAATGTGAGCCCCTCGTGGGACAACTTGATCACCTTGCATCCCCCCAGAGCTTAGAACAGTGCTTCGCACATAGTAAGTGCTTAACAAATACCATCATTATTATTTTATTTTCTTCTTCCTTCTGCCTCATCTTCACTTTCTATCCATTTCCACATTCTGATCTCACCTCTCCTTTGCTCTTGATGCCTCACACCTCTTTCCATTTCTGCTCCTCACCTCATTATGTATTCCTTCCCTCCACTAGGTTCTTTTGTCATAAAATAACTGTAGGCATTCCTAATCCTACAAACATTTTCCATGAACATCTATATCCCACTCCAAGAGTGATAGCAAAATGTCTGGAGAAGACAGAGGCTGTAAAAATTTGTTCAAAACAAACTGCCCCCAGTCACTTAATATTCTAATGAGCCTTCCCTCAAAAGGTAACAAAACAGCCAAACTGAAATATAATTTCAATAATAATAATAATGGTGATGATGGTATTTGTTAACTGCTTACTATGTGCCAAGCACTGTTCTAAGTACTATAACACTGATGTGGAGTTAGTGTTAATAGTACTTACTGAGCATCTTACTATGTCCAGGGCACTGTAGTGAGTGCTTGTAAGACTTCGAAAGAGGTGAATAACAAATTCCTACCCTCAATATATTTATAGCCTAACGGGGTAGACAAGCAGACAAAGTATTTACAAAGCTGCAATTGGTTATTATCAGAAATATGGGAAGATAAACAGATGAATAAGAAATAGTCTGCACAAATGAATCTATAGAAAGCAAAGGGCTGCTTTATACATATCAGTGCTATCAATGTCTGTTTCTGGGCAGAAACAACTCTCTGGACGTTTTTACTACAGTATTAAAATCAGAGCACCATTATATGATCTGATATAATAGTAATAATAATAACAATAATGATAATTATGGTATTTGTTAAGCGCTTACTATGTGCCAAGCACTGTTCTAGGTAATGGGGTGAAAACAGGGTAATTAGGTTGTCCCATGTGGGGTTTACACTTTTAATCCCCATTTTACAGATGAGGTAACTGAGGCATAGAGAAGTTGAGTGACTTGCCCAAGGTCACACAGCAGACAAGGGGAGGGGCCGGGATTAGAACCCATGTCCTCTAACTCCAGAGGCCATGCTCTTTCTACTGAGCCACCCTGCTTCTCTATCAAATAGCCAGTATTGTGCACACTCTCCCTTCTTCTCCCACCTCCTCTCTCTTCCTCTCTCTCTTTCCCTCTGTCTCTCTCTCTCTCTCTCACACACACACACACACACACAAACACGCACACACTTTTTCCAGTGGAAATAAGATTTAATGCTTTAGAAATTCTACTGTCCTATGGATGCAGAATGGTGGTCACTAAATTTGGTACAGAGATATGTCTATAAATTAGAAAAGCTACTCATGTTATGTTCAACCTAGTAAGCCACTTTATTTTCCACATTGTCCTTTCCAATAAAAAAATCTGCCTCTTCCTCTGAGTTCCATATACGCTAGAGCAAGAGAAGAGTTGACTATCCTGGAGCAGCAGCCTACTAAGGAAACATCCATGCTGCTCTTTTCATCTGTTCATTGTTTAAAAAGTAAATTAGTGGCCAGATTTGTTTCTCCAGATCAATGCCAAATAGCCACAAGCAAAAGGCATTACTTCAATCACTATTTACTACATGTTTCCAGTGTATATAGCTGTGTAACAGCATGTGAGAGACACCAGTGTCAACCCTTCCCCTAACTGGTCATCATCCTTGCTTGAAGGACAAAGGAATAGAGAATTTCAAATGAGCAACTGGTTGACAAACTATTTTCTTCCAATGTTTTTATTCTGGACAACAAATATTCAACTCATAAGGATCTTTTTGCACAAAACTCTCCTCTTCATCCAGCATAACCTGAACTACAGTTCTATCTACCTCCCCCAAAAACATAGAAAATAGTTCTGTAAATATTTCAGTCAGAACAAAAAAATTACTTGTCAGATGGTCTATTTTAAAACCATGCCTTCAGGGAGAAACAACACCATGGGAAGAGAAGACATCAGAATAATTATTAATGGAGATTTTCAAAGCTGTTTATAGAAAGCACCCCACAAAGACCCCAGCCCTTTAATCACCTAGTGAATTATTTACAATTTTCCAGGTCACTTGCAATACAGTAGTGGGATCTTAATCAGTATAACTACACAATTTACATATCACACAGAACCAACGTGGCCTAGTCCAACGAGCATGGCCTTGGAGTCAGAGGACTTGGGTTCTAATCCCAACTCCACCGCTTCCCTGTGATGTGACCTTGAGCAAGTCACTTAACTTCCCTGCGTCTCGGTTTTTTCAACTGCAAAATGGGAATTATATACCTATTCTCCATCCTTCTTAGACTATAAGCCCCAGGTGGGAGAGTCCCTGTGTCCAATCTGATTGATTTATATCTACCCCAGCTTTCAGGACAGTGCTTCAATCAATCAATGGTATTTACTGAGTGCTCATTGTGTGCAGAGCACACTACTAAGCGCTCGAGTAGCTACCAGCAGAGATGATAGGCATGCTCCCTGCCCACAATGAGCTTCACATCTAGTAAGCAAAAAGGCAAAACTGGGAGTCACAGCACCTGGGTTCTAACCCTGGTTTTGTCACCTACCTGCTGTGTGACCTTGGGCACCTCATAATGTCTCTGTGCCTCAGCTCCTTCATCTACATAAATGGGAATTCAATTTCTGTCCTCCCTCCTGCCTAGACTGTGAGCCCGACATAGGAAGTTCTTATCCCGCATCTACCCCAGTGCTCAGTACACTGCTTGACATGTAGTAAGTGCTTAGCAAATACCACAATTAACAAACACCATAATATTATTAAAGCACTTTTTCAGACATGATGGTACAAATGTATGAAATGAAATAACATATGTAGGGCCCAACAGTCTGAAGACAATTAAATGACCAACACAGAATTTCCCTTAGAAATCTATTTTACAAATGGGAAGACAGACTGCCTGAATGATATCCTAGGGTTCAATGAGTAAGTGAGCCATAAGTTCAGGAAGAAAGCTCAGAGAGCTCAGCTCCCAGAGGTCTGCACAAAATATTTGAAATTTCTCCATTCTGTATATGAACAAATATTTCAAAAAACAAGTCGAAATATAAGCCATCACCTGAAACCTATTGCTACTTACTCAAGTGCTGTGGCAGTCCAACAGTGGGTACATTTCAAATGTGGAGCTCATAGCTCCAGTCTCCCAAGGACCAGTGAGATTGTTTCTGATTCATGTCGACTTCTCATTTCTTCAAGAAAAGCTCTTTTCAGGTTCTACGCTCAGCAGCTCTGACAGCAATTTGTCACGTCTCAGCCTCCAGTGACCTCTATTTCTAGCGATTCACTTTTGATACTTTCTTTTCCCAGAGTGGCTAAGCCAGGCATAAGTCTTTCTGAAATGTTTCACATTCAGGCATCTCTACAGACTGGCTACATATAAATCACAGGAAACTATTCTCTTTTCAAAGGGAGATGAATGACGGCTTGGTCAGGTGGTGAATGAAGTCACCCCAACAGAATCATCTTCTGCTCTCTCATTCCTTCCCTCAATTTCTCAAAACAGATAGAATCAAAAGATAAATATATATTTTTTTTATTTTGACCCCTAATAAACACAACAGACTTCCAAAAGAAACAACAGGTACTAAGATCAACGGGTCCCAGAAGTAACTTCTGGAATGCTAATGTACTTCTAATTATTATGGTTGCAGGTAAACAGAATAAGTTAATTTAGACGTTGCCCCTACATATAAGTGGGTTTCTTATGATTCAAAACTTTCTGAGGCCCAAAAACACACACCCAAAACTCATCTGCATTTAGATAGCATATTTCCTTTATTTCTTGCCAGAAGGAGGCACCTTTCTATACATCAACATCTCAGTTCAGAGTAGTGATGCAGAGGGGGCAGTGGGTGAAAGCTCACTGAATAATCATAATAATAATAATGGCATTTATTAAGTGTTTACTACGTGCAAAGCACTGTTCTAAGTGCTGGGGAGGTTACAAGGTGATCAGGTTGTCCCACGGGGGGCTCACAGTCTTAATCCCCATTTTACAGATGAGGGAACTGAGGTCCAGAGAAGTTAAGTGACTTGCCCAAAGTCACATGGCTGACATTTGGCAGAGCCGGGATTTGAACTCATGACCTCTGACTCCAAAACCCGTGCTCTTTCCACTGAGCCACGCTGCTTCTCCTAAAGTGAAGTCAATACTGTAAGACACAGGCTACGCTAAAGTATACATCCAATCATTCAGAGGTCACAAAGTGTCAGAATTGGGTTAGATTCTGTAAGGGCCCCTCTTCCAAAGGAAATTTTGCAGCTGACTCATTTGTTCTCGTTTCATATTTCATCAAGCCTTGAGACCTTTATTAACCTTCCTGTTGGATATCAGACATTCATTCATTCAATTGTATTTATTGAGTGCTTACTGTGTGCAGAACACTGAACTAAGTGCTTGACATGCAACTGAAGCTTCGGCAACCAGGATGGAGAAAAACAGAACTGCTATACCCACTAACCCAATGAGCAGGGCCTTAACAGTCCTTTTGTTTACTAACGCCCTTTCATTTATTTTCTAGCTCACTTTTCTTGCTCAAGTGCACAAAGAACTCTCCTTTAAAACAGTAGTGTTCTACTATGTACCCCTTATCTAAGAACCTATGAGATCTTACTTACCTTTCTTCAATTTAAAATGCAGTAGCCATGATGATTAATATTCTCCAGCCAGGTTTAGTTTTCTTAATCCCAACAGTGACATTTTTTTTTTTTTGCTGTAAATCCAAGACTTCTCCTACAGTTTTGAAAGCCTTCCCTCATTTTGTATCTTTCATCTACCACTTTCTCTGCTCCACATAGTTAACCAATTTGGGGTTTATCTCTAATATTTTCTTAATTTTTAAGAAAAAAAATTGCCACTTAGTTAACACCTAGATAAGAACTCTGAGTAGAAACATCATTTGACTTCTGAATCAGCCTTCTCACTGACCTCCCTGCCTTTTGTCTCTCCCCACTCCAAAACATACTTGACTCTGCTGCCCAAATCATTTTTCTGAAAACTACTCAGTCCATAACTTCTCATTCC
Organism: Tachyglossus aculeatus; assembly: GCF_015852505.1. NCBI lineage: Eukaryota > Metazoa > Chordata > Mammalia > Monotremata > Tachyglossidae > Tachyglossus > Tachyglossus aculeatus. The sequence goes on from NC_052067.1 coordinate 73,122,515, forward strand.
TCAGAAACCTCCAATGGTTGCCCATCTACCACTGCATCAGACAGAAACTCCTCAATGGCTTTAAGGCAATCAGCTGTTTCCCTCTTACCTGACTTCGCTGATCCCCTACGAAAACCCAATCTTCATACTCTGCTCCTCTAATACCAACCTATTCTTGTTTCTCAATCTCAGCTATCTCATCACTGACCCCTTTCCAACAGGAGTTCAGGCCTGGAACTCCTTCCTCCTTTATATCCAACAGATAATAATAATAATAATGATGATGGCATTTATTAAGTGCTCACTATGTGCAAAGCACTGTTCTAAGTGCTGGGGAGGTTACAAGGTGATCAGGTTGTCCCACAGGGGGCTCAAAGCCTTAATCCCCATTTTACAGATGAGATAACTGAGGCACAGAGAAGTTAAGTGACTTGCCCAAAGTCACACAGCTGACAATTGGCGGAGCCTGGATTTGAACCCATGACCACTCCCGTCTTCAAAACCCTCCTAAAGTCATATCTTCTTCACAATAACTTCCCTGACTAAACCCTTATTTCTCTTATCTGCCCTCTACTCTGTATCATCTATGCACTTGGCGGTGTACCTCTACAGCACTTTGATATTAAATCCATCAGGTCCGACCTCCCCAAAGTCTCTTCCCCCCCCCCTTTCTCCAACCCCCCGGCTCTCAACATTCTCTGCTACTCTCCCATCCTTCCCAGTGGTATCCTCAGAGGAACTCTCCATTCCCTCTCATCTTATGAAATCTCTCGCTCCATCCCTTCTCCCCTCCTTAACTTCCATCTTCAACCGCTCACTCTCCACTGGTTCCTTCCCCTCTGCCTTCAAACATGCCCATGTCTCTCCCATCCTAAAAAAACCCTCTCTTGACCCCACCTCACCTTCTAGTTATCGTCCCATATCCCTCCTACCATTCCTTTCCAAACTCCTTGAACGAGTTGTCTACACGCGCTGCCTAGAATTCCTCAACAACAACTCTCTCCTCGACCCCCTCCAGTCTGGCTTCCGTCCCCTTCATTCCACGGAAACTGCGCTCTCAAAGGTCACCAATGACCTCCTGCTTGCCAAATCCAACGGCTCATACTCTGTCCTAATCCTCCTCGACCTCTCAGCTGCCTTTGACACTGTGGACCACCCCCTTCTCCTCAACACGTTATCTGACCTTGGCTTCACAGACTCCGTCCTCTCCTGGTTCTCCTCTTATCTCTCCGGTCGTTCTTTCTCAGTCTCTTTTGCAGGCTCCTCCTCCCCCTCCCATCCTCTTACTGTGGGAGTTCCCCAAGGTTCAGTGCTTGGTCCCCTTCTGTTCTCAATCTACACTCACTCCCTTGGTGACCTCATTCGCTCCCACGGCTTCAACTATCACCTCTACGCTGATGACACCCAGATCTACATCTCTGCCCCTGCTCTCTCCCCCTCCCTCCAGGCTCGCATCTCCTCCTGCCTTCAGGACATCTCCATCTGGATGTCCGCCCGCCACCTAAAGCTCAACATGTCGAAGACTGAGCTCCTTGTCTTCCCTCCCAAACCTTGTCCTCTCCCTGACTTTCCCATCTCTGTTGACGGCACTACCATCCTTCCCGTCTCACAAGCCCGCAACCTTGGTGTCATCCTCGACTCCGCTCTCTCATTCACCCCTCACATCCAAGCCGTCACCAAAACCTGCCGGTCTCAGCTCCGCAACATTGCCAAGATCCGCCCTTTCCTCTCCATCCAAACCGCTACCCTGCTAATTCAAGCTCTCATCCTATCCCGTCTGGACTACTGCACTAGCCTTCTCTCTGATCTCCCATCCTCGTGTCTCTCTCCACTTCAATCCATACTTCATGCTGCTGCACGGATTATCTTTGTCCAGAAACGCTCTGGATATATCACTCCCCTCCTCAAAAACCTCCAATGGCTACCGATCAATCTGCGCATCAGGCAGAAACTCCTCACCCTGGGCTTCAAGGCTCTCCATCACCTCGCCCCCTCCTACCTCACCTCCCTTCTCTCCTTCTACTGCCCAGCCCGCACCCTCCGCTCCTCCACCACTAATCTCCTCACTGTACCTCGCTCTCGCCTGTCCCGCCATCGACCCCCGGCCCACGTCATCCCCCGGGCCTGGAATGCCCTCCCTCTGCCCATCCGCCAAGCTAGCTCTCTTCCTCCCTTCAAGGCCCTGCTGAGAGCTCACCTCCTCCAGGAGGCCTTCCCAGATTGAGCCCCTTCTTTCCTCTCCCCCTCGTCCCCCTCTCCATCCCCCCGCCTTACCGCCTTCCCCTCCCCACAGCACCTGTATATATGTATATATGGTTGTACATATTTATTACTCTGTTTATTTATTTATTTATTTATTTTACTTGTACATTTCTATCCTACTTATTTTATTTTGTTGGTATGTTTGGTTCTGTTCTCTGTCTCCCCCTTTTGGACTGTGAGCCCACTATCGGGTAGGGACTGTCTCTATGTGATGCCAATTTGTACTTCCCAAGCGCTTAGTACAGTGCTCTGCACATAGTAAGCGCTCAATAAATACGATTGATTGATTGATTGATTGATTGATTGATATTCACTTATGTATACATCATCATCATCAAACGTATTTATTGAGCGCTTACTATGTGCAGAGCACTGTACTAAGCGCTTGGGAAGTACAAATTGGCAACATATAGAGACAGTCCCTACCCACCAGTGGGCTCACAGTCTAAAAGGTATTTATTGAGTGCCTACTGTGTACACACACACACACACACACACACACACACACACACACACACACACACACACACAGATATATATAAGTATTCATGGGCTTACTCTTGGAATATGACTGAGTACTCTTGGTTTGCCTGACCCTAACTGGCAATTTCATGTATGTATAGTCAAATACACAAAAATGGAAGCAAATGCCAAATACTAGGCTGCAGAAAAATACTTTCAATTTATGCTCAATATTAAATTATTCAAGAAATCTTTCTGATAAATCAACTACTACATCACACTTTGCATATATACAGTTCCAGGTAAATTTCATAAAATAATAACAATCATTCTTAGAGGACCTCAAAGAATAAGTGATGGGATGGGATGAATTGTCAATTCAAATTCTGAGCAGAACTGAGGCTTCTAATGCTGTTACTAGCTGTTCATTTATTTAGTGACTGTGGGAAATGACAAAGAAAGTCTCAGTTTGGCTTGATATATTCAACATCTTACTTTAGGTGACGGGAAAGGCGTGGGGGGCCTTTAGTTCGGACTTCGGTCAATCAACCAAAGGTATTTATTGAGCACTTACTATGTGTGGAGCACTGCACTAAGTAATAATGATGGCATTTATTAAGTGTTTACTATGTGCCAAGCACTGTTTTAAGCACTGGGGTAGATACAAGGTAATCAGGTTGTCCCTCGTGGGGCTCACAGTCCTAATCCCCATTTTCCAGATGAGGGAACTGAGGCACAGAGAAGTTAAGTGACTTGCCCAAGGTCACACAGCAGACAAGTGGCAGAGCCGGGTCTAGAGGCCATGACCTCTGACTCCCAAGCCCGTTCTCTTTCCACTAAGCCATGCTGCTGCTTGGGACCATACAATACAGCAGAGTAAGCAGACACACTGCCTGCCCACAGTGAGCTTACAGTCTAGAAAGGGGAGATAGATATTAATATAAGTAAATCATTTATAATATAATAAAGATGATATTTGTTAAGCGCTTACTATGTGCCAAGCACTGTTCTAAGCGCTGGGGTAGATACAAAGGAAGCAGGTTGTCCCATGTGGGGTTCACAGTCTTAATCTCCATTTTCCAGATGAGGTAACTGAGGCACAAAAAAGTGAAGTGGCTTGCCCAAGGTCACACAGCAGACAGGTGGCGGAGATGGGATTAGAGCCCCGGTCCTCTGACTCCCAAGCCTGTGCTCTTTCCACTGGGCCACTCTGCCTTCCCTACACACTTATCTCCTATGGAATCACTTCATGTTCTAACATCAGTGGGCTAGGATTTACGGATACCCTCTGTTAATGATCTTATTCTGGTTAAGTACCATGGAAAATCTGCACTAGTATTCACCATGTCTGAAGCCACTGCTAGATTACAGTCATTTTTTCCATATATAATACATAAAATATATGATACGTAGTTTAAAAATCTGTACTGGTGCTTTCAAGTCTACCTCCCACCTCCTTCATTCTTGCCAGACTCCACTGGTCAAAAAGTGATTCATTTGTGAAGTATTACTTACAACATAGTGCTTTTTGTAATCTTCGGATTTTGATGGCTGTGCGGTAGGCAGAGAAACGTACGTTGTTCAGATCAGCTGAAATATTACAGAACAGAAATATTTTATTATTGTACAATGTATTGAATTCCAGACATACATACATGTGGATACTTGGATCCATAACAGTGACTTAAGAAAATAATTAGGGAATATATAGTCAATAAGGCTGCATTGATATAAGATTTTTCAGGTGGCACTTTCCATAAATACCTTCAGATATCATTTTCATGGGGGAAAAGACAACAGAATTAGGAAAAGGAATGCAGTAGTTTAAAATCACAAGTAGTGATGACTTTTTTTATATCACAGAGCCAATTGAAAAGTAGTGTGGTTACAAGTATTTAACCTTGCTTAAGACCTTCCTTCCTCCTTTTTATAACCTACCACAATTTACATTTTATACATGCTTAATCCCCGAATGTAAAATTTCATATCTTCCCTAACAAAACACATAAAAATTGCAGATGCTTTCTGTAATCATTCAACATTTATATTGATTTGCTTTTGCAAAAGAATTCCACAGTCATTTTTGATAACTAAATTTTATCAAAGAAATTTCAACTCTAATTTCCATTTTATAATGTAGTCAACTGATGTAGAAAACAAAATAGGGTGTACATATTTTGTTAGTGACTGGAAAGACATCAGAACTCTTGATCTCTGAACTTCCTGGCTGTGTCTTCCAAGAGATTATTTTTTTCCAATGGATAAAGAAATAGCACGTGTCAACAATGCTCATAATCAGAGATGATGAACGAAAGAGAAATGCTGGTCAAAGTGGATTTACAGGACTGGGTAAGAACTGTCCTGAATTTAGATGGCTTCAGGCAAGAGCCAAGCCTGTCTCCTGGAAGAGCCTGAACTCAGGAAAAACAGAACATTCACAACTGCATCACTATTTAAACTGTGGCATTCATATTTGTGCAACTGCCAACTGTGACCAACCACTTAAGAAGAGAGAGTAGAAAAAGTGTGAAACTATTGTTGCAATGTCAAGTTGCTTTTTAAAATAAACATACCACTTTAATGCTAAAAAGAGCATGTTTCTAGCACTTAGCCTTTGATCCCCTAGCAGAGTATACTACTTAAATGACTTGTACGGCCCATGAGGACGCTTGAGAATAGGCACTGATGGTAATAGTTATGACAGAAAAAGCTCAGTCTTTTTTACATATTTCATGAAACTGGCTGCTAAAGAAAAGTACTTACCTAGGGATTGAAAGAGTTCAGTCATTTTAGGATGATCCCAACAGGTTGTTTGTGTCTGATGACTGGAAAAGACAGTTTTAGAAAATCAGTATGCAAAACCATGCACAAAATAAACAAAAAAAAAAAACCCTAACATAATTACAAGAATCCATTTGGGAACTCCACTTGTGAAAATTGGAAATCGCCCATTAATGACACAAACTACTACTCGTGTACCTTTCATGTCCCAACTGATAGCCTATTTTCCATCATTTCATTCATTCACTCATTCAATCATATTTATTAAGCGCTTACTGTGTGCAGAGCACTGTACTAAGCGCTTGGGAAGTACAAGTCAGCAACATATAGAGACGGTCCCTACCCAAAAGAAGCAGAATGGCTTAGTGGAAAGAGCACGGCCTTGGGAGTCAGAGGTTGGGGGTTCTAATCCTGGCTCTTCCACTTAGCTGTGTGACCTTGGGCAAGTCACTTAAATTCTTTGTGCCTCATTTACCTCATCTGTAAAATGGGGATGAAGCCTGTGAACCCCACGTAGGACAACCTGATTACCTTGTATCTACCCTAGTGCTTAGAACAGTGGTTGGCACAAAGCAAGCACTTAACAAATACCAACGCTATTATTTTTATCATTTCCCCTCTCACTTGTAAAAACAAAATAGATGGGCCATATAAACCCACTGAGCACTCAACCCCAGGTGGGGATACATGTTCACTCTCCCTCACAGACAAAACAATCCCTGTTAAGTCAGAGGGAAAGTAAAAGAGCTGATATCCTGATCTGAAGTTTCAGCTTTGGATTTCAGATTCTGAAGAAGATGATGGTGGTAGTGAGGGGAAAAGGGAAAGAAATCTGAAACACATTAAATGTTGCTGTCAGCGGGGTGGGGAGACATAAAAAGAGTAGTTCTAAATAAGTGTGTTTTGACACTAAGACTTGAGATGTCAAAATCAACCAATCAATGGAATTTTTTGATCGCTTTCTGTGTGCAGAGTGCTACCTAAGGAAAACAAAACACCTGTCTTTTCATGATAATTCACAATTTTATGTCAGAAAATCTTTTCCTTAAGATTTTGTGCATGTTGCTTATGAAATCTGGAGAGTTTTATGGCACTCATAGGAATGATATGTCAACAGTTATTTAGGATTTGAAATATGTGCCACCATTTTCATTATATAACCATATTGTGAAACGGAAGATTAAAAAATGAGTTTTCCAACTTTTGAAATAATTCCAATTCCCTGGGGTTTGCATTATATACAAAATCCCTCATATTGATGCTATTGATACCTGTTTACTTGTTTTGATGTCTGTCTTTCCCTTTCTAGGCCATAAGCCCATTGTGGCCAGGGATTGTCTCTATTGCTGAATTGTACTTTCCAATCAACTAGGATAGTGCTCTACATACAGTAGGCATTCAATAAATATGATTGAATAAATATTTTTGATTGAAATTATACTAGATGTGGTAAATTAGAAAGAATAATAGAATGTGACAAAACTAACAGGCTCAGGGAAATCCACTGTCATCCTATAGCATTTTTAAGAAATAAATAGGCCACAAATAGATATATATGCTAAAATTACATTTAACATACTGATAGAATTAAAATTCAAGGAAAAAGTGTTTGGTCAAAGCCCACATTTCAATTAGATCAAGTAACTCGACTGGATCCACTGTCACCCTATAGCAATTTTTAAAATTACATTTAACATATTGATAGAATTAAAATTCAAGGAGAAAGTGTTTGGTCAAAGCCCACATTTCAATTAGATCAAGTAACTTGATGAGATCCACTGTCATCCTGCAGCAATTTTTATGAAATAAATAGGCCACAAATAGATATATATGCTAAAATTACATTTAACATACTGATGGAATTAAAATTCAAGGAGAAAGTGTTTGCTCAAAGCCCACACTTCAGTTAGATCTAGTCAACCTGACTAGAAGACTTCAGTTGTTTAAAGTAGAGAAGCAGAGGTTTGGGGAAAATGTTTTATGAAAAACTGATGTTCTCTGGGCTAAACTACAGAATATTTTGCTGTCTATAAATAAACAAATTTAATCACAAATGTATTTTAATCTTCAGCTAGAGTGCCCTGAATAACACTGTGTTTCATAGATGGCGTTTAATTTAAAACAATTACTGCCTTTACCCTAGACAAGAAGCATTCAGAATATAGACTTTCTAAAGATTAGATTCCATTTAAAACATTCAAAATATTGGTGCACTTCAAATTTGTGGGGTTGGATGAGTGAGCTCGAATCTCAACCATCTCAAAGGCATGAAAAGTAAGGCCAGTATAAATTAGAGCACTATGGTAATCTGCATGGTTTTTGATTCTTGCCATCCTTATAGAGTGGATTTACACATGGAATAATGGAATTCACTATTTAACACATTTAATGGATAAAATATGTCACTGACTACACTGCTATTTGATCTGTATCTACACAGGCAAAGTAAATGTAGTATTGAGAATTAGCTAGATAATGAAATCAATTCAGTCAGACAATCTGGTTCATCTTGTCCCCAACAGTCTTTTACATGACTGAGTTAAAAGTCCTCACCTAAATTCCTCAACTATAATAATGAGGCAATTTGTTAAGTGCTTACTATGTGCAAAGCACTGTTCTAAGAACTGGGGAGGATACAAGGTGATCAGGTTGTCCCACATGGGGCTCACACTCTTAATCCCCATTTTACAGATGAGGTAACTGAGGAACAGAGAAGTTAAGTGAATTGCTCAAGGTCACACAGCAGACAATTGGTGGAGGCAGGATTTGAACCCATAACTTCTAACTCAAAAGCCCGGGCTCTTTTCATTGAGCCACGATGCTTCTCTGCATCTTACCTCACCTGAATTACTAAAGATAGTCTAAGTACGGATCTGTTCTTCCTTCATCCCTGATTTCGCAAAACTGCAAATATACACAAGGTAAGGGATTGGAAGGTATGATTGAATTTATCCTCATAATTGAAATACAGACAACAAAGTAAAACCCAGTTCAAGGGGATGTTTAATCTCCAATAGGAATCATTATTCTGTTCACTCATTAGGAATAATTTGCTGTTTTCAGAGTAATATCTAGAATTAATTTCCAATGAATTTACTGTGTTCTAAACAGTTTCTTGGAGGACATATTTAATATCTATTTTGTGTGAATATATATACATATGCATATATATATATATACATTATACAGAGAGAGAGAGAGAGAGAGAGAGAGAGAGAGAGAGAGAGAAAGAAAGAAAGAAAGGCTAGAAGAAATAATTATAGGAGTATCTGAGGGGACAGTCCCAGTATTTTATCAATATTTTAATGTAGGAAATTTTAAGGAGTTTAATACTGATATCTTTAGTGGTGAAAAAAATTATATTTTTCCAAAACCCTATTTTCTATCCCAAACAATCATATTGCAAGATATATCTCAGGAAAGCTCGGTTACATCACATCCAGTGACAAAACTAGCCCAATGACAAATGAAATTGTGAATTTCTCTAACACATTAAGAACCAGAAGACCCAGAGATGCCAAAAAAAGTCACAAAGTATATTGATCACTAGACAAAGCTATTCAGTGGGTGCTAACTGTGTGCACATCACCTCAATAAGTGCTTGGGAAACTACATTAAAAAAGAGTTGGTGGTGATAATAATAATAATGATGGTATTTATTAAGCGCTTACTGTATGCAAAGCACTGTTCTAAGAGCTGGGGAGGTTACAAGGTGATCAGGTTGTCCCACGGGGGGGTTCACAGTCTTCATCCCCATTTTACAGATGAGGTAACTGAGGCACAGAGAACCTAAGTGACTTGCCCAAAGTCACACAGTTGACAATTGGCAGAGCCGGGATTTGAACCTATAGCCTCTGATTCCAAAGCCCGTGCTCTTTCCACTGAGCCACGCTGCTTCTCTGCCCCCAGGTAGCTTACAGTCTAGAGGGAATTTATGACAATTTGAAGAATTAAGGAGCTTAGAACATCAAATAATCTATTTTTAGATATATTTTTGTGTTGACACATATATTTGTATAATGACATACAGTAAAATTTTGTTTTCATTCATGCACTGGGGGATGAGAAGTGGCCATCAATAAACAATAGTACTAAAAGTCAGAGTTGCTCAGGAGGGAACTTAGTATTGTCATTCAGACTGCTAGACCTGTGAGTGGAAGAATTTTTGTTTTCTGATCAAATCAGCAAAACACTTTCTATTTGCCTGTTCTGATGCCCTACCCGGCCAGTTCTCAGAAGACATTTTAGCTTAAAAGGCTCTAGTTGCTTAATTTTACTAGCTTCTTCACCCTGTTCCACTATGGGAAGATTCAAGGATATATTTATTCTTGCTCATTTTGCCTACTATTATTATTAATAATAATAATAATGGCATTTGTTAAGCACTTACTATGTGCAAAGCACTAAGCCCACTGTTGGGTAGGGACTGTCTCTATATGTTACCAATTTGTACTTCCCGAGCGCTTAGTACAGTGCTCTGCACATAGTAAGCGCTCAATAAATACGAGAGGCACAGAAGTTAAGTGACTTGCCCAAAGTCACAGAGCTGACAATTGGTGGAGCCGGGATTTGAACCCATGACCTCCGACTCCCAAGCCCATGCTCTTTCCACTGAGCCACACTGCTTCTCCAAGAAGGGTTGATCAACTAACACTGTCATGCTAGTTAAAGTCTTTTATTGAAGCCCATAGCCTACAAGAGAATTGCATATTTTTTCTGGAAATATTTTGTTTGTACATAGATCCAATTATAGAGGAATGCATTTCATTTGGAAATAAGGAAGACCTTGGACTGGGCCATGAAAAGGAGTTGTGGGCTCCCCATCTGGAAGGCTTTAAGAAAAGAACAATCATCAATCCTGGACATTTCAGTTAGCCAGCACAGCATCACCACTTGTAGTTCAGGTCAGCTCCTTGAGTCTATAAAAAATATTTGCATTTTAGTTCACTGTTCAACAGCATATTCTGTTGATGGCCTGACAGTTCAGAAGCAGTGTGGGCTCAGTGGAAAGAGCCCAGGCTTTGGAGTCAGAGGTCATGGGTTCAAATCCCGGCTCCGCCACTTGTCAGCTGTGTGACTGTGGGCAAATCACTTAACTTCTCTGGGCCTCAGTTCCCTCATCTGTAAAATGGGGATGAAGACTGTGAGCCCCCCGTGGGACAACCTGACCACCTTGTAACCTCCCTAGTGCTTAGAACAGTGCTTTGCACATAGTAAGTGCTTAACAAATGCCATCATTATTATCATCATTATTATTATTATCATTATGGTGCGCTCCCTCTCAGACTGTGACGTTCATGTGAGACAGGAAATTTTTTTTTAGGAACTTCTTAAGCACTTTTTGTGAGCAGTATATTAAATTCTGAGGTAGATACAAGATAATCAGGTTGGACACAGTCCCTGTCCCATATGGGACTCACAATCTAAGAAGTAGGGAGTAGGATTTAATGATCATTCTACAGATGAGGAAACTGAGGCCCAAATAAGTTAAGTGACTTTCCCAAGGTCACACAGCAGACAAGTGGTGGATCTGGGATTAGAACCCAGATCCTTTGACTCCCAGGCCTGTATTCTTTCCACTAGGCTCACGCTGCTTCTCAACTAGGATTGTGTCCTATCTGCTTATATTGTATCTATGGAGCATGGCACTAGTAATCAGTACTGAAAAACAGGGATTCATTACCTGTTTACCCTCCTATTTAGACTGTGAGCCCCATGTGTGACAACAACTGTGTCCAGCCTAATTACTATCCTCAGTGCTTAGGATAGTGCTTCACATATAGTAAGTCCTTAACAAATACCATAAAAACAAAAACAAAACCAATGTCATAATTACTACATCATGGGCAAATTAGAAAAAGTTTCTGTAAAGATGAAGGAAAAGGGATCAAGATGTGAAGTCAAGATAATTTAATTCTCACCTAACCAGTGAGAAAATAGGAGAACAGTACATTAAAAAGAAAGATGTTGGTAAACAAGAGACAGAAAGAGACACTATTCAGATATTGTTTAGTATCTGAAAGCCAATTCCAAATCCCCGCAATATTATGGACTGCAATATTATGGAGGTTCCAGTTATCAAAAAAAAAATTACTGGATATGTAAAATTTTACCATGTGACAAATGTTTGCCAAAAAATTCAATCAACACTAACTGAATATTGACAATCAAATTACTTCTCTTTTTAAATATGAATTATGAGGATTTGGAGAATTAAATTCATAAAGTAAATGATTTATATGTTCTTATATAAAGTTTATTATCCTCCATTATCAGTGTTAAGGAGAGGCCAGGTACATGGTTAGTCCACCAGCTGAACAATTCTCCCGTGGATAATTCTGAAACCAGCAAATAATATTCAGGTTTGAGAGTTCCAGCCAAGGAAGACAGGCCAAGGCAATTTTCTGCTTACATAATTTCACTTCTGCCTGCCCTGAAATACATTATATTCTAAACAACTTTCATTATGAAGGTAGAGTTGATCTCAGCACTAAACCTAGTGCCTGGACGTGTACCCTTAGAAGCATTTCATATTCATGCCATCCTCAGCCTCGCAGCATTTATGTACATATCTGCAATTTCTGTATTTCTATTAATATCTCCCCCTTTAGACTGCAAACTCGTTGTGGGCAGGGAATGTGTCTGTTATATTGTTGCATTGTACTCTCCCAAGGGCGTAGTACAGTGCCCTGCACATGGTAAGAGCTCAATAAATACCACTGATTGATTGATTAAACCTAGATGACAAAAGAAACATGAAAATTCATAATGAGAAATTTAGATTAAAAGGCAAATGTTGTGGGTCAATCAGTGGCACTTACTGAGTGCTTACTATGTTCAGAGCACTGTACTAAGCCCCTGGAAGAGTACAATACAACAAAATTGGTAGGCATGTTCCCTGTCCATAGGGACTTTGAGTCTAGAATGGGAGACACATAGTAAAATAAATTAGGGATACTTACTTAAGTGCTGTAATGCTGAGAATGGGGTGAATATCAAGCGATTCTAAGGGTACACCTCCAAGGGCATAAGCAACACAGAAGGGAGAGTAGGGGATAAGAAAGCTTAATTGGGGAAGCCACATGAGAAGCAACGTGGCTTAGTGGAAAGAGCATGGGCTGTGAGACTGTGAGCCCACTGTTGGGTAGGGACTGTCTCTATATGTTGCCAATTTGTACTTCCCAAGCGCTTAGTACAGTGCTCTGCACATAGTAAGTGCTCAATAAATACAATTGATGATGATGATGGGCTTGGGATCAGAGGATGTGGGTTCTAATCTCAGCTCTGCCACTTGCCTGCTGTGTGACCTTGGGCAAGGCACATAAATTCTCTGTGCTCATCTGTAAAATGTGGATTAAGACTGTAAGCCCCACATGGGACAACCGCATTACCTTGTATCTACTCCAGTGCTTAGAACAGTGCTTGGCACATAGTAATCATTGAAATACCATAATTATCATTAAGCCCTCTTGTAAGGAGATAATACTACTGATGGCATCGATTAAGCACTTACTAAGTGTCAAGCACCGTGCTAAGCACTGGGGCAGAAAAGAGATCATCAGAATGGACGCAGTCTCTGTCCCACTTGGTGCCTGCAGTCTAAGAAATCCTTCCAGGAAGGTGTGGAAGTGGAGCACTTAAACTTTTAAAAAAATCATTTTTAATTAGTGGTCCCACTGCCATTTCTTTCTTCTTCACTTTAATCGATCTTACAGAGAATGGCAACAACCGACCGTCTAAAATGTCAACTGTAATGTCATTGCTCCTCACCTCCAAACTTCAATGTCACCTCATTGCTTCTTGCATAAAATAAAATCACCTGGACAACATTGAGCTTCCTCCTACCTATCTGCTCTCTTATCCCTGTTCCCCAGCTCCTGATTTTCACTCTTTCCAGGCAAGCCTCCTTACTTTCTCTACCTTCTGACAGCCACCTACTGCACACACTTTTTCCCTCTAGGACCACTCCTCAGTTTCAGCCTCACTAATCCATTCCTCTGCTCACCTAAAATATCACAACTTCCAAGAGGCATTTCCTGATTAATTCTCAGCCCCTCTCTCCACAACTGTAGGCGTCCCTCAGGCTCATCCTAGGTCCCCATCTACTCTCAACTTACATTCACTCCCTAAGACATCTCTTTCATTCCCTTGGCTTCAACTACTACCTCTACTCAGATGACTACCAAATTTATTTCACTACTCCAGTGCTCTTTCCTTCTCTGCAGTCTCCCATCACCTGACTCCAGGATATCTCCACTTGGCGGTCCCACTAATAATAATAATGGCATTTATTAAGCTTTTACTATGTGCAAAGCACTATTCCAAGTGCTGGGGAGGTTACAAGGTGGTCAGGTTGTCCCCCACGGGGCTCACAGTCTTAATCCCCATTTCACAGATGAGGGAACTGAGGCACAGAGAAGTGAAGTGCTTGCCCAAAGTCACACAGCTGACAAGTGGTGGAGCTGGGATTTGAACCCATGACCTCTAACTCCAAAGCCCATGCCCTTTCCACTGAGCCACGCTGCTTCTCTAGCACTTCAAACTCAACATTCCCAAACTGAACTTTATCTTCCCTCCCGAAGTCTTTCCTCCACTTAATTTTTCCATCAGAGTTGAGAACTACACTATTCTCCCCAGATCTCAAACCCATAAACTTGGCATCGTCCTCGACTCCTCCTGCCTTTTAAACACCTATTTGGTGTGTTCCCAAACTGTGTCAGTTCTTCAGAGGCTGCCCAATTCTCTCTATCCAAACTGCAATCACACAGGTCCAGGTACTTGTCAAATCTTGCCTGACTACTATGAGAGGCAGTGTGACCTGGTGGAAATCAATCAATCAATCAATCGTATTTATTGAGCGCTTACTGTGTGCAGAGCACTGTACTAAGCGCTTGGGAAGTACATGTTGGCAACATATAGAGACAGTCCCTACCCAACAGTGGGCTCACAGTCTAGAAGGAAAGACCACGGACCTGGTAGTGAGAGGATGTGGATTCTAATCCTGGGTCTGCCACTTGCCTTCTGGGTAACCTTGGGTGAATAGCTTCTGTGCCCCAGTTCTCTCACCTGTAAAATGGAGATTCAATACCTGTTCTCTTGCCTACTTAGACTGTGAGCCCTATATGAGACAGGGACTGTATCCAACATGATTATCTTATATTGATCCCAGTGTTTAGATCACTGCTTGGCAAATAGTGCTTATATACCCTAATTATTAGCCTTTTTGCCTCCAAAATCTTCCTACTCCAATCCACATTTCTCTCTGGTGCCCAGATCATTTTTCTAAAATACCACTGGTACATATGGCCCTACTCCTCAAAAACCTCCAATAATTACTCATTTCTTTCCAGAACAAAATGAAACTCATAACCATCGGCTTCAAGGAACATATCAGAATTCCCTCCCTTACCTTAGTTCTCCTCATACTCTACCTAATTTTGTACCATTTGTTCCTCTTAGCTAACATGCAACTTGCCTACTTCCCAAAACACTCCTCCTTTCACAACAATGTGGCCAGTATTCTTCCCATCTTCAGTGTTGTCCCTCTGAAAATACGTCACTTCAGGAAGCCTTCCTGATTAATTTCTCCTCAACACTTGTCTGTCTCCTAAGCATCTGGCACATACACCACCTTTTGTACTTCTATACATGTCTTTATGCTCTATTGCTTCCTCCTTCCTGTAATTTATTTTAGTGTCTGTCTTCCCCTGACAAACTGTAAACTCCATGAGGGCAGGGATTATGTCTACTAACATATTCTTCCAAACACTTAATACAGTATTCTGCATACAGTAAACACTTCATAAATACTATTAATTGGTCAAACCATCCCATGCTGTCATGATTTACTCATATGTGCTATTACTTCTACCATTCTCTCACAAGTAACTATAATATATAGGTCAATTTATGTTTATTATCCCACCTACATTAGATTCAGTCCATTGAAAGTAGGGGGCATGCATGTCTTTTCACTTCCCCAGTACAGTCCTGTTCACTAGTAAGGGCTCAATAAATATTAACAATACTGGTATTTAATTTGGGAAGAAATTTCACAACTTCTTAATTGCACAATCTAAGATTCGCTATTTGTGTTACAAGTATATAGAATTGAATTCAAGTGCTAAAATACAGGTGGTGCATCAGGTTCAGACTTGCCCACAAGCATCTACTCATTAACACTATAACTAAATTATGACCAAAATTTAAACCAGGGACAAATTTTATGGCTGAGTCATAAATACCTGGAAAAAGAAACCAAAACTTAAGGCACTCTAGTAAAGAGGATTATTCGATATTGAAAAAGCCCACCCTTGGCCTCTTCATCGGTTTACATAATCCTGTGACTAAGTATGGAAAAACCAACACCTAAATGAGAGAACTGAGTATCCATGAATTGAACATCCTAGTTATGCCAATTATTCTCAATCTGGTAATTGCTCTTTTGCCTAATAGGCTGCTAGGGCCTAAACACATTTGGCACCCAGATGGATGGGGAAAACTGCAATTTCCTTTGTGAATTCAACACGAGTTGATTCGTTAGGCAGAAAAGCTAAGGACTGAGAATAAATGCAGTCTCTGGTTCTAAGACTGCAACAGCAACTTGCTTTTAAAAAGAAATCAATGTAACTGGCTGCAGCTAGGATTGTTTTGTACTGCAAAATGGGCAGTACACCATCTAGGAACTAGTCATATTTGAACAGCTGCAAACTGTTGCAGCCAAAACATTTTCCCTTCTCCCACACTAGGCAACTAAAATAGGATAAAGAAACACCACATACTGCCTATGTGTTTAACTGGCACTGATCCTAACAAGGAGTATCCAGTGATGGGCAACTGTGATAAGATAAATATAATTATGTAGGAAATTTAATACATGAAATGACTACAAATCCTAGTAAGTCCTGATACAGGTGATATCTCTGAAAACAAAATCCAAGTAAATTTTTAAAAAAATCCAGAGTTATTAATAATACCATAACTTTTGAAACTTCTGAGCCAAGTTGACAGCACCTCAAGCAGGCAGGGCACATGGAAAACTTTAAAAGAAACTGCCATTCCTGAGGATTAACAAAAGTCGTTATGGGTAATATGGAAATCAAATGACTAGCTCACAGAGGCCAATACAGCAGCCAGGTAGGGGTACAGCAAACACAAAGATTCAAAAGGAGACTGAGATAATTAGTCAATCAATCAATGGTATTCATTGTGCACTGTCTGCAGACAGCTGTACTAAGCTCTTGGGAAAATATAATTCAACAGCGTTGGCGGACATGATGCCTGCCTTCAAGGAGCTTAAAGTCTAGTGGGGGAGACAAACAAAATAAATTATAAATTATATATATACACACACACACACACACATATATATATATAATATAAATAAATAAACTATAGGTAGGTGAAGCGGCAAAGTATGAAGATGTGTGCATAAGATGCAGTAGTCAAGGCACGCAGGATACAAGATTACTATTAATCTTAATACCAATATTATTAATATTACCAATATTATTAATATTAATTATTAATATTAATACCAGTATTGTTAATTAGAGAAGCAGCGTGGCTCAGTGGAAAGAGCCCGGGCTTTGGAGTCAGGGGTCATGGGTTCAAATTCCGGCTCTGCCAATTGTCAGCTGTGTGACTTTGGGCAAGTCACTTAACTTCTCTGTGCCTCAGTGACCTCATCTGTAAAATGGGGATTAAGACTGTGAGCCCCCTGAGGGATAACCTAATCGCCTTGTAACTTCCCCGGCGCTTAGAACAGTGCTTTGCACGTAGTAAGTGCTTAATAAATGCCATCATTATTATTATTATTATTACTAGGGACAAGAAAAAAAGGCAGATTCAGAGAAACTCAGTGCTGAGTTTCCCCATATTCCATTACAGTCCCTCCATCTGAAGAAATGATGTGCTGAGTTGAAAGATGTCATAAAGCTGGGCAGCTTTATCATCTTCCAAGGCTAACAACAGCCCTAAGGAAAGAGCAGCTGGCTGAGTTTCTGTCTCGAGGAAAGCACAGAAAGGTAGGGGTGAAAGAATTCTGGGTTCCTCATCATGAAAGGAATAGACTCACTGAAGGCTAGACTGTACCTCTCACGTCTTCTCCAATTCACCTACAGTCCACTGGAAATCTCAGAAGGCATCAAACCACTTTAACCCCTTGCTGGCCTAAGAATCATGGGATGAGCTTACTTCCATTCAAGATAGAACTGTAAGCTCCTTGAGGGCAGGGACACATCTATTAACTCTCTATCCTCTTCCAAGTGCTTAGTACAGTCCTTTGCACAGAGTAGGTGCTCAATAAATATTATGGATTGATAGACGCAGCCAGCAGGTGAGGTTTTTTCAAGCTAGACTATTTTTTTATAGCTTGTGTAAAGCTTATTAAGAATATGAGAGATGGGGGAAAGAGCTCATAATGGTGGTATTTGTTAAGCACTTAGTATATGTCAATCATTGCACTAAGCACTAGGGTAGACACTAGACAATCAGGTGAGACACAGTCCTTGTCCTACATGGGATTTACATTTTAAGTACAATAGAGAACAGACACCAGTCAATCAGTGTTATTTATTGAGTGCTTATTATTATATGCAGAACACTGTACTAAGCACTAAGAAGAATATCAAATCCCCATTTTATAGATGAGGAAACCAAGGCACAGCAAAGTTAAAGGACTTGCCCAAGGTCACCCAGCAGGCAAGGGGCAGAGTCCGGATAATAATAATACGTGTAGTATTTGTTAAGTGTTTACTCTGTGACCAGCACTATACTAAGCAATGGCATAACTTTAACTTACAAGCCTACCCCAGAATCTAGTACAATGCTTGGAACATAGTACCAACCAATTAATAGTATTTACTGAGCACTTAGGTGTGCAGTGCACTGTGGTAAGCATTTAGATCACTGCATCAGCCTCCTCTCTGATCTCCCATCCTCCTGTCTCTCCCCGCTTCAGTCTATACTTCACTCTGCTGCCCGGATTATCTTGGTACAAAAACGCTCTGGGCATGTCACACCCCTCCTCAAAAATCTCTAGTGGTTTCCTGTCAACCTACGAATCAAGCAAAAACTCCTCACTCTCGGCTTCAAGGCTGTCCATCACCTCGCCCCCTCCCACCTCACCTCCCTTCTCTCCTTCTGCAGCCCAGCCTGCACCCTCTGCTCCTCTGCCGCTAACCTCCTCACTGTGCCTCGTTCTCACCTGTCCCGCTGTCGATCCCCAGCTCACGTCCTTCCCCTGGCCTGGAATGCCCTCCCTCCACACAACCACCAAACTAGCTCTCTTCCTCCCTTCAAAGCCCTACTGAGAGCTCACCTCCTCCAGGAGGCCTTCCCAAACTGGGCCCCATTTTTCCTCTCCTCCTCCCCATCCCCCTACCTCCTTCCCCTCCCCACAGCACTTTATATTTTTGTACAAATGTATTACTCCATTTTACTAGTACATATTTACTATTCTGTTTATTTTGTTAATGACTCTGACACCGGTCTACATGTTTTGTTTTGTTGTCTGTCTCCCCATTCTAGACTGTGAGCCCGTTGTTGGGTAGGGACCATCTCTATATGTTGCGAACCTGTACTTCCCAAGCACTTAGTACAGTGCTCTGCACACAGTAAGCACTCAATAAATATGATTGAATGAATGAATGAATTTAGGAGAGTACCATGTAACAGTTGGTAGACACGTTCCCTGCCCACAATGAGCTTACAGTCTAGAAGTTAAGTGCTTAAAAAACACCATAAGTATTATCTATTTATTTTACTTGTACATACTTACTATTCTATTTATTTTATTTTGCTAATATGTGTTGTTTTGTTGTCTGTCTCCCCCTTCTAGACTGTGAGCCCGCTGTTGGGTAGGGACCGTCTCTATAGGTTGCCAACTTGTACTTCCCTAACGCTTATTACAGTGCTCTGCACACAGTAAGCTCTCAATAAATACGATTGAATGAATGAACGAATTATTGCTATTATCTGCCCCAGCACTAGTACAATGCTTAGCATATAGTAAGTGCTTAACAAATGCCACCACCATCATGATCATCATTGATAGTAATGGGGTTTTATCTTTGAATTCCATTTCTCCCACCACTTCTCTCGACCTTAGAATTTAAATCGAGGAAACAAATACATCATGAAACATACAGTTACATTTTATAATGGTTTATGACCTGAGAATCCCAAGGAAAACGATCCTGACTTTATTAAAGAATGTTTCTCTTGCATTTTAAGTCTTCCCACACAGCTGGGAACACAAAGGTTTAGCTTGAATAAGCTAAACAAGAAGTTAAAATGGTGTCTCTTGGAGAAGGCATGAAAAATTGAAGATTTAAATTTCAATTCAGGCTAAAAAACCCTTCTTTTTGCTTTGTATAACACATAAAACATCCCACCTAACATAAAGATTCTATCACTCTTTCAAAGAATGCATGTCAAGGCTAAGTTACATCAGGATGCAATTTGCTCCAAGTTAAGAATACAGAAATAACTTGAAAAAAGAAACAGTATGGGAGACCATTTTATGGAAACATGTTAAAAACTTCCAAAAAATATAAAATATAAATGAAAGCTTTGAGCCTAGAAATATTTCTTCTGTCCCCATTTTTCTTTATTCCTTAATTTCTAGCATTCAAACAATGCTGTAGTGTTAAACACTGAACCCAATTCTACGTCATAACAGCTGCCTAATTGGTCATTCATTCATTCAGTCGCATTTATCAATCAATCAATCGTATTTATTGAGCGCTTACTGTGTGCACAGCACTGTACTAAGCACTGGGGAAGTACAAGTTGGCAACATATACAGACAGTCCCTACCCAACAGTGGGCTCACAGACTAGAAGGGGGAGACAGATAACAAAACAAAACATATTAACAAAATAAAATAAATAGAATAGTAAATATATATATAAATATATATATATTACTCTATTTTACTTGTACATATTTACTATTCTATTTATTTTATTTATTTATATTCTATTTATTTTATATTTATTTATTTTGTATATATATATATATATATATATATATATATATACAAAATAAATAAATATAAAATAAATATATTTTAAATATATAATATAATATAAATATATATATATATGCAGGTGCTGTGGGGAAGGGAAGGAGGTAAGGCGGGGGGGGATGGGGAGGAGGGGGAGAGGAAGGAGGGGGCTCAGTCTGGGAAGGCCTCCTGGAGGAGGTGAGCTCTCAGTGGGACTTTGAAGGGAGGAAGAGAGCTAGCTTGGCAGATGTGCGGAGGGACGGCATTCCAGGCCAGGGGTGGATGTGGGCCGGGGGTCGATGGTGAGACAGGTGAGAATGAGGCACAGTGAGGAGGTTACCGGCAGAGGAGCGGAGCGTGCAGGCTGGGCCGTAGAAGGAGAGAAGGCAGGTGAAGTAGGAGGGGGTGAGGTGATGGAGAGCCTTGAAGTTGAGAGTGAGGAGTTTTTGCCTGATGCGTAGGTTGATTGGTAGCCACTGGAGATTTTTGAGGAGGGGAGTAACATGCCCAGAGCGTTTCTGCACAAAGATGATCCAGGCAGCAGCGTGAAGTATAGACTGAAGTGGGGAGAGACAGGAGGATGGGGGCTCAGAGAGGAGGCTGATGCAGTAATCCAGTCGGGATAGGATGAGAGATTGAACCAGCAGAAAGACTAGTCAAATTCACATATCTACCCTGGGGCAATCACAGTGTCACACTGTGATTGTCTGGAGATAATGTTCAATTTGCTTTGCCCTACATTTCTGCTTACACTCTGAAATACTATTTAATCACCATTTAATTATATTTAAACCACCTTAGTTTCTCCTTTTCTGTATTATGTCTTTTATTTCTGAATTTAATTTTTTAATTAAAATTCTGTTGTTCTACCCATCTTTCTAGTGAGTCTGACTTTAAATATCTCCTTTCATAACCTATCCTTCAGCAGCTCATCCCAACCACCTCAGCATCTCTGCATTCACAGCCACCAGTAGCCCATAATCAAGTTAGGTTCTGTTATTTGTGCATCTTTTCATTCACTTAATCATTTTTTCATTCTCTTCTAATAGTTAGCTGTACCTCTTTTCCCTCCCATCAGTAAATAATTGGAAGCTCCAGTTTCTTGCGGGCAGTTATGGTGGATTTTACATAGATTGCACCCTCTGGAATGTTTAGTACATTGGTCCCTCCACCTGCAACCCTAGCCCCATTCCTTCACACTTTATCAAAACAATTATAACCCCCCTGACCTTGATCTTCATCCATTCATTTTCCAATGACTCCTTTCCCACTGCTTCAAATATGCTCACGTATCCCCTAGCCTAAACAGCATTCCCTGTCCTCTATCCTAAGAAAGTCCTCCCTTGACCCTCACCCCCACCAACACACACTGGCTTCCTCCAGTTATCACCAAATCACCCTCCTCTCCAAACCCCATAAGTTAGTCATCTATGCTTGCTGCCTCCACTTCCTCTTCTCCAAGTCTCTACTTGATGCCCTTCAATTTGACTTCTATTCAGTCATATATATTGAGCACTTACTATGTGCAGAACACTGTACTAAGTGCTTGGGAGAGTATAATATAGCAATATAACAGAGTTGGTAGACACATTCCCTGCTCACAACAGGCTTACAGTCTTAAAGTCTATTCCCTTCACTCCAAGGAAAATGACCTCCCTCTTGCCACATTCAATGGGTTCTACACCATCCTAACCCTCCTTGACACAATCTGAACACTCTGCTCCTCTAAAGCCAACCTATTTTCTCTATACCTCTATCATCATCAATTGTATTTATTGAGTGCTTACTGTGTGCAGAGCACCGTACGAAGCGCTTGGGAAGTACAAGTTGGCAACATATAGAGACAGTCCCTACCCAACAGTAGGCTCACAGTCTAAAAGTATACAGTACTGTATAAAGTATACAGTACACAGTATAAAGTCTCTCTTGCTACTGATCCTTTGCCCATGTACTCCCTAATATACAACAGACCACCATTCTCTTCTCCTTCAAAGCCTTGTTCATTCATTCAATTGTATTTATTGAGTACTTACTGTGTGCAGAGCACTGTACTAAGTGCTTGGAAAGTACAAGTCAGCAACGTATAAAGTCCCTACTCAACAACAGGCTCACTTGTTAAAATCACATCTCCTCCAAGAGGTCTCTCCCAACTAAGCCCTCATTTCCCCTACTCCCTCTCCCTTCTACATTACTTCTGCACTTGGATCTATACCTTTTAATCACTTATGGACATATGCATAATTTATTTTAATGTCTATCTCCTTCTCTAGACTTATAAGCTCCTGGTGGGCAGGGAACATATCTACAAACTCTGTTGTACTGTATTCTCCCAAGTGTTTAGTACAGTACTCTGTACATAATAAATGCTCAATATATTCATTCATTCATTCAATTGTATTTATTGAGCGCTTACTGTGTGCAGAGCACTGTACTAAGCGCTTGAAAAGTACAAGTCAGCAACATATAAAGTCCCTACTCAACAACGGGCTCACTTGTTAAAATCACATCTCCTCCAAGAGGTCTCTCCCAACTAAGCCCTCATTTCCCCTACTCCCTCTCCCTTCTACATTACTTCTGCACTTGGATCTATACCTTTTAATCACTTATGGACATATGCATAATTTATTTTAATGTTTATCTCCTTCTCTAGACTTATAAGCTCCTGGTGGGCAGGGAACATATCTACAAATTCTGTTGTACTGTATTCTCCCAAGTGCTTAGTACAGTACTCTGTACACAATAAATGCTCAATATATTCATTCATTCATTCAATCGTATTTATTGAGTGCTTACTGTGTGCAGAGCACTGTACTAAGCACTTGGAAAGTACAAGCTGGCAACATATAGCGACAGTTCCTACCCAACAGTGGGCTCACAGTATATAAGGCGGAGACAGAGAACAAAACAAAACATATTAACAAAATAAAATGAACAGAATAAATATGTACAAATACAATAGAGTAATAAATATGTACAAACATATATACATATATACAGGTGCTGTGGGGAGGGGAAGGAGGCAAGGTGGGGGGGATGGGGAGGGGGAAGGGGGAGAGGAAGGAGGGGGCTCAGTCTGGGAAGGCCTCCTGGAGGAGGTGAGCTCTCAGTAGGGCCTTGAAGGGAGGAAGAGAGCTAGCTTGGTGGATGTGCGGAGGGAGGGCATTCCAGGCCAGAGGGATGACGTGGGCTGAGGGTTGACGGCAGGATAGGCGAGAACGAGGCACAGTGAGGAGATTAGCAGCAGAGGAGCAGAGGGTGTGGGCTGGGCTATAGAAGGAGAGAAGGGAGATGAGGCAGGAGGGGGAGAGGTGATGGACAGCCTTGAAGCCGAGGGTGAGGAGCTTTGCCTGATGCGTAGGTTGATAGGTAGCCACTGGAGATTTTTGAGGAGGGGGTATACCACTGAGTGATCATAGATGTTCCATAAATACCCCTGATTGACTGATGTGCTACTATTACCAATAGTCTTATGGTAAATCCATATGCAGATAGGGATGCCACAAGATGCCCTCTCCACACCACACCAAAATCTCCAATATTGGCCCCATTGTTGCCTCATAATCCAGCTCCCATGAAGAGGCAAAGAATAGGGGGAAAGGGGTGTGGACAAAAGAGTGGGAGGTTGGTGCAGAAGGAATCTCCTTCAGCATGTTTTAGAGGAGCAGTCTCTAAAGCTGGACAGGAGTACTGAGGATAGGGAATGAGGCAGAGCTCTCAAAAGATCGCTGGAGTCCTCCGGCAAACAGAAGTGGAAGGGCTCAAAAGATCATTGGAGGCCACTGGTAAGCAGAAGTGAAAGGGCTCTCAAAGGATCATTGGAGGCCACTGGTAAGCAGAAGTGCATGGAACAGAAGAGAGCAGCGTGGCTCCGTGGAAAGAGCACAGGCTTGGGAGTCAGAGGTCGTGGGTTCTAATTCCAGCTCCACCACTTGTCAGCTGTGTGACTTTGGGCAAATCACTTCACTTCTAGGTGCCTCAGTTACCTCATCTGTAAAATGAGGATGAAGACTCTGAGCCCCACGTGGGACAACCTGATCACCTTGTATCCCCCCCACCGCTTGGAACAGTGCTTCACAGGTAGTAAGCGCTTAATAAATGCCATCATCATTATTATTATTATTTTTATTAATTAAGGAACAGGTAATAAGTCAACCATATTTAAAGGGAGCTACAATATAAAAATCCCCACCCTCAGACTGTAAGCCCACTGTGGACAGGGAATGTCTCTCTTCATTGTTGTATTGTCATTTCTAAGTGCTTAGTATAGTGCTCTGCACACAATAAATGCAAGAAAGAGAGAAAGAGAGAGAGAAAGAGAGAGAGAAAGAAAGAAAGAAAGAAAGAAAGAAAGAAAGAAAGAAAGAAAGAAAGAAAGAAAGAAAGAAAGAAGAAGGAAAGAAGGAGAGGAAGAGAGAAAGAGAGAAAGAGAGAAAGAGAGGAAGAAAGGAAGAAAGGAAGAAAGGAAGAAAGAAAGGAAGGAAGGAAGGAAGGAAGAAAGGAAGAAAGAAAGAAAGAAAGGAAGAAAGAAAGGAAGAAAGGAAGAAAGAAAGAAAGAAAGAAAGAAAGAAAGAAAGAAAGAAAGAAAGAAAGAAAGAAAGAAAGAAAGAAAGGGAAAGAAAGAAAGAAAGAAAGAGAAAGAAGGAAGGAAGGACAGACAGACAGACAGAAAGAAAGAAAGAAAGAAAGAAAGAAAGAAAGAAAGAAAGGAAAGGAAGGAAAGGAAGGACAGACAGACAGACAGACAGACAGACAGACAGACAGAAAGAAAGAAAGAAAGAAAGAAAGAAAGAAAGAAAGAAAGAAAGAAAGAAAGAAAGAAAGGGATCTGGCTTCTAATCCCAGCTTGGCCATATGTCTGCTGTGAGGTCTTGGGCAGGTCATTTCACTTCTCTTTGCCTCAGTTACCTCACCTGAAAAACGATGATTAAGACGGTGGGCATCCTGTGGGTCATGGACTGTGTCCAACAATTAGCTTGTATCTACCCAGCACTTTGTAAAGCTCCTGGCAAATAGTAAGTGCTTAACAAATATCATAAATAAAGGGAAGCACAATCTCTGCCCTTGAGGAATACACAATTTCATGAAGGAGACAGAACAAACACAATTAAAGATACATAACACATGGATTAGTCGCATATGAAACAAATATATACTAAACTGAGGTATATGTTAAAGGGCAATTAGAGTGACTATAATTAGATGGAGGCAGTGAGTTTTCAGATGTTTTTGAGAGGGAAGGAACAGGATTTGGCAGAGAACGAAAGGAGAGTAAGCATTCCAGGTGTGCTGGCACGTACAGTGGAAAAGATGTTAAATGAACCGTGTTTCTGAGATGACTGCAAGTTTGGCTGGAGCAGAGTCCAACCTAAGATAGAGAATAATTAAATGAAGATGGACCCAATGGCAGACGGCATTAAAGGAAAACTAAGTTTCTTTACCTCACGGCTTCTGCTTCTAATCCCTACTGGCAGGTCAGAGATCTTCAAAATTATCATTGTCATGGGAGGAATCTGTCATCCAGTCTCCCAACCCGTTGGGTGACCTGGCTAATGAGTCAGGGAGGGTGAGCTGTCCCCAGTTCTGAGCTCTGCTCGAAGTGGACAAGGCTTCAAATCCATGATGGAAGGCAGGAGAATGGAAGAAGAGCTTCAAAACTGCATGTTTAGGAGAGTTTAGGGCCTCAGAGGACCAGAAGCAGTGTGGCCCAGTGGAAACGGCACTGGCCTGGGAGTCAGAGGTCCTGGGTTCTAATCTGACACTACCACTTAACGTCTCCATGCCTCAGTTTCTTCATCTATAAAATGGGATTCAATACCTGTTCTCCCTCCTACTTAGACTGTGAGCCCCATGTGGTGTAGAGACTATGTCAAACTTTATAATTTTGTAACTACTCTAGCACTTAGTACTAGTAGTATTATTATTAATTATTATATCAGCCAGCTTGCTGACCTTCCTGCCTTCTGTCTCTCCCCACTCCAGTCCATACTTCACTCTGCTGCCTGGATCATTTTTATGCAAAGATGTTCAGTTCGTGTTCCTCATTCTTCAAGAACTTCTAGTGGTTGTCCACCCACTGCTGCAAAAAGAAACTCCTTGCCTTCGAGCACTCAATCACCATGCACCCCCCTACCTTATCTCCCTGATTTCCTTCTACAACCCAATCACACACTTCATTCCTCTAATGCCAACCTTCTCACTGTACCTTGATCTTGTCCATCTTGTTGCCAACCTCTCAACCACATCCAGCCTCTGGCCTGAACACCCTCCCTCTTCATGTCTGACAGACACTTATTCTCCCCACATTGAAAGCCTTATTAAAAGCACATCTCTTCCAAGAGGCCTTCCATGATTAAACACTCATTTCCAAGAGAAGCAGTGTGATGTGGTGGATAAAGCACGGACCTGAGAGCCAGAAGGACCTAGGTTCTAATCCCAGCTCTGCCACTTGTCTGCTGTATGACCTTGGGCAAGTTACTTCACTTCCCTGTGCCTCAGTTACCTCATCTGTAAAATAGGGATGAAGAAGATAACCCCCACGTGCTATAGGGACTGTGTCCAACCTGATAACCTTGTATCTACCCCAGTGCTTAGAACAGTGCTTGGCACATAGTAAGCACTTAAGCATCATTATAATAATTATCTCTTTTTTAATGGCATTTATTAAGTGCTTACTATCTGCAAAGCACTGTTCTAAGTGCTCCATTCTCCTAGTCCCCTCTGTGTCACCTTTGCACTTGGATTTGATCCCTCTATTGACCCCTCCCTCAGCCCCACAGTACATACATAATGATGGCATTTATTAAGCGCTTACTATGTGCAAAGCACTCTTCTAAGCACTGGGGAGGTTACAAGGTGATCAGGTTGTCCCACGGGGGGGCTCACAGCCTTAATCCCCATTTTACAGATGAGGTAACTGAGGCCCAGAGAAGTGAAGTGACTTGCCCAAAGTCACACAGCTGGCAATTGGTGGAGCCGGGATTTGAACCCATGACCTCTGACTCCAGAGCCCGTACTCTTTCCACTGAGTCACGCTGCTTCTCTACATACCACATATGTACCACATACACACCACATATATACCAGCAATTTATTTATTTATATTAATGTCTGTCTCCCACTCTATCATCGTTCGTATTTATTGAGCGCTTACTGTGTGCAGAGCACTGTACTAAGCGCTTGGGAAGTACAAGTTGGCAACATATAGAGACAGTCCCTACCCAACAGTGGGCTCACAGTCTAAAAGTCTAGACTGTAAGCTCATTGTGGGCAGGGAACGTTTCTACCAATTCTGTTACAGTGTACTCTCCCAAGTTCTTAGTACAGTAGTCTTTACACAGTAAACACTCAATACATATGATTGATCTTTTTATAGACTTTGTTAAACACTTAATATTGTCTGGGCACTGTACTAAACACTGGGGTAGATACAAGTTAATCAGGTTGGACACAATCTTTGTCCCCCATGGGGCTCACAGTTTTAATCCCCATTTTACAGATGAAGGAACTGAGGCAGACAGAAG
Source organism: Tachyglossus aculeatus (assembly GCF_015852505.1). Lineage (NCBI taxonomy): Eukaryota > Metazoa > Chordata > Mammalia > Monotremata > Tachyglossidae > Tachyglossus > Tachyglossus aculeatus. The sequence continues at coordinate 73,150,529 of NC_052067.1, forward strand.
TTAAAATCAGGGTCACATAGCAGACAAGTGGTGGAACTGGGACTGGCATCTAAGTCTTTCTGACTCCCAAGCCCATGCTGTATCCACTAGGCAACAATGCTTTTTCATTGGTTGATTATATATTATATTGATAATAATTAGTCTAGTCTTCAAATCTGAGCTGTTTAGACTTTGAGCACTTCACAGAATCTTGCAGCACAAAAAAAACAGGATGATCTGGAAAAACCGGGACACTTGGTCACCAATTTGAGGCTTGTGGTTTGATCTGATGGGTAGCTACTTTAGGCTGCTGAGACAGGAAGCAACACAATTAGGGCTGATTCAAGGAAGATGATTTTTGCTGCTCTTTACTAAATGAATCGCAGCATTCTCCCCAATCCACTCCCTTTCAGCATAGATCTGAATCCAAAAAGCATAACTGAAGCTCAGAAGAGGATTGTGGAGTGTAGTTGCTTACAGTTAATGTGTGTTAATGAGCAAGTAGGATTGTGTTCATGGAGGGTGATGAAGAAACATCAGAGTGTGAGGGGAAAAAGTTGAGAGTGAGAAGACAGAAAAAAGGGAGAGATATTAAAAATTCATTCTTTGTCTTGTACTTAATAATAACAATAATTATATCCACTGAGTGCTTACTATGTGTCAAGCACTGCTCTAAACACTGGGATAGATAATTCCGGCTCTGCCACTTGTCTGTGGTGTGGCCTTAGGCATGCCACTTCACTTCTCTGGGCCTCGATTACCTCATCTGTAAAATGGGGATTAAGACTGTGAGCTCCATGTGGGACAGGGACCGTACCCAACTTGATTTGCTTGTATCCACCCCAGTGCTTAGTACAGTACCTGGCACATAGTAAGCACTTCATAAATACCACAATTAATAATGATAATAATAATGGTATTTGTTAAGCACTTACTATGCACGAAACACTGTTCTAAGCGCTGGGGGAGATACAAGGTGATCAGGTTGTCCCACGTGGGGCTTACATTCAGATTGGACACAATCCCAGTCCCACATGGGGCTCAGAGTCTAAGTAGGAGAGGGAATGAATACTGAATCCCCATTTTACAGTTTAGGAAACTGAATCACAAAGAAGTTAGGGGACTTGCCCAAGGTCACACAGCAGACAAGTGGAGGAGCTGATTAGAATCCAAGTTCTGTGATTCCCAGGCCTGTGCTCTTTCCACTAGACCATGCCCTGTTTCCCATGCCCTGTTCCCTGAGTAAAAGTCACTAACATTACATAATAATAGTAATCCGTACCATGAATGTATATAGTAGTTATTATTTTCCATAGCACCTTGCCCAGTGCCCTCACCACTGTCCATGTTGATTCTTATCGATGATAAATAGTCCTAAACTGGTCCTTTAGTCAGTTAATGTATTTATTGAGTGCTTACTGTGTGTAGAACATTGTACTAAGCATTTGGGAGAGTACAATATAACAGTTGCTAGGCATGTTGTTTGGAGTCTAGAGGGGAAGACAGACATTGGTAATATATTAAATTACAGGTATGTACATAAGTGCTATTGGGATGAGGAAGGGGTGAATAAATGGTGTGAATACTAGTGCAGGAGTAACAAAGAAGGGAGTGGGAGAAGAGGAAATGAGGGCTTAGAAAGGAAGGGCCTTAAAATGCTTTGTATGAGTTTATTTTCAAAAATTCCCTCTCATTTCTTAATTTCATGTCACCTTGGGCGTCAGATATGTGCCTAAGTCACTCTATCATTATGTCACATTGGGAATAATAATTTAACTTATCATTATGCAAAATAAGACAGTTATTAAAAATTATAATTAGCAGCAAATAACCCCACTTATAGTTAAATGGTAGACAAAGTAGCTGTCAAAGGTTCTGTTTATTTTCCCAAATTGCTCCCCATGCTATCTAAAAATGTATAAACTATATAACTATAAACAAATAAATACATCTGTATATATAAAGTATCAAATACTGTACTAGGCAAATTCAAAATTTCAATGAATATTTGTTGCTGATAAACTGGAAGTGGTACTGTATCAACAAAGAGAAAATAAAAATGATTCAGCATATGGCATGGAAACAATACTTTGCATTCATGGAATATCAGACCTTCTGGAAAAATAAATCAGGCTTTTTTATTATTATAGACACAGATAACATAAGAAATTCCCATTCATTATCTCTTATATGTTAAGAAATTCTTCCTTGTGACCAAACTGAACAGCTACTCAATTTTTCTTTAATAAAACTACAACTGTAACATTTTAAGTTAATTCTGGTACCACATTATCTTCCTAGGCAGATAAAGTAAGCACTCAATAAAAACGAATGAATGAATGAATGAATGAATGAATGAAATCCCATTCACGAAGACATCAACAGGCATGCATATGTGAGCAACAGGTAAATTGGAGCAAAGGTAGAGGTTTAATATTAAAAGCAGTCAATAGAGAGCATGAATACAGGACTGTATCCTTCCTGTGCTGTTTCTTACAAAGTGTACCGCTCATAATTATAACCAAGATAGTTGGCTGCCAGGATAGTTTTTCTGACAAATAATGCTTTTCCTCAATGGTTCCAAGACAGGAATGTGTTACTTTTTTATTTTGTACTTCCCAAGGCCCTAGAACAATATACTACACCAAATGGGTGTCCCCAAAATACTGTTGCTATTACTACTACTACAAATAATAATGATGGCATTTGTTAAATGTTTACTACATGCCAGGCACTGTACTAAGTGCTGGGGTAGATACAAGCAAATTGGGTCGGACTCAGTCCTTGTCCCACATAGGGCTCACAGTCTCGTTCCTCATTTTACAGATGTGGTAACTGAGATACAGAGAAGTGAAGTAACTTTCCCAAGGCCACAAAGCAGAAAAGTGGTAGAGCCAGGATTAGAACCCGGCCCGTGTTCTATCTACTACGCCATGCTATTTCTCACTACACCATACTACTACTACTGTAGCAAAATAACAGCAGGAGCAGAGGTTGCTGCAATAGCAGCTGCTGCCTCCACCTTGAAGACAGGGACCCTCTCCCCAAGCTCCATCTAGCTTTAAGAGGATGAGAGGATCTTAACATTATTACAACCAGACCCATCTCTTTCTTAGCCCAGCTGACACAGCAAACATTAAAGGACCAAGAAGGGACAAAAACTTATTTTCCTGAATCAACCTCTGTTTCACAACAATCTCTCCGCAAACCGCACGGGTTTCTCAGCCTAGAACTCCACAGTTTCTCTTCAGCAGCCTTCTACTATATCCCCAACCAAGGCTGCAAAAGCTCCTGCTCTCAGTAGGTGGGGAGGGCAGGGGGAGAATTGGGGCAAGCATTACAGACTGTATCTGTAGCATAGTAGCCTGTGTCTTGACCTCTTCTATCATCCAGTTTAGCTATTTTCTGATTCTCAAGACTCCTTCCTCTTGTGCCTGGATTGTTCTCAAATCTTTTGGTTCCACCTGTCATGTTCTTCAGTCCCTAATTTACCTCAGCTCTGTTCCTATCCCTGTTCCTACTTGTCACCCACTTACCATGGCCACCCCGCCTGCTCGGCTTCTGTTCACCCATATTGTCCCCACTTGGTCCAGTCTCATCTCCACCCCCCTCCTTTCTCTCCCCCCCACCACCCGCCTTACCTCCTTCCCCCCCCCACAGCACCTGTATATATGTATAAATGTTTGTATGTATTTATTACTCTATTTTATTTGTACATATGTATTCTATTTATTTTGTTAATATGTTTTGTTTTCTGTCTCCCCCTTCTAGACTGTGAGCCTGCTGTTGGGTAGGGACCGTCTCTATATGTTGCCAACTTTACTTCCCAAGCGCTTAGTACAGTGTTCTGCCCACAGTAAGCGCTCAATAAATACGATTGAATGAATGAATGAATGAATCTAAAACTGGTTTGGCTTCTGTTCCAGAAAAAGCATCTCAATTAGGGCAGCGCAGCCCAGCCCAAAGCAGGTGCACCCTCAGCTCCTTCCACTTTCCCAGTCTCCCCAAGAGCTGCCAGTACCTCCCACCATCCAACCCAGGTGACGGTGGCCAGAATTCTTGCTCAAGAGTTTTCCACTTCTAATTCTGGACTACCACTTCCTCTGCTCTTGCTACCCAGGTTTCCCTTTACTCTTCACCAAGCACAAACAGATTTAATTACTATTAGCTCTGCTCCTCCTCGATTAACAGAAGTAGAGGAATCTATAATTAATAAAAAAACTAAGAATAGGAAGCAAGCATGGCCTTGGAGTCAGAATACTGGAGCTCAACTCCTGGCTCCACGACTTGCCTTCTGTGTGACCTTGAACAAATCACTTAACTTTTCTAAGTCTCGGTAACTGCCTCTGTAAAATGAGAATTCAATACCCATGCTCCCGGCTATTTAGACTGTGTGCCCCAGGTGGGAAAGGAACTGTGTCCAACCTGAATATCCTGAATCTTTCCCAGCACTTGGTAGAATGCCTGGCATATAGTAAGTTCTTAAGAAGTGCCATTAAAAACAAAACAAACAAAAACTTATTTAACTTGTGACTCGAACTTGGGAGACATATTCACCGCTAGACATCATTCCTAGAATGATGTAGGTATCAAGAACTAGTTCAAAAGGTTTTTTTCTTTAAATGACTAAGAATTTCACGGCATATACTTAGAAATATAAAAGATGATACAAGAAATTTAAATAATTTAATCCCCAAGCTTTTTTCCTCTAAAATAAATCATGGCTGTATTAAACTCACAGATGTCTATGTATTATTCATACTCATTCCCTGAAAGGCAGAATGAAAATGATAAAATACAGCTACATTTCAATACACTAATTATTCCTTAGCATCATTTTAAGTGGTTGTAACTTGCTTTTCTCTGACCTTCAGGCTTTCAAGAAAAATAGTAAATTACAATAAATAATTTTTCCAAACATGGTAGCAATAGCATGTGTCTTTCACTACTTATGATTCATTCATCCAGACTCAATCAATTCTATAACTTATGAAATGAATGACTGCAAATAACGTGTACTTCTGGATTAATAATATAATCAAAAAGAAAGTGCTTGAAATTGAAATAACTCCAGAGACCAAAATGCCTAAACAAATTTCTTTGGTTAAGTTATTTAAGGTTTCTTCCATAAGACACCATTAAATCATTAACATTTTCATTTTAAAAATTGCTTCTCTGTAGAATCAGAAGGCAATAGTAGCACAAGCACCCTGCCTGCTGAATTTTGGAAAAAATAGGGGGTTTTGAAATGCATGAAATACATGTTAGTTTACACACAAGCATTATGGTATTCTTTCCATGAGAACACACGAAATGTTTCATTTTAAGAGCAATATTTCCACTGTTTCTTCAAACATTAAAGAACTTAAAATTCATTGGGGCTAAGTTCCTTCATTCTACTACAATGATTAAAGAGGACTAACATCTACTTACTTGATATAATAGGGCACTTTGTTATGTGAAACCGATCTCTGCCACGGAAGCTGGACGGAAGCTGAGGAAACAAATTCCGTAGGTGGTTAGATCTTAAAATCTATGAGCAGCATTTCTCAGAATAGCTGAAGCAGATAAAGTAAGTGAAGCAAGAAACATGATAATTTTCTAGATGGATTTATCAAGTACACAAAATTAGGTGGCAAAAACAACAATACTCTATCAGGGTAGTGTTAAACCTTTATTTATGGCAGAGCAAAAGTTTTGGTAGAGCAAGTTCTCCATTGCTCTCCGGGTGGGGAGAGCAAAACTGGCTGAATAACTGATTTGGTGGGAGGGGAGGGGAGGGGAAAAAACACCAAATTTATCTTATTCCCACCTCTGAACCCTCCTTTGAGTTTTTAATTCCGTCTACACTGGACAAACAGAATGATGTAACTACAAGATGTGAAAACTAATCTGAAGAGTACAGAGTTGTAATGATCCAAGGAAGATAATACTAATTGGACCTTGTGCTTTTGCTCCATATTGTTCAAGGCTGCATGCAAATACCTTTCTGACTGAAGAGCTGTGTCTACATTTTAGAGATGAAAATGCTTAATAATAAAAATTACAGCTTGGGTTTACATTTTCTTTGGGTAGAGTTATATGTCATTTGTTTTCTTCAAAGGGGTTTTGTCAGACCAAGATAATGGAATAAGGCCTTCCAATAATTTTCAAAAATTATTTACATTAAATGAATTATCAGAGCCACATGACATGCATTTTGCAACACCAATCAAGCAATCAATGGTATTTACTAAGCGCTTACTATGTGCCAGGTACTGTACTAAGCGCTGGGGTGGATACAAGCCAATCGGTTTGGACACAGTCCCTGTCCCACGTGGGGCCCACAATTTAAATCCCCATTTTCCAGATGAGAGAACCAAGGCTCAGAGAAGTGAAGTGACTTACCCAAGGTCACAGAGCAGACAAATGGAAGAATCAGGATTAGAACCCATGACCTTCTAACTCCCAGGCCCGTGCTCTATCCACTATGCCATGCTAATTCTCAGAGTTCTGTACTAAGCAATTAACAAGAAAAAATGAAATACAAAGAAAAGGCAGGCTCTCCCCACCTTCAAAGCCTTATTAAGGTTTGTGTCATCTATGCACTTGTATCATTACCTTTGGACACTTGGTATTCACCTCACCCTTGGTCTAGTATTTAAGTGTAGATCTGTAAATCATTTTTTTATATTAACGTCTCTCTCTCCCTCTACACTGTAAGCTCATTGTGGACAGGGAACATGTCTACCAACTCTTGTACTGTAGCCACCAAGGCACTTAGTACAGTGTTCTGCACTTAGTAAGCAATCAATAAGTACAAATAATTAATTGATTTTCATGGGTATCTCCAAGTGTTTTTTTACAGATCAGTAGTTAAATTTTATAAAAAACAGAAATTTTGTACATTTTAGTTTCAATGGTGCTTCATGAAGTCCAAGCATGCAACTCCAAAACATCCTCCACATTTTATTCACCAGGTTTGAGGGAACCCACAAGGTTTTCATGATTATTATTATTATTATTATACTCAAGTGGAATACCAAGTATTAGAATAAAACAGAGATTGCCCCATCACAAACCACACACATGCAGTTCATTTAAACTGACTATAAAATGGATTTTTATGAATTAGTCTGAAAAACTACTGGAACATTTCAGAAAGTAGTGAAAGGAGAAGGGGAGAAATACAGAATGAAAGTCTTAAAGAAGTCATCTCTTTTCCACAGAGGTTCTTGCGGGCAGGGACTGTGTTTGTTGTTGTATTGTACTCTGCAAAGCACTTAGTGCAGTGCTTTGCACACAGTAAGTGCTCAATAAATACTACTGAATGAATTACAGTGACCCTAATTACATTTCCAGTTAGTGATTTAAGCTTTACTTCACTTAGTCATTTATTGTTTTTAATATTTCCTAAGAACTTGGTGGATAAATTTTTAAGAACAAAGCACCAGAAGCAGAGTTTAGGGAAGCAAAGTTTAAGCTATTGATGCAAATACATGGCAAGTCAACCCCTGCCCAATCTATCCCTAAGTAAAGAATATAATCTATACTATTAGAAACAATAAGGAAGGAATGGGAGCACATATTTTAAGAATATTTAAGAGCTACAACAGGGTGAAAAGTATGCATTTCCTATTACATGTGTCATAACAGGAAGTTATCAAGATTTCATTCTGGAAGGACGTGCAATGTTGAAGGTGAGAAGGAAATAAAAGTTTGAAGGGGAATTTAGGAAAAGTGGAATAGAGTGAAAGGTCAAGGAAAAGCCAGAGGATATTAATTATACTGACAAATATTTTTAGTTGCCCATCTCTGGCAAAAATTTAGGATGAAACGACTTGCTCAGGTCACATTCCCTGCCCACAGAAAGCTTAACAGTCTAGAGGGGGAGACAAGAAATTAAAATAAATTACGGATATGTACATAAGTGCATTGAGGCTAAGGGTGGGTGGATATCAAGTGCTTCAATCAATCAATCAATCAATCGTATATATTGAGCGCTTACTGTGTGCAGAGCACTGTACTAAGCGCTTGGGAAGTACAAGTTGGCAACATATAGAGTCAGTCCCTACCCAACAGTGGGCTCACAGTCTTAAAGGGTACAGATTCAAGTGAGAAGCAGTGTGGCCTAACGGATAAGGGTACAGGCCTGGGAATCAGAAGTTCATGGGTTCTAATCCTGCCCCGCCATTTATCTACTATTAACAAAAACACCTAATTTATCTGGGTAAGTGGTTGAAGGTCTGGGAGGAATCTTATTCCCTTAAATAAGATAAACTGAACAAGCAAATTTTATTTATCAGTTTGAAAACATTTTTTTTGAACTTACTGGAAAGAAAGTGCTGAGAAGAAGGTCCGAAGTCTCTATGTGCTTCCTGTAGCTGCTTAAGGCGATCTTCCACGGAAACCTAGGCAAAAACACAACAATTCAATAGCAAAATAATAATAGTTTTAAATTGTGGACTTTTAACAGCAAGTTTTTCAATTCAATTTCTATTGTAGGAAGAATTCATAAAGGCTATTCACACAATCAGGGACAATCTCTTCTAAGCACACGCCTTTCCTCATTAAAGAACATATATGAGATTACACCAAGTACCATAAAAATATGACATCACTGTTCTTTCTTATAGCTAGGCTCTGTCTGATTGGCTTCCATTATAACTCAGCTCCCTGTCCAAAAAATAGCACAATTTCTGCCTTATCATTTGGGAGGCAATTTAACTATTTTTAGCCATTAGGAAGCAATGAGATGAAATAGGTAGGATCTAGGCGTGAGCTAGGAGGTTAGTAACCTAGGTTCTCATCTGGCTTCCATTCCAGGTTCTATGAAGGTAGGATGCAAAAGAGCAAAAGGGCACTATGGGCCTCTAGTTCAGTGCAGGGAGAGATACCCAAAGAAGCATGACTAAATACAGGATACTATAAGTTGAAAATGTAATCATCTGAACCGAGACCCACTTAGAAGATGTCTGGCAAAGCCAGGAAAAAATGTTGAATAAAGCAGCTTAACTAAGAGTAATCTACCAATGCAATGTAACCCCTAAGTATAAAGTGCGCTTATTGGGATTCTAGCCTCTATTTTCAAAGACAACAGAAGTGAGATTTAATGTAATTTGCAAGATTGGCTTAGAAAACACTGCAAAAAGAAGGATCCCTTACCACATAATAAAATAGAAAGATTGTGAAAATCAGGTTAAAAAAATGACAGTTACATTTGCTATTTGAGGTGTTCACTGCTTTTTGTTCCCCAGACAAATTTTAGGACACTTTTTCAGCCCCTTCCTAATAATAATAATAATTATAATAATGATAATACAGATATGTAAATGGTTTACTATTTATATTACTGTCTCCCGCTCTACACTGTAAGCTCATTGTAGGCAGGGAACATGTCTACCAACTCTGTTGAATTGTACTCTCCCAGGCACTTAGTATGGAGCTCTGCACACAACAAGCACTAAATAAACACCACTGATGGATTGATTTCTCCTCTCTGTAATTTACTTTAATGTCTGTCACTTCCTGTAGACTGTAAGCTCTATGTGGGCAAGGATTGTGTCTACCGATTCTAATGCACTGGATTTTCCCAAGTGTTCTGAAAACAGTAAACGCTCAATAAATACCACTACTTGATTGAACAGATATTAAGTCCTACTTTACAGATGAGGAAACTGAAGCATAGCGAAGTTAAGGAACTTGCTCGAATTCACACAACAGCAAGTGGAAGAGCCAGAATTAGAACCCAGGCCCTGTGCCTTCCAGCTCACTAGCTTTTCTGCTTTGAAAATGCAAGAAGGCACTATACTATGTAAGTAATGCAAGTCAATAATAATTTCCCAAGGACAAAGAAATCCAACGGGCATTTTCACTTTCTTTCTCCCCACGTATTTTGTCTATACACTTTTATTCAGTTGGTTCCACTTACTCTATCAGCTTCATGGCTGCCTTCAGAAGGCAGAAACGCTAGAGTGTACGTGCTTCAGTGCCTCACTGGATGAGGCAGCTCTTCTCCAAATTGGCAAACTAAATTATAATCATAAGTGCAACAGAAGTTTAGTTGGCAACAAAAGACACTCCCACTCTAGACGGTAAGCTCATTGTGGACAGTGAGTGTATCTACCAACTTTGCTATAATGAACTCTATCAAGCACTTAGTACAGTGCCCTACACAAAGTCAGCAATCAATAAATAAAATTGATTCAAACACTGCACATCACATGCGAGACCAAAAAAGGAAAGATGTTTTCAAAATGTTAACAACTTTCTCTCCCAAGACAGATTTCCCTACCCTAACCAGCCTGCAGCTTCTCTCTGAACTGTGCTTGTTCCAGGATCAGAGAAAAGACTGATGGAGTACATTTCGTCTTTCAAGTACTGTGTATTCCCTGGCTGCTTATCTTGAAACTGGAGATGATAAAAATGGAATGAGAAGGAAATCTAAATGGAATCAAAGGAAGAGCCACAAAGGCATAGGATTAGGGAAATAAAGAAGGGAAAAAAGCATGCATCTGCACTTTATTGGCTGGACAAAGGCATGACTAGTTGTAAGTTGAAAATCACTGAACACATATGACTGACCCTAAAAATTGTTCTTATTTAGCTTGCAAATTTTCTTGAATTTCATGCACACTTTTAACATTTTTCTAATTACAGAATTTATTTATAATGGAGCAATTTGGAAATTCACAATGCAAAAGGGAAAATTTCCATTTTATTTTTGGGGGGGGCTCATGGTCTCCCTTCTGCTCATATTGGCCTTTGGAGACCCCACATTTCTAGTCCACAAGCTGGCAGTCCTCACAGATCACTTGTTGGGGCAGCTGCCTGCAGCTCCCCAGAGGTCTCCAAACTTCTGTTTTGTAGGGAATATTAGGAAATACCAGTGCTCAGGATGGCCAGATTTTATCTTTCCAATTCTGAATAGCAGCAGGGATAGATGCAGCAACCAAACTGGTCAGGGAAAGAAGACCTACTAAAAAATCACATCTCCCTAAAGAAGTCTTCCCTGACTTATCTCTCATCTCCCCTACTCTTTCTCTGCCTACTTGGTCACCTAGACTTTACCTCCTAATCACCTAGGTATTCACCTGCCCCTTCCCCTACAGGCCTTACATACATCTCTTTATATTGGACTCTTCCAAGTGCTTAGGGCAGTGCTCTGCAAACAGTAAGCACTCAACAAATATGACAGATTGATCGATTGATTTATACTTGGTTGTTACCTGTGATTTACTTTAATATAGAGTAGATTGTAAATTCCTTAAAGACTAGCAGGGATAATGTCTACTAACTCCACTGTACTCTCCCAAGTAACTAGTACCATTCTTCTGAAGAGAGTCAGCTCTCAATAAACACTATTATTCATTTGATTAACCAATTGGAAGGATAAGGGAGGCTGGGAGATAAAGCAAATAATGAGGACGTGTGAGAGAGGGGCTATGGGGAGAATATTAGGCATCCCACCCAGTTAAAGGCCTACGATTCTAAGGCAAAATCTCAGAGGAAAGCTGGTTATACAGATTTTAAATTCTTTCAGAGAACAGGGAAGTATAGACAAAATGGAGTGTGGACTTTAAAACTAGGGTGCATTGACTCATTTGAGTCATTGTTCTAGAAATGTTTCTGCTAGATTTCAAAGGTTTCAATTACTGTGATTTGTTCTATTACTGGTAATTTGGAACAAATTACAAACAAGAGACTATCAAACAAATAGAATGCCAAAAAATGTAATGGTCCTATCTCCTTAGATGGATGTAGTTTCCAAATGGGCTAAAAATGACTACTGAAATAGAGAAAAAGAAAGACAATGCATTTCATTATATTCTGCCAGCATCACTAAACACAACCACTGTTGGAGAAAGAGAAACAAAAGGTCAAAAATTGTTTATGAAAAATGGTGAAAAAAGTCTGCGGAATACTTCTACTCAAAAAAATGGGAATGAATTTGTACCTGCAGAAGTTTCCAACGCATGTTAAGATCATCTAGTTGTCGACACATCTTTAAGGATGGGTGGAGATCAAGTGGAGAAAGCTGACTGGATAAATCATTCATTGTTTTAACCTTTAAATTGATTGGTGCAATCTCTTCTCTGAAGGCCTGGAAGAAAAAGGACATAAATATGCTTATTTATACTGGAATAGAGTCAAGTGAATGCCACACTCTTCTTTGAAAAAAAAAAAAGGTTAGTTGAAAGATAATAAACGGGAGACACCGGGAAACACAGTTTGATTTAAATAAGTAACTTAGTTTTTCTTTAACTAGGGCTGCTTTTCAAACCACTCACAAACAAATATCTTACGCTATTCATTTTTAACACTTCTTAATTAACTCTTCTTTTAACCAACTCATCCCAGTAGTACAGGTTTTTGCTTTAATTCTACATAACCATTCATTTCTCTCCTTTAAATTTTACATAACTCATACCAATCCTTTCAGCTCTCCCCTAATGTCTCAGCCTGAGTTCTTCTTCCAAACTATCTTTCTCATATACCCTTTGGCCACATTTTCCTATATTTGCCATCTATTATCCAGTGTCTTGTTTTCTTCTCTTCTTCATCTATCTTTAAGAAACCATTTAAGTGAATCATCAGGTATGCTTTTAAGTTCTCTACTGTTACACAGTCAATTTTCCCAAAAGTATGCTACTTATATCGAGGCTAACAAAATTATATGAGGAATAGATTTGTGCTTGGGACATTTTAAAATAGGAATGCTACTGTGTTTCAATAGGTCTTTAGAAAGAAAGCACCTGTAATATAAATGCTCTCAACTGCTGCTCTATCCTTCCATTACCAACTGTCCTCACACCAAAATGCTCACTGTTATTAGAATACTGAATTGGTAATGGATTACAACCTGCAACTCCTATGACATGAATTGAACAAATGTGGAATAGATGGGGAATCTAAAGGCCTAGGGGAAAAGGAGGACTTCAACTTTTAATTTAATTTCATATTGAGTTAAAAGCAGGATGGAAAACAGCATCATGAGTCTGAATACTCAGTGGTTGGCTCATCACAGAGGCTGTATTCATTGAGTGCTTACTGTGTGCAAAAACACTGTACTGAGTACTTAGGAGAGTACAATATAACAATAACAGATACATTTACTGCCCACAATGAGCTAACAGTCTAGAAGATGAGCTTACAGTTTATAGTTGTGCCAACAATTTCCCAGCACGCTTTGGAGTGTGCCCTTGTTATGCTTATGGTCCAATTAAACAATCCTCAGGAAACAGATTTGCTTAGCAACTGCTAGCCCATATTTCTATAAATGAAAAACTTTTCTTGGCTAAGACAGTTTTCTTCTAAGTATATAAAATGATTATAAACAGTCAAAAAAAAATACAGCTCAACCAATCAATTAGTCAGTGGTGCCTTATTGAGTGCTTACTATGTGCAGAGCACTGTGTACTAAGTGCTTGGGAGAGTACAATACAAAAAAATTAGCAGACACGATCCCTGCCCATAATGAACTAGCTCTAGGAAGGCTTTCCTCAATATTACTGTGCATTGAGGAGTATTATCAACCATGTTTTATGTGAATTAATTGAGCCTCTGGGCAGTAAAGTGAATTTGTCACACCACATTGGTTTTAAGTACCAGTACCTCAACCCTAAAACCGAGCTGAAATATGTGCCCTCCCACCCCAACAGCCACTTTAGGAAAGTCCAGATTCCTGGGAGTTTCTGCTGGGTTCCAAAGCCAGGATCTTCTGTTACTGGGATCGGCAGGCTGGGGAACTTCTGTCCACTGTAGCCCACATACCTGCACCCTATTGCTGCCACCATCCCTCTGAAACACAGGCATCTCCTTAAATCAGTGGAGGTGGGGTAGGAAGGATACTAGCCGGCCACCCCACTCTCGGGGATGGAGTGACAAGCAGTACCACAGGCAGTCACCAAGATCAGAGATCTCAACAACGTTTAATATAATTCTTAATTTGGGAATAATAAAACTGAATTCTAATTCAAACCTCCTTTGCCTGGCTCTAACACGTCCCCCCACCAGGACCCTAGGTACTTCCCTGTAGGTTTCCTGGAGCTCCTGTGCCACTGGCCTTTTCCTCTCTTCTCTCAGGACATCCCAGCCTCCATTCTTACCTCTCCGAGTCCTTCAGATCTTCAGATGGCAGGGCCACTCTGTGCCATTTCTCCCTGTCATGGGCAGGTACCTCAGCCTTCCAGAGACTCATCTGCTAGATCCCGAACTTCCAGGGAATTCTAACACTCACCCATCGAGGGTCACAGCTTGAACTTCCCGTGTCCTGCTCTCTGAGGCATGTGACTAGCAAACAAATACCTCAAGTCAATCTCTCACAGTAGATGGCTGAGGATTTGTTTCCCCAGCTACCTGGCTCACTCCCTAATTCTTCCCTCTGGTTGGTTAGGCTCCAAATTCTGCCATGTAAGGTATAAATACATGACTCTTCTGGCTTCCTCTTCCCCTTCCTGAGTGTGGGGGCTTGTTGGATGGACCACCATAGGCTCTGGATAGTGAACTGCCTACAGCACACAGGTTTTAAGGAAAGCATCGGTCTAGTTCACAGTAAACAAAGAGAAGAGGAGAAATGGGAATGGAAAAAATGGCTCTAAATTGGGGAAATGATTAGACTACATTCCACGGAGAGCAGGGGGATTCAAAGCCTGTTCTCCCTTCCAACTTAAGCTGTGAGCCCATGTGTTACAGTCCAACCTAATTATCTTGTATCTATCCCAGCATACCTAGTCAAGCACATAGTAAAAGCTAATATCATAATAACTAACATAACTTGGGTCTTGTTTTTATTATACTCTGCCATGCACTTAGTACAATGTTTCACAATCAATCAATGCAATTTACTGAGGGCTGTGTGCAAAGCACTGTACTAAGTGCTTGGGAGATTACAATATAACAGTATTGGTGCACACATTCCCTGCATACAAGAAGCTTACAATCTAGAGGAGAATACAGATATTAATACAAATAAATAAATTACAGATATGTATAGAAGTGCTTGTGGGGCTGAGGGTGGAGTGAATAAAGCATATAAATTCACGCGCAAAGGGATGATGTAGAAGGGAATGGGAAAAGAGGAAATAAAGGCTTAGTCAGGCAAGGCACCTTAGAGGAGATGTGCTTTTAATTTTGAAGGTGGGGACAGTGTTCATAATAATAATGGCATTTGTTAAGCGCTTACTATGTGCGAAGCACTGTTCTAAGCACTGGGGGGGATACAAGGTGATCAGGTTTTCCTACGTGGGGCTTACGGTCTTAAACCCCATTTTACAGATGAGGTAACTGAGGCACAGAGAAGTTAAGTGACTTGCCCAAAGTCACACAGCTGACAAGTGGCAGAGTCAGGATCATCTACTGGATAAGAAGAGGGAAAGCGTTCCAGATCAGAGGAAGCTCATGAACGAGAGATTAAGGACAAATTGAGGGACAGTGAGTAGGTTGGTATTAGAGGAGTGATGCTCAATAAGCACTATCATTCTACTGAAGCAAATTCATCCATATAGAATTTGGAGTTAGACAATTCTCAATTACTGAAGTATTCTGACAGCAACAAAAAAGATGGTGCTTACTGTGGTTTTATCAATATGATCCTGCAGTGAGTCAATGAGTAAGTCTCCCACTGGCTTCCATCCATTCCGCACAGTCTCCGCCTCTTTCATGTCCGCATCGAGGTCATCCATCGCACCCTGCAGGTCCTTAAGTTTCTCCAGGGCCTTGTCCACTTGCTTCTGCCAACTGCTGGAGACAGCATTTAGACTCTCCCACTTGCCTTTCACTTCTGAAGACTGTTGGCGCATGGCTTTAGCAATCTTCTGAGCTTTCTCTTCAGGAGTCAATTCTGAAATTAGAAAGGGTTGGTTGGTTTTTGGCGGGTTGAGAAATAGGAGAGAGGTTGATGCACCTGAGCCCAGTACTCAATCCCAACACTAACTTGTCCAGTCAGGGTCTAGCTACTTAGATTACGCAGGGAGAAAAGGCAGGAGCAACAAGAAAGAGTCCCAAACCAGGACAAAGACAGAAGTGTGAGCAGCTGCTACCTGAACTAGTGGTACAGATGGAACAGGGTGAGGGCCTAATTTTAAGTGAATGATTCAGACAAAAAGCATTTCGCATGGAAAAGATTCCCACTGGGTTTTCAACCCAGCTCCGCCACTTGCCTGCTGTGTGTGACCTGGGGCAAGTCACTTAACTTATCCATGCCTCAGTTTCCACATTTGTAAAGTGGAGATTCAACACCTCTTTTCCCTCCACCATCATTAATACCATTAGCACTCTTCTTTGTGCTGGGATAGATGCAAGTTCACCAGGTTGGACCCACAGTCAAGCTGCATGGCCTAGTTGAGAGAATATTGGCCTGAAAGTCAGAAGGGCCTGAGTTCTAATCCTGGTTCTGCCACTTGTCTTCTCTGTAATCTTGGACAAGGCACTTAACTTCTCTGTGCCTCAGTTTCCTCATCTATAAAATGGGGATTGAGACTGGGAGCCCTACGTGTGGAACAGGGACTGTGTCCCACCCAATTGTCTTGTATCTACCCCATGGCTTAGTAAAGTGCCTGGCACATAGTATGTGCTTAAAAAATACCATTATTATTATTTATTGTTATTATTACTATTATTATGTCTATGAGGAGCAGTATGGTCGAGTGGAGGCCTGGGAATCAGAGGACCTGGGTTCTAAAACTGAATCTGTAACTTGTCTGCTGTGTGACCTTGGGTAAGTCATTTAAGTTCTGTGAGCTTCACTCCTCATCTATAAAATGGGGATTCAATCCTACTTCCTCCTACTCAGACTGTGAGCCCCACAATGGGACAGGGAAGGTGTCCAACCTCATTATCTTCTATCTAACCCAGCACTTAGAAGAGTCCTTAGCCCATAGTAAGCACCTAAAAGTACCATAAAAAAGAAAAAGTCTAAGTCCCCATAGATTGTGAGAAGCAGCATGGCTCAGTGGAAAGAGCACAGGCTTTGGAGTCAGAGGTCATGGTTTCAAAACCCAGTTCCACCAATTGTTAGCTGCGTGACTTTGGGCAAGTCACTTCACTTCTCTGGGCCTCAGTTACCTCATCTGTAAAATGGGGATGAAAACTGTGAGCCCCCATGGGACAACCTGATCACTTCGTAACCTCCCCAGTGCTTAGAACAGTGCTTTGCACATAGTAAGTGCTTAATAAATGCCATCATTATTATTATTGTGAGCCACATATGGGAGAGTGCCACTGTTCAACCTGATTACTTGGTATTAACCCCAGCACTGAGTATAATGCTTGGCACAGAGTAAGCCAAAAATTACAATTATTATTTTATGAGTTATTTTTAGGAACTATATTGCTATAAAAATTAGGAAAACATTACTGAAAATTGCATGGCAGATTACCATATTCCTGATATTCTTTGGTCTTTAAGCTCTACTGCAACATATTTAACTTAAACATAACTTTGGGCAACACATATCAATATTCTAAATAATTCTTTATGTGCATTGTGAAATTCAAATACCATTCAACTGACAATTACATTTGAAAGTAAATAATGAAATCCTCACCACATATTTGAATAATCTTAGAAAATGCAAGTACTCAAAATATCAGGAATGGAAAATGAGATAAGCAGGTACAGCTCTTAACCACATATTTTAGACGAGTATGTTCCTTTCAGTGTTACTCCATAGAACTGACGAGATCACCTTTCATTTTATGAAATTACCTTCTAGATGGGTTACTTCATGAATGATGATGAAGATATTTGTTAAGTGCTTACTATGTACCAACCACTGTTCTAACCACTGGGCTAGATACAAGGTAACCAGGTTGTCCCATGTGGGACTCAAAGTCTTCATCCCCATTTTACAGATGAGGTAACTGAGGCCCAGAGAAGTTAAGTGACTTGCCCAAAGTCACACAGTATGCAAGTGGCAGAGCTGGGATTAGAACCCAGGTTCTCTGATTCCCAGGGCCGATCTCCTTCCACTTCACCACACTGCTTCTCATATTAAAGCTTTAAAGTACTTGCTTAATAAGAGGATGATTTTTTAAAATTCTCTCACTTGTGCTTTTTCCCCCCCAATAATTTCCTCCTGACTTTCTTCCGTGTTTTTATTGATATATGCAAATCACACTTTGGTTATTTATCATTTTGCTATGTGAAATTTTGCTAAAATGCCAACTTCTTTATATTGTTACATCTCTGGACGTAAACAATGACAATTTCTCAAATGAAATACATGGATGCCTCCAAATCATCATCATCAATCATCAATCGTATTTATTGAGTGCTTACTATGTGCAGAGCACTGTACTAAGCGCTTGGGAAGTACAAATTGGCAACATATAGAGACAGTCCCTACCCAACAGTGGGCTCACAGTCTAAAAGGGGGAGACAGAGAACAAAACCAAACATACTAACAAAATAAAATAAGTAGAATAGATATGTACAAGTAAAATAAATAGAGTAATAAATATGTACAAACATATATACATATATACAGGTGCAAGTATCCTGCAAGACAGAAAGGGTTACATAGCAACTTTTCCCCCTGTGATAATAATTACCTGGGCATAGTGCTGAACCATCTGGCCTTAGAAAGACAGATTATTAGTCTATAGTTTCTTGGATAAAATTCACTGAATAATGTACAGTGATTCTCTTAGGTCATGAAACACTTTCAAAGCCAGTAATAAAACATGCTGGCATGAAGAAACACATCTCCTTTCTAAGACAAAACACTGTTCATTGGCCTCTACTTTTTTGTCTTCACTTAATATGAAATCTTTTGAGTGATACTGCTTTGTGTAGTTGGTACTGCATTATCTACACTCCAGAAGCTGTTAAGATGGAACAGCATACTATTCAAGAGACCATCTGTTTATACTCACTGAACATTTGTGAAAGAGAAGAAACATCACCACCATGACTCTACTTTTATGGTGAAAATCAGTTTCGAACAGCCCCTTAAGGGAATACTAAATATGGAAATAATGAAATAAAATTTCTAAATGTTATTGTGAATTTGCCACAAGAAGTACTTTACTCAGCTTAGTCTTATGGATATTTCTGTAGAAAGAGAAATGCTTTTAATAGGAAATTAAATATATGAGTTCTACAGGATAATGCAGCAACAAGCTTCTTCCCAAAAAATGATTTAAAATGGAGGGATTGTTTTGGGGTTTTTTTTGGCGGTGAGGGGGCAGTGGGTTAAATGGTATTTGTTATGCACTTATTATGTGCACTTATTGTACTGTCAGGGTAGGTACAAGATTGAACACAGTCCATTTCCCACAAGGGGCTCCCAATCTTACTCCCCATTTTACAAATGAGGTAACTGAGGCACAGAGAATTTAAGTGACTTGCCCAAGGTCACCCAGCAGACAAATGGCAGAGGCAGTGGGAAGAGAAGTGTTTGCCTTAGAGTAAGCTGTTGATCCTGTCTTCTCAATGCCACACCTCTCTAGGAGTAGTAGCACGTATTATCATCATCATCAATCGTATTTATTGAGCGCTTACTGTGTGCAGAGCACTGTACTAAGCGCTTGGGAAGTACAAATTGGGAACATATAGAGACAGTCCCTACCCAACAGTGGGCTCACAGTCTAAAAGTATTACTGTGGAATTCATAATTGGATAGACTTTGATTACATCTTCCCCAAATCCTGGTTTTGCCACTTTACTGCAGTGTGACCTTGGGCAAGTCACTTAACTTCTCTGTGCCTCACTTACCTCATATATAAAATGGGGATTAAGACTGTGAGCCCTATGTGGGACAGAGACTGTGTCCAACCTTATCTTGCATTTACCCCAGCACTTAGTACAGTATCTGGCATATAGTAAATACTTAACAAATACCACATAAAAGGTTTTCAATTAACATTTCAATCAATGGTACCTACTTAGCACTTAATGTATGCAAAGCATGGTACTAAGCACTTGGGAGACAATCATACAAAGAAGAGATGGCAGAAACACTCCCTGTCCAGAAGGAGTTTACAGTCTAGGGGGGAAGAGCCTTAGGTTTTACAGCTAAACTCTTACATAAATTCCACAACTATCCTGTGGATACTCACTGCTCTTGGTTCTACTCCCTCCAGCTATATTACAGACCTGCCAAGATGCATCAACCAAAACCTCTTGCAAAATTCCACTCCCTAAGCACTTGAACACAAAGTTCACTACAGCAGTTTTTTGTTTCACTGGAGTAAAAAAGTAAGGAAAAGGAATCTCTGACAATTCTTCATCAGAAGCAGGAAGCAACATGCCAGATGATATTACAACACGTGCATGTAAATTATGCCATCTTTTTAAAGGTACAAATATGATTTATGAAGGGATTTGTAACAGTAATTAGGGGGCACAGCAGATGGTGAGTGCTTAGTTTAAAATGATGTGACCACTAAAATAACCTATGCTATCAAGTAATTGTTCACTCAAACTATGGATCTGTTTAATAGGAATTCCGAACTATTATTCACATCATAAAGATGAACAATTTTTAGAAAATGTTAAATGCCTTGCTGTATCTGCTGGCTGAGAGCAGTCTACTTTATTTTGTTTATTCAATTTTATTAAACAGAAGCCATGTACTAAATTACAGACAGGGTGGTTTACTCTTCTGGAAGACTACATTTTTAATCTATGGTAAAGAACCCAAGGGATGGTAAATAATATCTTCTTTTCTGTCCTTTTCATGCACTATAATCTCACTGATAATTTGTGAATTGGATAAGTTAATTGTAGTAACGCCCTTGACTGAAAAATCTGAAAGCAATTAATTATATGCTATATTTTCAAACTAAAAGCTACGTAATATGAATATTTTGCAAATGCCTTGGGCTGGGATGCTAGAAAATACATCAACTGAGAGGATGCTCTAGTAGGTTCACTCTCTTTTCTTTCAACCAGTGAAGCAGCATGGCCTAGTGGATAAATTATGGGCCTTGGAGTCAGAAGGACCTGGGTTCTAACCCTGGCTCTGCCACCCGTCTTCTGTGTTACACTGGGCAAGACACTTACCTTGCCCCAGGTACCTCATCTGTAAAATGGGGATTAAGATTGTGATCCCCATATGGGACAGGGACGGTTGTCCAAACTGATTAATTTGTTTCTACTCCATGACTTAGAAGAGTGCTAAGCGCTAACAAGTACCATAATTATTATTTTATTATTGTCTCCTTATTTATGTTACCATGGTTCATTTTGGGGGCTTCAACTATAGTTCAAGCATTGTCCAGCTTGGGCGGGGCTGGGGGGCGGTGGTTGGTTCAAACTCATCTGAGTTTTTATTATTGATTTATTTATCTCAATAAATACGATTGATGATGATGATGATCTGAGGGATACCTAGGACTCTTATGAGCACATCATTAACTTTTCCTATACTAACTCAGTTTCGCAAGTACAAATCATTGGGTTGACTAAGGAAACCACAGGAGATGGCACAAGTTAATGACAATACCAACTGGTACCGAGTCAGTGGTCTGGGCCAGTCCTTTGACCCACGAAGCAATAACTCCGGCAGCAGAATCAGGAAAAGCAGGAAAAGGAACAGAATCAATCAATCAATCAATCAATCGTATTTATTGAGCGCTTGCTGTGTGCAGAGCACTGTACTAAGCACTTGGGAAGTATAAGTTGGCAACATATAGAGACAGTCTCTACCCAACAGTGGGCTCACAGTCTAGAAGGCGGGGTAGGGGGAGAGCACACAAAAGTTCAGTCTGGTGCTTTCTTTACCTGCACCTGATCTCAAATAAAATCAATCAAGTTTACTGTATTTATTGAGCATTTACTGTGTGTACAGCACTGTACTAAGCACTTGGGAAATACAATAAAACAGAGTTGGTAGACACATTCCCTGCACACAGTGATTTTACAGTCTAGAGGTTTGTCAATGCACAACACAGTCTCTTATCTCTCATGTTCTTCCTCCAGGGTCCTTCATTCTTGCCTCCTCTCTGCCATGTTTGCAGCACTCTCTTCCCCAAAGGTCTGAACTCCTTACCTCTAAATCCATGACATAACCACATGTTATCCTACCAAGTTATAAAGTCTCTCCCCCCCTATTTTCATAGAAGCAGACAGCGTGGGTCAAAGGGAAGGAGAGAGAAGTGCTTTAAAGTAAGAAGAGCCAGGCCCTGGGCTACATTTGAGAAGCAGCGTAGCTTAGTGGAAAGAGCCCGAGCTTGGGAGTCAGCGGTCATGGGTTCTAATCCCGACTCTGCCACTTGTCAACTGTGTGACTTTGGGAAGTCGCTTAACTTCTCTTTGCCTCAGTTACCTCATCTGTAAAATGGGGATTAAGACTGTGAGCCCCACGTGGGACAACCTGATGACCTTGTATCTACCCCAGTGCTTAGAACAGTTCTTGGCACATAGTAAGCGCTTAACAAATACCATTATTATTATTATTAGCTATTGTAGTCAACACTCTACACTTGAGGGACACAAAGGCAGCAAAAATGCTGCCAGGTATTCAATCCCAAATTTATACTTGAGGAAACTGAGGCACAGAGAAGTTTGGACACAGAGGTTTGGACACACAACAACCTTACAGACCTTCAATTTGATTTGAACCTTGATGCCTAAGCATTGATAAACCCTGCCAATCTCTAAAAAGCCATTCTGGTGTTTGTTTTTATTTTGCTTACTGTGTAATTTCTCCACCAAGTCTGGATGTGGGAATGGAAAGTTTGAAGAGCTCACAGTTCCAAACAGTTGCTAAATTTGATAAAATAGAAAGTAAAGACCTTCTTGCCAATAATGAGCCCTGTTGTCTCTATATGTTGCCGGTTTGAACTTCCCAAGCGCTTAGCACAGTGCTCTGCACACAGTAAGCGCTCAATAAATACGAATAAATGAATGAATGAATAATCCACAGGTTTCATCTTAAAATCACCTCAAAATAAAAATCTACAACACACCTTGGTGATACCACCCCTTCCTCTGCTAAGTCCACTCTGGGCAAGTAGCAATGGGTAGGAAGAAGGTCTGGACATAAGGCCTAAAAATTCTACCATTCCTACTAGGTCCATCTGCTAAAAGTGTACTTATCACCATGATTTTTGGCCTAAATTTGGATAAAATGAATGAGCTTATTCATTCATTCCCTCAATAGTGTTTATTGAGTGCTCACTATGTGCACAACACTGTACTACATGCGAGTAGGAAGGTCTCTCCATCCCCCCCATCTTACCTCCTTCCCTTCCCCACAGCACCTGTATATATGTATATATGTTTGTACATATTTATTACTCTATTTATTTTACTTGTACATATCTATTCTATTTATTTTATTTTGTTAGTATGATTGGTTTTGTTCTCTGTCTCCCCCGTTTAGACTGTGAGTTGGGTAGGGACTGTCTCTATATGTTGCCAACTTGTACTTCCCAAGCGCTTAGTACAGTGCTCTGCACACAGTAAGCGCTCAATAAATACGATTGTTTGATTGATTCCTGCCATGACCTCCAACCACATACTCCACTGCCCCCATCTCTTGGGAATAAGCTGCCTAAGGTGCTAGGAGCAAGAAAGAGACAGCTGAAAGCTCACGTGTGTTTGTAGTAGGAAGATGGCAAAAGCCATCTCATCCCTCCATAGCTGCTTCCGGGATCACCAAAGAATCTCCATGACTTTGGTCCAATTTGGTTTAAAGTTGGTTGTGGCTATAGATAAATCATGTTCCAACTCAGATTTTCTCCATGTTAAAATACCTTTTCAAATACTCAGATCCCTCTTTCCTCTCCCCCTCCGAATCGTCCCCACCCTACCTCCTTCCCCTCCCCACAGCACCTGTATATATGTTTGTACAGATTTATTACTCTATTTTACTTGTACATATTTACTATTCTATTTATTTTGTTAATGATGTGCATCTAGCTTTACTTCTATTTATTCTGATGACTTGACACCTGTCCACATGTTTTATTTTGCTGTCTGTCTCCCCCCTCAAGACTTTGAGCCTGTTGCTGGGTAGGGACCAACTCTATATGTTGCCAACTTGTACTTCCCAAGTGCTTAGTACAGTGCTATGCACACAGTAAGCGCTCAATAAATACGACTGAATAAATGAATGAATGAATAAAAAAACAAATGAGCAAACAAGGTAACAGAATATATAACATCCAGGAAAGTGTTGGAAAATATGGGCAGGAAAGGTGCCCGCTAATTCTGTTGTACCGTACTCTCCCAAGTGCTTAGTACAGTGCTCTGCACATGTAAGCACTCGATAAATACGATTGATTGACTGAATAGGTATTTCTACATATTGACTTTGCAATGTGTTACAGCAGATCTGTTAATTCAGTTCGTTCAGTTACTGCTTCATTTTAAACAAAAACTTCCATCTCGTTCCTTAAATTATTATTATTATGATTTTTGTAAAGTGCTTACTAAGTGCCATCAAACACTATTCCAAGCACTGGGGTGGATACAAGAGAATCATGTTGGACACAGTCCCTGTCCCACATGGAGCTCACGGTCTAAGTAGGAGGGAGTAGGATTGAATCCCCATACTACAGATAAGGAAACTGAGGCACAGAGAAGTCAAGCGATTTGTCCAAGGTGACACAGCAGACTAGTGGCAGAGATGGATTTAGACCCCACGTCCTATGACTCCCAAGCCTGTGTTCTATCCATTAAGCCATGCTGCTTCCATTAGTTCACTGAAAAGATTTTTACTAGTCTCTTATCAAATATACAAACATCCATCAATAATCTAATAAGCCATCTAAAAACAAAATATTTAACTGCAAAGATACTTGCAGATTTACTATTTGCTTTTTTACAACAATCAACACTAATACAAAAACTTTCCATCAGTTGATATGATCATTTTCATGCAATTGTTTATATCTTGTAAATATGAGCATTCTGAATTATGATTGCCTTAGTATTTTTATCATTTCTGTTTTTATTAGCAATTCATTTATTATTGAATTATATAGTCATTGATTAGGAAGTTGGATGTTTAGTAAGGAATGGTTTCTGGACTGTGAGTCCGTTGTGGGCAGGGATTGTCTCTATTTGTTGCTGAATTGTACTTTCCAAGCTCTTAGTACAGTGCTCTGCACATGGTAAGCACTCAGTAAATATGATTGAATGCACTGGATGAACGACTGGCTTGTATTGGGTGACAAACTGAGACTTTTAAACAATGTAAACTCATGCCTCATCACTTAAAACGGAGAGAAACACCACATTACTGCCATGTTCCTTTGGGTTCAACATTCACTTTCTCTTCAAGCAAAAGTATCCCAGGTCCTCACCTGTTTTCGACTGCAGGTGTCTTCTTGGCTCTTCAAGGCCCTCGACTGGCTGGTCAGCAAGAAAAACTCGGGCTTGGTCTACAGCATTCAATACAATTTGCTCTTTATCCTTTAATTCACGCCTCAGGGCCTTGGGGGAAAAAGAAAGTCACGATTGTAACTTACTATTGCGAATTACAGACAACCTGGCAACTTCACCACTGTCATTATCTTTGACCGTACCTGTCTTGAGAGTGACTAATAACCAACATTTAATTCAGGTTATAACTGAAAATGCAAATTTTTGCAAACCAGAGAGATTGGGGGTGGGGGAAATACGAATTTAATCTGCAGAGATGATTTTTATAGAATGTAAATGTGCAAATGTAAGAAAATTGATGAAGTGTTAATGTATTCACCTAGGGGAGATTATCATACCACACTTGAAATTATACAAAATGCACTGTTGGAGCCTTCATTACTAACTGCAAGATTGCTAAACTATAATAGCCTGTTCTCAAACACTTTTTTTTTGGTAGCCAGACTGACAAAAAAATTACAACCAATGGAACAGAAAAAAGCAATTTCATGAACTAGTAATAAGATCTCTAAAAGTATTTTACATTCTTCAGAATATATTAAGTTAAAAAGCATATAAAACTAAGAAATAGAAACAAATTAAACTTCGGAAAATCAAAATTAAGCCAAAGAGAACATAAAAAGAGTCTCCAATTATCTTAAAAGATGTTTCATCTTTCATTCTGAAGCAACTGCTGTTTTACCCTTGCGAATTTTCTTTCATACAAATTTATGATTATCAATGTAGTTCATTCCCTAGACCATTTGTTCTTTATAAAGAGGTTTAATTTGAAACCCTGTCCCTATAAAACAGCCAGCAGTAAGCCATAATCAACAGGGATCCCATGTTGCTTTAAAAAAACCATATTTTCCTCTATGTAGAATTTTGAAAGCTTGAAACTCATTTGTATTCTAAGTAAAATATTTCATGGGGATTTTTTTCATGTCACATTTTAATCCTCTTGCCAAATTAAAATTCAGTTTACAAATGCTTTCAAAATCTTAGTACACCCATTAGTTCCTTATGCTACAGAAAATAGGTTTTGTGTAAAAACATTAAAGGGCACACTTTTTTTCACGATCTATTTTGGGGAGGGTTTTTTTGACCTCCCCTTTATCATTTTTTTGCTCCTGTTGCTCCCTCCAGAACAAGAACCCTTTTTAAAGAGCCTTATTTTCTCTCCAGATGTTGCACTCAATTAGAACTTCTGAGATAGATAGGTTCCTCCTGAAGGTGAAGCTTTTTTAAACTAATAGCTTACACCTGGGATGGAGAACACTTCATAATTCAGGAAATCCTCATTTCCATTATTCTGAAATGTATTTTGTGGTTTAATTGGGTCATTTTCTTCTCTCCTTCTTCCTTGTTTTTAAACCCTTTTAGAAATTTGGCAATTCAGCAATTTCATCAAAGTATTGCCTCTACCATCCCATTCCCTAACCCTGCATGTCAAGGTTGGATAGGTTTCTGTCATAATAATTCTTTCCAGAGCCTGATTTGGAAGTTGAGGTGAAGCCAAAGCACCTCTCAAAATGCAGGGTTTGACACTGACCAGATATGGACCCATTTGTATGTGTTGCAACCATTGCAACTCACTATATTATTCTCTTATCTCTCATCTCTCCAGCCATTCATTCTCAGTCTCCTTTGTGGGCTCCTCCTCCCACTCCCACCCCCTTACTGTAGGGGTTCCTCAAGGGTGAGTTCTTGGTCCCCTTCTGTTCTCTATCTAAACTCACTCCCTTGGCGAACTCATTCGCTCCCACACCTTCAACTATCATCTCTACGCTGATGACACCCAAATCTACATCTCTGCCCCTGCTCTCTCTCCCTCCCTTCAGGCTCGGGTCTCCTCTTGTCTTCAAGACATCTCCATCTGAATGTCTGCCCGCCATCTAAAATTCAATATGTCCAAGACTGAACTCCTTGTCTTCCCTCCCAAACCCTGCTCTCTGCCTGACTTTCCCGTCATTGTAGACGGCACTACCATCCTTCCCATCTCACAGAGCCCCCAACCTTGGTGTCACCCTCGACTCCACTATCTCGTTCACCCTCCACATCCAATCCGTCACCAAAACCTGCTGGTCTCACCTCCATAACATCACCAAGATCCACCCTTTCCTCTCCATCCAGACCACTCCCTTGCTGGTTCAATCTCTCATCCTATACCGATTGGCTTACTGCATCAGCCTCCTCTCTGATCTCCCATCCTCCTGTCTCTCCCCACTTCAGTCTATACTTCATGCTTCTGCCCGGATCATCTTTGTGCAGAAACGCTATGGGCATGTTACTCCCCTCCTCAAAAATCTCCAGTGACTGCCAGTCAACCTACGCAGCAAGCAAAAACTCCTCACTCTCGGCTTCAAGGCTCTCCATTACCTCGCCCCTGCCGACCTCACCTCCATTCTCTCCTACAGCCCAGCCTGCACCCTCCACTCCCCAGCCACTAACCTCCTCACTGTACCTCGTTCTTTCCTGTCCCGCCATCAAGCCCCAGCCCACATTCTCCTCCTGGCCTGGAATGCCCTCCCTCCACACATCCGCCAAGCTAGCTCTCTTCATTCAAAGCCCTACTGAGAACTCACCTCCTCCAAGACGCCTTCCCAGACTGAGCCCCCTTTTTCCTTTCCTCCTCCCCCTCCCACAGCACCTGTATATATGTTTGTACAGATTTATTACTCTATTTATTTCACTTGTACATATTTACTATTCTATTTATTTTGTTAATGATGTGCATCTAGCTTTAATTCTATTTGTTCTGATGACTTGACACCTGTCCACATGTTTTGTTTTGTTGTCTCTTTCCCCCTTCTAGACTGTGAGACCATTGTTGGGTAGGGACCGTCTCTATATGTTGCCAACTTGTACTTCCCAAGAGCTTGGTACAGTGCTCAGTAAGCGCTCAATAAATACGATTGAATGAATGAATGAACAAACATTCTCTCAGACTAATCCTGGCCTCTATGGCCAGGCAGTCAACCTCATAGTGGATGTAACCTATATGACTTTTAACAGACACCTGGGCTACCAGGTACTTACAGGTAATTCCCAAATCCACCCAAGAGCTCCATATATCACAATAATAAGGGAAGACAAAGTCAATTAAACACTAAGCATAAACTTTTTATTCAATTTTGAGTCACCTCCTTTCTGCACATTAACACCAAGTGTTGCTCATTTAAAGGAGCCATCCACTGGGGAAACTAATCATTCTTTAAGTTTTTCTAAGATAGGCATAAATAACACCAATAAAGGATGAGAGTGCTTCTCATTCCCAACAATCTCTATTCCACCCACCTAGATGAATCTGCAAGTACGTTAAACTCAGAATGGCCTAAACTGAACTTCTGATCTTGCTGCCAAAGCCTACCATCCCTCCTAACTTTCCCATCACGGTTGGCACCACCATCTTCTTGTCCTAGGAGGCTCAAACTTGGTGTTACCTTTGAGTCCTCTCAATCTCCAGAGGCTACCCTCATCCACATCAAATAGAAATTCCTGACCATTGGACCTAAGGCTTTCCATTAGCTGTCTCCTTATCTTCCTGCTGTGTTCTCCAAACTGTGTCTAGATTTCACTCTTCATTCCTCTCAAGCTAACCTCCTAACTGAACCATTCTTGCCTCCCCTGCCTCTAACCCATTGTGCAAACTCTTTTTCTTGCCTGTGCTGAATTTTACCTCAAATGCTCCAAGTTTTGTCTCTATCTTCGCACCATCTTTAAAATCCATTCTTTCCTCTCCATACAAACTGCTACCGTGTTGATCCAAGCACTTATCACTGACCACTACATTAGCCTTCTCACTGACCTCCCTGCAATTCCTGTCTCCAGTCCATTCTTCACCCCGCTGCCCAAATCATTATTTGGAGAGACCATTCAGTCCATGTCTCCCCATTTTTCAAAAACCTCCAGGGGCTTTCCATCTACTGCCGCAAATAACAGGGACTCCTTACTATCAGCTATAAGGCATTCAATCAGTTTCCTGCCTCCTACCTTCTCTCATTGATCTACTACAACCCAAACTGCATATTTTGCTCCTCTACTGTCAACCTCTGTACCTCAGTCTCATCTATCCCTCTACTGACCCCTTCCCCAAGCCCTTCTTCAGGCCTGGAACTCTCTCTCCCTTCAAATATAACAGCCCACCACTTTCTCCACTTCCAAAATCTACCTAAAATCACATCTCTTCCAAGAAGTTTTCCCAGTCTAAGCCCTTTATTTCCAGTATCTGGTAACTATGAATATGGTTCTATAAACCCCAAAACATTGAAACTCACTTCAGCCCCAAAGCACTGGATCATGACTACCACCTATAGTAGAATATCTTCCCAAGCACTTAGTAGAATACTTTCCAAGCACAATGCTCTGTCCACAATAAGCGCTCAATTAATATGACTGATTGACTGGATTACAAACTCCTTGAGGGTACAGACTGTAACCTTCACTGTGTGTTCTCATAGGCCTCGTAGAGTATTTTACATTCTGATCATGGTGACAGTTGAATCATTTCTACAGATCCTCATTAGATATAAGTATTTAATAACATACTTATTAATGTTTGTAAATTAGCCTCTTTCTAACCTTGATGTTATTCTTTTTTAAAATTCTCATCAGCCCCAATATTGTCCTTTATTGTACTCTCCACCGAGAATGGGAAAGATGATAAATAAAAAGTTTCCCCTCTCTTCCAAGAATATGATAATCCTAAGGAAACTTTTATCTAGCTTTAAGGCATAAAGGAGAAAGAAATACTGAAATGGTAATTTGCTGAAATAAATAAAATGGATTAAAATGTATTTTGTGGATTTATTTCTGAAGAATTAAAAGTAATGGGGGTAAGAAGAAAGCCATATTAGAGTCAACATTCTACATTACATTTGGTCTAACACTAGCTCAGTCTTCAAGTATTTACCCAAGTTTTAAGATGACCCCAGGAAAACAAATATGAGTTACACACCTTAATGCATTATTCTTTATTGCGCTACTTAGGACTGTGAGTCCTATGTGGGACGGGACTGTGCCCAACTTGATTATCTTGTACCTATCCCAGGATTTATTACAGTGCTTGACACATAGTACTTGCTGAACAAATGCCACAATTATTATTATTTTAATTTTTATTCTACATGTGATTTTCTAGTAAATTGGTGCTATCATGCTAAATTTTCCCCTAAGAATAAAACATTGGAGAAAATGAAGAGATATAAATAGTGAGAAAGAGGAGGGGAATAACAGATGAGGAGGCACAGAGGCAGTGAAGAAATGACAGGAAGGAGAGAGGAAGTGAGAAGAGGGGGAAGAGTGCATAGAAGAAAAAAAGAGGCAGTAAAAAGAAGGAAGGAGAGGAGAGAAGAGCATTTGAAAAAGGAATGGAACAAGAAGAAAAGGAGGGTACAGGAGTGGAAGAATGAATAAGTGGAAATTGCAGTAGGGAACAGAAGGGGAAATTAAAAGAACAAAAGAGAAGATTCATTCATTCATTCAATGGTATTTATTGAGCCCTTCCTGTGGGCAGAGCAGTGTACTAAGCGCTTGGAAAGTACGATATAGCAATAAAGAGAGAATCCCTGCTCACAATGGGCTTACTAAATTACTGATATGTGCATAAGTGCTGCGGGGCTAAGTGCAGTGACTTGTCCAAGGCCACAGGGCAGATAGGGGGCATGATTAGAACTCAGTTCCTTCTGCCTTCCCCCAGACCACGTGGCTTCTCATGCTGCCTCCCCTGGCGGAGAGCACTAGCGAGGGTCTGGGGAGCCTCGGACCACGTATCTTTCACCGGAAAGAGCCTGTCATCAGCAGGCAGCCCTGTCCAGGAGGTGACCACCCCGACCCTGACGCCGGCCCCAGGCCCACCATCCTCGGCTTGGCCGGCTCCATAATAATAATGATGGCATTTGTTAAGCGCTTACTATGTGCAAAGCACTGTTCTAAGCACTGGGGGGGATACAATGTGATCAAGTTGTCCCACGTGGGGCTCACAGTCTTAATCCCCATTTTTACAGATGAGGTAACTGAGGGCTCAGAGAAGTTAAGTGACTTGCCCAAGGTCACACAGCAGACTTGTGGTGGAGCTGGGATCCGAACCCATGACCTCTGACTCCAAAGCCCGTGCTCTTTCCACTGAGCCACACTGCTTCTCCAGCGCTGCTCCATGGACCCTAGCAACCACGTGCGAGCAAGGATCAAAGGTTGGCAAAATGAGAGAATGCCAAACTAGAACAAAGGAGTGATGTGCAAAAAGAAGAAATGAAGAAATCAAACCAGAGATGACAAAAGAGAGAGAAGATGAAAACAAAGAAGGGACAAGATTCAGGAAAATGGAAAAGAAAAGAAAAATACAGGCCAGAAAAAGGGTTAAGGGACATGAGAGAAGAAGACAGTGGTAGGAGACAGGAAGAAAGTCATGGATATACAGACAAGAAAGGAAAATGGGCAGGGAGAAAAAGGAAAGAATGGTATCAAATCTAGGTGAAAACCAAGTATAATTTACGCAAAATGATTAATAACTCTCTACCATGAAATTAAAAGGTTTTAAATCAAATGATTTAGTTAAAAGTTAAAAATCTATCACTAGAAGAATAAATTTAATCTTCCCTTTTGATGTGAATTTGTCCACCAAAATGAGGACGTGCCTGAAACAGCATGCCTGGCAGTAAAAGTCAACATAGCTGAATTATATTACTTCTTTGAAATATAGCAGGAGAAAACTAAAGGCTTTGTTGAATTATATTGGGCACAGTGGATGTTATTCCAGTAAACAATATGAGTAAATTATTTACAACTCCAACTGAGAAGCATCATAGAAGGGTATCATCTAAATGGCCTAACTACATTGATATAAATTTAATTTTGATATCAATTTCTTCTCCCTATTACTATTTTCAATACACAGTTTTTTGATCCAAAAGTTAGATGATTTTTTCAAAAGAGCATGAAAATTTCTATTCTAATCCAAACCAATTTAGAAAGAATAATACAAATATAAAATATATTTTCAATCAATCAAAGGCATTTATTGAGCTTACTGTGAGCAGAGCAATCAATCAATCGAGCGCCTACAGTATAGAGCTTGGGAGAGTACAAGAGAATTAGCAAATATGTTCCCCGTCCAAAATGAGTTTACAGTCTAGATTGGGAGACAGATATGAATACGAATAAATATGAAATTTACAATACAAAATTTAAAGATATGTAGATAAGTGCTGAGAGGTTGGGGCAAATATCAAGTGTCCAAGGATCACAGATTGAAGAGCATAGATGATGCAGAAGTGAAAGCAAGCCAGGAAAAAGAGGGTTTAATTGCTTAGGAGTGTACAGTACACTAGAATTCATACAGTTGACTGACACATTCACTGCCCGCAATGAATTTACATTCTAAAGGGAAAGACAGACATGTACATAAATTCTGTGGGGCTGAGGGTGGTGTGAATACCAAGTGCCTAGAGGGGTACAGATCCAAATGCACAGACGACACAAAACGGAGAGGGAGCCAGGGAAAAGAAAGCTTAATCAGGAAGGGCCTCTTGGAGGAGATGCGCCTCCTCCATATTGAGGTCTCCTGCAGAGCTTGTGGAGAAGTTGAATACTACTGACTCAATTACACTATTCCACTCCACTGGTAATCAGAAAGGATCAAAAAGGATCAACTCTGACACTACTCCTCACTATTGTCTTCAAAGCTCTCCATAACCTTGCCCCCTCCTACCTCACCTCCCTTCTCTCCTTCTACAGCCCAGCCCACACGCTCCGCTCCTCTGCCATGAACCTCCTCATTGTGCTTCTTTCTCACCTGTCCCACCATCGACCCCAGGCCCACACCTTACCTTTGGTCTGGAATGCCCTCCCTCCTCACATCCACCAAACTAACACACTTCCCCCCTTCAAATGCCTACTGAAAGCTCACCTCCTCCAGGAGGCCTTCCCAGATTGAGCCCCCCTTTTCTTCTGCTCCTTCTCCCCTCCCCATTGCCCCTACTTCCTCCCACTGCTTTACCCCCCCCCCGCCCCCCCCCCACCGGCCCACAGCACTTGTGTATATATGTACATATTTATTATTCTATTCATTTTATTAATGATGTGCATATATCTATAATTCTATTTATTTACATTGATGCTATTGATGCCTGTCCACTTGTTTAGTTGTCTCCCCCATTCTAGACTGTGAGCCCATTGGTTAGGGATTGTCTCTATTTGTTGCTGAATTGTACTTTCCAAGTGCTTAGTACAGTGCTCTGCACACAGTAAGCACTCCATAAATGATTGAATGAACTATTTTTAATGGTACTTGTTAACTTGTTAAGCACTTAAAAAATTATAGTCCAAATAACCAAACTAGTTTACGAGTTATCAGAGCCTACTCAACTGAGAGTCTATGGCCCACTAATTCTACAAAGAACTCTTTGTATTGTCCCCTACATCAATCTTGAATTTTATATAGACCTAAGATCACAGTAAGTGATATGCAAAACCAAATAACCTAATCTTGAATATAGTTTCCAATTTAGTGAAATAGTATTTCCTGAATGCTACTGTTGCCAGACTTATGTTCTAGACACTTGAACATCTACAAACATGACCCTGGCTACTGAGGAGGTTATAACCTAATAGGGAGGACAAAAGGAAATAACTAAGCTATAATCATTAAAAGAATGGCAGAAGAGATATATAAAGGACAAATGGATAAACAAGCCAATTACAAATGAACATGAAAATATATAAGAATGCTGAATTGGCAAGGAAAATGGTACATTGGTGGTACCTTTTGCAGAAGTCAAGAGGGTTTGAAAAATAAACTTGCCGAAGTCATTGATACTCAATAATGGCAATTTGAAGTAACATTAAAAGATAAATAAGGACCAAATGATAATAAACCCATACTTGAACATACACTGAAAAAGTCACTTAGGTAACCTTATGGAAATGTAATGCAGTATAAGGTATGTTTTTTTTGAAGTCAGAAATTGCAAAATACACTTCTACAATATCGTGGTAACAATATATCCTCTGAAACAAGTTAGAAAGGAAAGAACATAAAATGATAGCTTTAAAACTATAAAGTTTCAGATTTGCTGCTGAAAAAGAAAATTATAGGTTATACGTCTGGATGAAAGAGTATCCATTCAACTTGCAAGGTAAGAGTTGCAGACTTGAAGGAAATGTAATATTGCTAGGAAGCTGCAAATTATAATATATATGTGTGTGTGTAGAAATCAAACAATCATATTTAGAGCGTTTACTGTATACAGAGCATTGTACTAAAAGCCTGGGAGAGCACCCTGACCACAATGAGCATACAGTCTAGAGGGCGAGATGGACAGTAATATAAATTACAGATATACACATGATTATTGTGGGGTTGAGGGAGGGGTGAATAAAGGGAGTAAATCCAAGTGCAAGAATGACCCAGAAAGGAGTGGGAGAAGAGGAGAGGCTTAGTCAGGGAAGCTCTCTTGGGGGAGATGTGCTTTTACTAAACTTTTTAAGTGGGAAGAGTGATCGTCTGTTGGATGTGAGGCAGAAGGGCATTCCAGGCCAGAGGCAGGACTTGGGTGAGAGGTCAGTGATAAGATAGATGAGAAAAAAGTACAGTGAGTAGGCTGCCATTAGAGGAGTGAAGTGTGTGGACAGACTTTTAGTAGGAGAATAGTGAGGTAAGGGAGGAAAGGGCAAGGTGGTTGAGTGTTATAGAGCTGATGGCAAGGAGTTTTTCTTCGATGAGGAGGTGGATGGGTAACCACTGAAGGTTCTTGGGGAGCGGAGAAACATAGACTGATTGTTTTTGTAGAAAAATGATCCGAGCAGCAGGGTGAAATATGGACTGGAGTAGGGAGAGACAGGAGGCAGGGAGGTTAGCAAAGAAGCTGAAACAGTAGTGAAGATGGGATAGGATAAGTGCTTGGATTGATAAGGTAGCAGTTTGGATGGAGAGGAAAGGGTGGATTTTATCGATGTTGTAAAGGTTGAACCGACAGGATTTGAGTGACATTGAATATGTGGGATGATGACAGAGATGATTTGAGGACATTGCCAAGGCCTGTAAGACAGGAAGGATGATGGTACTGTCTACGGTGATGGGAAAATCAGGGGGAGGACAGAGTTTGGGGAGCAGTTCTGTTTTTGACATGTTAAACTGGAGGTGTTGGTGAGACAACCAAGTAAAGATGCCTGAAATCAGGACCAAATGCGAGACTATAGAGAGGGAGGAAGACGAGGGCTGGTGATGTAGATTTGGGCAGCATGAGTTCTCCAAGAGAGTGCTTGTAGATGGAGAATAGAAGGGGACCCAGAACGGAACTTTAAGGGACTCCCACAGGGGTGGAATGCAGAGGAGAAGCCCAAAAAAGAGACTGAGAATGAGCGACCAAAGAAACAGGAGGAGAATCAGGAAAGGACAGTGTTAGTGAAGCCAAGGTCGGATGTTTCCAGGAGAAGGGAGAGTTTGACAGTGTAGAAGGCACCTAAGAAATTGAGGATCATTAGGATGGAGTAGAAGCTGTTGGATTTAGCAAGAAGGTCACTTGGGACCTTTGAGAGCGTGGTTTCTGTGAAGTGAAAGGGATGGAAGCCAGATTGGAGAAGGTCAAGGAGAAAATTGGAGGAGAGGAACTGGAGACAGCAAGGGTGGACAACTCACTCAAGGAGTTTGAAGAGGAATGGTAGGAGGGAGATGGGGTGACAAGTGGTGGACGCCATGGGATCAAGGGAGGAGTTTTTTCAGGATAGGGGAGACATGAGCATGTTTGAAAGCAGTGGGAAAAGAGCCACTGGACAGCAAACACTTGAAGATGGCAGTCAGGAAGGGAAGAAGGGAGGGGACGAAGGAATGGGGTCAGATGCACAGGTGGAGTATATATGTAGGTATATATTTATATATGAGTACTTATATACACACTGCCCGGATTGTCTTTGTCCAGAAATGCTCTGGGCATGTTACTCCCCTCCTCAAAAATCTCCAGTGGCTACCAATCAATCTGCGCATCAGGCAGAAACTCCTCACCCTCGGCTTCAAGGCTGTCCATCACCTTGCCCCCTCCTACCTCACCTCCCTTCTCTACTTCTCCAGCCCACCCCACACCCTCCGCTCCTCTGCTGCTAATCTCCTCACCGTACCTCATTCTCTCCTGTCCCGCCATCGACCCCCGGCCCACATCATCCCCCGGGCCTGGAATGCCCTCCCTCTGCCCATCCGCCAAGCTAGCTCTCTTCCTCCCTTCAAGGCCCTACTGAGAGCTCACCTACTCCAGGAGGCCTTCCCAGACTGAGCCCCTTCCTTCCTCTCCCCCTCGTCCTCCTCTCCACCCCCTCTTCTTACATCCTTCCCTTCCTCACAGCACCTGTATATATGTATACATGTTTGTACATTTGTTACTCTATTTATTTATTTATTTTACTTGTACATATCTATTCTACTTATTTTATTTTGTTAGTATGTTTGGTTTTGTTCTCTGTCTCCCCCTTTTAGACTGTGAGCCCACTGTTGGGTAGGGAATGTCTCTATATGTTGCCAACTTGTACTTCCCAAGTGCTTAGTACAGTGCTCTGCACACAGTAAGCGCTCAATAAATACGATTGATGATGATGATGATGATATTTATGCACATACATATATACACACATAAAATACCAATCACTTTCATTCAATCATATTTATTATTGAGTGCTTACTGTGTACAAAGCACTGTACTAAGCACTTAGCACTATACTAATCACATGGAATAAACTTTGTGAAGTAGACTGTGAGCCCACTGTTGGGTAGGGACTGTCTCTATATGTTGCCAGCTTGTACTTCCCAAGTGCTTAGTACAGTGCTCTGCACACAGTAAGCGCTCAGTAAATACGATTGATTGATTAAAATGGCTTACATTCTATTTTCAATCTAATGCTTTACTTTTTTGTATGAGCATATTCATAATTCTAAGTCTTTTTTACCTTACAAATTACATAAATATCCATTTATTTTTAAAACACTCTAACTTATCTTTGCTATGGTACTCTTTTGGGTTGTTCTTTGACTGAATTAGCCAATATTACATTCATATTGTTCTAGATTTGACAATGTTTTTTAATACTTGACTTAAAAAGTCAAGGCAGTTCTGCTTCACCCAGTGGATTCACGAATGGATTGACAAAGGTTCATGCTAACATGACTGGTCCTATTAACAAGTAGTATCAGTATGGCTAAGTGCCTAGATCACATGCTTTATAGTCAGAAGACATGGGTTCTAATCCCAGCACTGCCAAATGCTTGCTGTGTGACCTTGGGCAGGTCATTTAACTTCTCTGTGCCTCAGTTTCTTAATCTGTAAAATAGGGACTACAACTGTGAACCCTATGTAGGACAGGGACTTTGTACAACCTCATCATCATCAATCGTATTTATTGAGCGCTTACTATGTGCAGAGCACTGTACTAAGCGCTTGGGAAGTACAAATTGGCAACATATAGAGACAGTCCCTACCCAACAGTGGGCTCACAGTCTAAAAGGGGGAGACAGAGAACAAAACCAAACATACTAACAAAATAAAATAAATAGGATAGATATGTACAAATAAATAAATAAATAAATAAATAGAGTAAAAAATATGTACAAACATATATACCGATAATGTCGCAGTGGTTGTCGTATGACGTATTTCGATCCCCACTGGTGCCTTCGGTCCATGGGAGATGCTCACGGTGCCTGGGGAGGAGACACCTCAAGAGGAAACCTGATGGATTTAAAACTATTTTTCCCACCCCTTCCACAGCTCCCCCCTCAAACCCACTCCCAGCTAGACGTGTGTCGGGAAAACAGTGCTCCGTTTTCTCCTTCAACCCACCTCGGGGACCAGTGCTCCCGCTTACCTGATTCCTTTGTGTCTACCCCAGCACTTAGTACAGTGCCTGGTAAATAGTAAGCGCTTAATAAATACCATTCAAAAAATAGTTGCTTATAAGGCTATGTTAGCAGACTTGAACTCCAACCATAAACCTTTGGCAAGCCTCCACAACAAATAAATCAACTGTTGGAATTACAAGAGTAAATACAGAAGCAATTTCCAAATTATATAGCAATAGAATGGGTACAACAAAGATGATGAATTAACTTTAGATACTACGCTGTGCCAAGGTGAAGCAGGGCTCCCACCACCTCAAGGTCAAAGCGCTATCCGTGACTTCCTGAGCTAGCAGGTGGGACCTGAAAGCGCAGGCAGGGCACCAAATTGGCAAGACATCCCTACGGCCAGAAAAGCCAAAGTAGGTGTTCCTCGTGGGATGCCCACTCTCTCTGGACCAAGAAAGGGACCATGGGACAGGGGAGCGTCCTACTGAGTGCTCGTGGGGCTGGAATCTAGGTGCTTCACCACGTATGTATAACACATAAGTGAATTATTCCTGAGTGGGAAGCCTTTGTGGGCAGGAGCTAGGTGCTTCACACTTGTGACACATTAGTGTATTCCTCCCAAAAGGGAAGAATTGGTGGGCAGGAGCTTGGTGCTTCACCATATGCAAGTAATTAAATAGGTGTATTTGTATTCTTCCCAAGAGGGAAGTTCTAATCGCTTTGTATGAATAACTAAAAATAAGTGTAGCCTCCCAGAAGGGAAGTTCAATTCACCATGTGGAATAAATCTTGCATGACTCAGCCTTTCTGACTCCGGTCTCTCACTCTCACCATGCCATTCCTCAAATCCGTGTCTGCGCTACGGGTGGCATATGCCTTGCCAAAAATCTTTGCAGGTGGCTATGGTTTACTCTTTTGCCATAACATCAACAATAATGCTAAGTAAGCACAACAACAAAATGTAAATCACAATCTGCAAAATCATTAGACACGGAAAATTGAGAGAGCTGCTGGAATAATTGCTCTTCTTTGATATCAATTCATGTTATTTACTGAGTACCTTCTGAATGCAAAGCACTTTACTAAAAGTGTGGGAAAATGCAACTAAAGCAAGACACACATCCCACAGACACACATCCCTCTTGGAGCTTACAATCTAACAGAGAAGAGAGGCAAATTACTTACAATAGTGAGAGCATGAAGAAGAGCAATTCATTCACTCTACTGTATTTACTTAGCGCTGCACTAAGCGCTTCGGAGAGTACAATACAACAATAAGCAGACATTCCCTGCCCAAAACGAGCTTACAGTCTAGAGACTGTAATCAGGACATAATATGAGGTAGTTATAGAGAAGGTTTCCTGTCCCCTTGGGGCCCAAATGGCCAGCAGGCTCCTGTTAAAAAGGGAAGAATAGAATGAGAGATTGTGACTGCCATTCTCTTAACCTTCTTTACACTGTAATCTCACTGTAGGCAGGGACTGTGCCCATCATAGCTGTTATACTGTACTCTCCCAATTGCTTAGTTCAGTTCTCTGTACACGGTAAGCAGTCAATAAATACCACTGATTGGTGCAAGAATGTTAGCTGTTTTACCCTAAATGTACAAAGATGTTTACCCTAACTTAGAAATCACTTTATTTTAAAACATATATAATTCTTCATTGTGATAACTCTACACAGTCGCCCATACTTCACTGTGATAATTCTAACATAGTCTTCCACATTTGAATTTCCTGCTAATTGCTTCCTTGCTGCAACTACAGTATAACAAACAGTGAATGCAAGAGATGGATTTCATTTTTGAGAATTGCATTACAATCATTTCCTCCTACAGGCTCACCCTATCCACTGATGATCTATCATAAAAGTGGAGTTTCTGTGGCACCTGGTGGAAAATTAAAGACAGGATAACTGAACTCCAGCAGAGACGTTTAATACCTAAAGGAATGAAAGAAGTGACAAACAGCTATGATTTCCAGTAACAGGTTTTTCTTATGGGGCGTTTGTTTCAGGAAGAAAGTATAAAAAAGACTAGATTTTGAATGCTCTTCTTTCTTCATGAATATGATATATGCTTAATTAATCTTAATTGATTAATTAATCAAAATTGATTAATCTTTCTTTAGCCAGGCCTCTGAAAGGTAATCACTGTATTGGCAGCCATCAGGAATTCCAACCATCTGTAAATTCACAGACAGACCGTAAAAAGTTAAAATTGGCGTATTCTGAAAGCCTAATAAAATACCCAGCAAGCAGGTGGCCGCCACAGAGGGGTGGTAGCAGGAGGATTCCCAGAGAGGATCACCACAACGCTGCCACTTCAGAACATGTTACAGGGACCTGGTTGGGGTGAGAACCGGGCCAGCTCCAAGGAATGGTAATAATAATAGCTGTGGTATTTGTTAAGCATTGACCATAGGCTGAGCATTGTATTACGCGAAGGAGTAGGCACGAGAAAACCAGGTCAGATCCAGTACCTGTTCACATGAGGTTTACTGTCTATGGA
Organism: Tachyglossus aculeatus; assembly: GCF_015852505.1. Classification (NCBI taxonomy): domain Eukaryota; kingdom Metazoa; phylum Chordata; class Mammalia; order Monotremata; family Tachyglossidae; genus Tachyglossus; species Tachyglossus aculeatus. Next base: position 73,191,137 of record NC_052067.1, read on the forward strand.
GGAGGGAGAAGAGATATTTATCAGATCCCAAGAAGCAGCTCTTAGTGAGGCCAAGACCAGGCAACAGGGAGCTCCATTTCCTGGAGGGAATGCTGATGGGGAGGTAAGCTGCAGGATGAGGGAAGGGGTCAGTCAAGTCCACTCAGATGGGGACAATAGGGAAAGGTGGAGGGAGAGACAAAATAGCTGGGCAGTAGTAGTGCTAATAGTATTTGACTGTGGGATTCTGGTTTTAATATACTAGGGGTTGGGGAAAGGGGAATCTTTTTTCATTCAATCATTCATTCAGTCGTATTTATTGAGTGCTTACTGTGTGCAGAGCATTGTACTAAGCACTTGGGAGAGTTTGATATAACCATAAACAGACACATTCCCTGCCCGCAATGAGCTTACCACTTTCCAGGACACTCCTTCCACATGACCGGATCATGTTCAGAGTTAAGGTTGGCTTATTTCACTGGTTCTCCCAAACCCGTTCTTAACAGCAACAGGAACGCTGAAAAGGCTTTCTGATTTCCACTTTTCTCCCTGATAGGGGGTAGGGCTCCAAACACCTGTCGCACCATGATCCAGCTCCGACCTTCACCCAACACTTCAGCTGGTTCCGAGCTGAACGGAGGGGCAAGGGAAAAAGAGCCAAGGAATGAGGGGCAGGTGCCAGTCAGCAGCCACAGGGCAGGTTCCAGGCTGGAAGAGGGTATATGGTCATGTATGGTGCTCTAAATCTATTCCCCTATCTATAATTAGTTTAATGTCTGTCTCCCCCTTTAGATTGTAACCTCTTTGAGGGCAGGGATCATGTTTACCAATTGTATTGTATTGTACTTTCCCCAGTGCTTAGTGTAGCACTCTGCACACAGTATGTGCTCAATAAATGCCACTGTTTGATTGAAGATGGGAATGAAAAGTGAAGGATGAAGAGATGGAAGGTTTGCCCCATTTGGGTCCTACCAGACTTCTTCCTGATTTCCCATGAAACCCAAATATTCCGCCATTCTCAACCCAACACGGGCAGCTGGATGGCAGGAACTGCTTTACTTTTCCATTCTCCCTGGAATTGGGGTGCAATTTTGCTGGCTTCATCTTCCTGGAAAACTTCTCCCCAAAAATCCCTCTAACCTACTGGGGGAACTGGAGGACCAGGGGTGTTCCAAAACAAGTAGCTCCTGGAGCTTTAGGGAATGGTCACACAGCTCCATCCTCCTGCCCTCTTCCATGGGTGTGTGTGTGGTGGGGGGGGGGGGGGGGGTGCCTCTCTGTGTGTGTGTGTGTGTGTGTGTGCGTGTGTGTGTGTGCGTATGCCTTTAAGTTTCCCAATTGCAGAGAACTGTTTTTATCGTTTGTCGCGAGGCAGTGTGATGTAATGGAAAAGTCACAGTACTGAAAGTTGGAAGACTATGGCTCTAGTTCCAGCTCCAATTCTCGCCTGCAGTCTGACCTAAGATAAGCCACTTAAAACTCTCCATGCCCTAGGTTTTTCATCTGTACAATGGGGATAATAATACTTAGCCATTCCCTATCTTGCAGAGGTGTTAGGTCAAATTTGAGATAATCCATGTGAAAGTGTTTTGCTGAGAACTGACTTCCCCAACCCTATCGAGAAGGATGGATTTCTTCAGGACAATACTGGCCCATCTATTAAGCAAACTGAACGTTTCAATCGATCAAGCAAGCAGTGGTATGTATTGAGTGCTCACTGTGTGCAGACAACTGTACTAAGTGCTTGGATAACTGTAAAACAATTGTTAGAGATAAAATTAAAGTATTAAGATATGAATCCAGCTGCTCATTCCCATGTGTACAGTTGCCAGCATTCCTTCCTCCTCTGAAAAGTCTGCTCTCTAATTATTTTGATGTCACAAAAAAAAAAATCAGCACCTTTAATTCTCACTACTTGTAAAAATCATTTGCAGCACTTGGCAAACACTGATTCCATTCTAATCTCTTACTGCAGATTTAAAATTTTGTTTTAAAAATCACAATATCAAGTGAAGGAATGTTTAATGGTTCAGGATGTGAACTGTGTCCAAACTGATTATTCTGTATCTACCCTAGTACTCAGTAATGTAATAATGTAATAATGGTATTTGTTAAGCGCTTACTATGTGCAAAGCACTGTTCTAAGCACTGGGGGGATACAAGGTGATCAGGCTGTCCCACGTGGGGCTCACAGTCTTAATCCCCATTTTTTTTACAGATGAGGGAACTGAGGCTTAGAGAAGTTAAATGACTTGCCCAAGGTCACACAGCAGACATGTGGCAGAGCCGGAATTCGAACCCATGACCTCTGACTCCCAAGCCCGGGCTCTTTCCACTGAACCATGCTGCTTCTCTACAGTGTCTGGCATATAGTAAGTTCTTAGTAAACAACATTAAAAAAAAAAAGTCATAGATGGCAGCTTGAAAAAGCATGGTCAATCAAAACTTGTGACAAAAGTATTTCAAAGGTTTTTTTTAAAAAAGAACTATAAATACTAAATACACATATACTTCGTCTAGGAAGTCATGCACATTTTTGTTTTTTTTTTAAATCAAATACTTCATAAACTCCTCACAAAACAATATAAAATGGAAATTTACTAATTCTGGACTTATTAATGAATTGACTTGTTCCTAAAGACCAACTTATAAAGTGACTCTGGTGCTGTATAGCTAACTAGGACTAAAGAAAGCAGCTTCAATGTGTGTTTTCCTGGGATTTTTCCTTCCTCCCTCTCACTTACATCAAAGAACACCTGTCAGTGTGATATAAGAACTCAGCTCCAAATGTCACACCTCTGTATTCTTTTCCTGACATAATTTGAGGGCTAAATGAAAAATAAACTCTAATGGCCACACTCTTCTGGGAAAGCCTGAAGAGATGCAGCTTGACATCTGAAAAACCTTTTTGAGTCTCTGGCCATATAAAGAGGCATTATGGTATTGTACATACCCATACAAGCAAATCCACACATTTCTGAAAATATATATATTTTGTTTCTAAACATTTACTCTCTAGCTAGTAGGTAAATCCTAAAGTTGGGCCAAACCTTTAAAAAAGTTATAATTTATTCCAGTTGAGCATGTTTTCAGAAATAACAATATAGGGGGAATTATAAAACTAATTATTTTGTTTTACTGCCCATTGTTAATTTTCACAAATCAGTAAAAGTGCATATAACTTGGTACTAATTAATTCCCAGGGTGTAAGGTACATGAATTCTTTCAGCCTCAAATATATCTTGTTCCTTAGCCAAAGAAGTTATTTACTTCCTGGGATAATTTTGCACAACGAAAATATAGAATGAAGCGGAAGTCTCTGTACAATTACACAAGCATAAATAACTTTTTATACTTGAGAAAAGGTTTCAGTATTTGATTTGCTTTGTCCTATGTTTTTGCTTCTTCTCAACTGAAAAGCCAAGAAAATTGGACTATAAAAATCTAAGAGACTAAAAAATTATTCAAATGTACAATTTTAACAGTGATTCATGGCTCACTTGTACATTAACATAAGAAAATTAATATTGGTTTGAAAAACAGCACGCTCATCAATAAAAGGCAATTTGGTTTTGACATGTGGAATGTGCCAATAAACATAGAAATGACAGCACCAATTAACACCAGGAAAAGGGGCAAGCATCTCGTGATTGATTAAAGGTTACAAAGAACAGGGCCTAATGATATTATCTAATATGTGCTGCAGCTCCAATAATTTTATATAATTGAAACATATTTTCTAGGTCATGGAGATATTATTGTTAATATTACTAGGTCAATGATTGTTCCTATTAGAAGTTTTGGTCAGTGGGAAGTAGAAACCTCTTCTCACAGTCTTTTATTTAGTCTTAGAACACTAAAAAAAGGTTTTTCTGAGAGGAATAAGGGCATAGACTATGCCTTAAATATTATACAAGCCAAAGGGCTAGATTATTAGCATTCAAAATGTCTTTACTGAATCTACTTATACTTAGGAAATTATGCAATGATAACTTGCCATTCTCCTGGTAATTGCAGTATTTGTTGAGCACTCATTATCTGCCAAGCATCATCATCATCATCATCAATCGTATTTATTGAGTGCTTACTGTGTGCAGAGCACTGTACTAAGCGCTTGGGAAGTACAAGTTGGCAACATATACCAAGCACTGTACCAAGCACTGGGGTAAACACAAGATAAACAGAGGAGCAGTGTAGCCAAATGGATAGAGCACGGCCCTGGTACTCTGAAGGACTTCATTCTAATCCCAGCTCCACTACTCGTCTGCTGTGTGACCTTGGGCAAGTCACCTCACTTCTCTGGGCCTCAATTACCTCATCTGTAAAATGGGGATTAAGACTGTAAGTCCCATGTGTGGCAGGGACCCTGTCCAATCTGATTAGTTTGCTTAGTACTCCAGCGCTTAGTACAGTATCTGGAAATAGTAAGCACTTAACAATGGCCATAAAAAAGTCATATTCCACCCCTGTTTCATTCATTCACTCATATTTATTGAGCACTTACTGTGTGCAGAGCACTGTACTAAGCACTTAGGAGAGTGCAATACAACAATAAACAGACACATCCCTATCCCTCAACGAGCTTACAATCTAGAGTGTGGAAGACAGGCATTAATATAAAAAATTTACAGATATGTACATAAATGCTGGGGGGCTGGTGTTTCCCATGTGGCTCACAGTCCAAGTAGAAGGAAGAACATATACTGAATCCACATTTTAGAGATGAGGAATCTGAGGCCCAGAGAAGTTAAGTGGCTTGCCCAAGGTCACCCAGCAGGCAAGTTGCAGAGCTGGGAGCAGTAATAATAATAATAATGGCATTTTTTAAGTGCTTACTATGTGCAAAGCACTGTTCTATGCGCTGGGGAAGTTACAAGGTGATCAGGTTGTCCCAGGTGGGGCTCACAGTCTTAATCCCCATTTTACAAATGAGGGAACTGAGGCCCAGAGAAGTTAAGTGACTTGCCCAAAGTCACACAGCTGCCAAGTGGTGGAGCCGGGGTTTGAACCCATGACCTCTGACTCCAAAGCCCGGGCTCATTCCACTGAGCCACGCTGCTTCTCTAAGGTCCTCTGATTCCCCCACTCTTTCTAATGGACCACAGTGCTTTTCAATTTATCATTTATATGTATTGAGAGCTTACTGTGTGCAGGGTACCGTACTAAGCACTTGGGAGAGTAGAACACAATAATATAACAGACACAGTCCCTGCCCTGCCCACAATGAGCTTGCAGTCTAGAGGACAAGCTTTTCACTGGAAAATGAAAATTTCTCCAGAACATCAGTTCCAAATTTCGAATTATTTCTAATCAATCTCAATTTAACTTAATTGTTCCCCAGGATTAGTATGCAGTCTAACTGCAAAATGGGGGACAGAGAGAAAAAGAAGATAGAAAGAGAGAGAGAGAGAGGGGGAGAGAGAGAGAAAATCCAAGAATCAGGAGACCTCAGAGACTAGTCCCAGTTCAGCCGCTGGATTACTAAGTGACCCTGGACAAAACCCAGCCTCTCCATTTACACATCTATAATTGGGAAGAATGAAAACCACCTGCTGTAAATACAAAATATGATGATTAATATGAAAGTTTGCAGCCCTTAAGCACTTTGATCCTCCCCCAACTCTAGCCCCACATCACCTTGAAGCATTTTGATACTTACCCCATCTCATCCCCACAGCACAAACTCTGCCATTTCCTCTAACTGTAATTCCTTTCAATGTCCTTCTCCACCACTAAAGTGTAAGCCCCTGAGGGTGGGAATTGTATCTACTAAATTTATTTTATTGTACAGTTCCAAATACATTGCTCAATAAACAAATACCACTGATTGATTGACTGGTTGAAAGTGCTTACAAGTACAGGGTATTATAATTAAAGTTATATTTATGAAATCTTTCCTGACCGAAATTAAAGGGTGTTACAGGTTTCCAGGAAAGGAAAATTTCTCCTTGGAGGGCTCTTTAAAAAAGAATAGATTCTCACTTGCCTATTTTGGCTTAGGTGTAGATCTCTGTGGGCTAGAGTGAAATGGCTTCCCTTTTAGTCAATAAAAAAAGCTCTCAATTCATTTTTCTTAACTGTTTCAATTCTGATGCATGCTCAGTTCTGCCAGACTGCATGTTTTCACTATGAACTTTGTGCACTATGCACGTCTTTCTGGATACAGCATGATGTCATGTTGTAAGAAGTGTGTGTGGGGGGGGGGGGGCGGGGGGGAATACTTGGGAAAAATACTTCAGCACATGTTTTCCTTAATGTGGGTCATTTCCTCCCAAAAATTTGAGTCTCGGCCTTAGGACATTCATTCATTCAATCGTATTTATTGAGCGCTTACTGTGTGCACAGCACTGTACTAAGCACTTGGGAAGTACAAGTTGGCAACATATAGAGATGGTCCCTACCCAACAACGGACTCACAGTCTAGAAGAGGGAGACAGACAACAAAATAAAACATGTGGAGAGGTGTCATCAGAATATATAAAAATAAAGATAGATGCTGAGCCCATTGTTGGCTTCACTCTATTTAAAATATAATATCAGTACTCTAATGTTTATCATTTAGTACAGTTTTGTCGTAACTACACCCCTTCTGCTTAATTCAAAACAAGTGAAATATGACAAAAAAAACCAGTTTCTAGAACAGCAGGCTTTCTTAGGCAAGATACCTTATTCTCTATTAGAAAGAGAGAAAAGAAAAACAAGAAGAAGCTGTTAGACAATGATTCCCTTTTGCTATTCAACTTGCTTACAAAGTTAAATCAGCATATATTTATGGGTCTAGAATCATTATAGTATGACAGCTGAAAAGCACCGTAGAATCATTAAATTTGATAGCATTAATAAAACTACACCCAAAAAAGAGAAGAGTGCAGGCTTACATTATATTATTATGGATAGGAAATAAAACATCTCCCTTACAGGGCTTTAAAAAAAAATAATCTGGTTAACACCGCTAAAGGAACACAATGTAAAAATTCATTTTTGTTTCACCCCACTGACAGCAAAGACGAAGGTCTGGGTCAGCATGTTGAATGTACATACTAATACCCGGGAAACAATCCTCCTTAGTTCCTCAATAGTGAATAAATCCTATGTCCCTTAGGTTTACAATGAATCCCAGCACGCATATGTACTCACACACACATACACACACCCATGAGTTCTGACACCGGTATTAGTTCTTACTCAGGAATTTTGAATCTTTATTAAATTGTACTAAAGAGAAAGATAAACGAAGCCTTAGACTGTGAGCCCATTGTGGGCAGAAACTGTCTGTTTGTTGCTAAACTGTACTTTCCAAGCACTTAGTACAGTGCTCTGCACACAGTAAGCACTCAAGACAGTTTTGACACCTGTCTACATGTTTTGTTTTGTTGTCTGTCTCCCCCTTCTACACTGCGAGCCTGTTGTTGGGTAGGGACCGGCTCTATATGTTGCTGACTTGTATTTCCCAAGTGCTTAGAACAGTGCTCTGCACACAGTAAGCACACAATAAATACGATTGAATGAATGAATATGATTGAATGAATGAATGTTCTCATTCTCTCTAGAAAAAGATCAAACTTCCAGCTTCCCAAGACGAGTTTTTGTAGTCACACCAACCTCAGTAACAGTGTTGAAAGGGAGAACGAGTATTTTTGCTTGTATTTTAATTAATATACTTAAGAATGGCTGCACTACATGCTTTGTAAGACCACATTAGTGCAGTGACCTAAAACTCATCACGCATGGAAACAATATTTACTGAGCATCAATTGGGTTCAGAACACCAGAGAGTTAAAAAGGAAAAATTAAGCAAAATCCTGGCCCTTAAAGAGTTACAATCTAAATAGCAAGATAACCAGGAAAATGCAAATACAATAATTGCTCCAAACTATAAGCTTGCTGTGCGCAGGGAATATGTCTGCTAACTGTTGAACTGCACTCTCTGAAGCACTTAGTGCTCTACACATGGTAAATGCTAAATAAATACCATTGAGTGATTGTTAGTAGACTAAAAATGCACAGAGATGCATCAGTGTGTCAAAGACAGAAACAAAAACACAATTTATAGACCTATACCCTAGGAGGTTCCTGGAATGAGAAAAGACAAATCCTGGGGACAATTCATTGCAAAGTACTGTGATGGTAGAATTTCTCTGCAGGGAGAAAATACTCAGTGACGGAATAGTAATGATAATGGCATTTATTAAGCACTTACTATGTACAAAGCGCAAACCCACAGAAGTAGGTGAATCAAGTACCCAGGGTGTGCAGGTTTGAGGGAGAGAAAGAGGCATCAAGTGGGGTGCCCAAGTGGAATAGGTATGTAGTAGATGACTACAGGTAGTAATGGGGATGGTGGGGAGAAGGGAAGACAGAGTATATGGGTGAAGGGCCTTAAGGCCCATGGACAAGAATTTCAATTTGATTTGAGACAACAAAAGCCATTACAAACATGGAATTAGCATGACCAGAGCAACTTAATTCATTCTCATGGAGTTATATATGCCAGGGCTCAATCTGGTTAATAATAATAATAATAATGATGGCATTTATTAAGTGCTTACTATGTGCAAAGCACTGTTCTAAGCGCTGGGGAGGTTACAAGGTGATAAAGTTGTCCCACGGGGGGGGCTCACAGTCTTAATCCCCATTTTACAGATGTAACTAAGGCTTGGAGAAGTTAAGTGACTTGCCCAAGGTCACACAGCTGACAAGTGGCGGAGCCAGGATTTGAACCCATGACCTCTGATTCCAAAGTCTGGGCCCTTTCCATTGAGCCACGCTGCTTCTCAACATATTCAACATATTCAATATATTGGTTGAATATGTAAACAGATCCAAGAAAGGAAGCTGAGCTTGAACATACCTCCTGGCTTTCCTCCCCAAATCACAGGCCTCTTACTGAAGACAACTGCTAATTTCCCTTTCCATGAACTGCAACCAGTTAACTCTCAAAAGTTCAGCAAAAGCTAAATTCCCAGCTATCATAAAAATCAAAGCAACGGAGAAACGAATAACAAAATAATAATAACTGTGGCATTTGTTAAGCACTTACTATGTTCCATGCACTGTACTAAGCACCGGGGTGGATACAAGCAAAATAGGTTGGACACAGTCCCTATCCCACATGGAGTTCACAGTCTTTCAATCAATCAATCAATTGTATTTATTGAGCGCTTACTATGTGCAGAGCACTGTACTAAGCGCTTGGGAAGTACAAATTGGCAACACATAGAGACAGTCCCTACCCAACAGTGGGCTCACAGTCTAAAAGGGGGAGACAGAGAACAGAACCAAACATACCAACAAAATAAAATAAATAGGATAGAAATGTACAAGTAAAATAAATAAATAAATAAATAGAGTAATAAATATGTACAACCATATATACATATATACAGGTGCTGTGGGGAAGGGAAGGAGGTAAGATGGGGGGATGGAGAGGGGGGAGAGGAAGGAAGGGGCTCAGTCTGGGAAGGCCTCCTGGAGGAGGTGAGCTTTCAGCAGGGCCTTGAAGGGAGGAAGAGAGCTAGCTTGGCGGATGGGCAGAGGGAGGGCATTCCAGGCCCGGGGGATGACGTGGGCCGGGGGTCGACGGCGGGACAGGTGAGAACGAGGTACAGTGAGGAGATTAGCGGCAGAGGAGCGGAGGGTGCGGGCTGGGCAGTAGAAGGAGAGAAGGGAGGTGAGGTAGGAGGGGGCGAGGTGATGGAGAGCCTTGAAGCCCAGGGTGAGGAGTTTCTGCCTGATGCGCAGATTGATTGGTAGCCACTGGAGATTTTTGAGGAGGGGAGTAATATGCTCAGAGCGTTTCTGGACAAAGATAATCCGGGCAGCAGCATGAAGTATGGATTGAAGTGGAGAGAGACACGAGGATGGGAGATCAGAGAGAAGGCTGGTGCAGTAGTCCAGACGGGATAGGATGAGAGCTTGAATGAGCAGGGTAGCAGTTTGGATGGAGAGGAAAGGGCGGATCTTGGCAATGTTGCGGAGCTGAAACCGGCAGGTTTTGGTGACGGCTTGGATGTGAGGGGTGAATGAGAGAGCGGAGTCGAGGATGACACCAAGGTTGCGGGCTTGTGAGACGGGAAGGATGGTAGTGCCGTCAACAGAGATGGGAAAGTCAGGGAGAGGACAAGGTTTGGGAGGGAAGACATTTAACAGATGAGGTAATTGAGGCTCAGAGAAATGAAGTGACTTGCCCAAGGTCACACAGTAGACAAGCAGTAGAGCCAGAATAAGAACCTAGGTCCTTCTGACTCCTAGGGCTCTAGCCACTGGGCCACGCTGCTTCTCATGAATCCGGGCATCGAACTCAAGATCTTTTGACTACCTGGATCTAGAATTCTGCTAGTTTTACTGCTTAATTTTTAACAAGAAAGGCTTAATAGTAAATCACTACACTGAATCTGGGGCACTATACCCTTCCCAGGTGTTGAGTTTGTCACCATTTTTCTTTAGGTTTGCTACTGATAGCCCTCATGGGTAGTGGACACCTACACAAATGTGACATCATATGCGCTACATCAGGCATGCAGTATCATCAGCACTAGTCCATCCAAATCCACTCACACCTAGGACCATTTACTAGGCAGTTATTGACACTCTCGCTTGCTCCAGAGTTGCTGTTTTCCCTTCCCTGGTCCCTATGAATATAGGTGTTGCTTCGGAACACGGGGCTCAGGATTAGATCTGGCAGGGGAAAGCTGGGCACCTGAAATACTCCCCTTCTTAAATCGTGCAGCAAGTGTATTTCAACTCAATCAATCAATCAATCGTATTTACTGAGCGCTTACTGTGTGCAAAGCACTGTACTAAGCGCTCGGGAAGTACAAGTTGGCAACATACAGAGACAGTCCCTACCCAACAGTGGGCTCACAGTCTAAAAGGGGGGGCTCAGAGAACAAAACCAAACATACTAACAAAATAAAATAAATAGAAACAAAACATATACTTAGGTTGCAGTGGGGGTTGCAGTGGGGGGCTGGATGTAGTATTTATTTAAAAAGAAAACCAAAAATGATTTTGGTTATTCAATTATTCACCCAATTACACAATGGAAGAAATTTAAAGGGCACAGCTGGCCCAGTTCCAACCAAGACAGGTAGCAAGGAATGTTTTAAAGTGGTCTCCCAAAACCAGGACTGTTAAGGCAAGCAGATCTGGTCATTCTCAGTATAACAGGTTTCAGATATAACTCTGACTCCTAGAACATTAGGTACCTAATATACTTACAAAGGTTTTCATTTCCTTCCTAGAGAATCAGCGTGGCTCAGTGGAAAGAGCACGGGCTTTGGAGTCAGAGGTCAGAGAAGCAGCGTGGCTCAGTGGAAAGAGCACAGGCTTTGGAGTCATAGGTCATGGGTTCAAATCCCGGCTCTGCCAATTGTCAGCTGTGTGACTCTGGGCAAGTCACTTCACTTCTCGGTGCCTCAGTAACCTCATCTGTAAAACGGGGATTAAGACTGTGAGCCCGCCGTGGGACAACCTGATCACCTTGTAACCTCTGCAGCACTTAGAACAGTGCTTTGCACATAGTAAGTGCTTAATAAATGCCATTATTATTATTATTATTTCCTTACTGAAGGCACATCTACCCTTATCTTAGGCACATCTCCTCCAAAAGACCTTCCCTGACTAAGCCCTCTTTTCCTCTTCTCCCACTCCCTTCCGCCCTGACTTGCTCTCTTTATTCATCCCTCCCTCCCAGACCCACAGCACTTATGTACATATCTCGTTGTGGGCAGAGAATGTGTCTAATGTTATATTATATGCTCCCAAGCGCTTAATATGGAAATCTGGCAACTCACTGTCCAGGCACCAAGTTTACATGCCGCAGGATCACTCAAGCTGCCTTCAGAGCAACATAAACAACTGGAAATTCAAAAGTCATATTTCAGTTCATTTTACAGAACAGAGCTACAGCGTGAATTGTCCCTGGTTTTAGACAAAGTTGGAATCTGCTCTAATAAGAAATGAGGAAACTTACCTGTTTTAAGTAAAGGGAGGAATATGCAGAATCTATTACATCAAAGTTTATTTATTTTCTATTACTGCTAAATTGTTTTTCTAATAGCAAACCTATAGTCTATGCTGGAAAGGCTTTTGGATGCTGGTAGCCCTTAGTAACATGACATTTCTATTGTAATAAAAATAAAAGAAAAATTGAACAAGATTTTAAAAGGCTCAACCCCTGTCAGATGAACCTGACTCTACCTCTCTTCCCCCTACATCTGGAGCCATGCAGCTGCCCCAGGGGTCTCGTCCATACAACATTATCTGCAATCATGAGCCCCTGTCACATCTCCTCTTACTGAAACATTCCTCATCTCTGTGTACTTTCTTTGTCAATTTCATAACATTCCCTTCAGGAATAGAGATACAGTGAAAAGAAAAGATCTATGCATTCTTATTATACTTTTCATTTATTCTGAAGGCAGGAAACTCGGCCAAGTTAGCTAAATCACTTTCTAGTATCCAGGATGATACGAAAACACAACAACAGTGGTGTGGGTTTAATTTGTAAACGCGATCAAGGGAAAAGCAATTGCTTTGTTTTGCTGATGAAAGTCACTACAAAGAATAATTTCCTACCCAAGTTATTTTCAAGAAAGTTTTGATCACAATCAATTCAAAATAACAGAATAACAATATAAATTTAGTTGACCTAAACTCCAACTTCCGTTTTCCCAAATCCTAATGTCCCAAGGCTAAAATGAGAATAAAGATTAGCTCTCATTTACCACTAAGACTTCTGTTTTGTTCTCCTTCTGAAAGGTTTTGATAATCTCTTTCACTACAATCCAAGTACAGCATAAAATACAGCTACACTGGTAAGAGAGTAAGAAAAAAAATATATAAGTAAAATTAATAAATGGTAAGTGGTATAAAGAGGATTTGGACTGTTGATCCAGAAGGTAGGAAATCAAATCACTCAATCAATGGTATTTATTGAGGACTTACTGTGTGCAGACCAATGTAGTATAAGCACTTGGGAAAGTACAATACAATAGAGTTGAGAGACTCCTTCCCTGCCCACAACAAGCTCACCATCTACAGCGGGAGACAGACATTACTATAGAGAATTTATAATATATAATTGATAGATAGGTAAATAAGTGCTGTGGGGTTGAGGGTGGGGCAAATACCAAAAGCCAGAAGATCAGAGATTCATGTGCATGGACGACTCAGAAGGGAGAGGGAGCTGAAGAAAAGAAGGCTCAGTCAGGGAAGGACTCTTGGAGGAGATTGTTTTGTCTTACACCATTGAGTCGCTTCCAACCCACGGCAACACCACGGACACATCTCTCCCAGAATGCCCCACTCTCCATCTGTAAACGTTCTGGTAGTGTATCCATAAACTTTTCTTGTTAAAAATACTTAAGTAGTTTACCATTGCCGCCTTCAGTGCAATGAACTCGAGTCGCCGCCTTCAACTTTCTCCCATTCTGCTGCTGCCCAGAATGGGAGAGTTTTGACCTGTAGCAGATTGCCTTCCACTTGCTAGTCACTGCCCAAGCTAGGAATGGAGTGGTTAGGCCTCTGCCTGATTCTCCCTCCCATAGTCAAGACTGGTGGAGTATTGGAAACTCTCCAGGTGCAATCCTGAGAGAGTCTTGGAGGAGACAGACCTTATTAATAATAATAATAATAATAATAATAATAATAATAATAATAATGGTATTTGCTAAGCGTTTACTATGTGCCAGCCACTTTACTATGTGCTAAAGCTTTGGGTGGGTAAAGTTGTAGTCTAGCATATAAATGGAAGGGGAAGGAAGGGAAGGGAGTTCCAGGTCAGAGGGAGGATGTGGGAAAGGGGTTGGCAGCAAGAAAGACAAGATAGGGGCACAGTGAGTAAGCTGGCATGAGAGGAGTGAAGTGTGTGGTCTGAGATCAATCAATCAATCAATCGTATTTATTGAGCGCTGACTGTGTGCAGAGCACTGTACTAAGTGCTTGGGAAGTACAAGTTGGCAACATATAGAGACAGTCCCTACCCAACAGTGGGCTCACAGTCTAGAAGGGGGAGACAGAACAAAACCAAACATATTAACAAAATAAAATGAATAGAATAGATATGTACAGGTAAAATAGAGTAATAAATATGTACAAACATATATACATATATACAGGTGCTGTGGGGAAGGGAAGGAGGTAATACGGGGGGAATGGAGAGGGGGACGAGGGGGAGAGGAAGGAGGGGGAAGGAGATGCAGTGAGGTAATGAAGGAGGGGGAATCGTCAGAGACTGTCTCCTACATGATAGCCTTAATGAGGACTTTGAGGTGGAACAAGATATGGATTAACAGATTTAAAAGGGAGAGATTCCCTTCAAGGGGGGAGAGTGTGCAATTAGTAGGAGAGGGAGAGACCAAAGTCCAGTGATATTAGGAAGTTTGCTTGGGAGAAATGAACTGGGGAAAAACTGGTATGTATGATTCAGGGAGTAGAGTACAGATAAACTGAAGAGGAGGGAGACGGGCAGCTTAGCAACTGGTAAAGAAGAGTTGCTACAGTAATAATAATAATAATAATAATAATAATGGCATTTGTTAAGTGCTTACTAAGTGCAAAGCACTGTTCTAAGCACTGGGGGGGGGATACAAGGTGATCAGATTGTCCTATGTGGGGCTCACAGTCTTAATCCCCATTTTACAGATGAGGTAACTGAGGCTCTCAAAGAAGTTAAGTGACTTGTCCAAGGTCACACACCTGACAAGTGGCAGAGCTGGGATTAGAACCCATGACCTCTGGCTCCCAAGCCCGGGCTCTTTCCACTAAGCCACTGAGTAGCCCCAGTTGCTACAGTAGCCCAGTTGGGGGGTGATGAGGGCATGGATCAAGGGGGTGGTTGATACAAATGGGAGGGAAGGGACAGTCTGAAAAATGTGGAGGAACTACGGGCAAGCTTTAGTCGAACAAGAAGTGGCAAGTGAAAGTCTGAGAGGAATCAAGGAAAAAACCAAGGTTAGGAACTTCTGCAATTGACAGTACAACCTATTGTGACTGGAAGGAATAGAGGCATGGACAATAAACATAGAAGGGAAGTAAGTATGCGCTATTGGTATTTCCTAAATACCATTCTAGAGTACATTACTCTCCTCTGTGCAGATTTTGCACTTGGCTGTGTAGCCTTTAAGCACTTTCATACTTACCCCAGCCCCATATCCGTATACTCTACCATTTCTACTAGCTGTAATTTATGTTAATATCTGTCTCCTCTTGTAGATTGTAATCTCCTGGGGACAGGGATCATATGTTTATTGTTTTGTACTTTTCCAAAGGTTTAGTACAGTGCTCTGCACTGTATACCACTTAACAGTGGTAATAGCACTTAATACCACTGACTGATGGATTCAAATTGACCGTATAATGATAGTTTAATGACTATAAATTTCTCCCTGTGTAAAATATAAATACCTACTGGATTCAAGACTGCCCACCTTACCTATATATCTTATGCACACATGAACAAACTCGTACACATACACACAAACACATTTCAGTGTCGGACAGAAGAGAACTTCAGTTTTTTCATATTGAGTTTAAGGTCATGTCAGGTCATCCTCCATGTGAATATTTCCTGGAGGCAGGAAAGCATGTATAATTTAAGACAGCGAAAAGGTCAGAGTTGGAGAAGTAGATTTAGGAATTATCCCCAAAGTTGTGTTAGTTGGGCAAAAAGACAGCTCATCACTTCAAAAACAAACTCTGCCAAGTAAAATGAAATTACCCCCAAATAGTATTATGTGTCAAGGACTGTTCTAAGCACTGATGTAGATACAAGTTAATCATGTCAGACACAGTCCCTGTCACACATGGGGCTCATAATCTAAGTAGGAGAGAGAACACGCTATGAATCTCCATTTTACAGAAGAGGAAATAAAGGCACAGAGAAGTTAATCAATCAATCAATAAATCATATTTACTGAGTGCTCACTGTATGCAGAGCATTGTACTAAGTGCTTGGGAGAATACAACATAACAGAGTTGGTAGACATGTTCCCTGCCCACAATGAGCTTACAGTCTAGAGTTGAGTGACTTACAGTAAATGACTTGTCCAAAGTCACACAGCAGACAAGTGGTGGGGTGAGGATTAGAAGCCAGGTCCTTTGACTCCCAAGCCTGTGCTCTTTCCATGCTGCTCGTCATTAACAAATTAATTCCAAAGGAAACTGATGCATATATGAAAAAGAATAGGAAAAAAGCTTGAAAATGATCTCTTGCCTATGTGCCACAATGGATGAGAATCATACGATCTTGCAGATCCAAACTACTGAACTTTATAATTCCAATCACAAAGGAGGAGCACTGTGGCCTAGTGGAAAGAGCATGGGACTGGGAGTCGGAGGACTTGGGTTCTAACCCTGGCTCTGCCATGTGCCTTCTGTGTGACCTTGGAAAAGTCACTTCACTTCTCTGTACCTCAGTTGCCTCATCTGCAAAATGGGGATTCAATACCTGTTCTCCTTCCCATTTAGATTGTGAGCCCTGGGTATCATGTACCCTCCCCAGCATTTAGAACAGTGTTTGAGACAGACTAAGTGCTTAACAAAAACTACAATTATTCCACATGTCAACCCACTCTACAAAGGGAAACACAACTGATGACTCTGAGGACTTAATCAAAAGTCCCTGTTAATTTGGGAAAATTCAGCAGTACAGTATACTTTAAAAAAGGAGGTGAGTTATGCTGTGAAGAATTTCCATCACCAATTAAGATGTCCATAACACTGGTTGCTTTGGAAAGTTCTTTTATTCCTATGTAATAGGCCTGGAGTCTTAAAAAGTCTTATTTTAAGCTGATTTGCAGTCAGTGAGAATCCAGGGTAGTTTAATAAGGAGTGAAATGCTACCTTAACTTTGACTCATTTTTTCACAGGACACCAGTCAGCTGAAACCCTTCAGACTGTAGTCAAGCTTGAATGTTTCTGTATTTTTCCTTTTGTTGAGTACAAGAAAGTAAAAATGCTAATTTCAAAAAATGTGAACCAAAGGAAGTAAAGGTAATATTTACCGGCACAGCCAATTGTTTCCTTATCTGAGAAAGTTCTGAAAGTGGAAGCTTAAGAAACTGAGTTCAGACAATATGAGAGTTCACATAACTAACCACAGGTACTGAAAAGATATGTTTGTGTAAATTAACCCCCACTTTAAGACAACAGAGCGATTTTCCATTAGGTAATGCTGTAATGTGGCTGTTGGCATGTACCGCTTTCTGGATAGAAGGCAGGACTACCTACAAAATAAATGCCATCTAATGGAGAGAAGACTGTTGAGCAGCAACAACAATGTGCCATATTCAATGTACACCTCATCTTCTAAAAAGGCAGAGCTCCTGCCTCTCTGCCTCAGGGCCAGAAGAGGCTGCTCATGTTTCAGAAGCTAACAGTTATGAGTGGCTTCTTTCCACTACGTGAGCCTGCAAGGTCTCCAGGTGTAAGAAGTTTGCAACTTGCAAAGAAAGCTAGAGACATCCATGAACTATGCAGCCCAACATCTCTGAGAAATCACACTGTCTTTCCAGTCCTGTATAAAACGGCATTCAGTCAACTAAAATTTTTTAAACTTGCTAATGTTATTAAGGCCTAAAACAAAATGTTCTGCACCAGGATCCATGCTGAGTATCAGTGGCTAGGAAAGGAAAACAAAGGAAAGAGAACCCAATTTAAGCAGCCCAAAAGAGTTCTATTGCGATAATTTATATGCAGTGGTCTTTTGCATTAAAAAATCATGTGGCAACTCTCACTCTTATGAATCATGTGACTGAAAAGACTGAAAGCAAGAGAAACAAGCTTTCCCACCTTGAGTACCAGTCTTATTCGCACAATCCTTTCACTCTCTTTGCCTCACTGGCACAAAGAAGTTTTCCCTTAAAATGAACATCCTTCTATTTGCTCTGTCTCTTACATAAGTCTCCATGGCCCACATAGGGATCTGTCTGCTATTGCCACTTCCCTGCAGAGCAGCTGCTTTGATACAATGCTCCCAGTTGCTCTTCTGTGGAAATGTCTGCAAGGAACAAGCATGGTTTAGGGATATCATTCATCATTAGAAAAATATATTCTGGGTGGCATGAATATGCATGGGGCAAGCTACTGCTAGGCTCCAACCAAGCTGGAAAAATGGGCTCAAAGCAGGAGAGATTTATGTTGGACTTATTCATCCTCTCTTATGCATCACCTCTGCACTTAGGTCCATACCCCTTAAATTCCTGTAGACTCACTGTGGGTAGGAATCATGTTTACCAATTCTGTACTTTCCAAAGAGCTTAGGATAGAGTTCTGCACAGAGTAAGCATTCAAAAACCACTGACCAATTAACTGGTACTCTCCTCATCCCAGCCAGCCGTTATACACAGATCCTTATACTCTGCCGCTTCTCCTGTCAGTAATTTATTTTAATGTCTGTTTCCCCATACTAGATTGTAAGCTCCTTGAGGCCAAGGAACCTATCTACCAATTTTATTGTATTGCCTTTCTCCAAGTGCTTACGACAGCACTCATCACCCAGTAAGCGCTCCTGATTGACATGAGGGAGAACTTCTTCATTTTGGCATCCACAGGAGGTTGTGTAGTCTCTGATCCTGTCTGGTGACTTAGGCATTTTACCAGCCTGAGTCACACCCACCACACCCTGGCCTGCTTTTCTGAACTGCAAAACCAGCATCACCTAATGATACCTCTGGCAATCAGGACAGGATACATTAACACTAAAGATACTGGCAGGTTAGGCAACATTTTTTCAATCTCCTGTCAGGTGTGCAGTCACCTGCAGGATGTGCTGGCTGCACTATGTCTGATTAGCATATATTGTATCTGTCCTAATGGTTGGTACGGTGTTTGGCCCATAAGCGCATCCTCTAGACTGTAAACTCGTTATGGGCAGGCAATATGTCTGCTAATTCTGTTTTACTGTACTCTCCCAAACACTCAGTACAGTGCTCTGTACATAGTAAGCACTTAATAAGTGCCACTGATTGATTGATTGGTAATACGTGCTTAACAAATACACAATTAATATAATTGCTTTCTCTGTCCATTACATTTGTAGGTGTCCCATATCAGCTCAATAAATATCAGCTGCGGCCAACTACCCTGAACAATCTGCCCAGTGCGGTGAAACTAAAGGGGCAATGAGTATGGTTTTCTCCTTGGTGGTCCGTCACTGCAGTCCTTGCCTTGGGAACTGATACTAAGTGATGTTTATTTTAAGTAATGAAATTGGTTCAGCAACTAAAATGTAACTTGTACAACGAGTCCATCTTCCACTAATATTGCAGCCAAGACAGTTTCTTCACTTCACAGGTTGTTTGATGTTATATTGTAATTTGCCTTCTTATCTAAGGAGAGAGGTCCTGACTTAAATATTGTTTTCTATTTCCTAATTTTTTGGAGCAAATTAAACCAAAGTGGTCTTCGGAAGGCCAAATGACTCAACTTAGATTAGCATATTTTGGACACATAATCAGGAGGATTACTTCTCTGGAGAAGACACTAATGCTAGGAAAAGTCCAGGGAAAACATGGAAAAGGCAGACCAGCAGCTAGATAGGGACCATAACAATGACAATGGAAGAACCATTAGAAAGGTTGTGGATTATGGCAGAGGTTAGGATGTTCTGGAGAAAGTATATCCATGGAGTCGCTATGAATCGGAAATGATTCGATGGCACTTAATAATAATAATAATAATAAGTTCCTAATTTAGCAGCAGTCACTTGGGACTGCTGATGTGGCCAGGCACTTGCAGGTCAAGCCTTCAAAATGTCAATATTTTTATCTCAGCTTCCTATTCCTTATATTTTGGAATGTCTTCTAAGAAGGCAGAGAAGCCATGTGGCCCAGTGAATAGAGCACAGGCCCAGGAGTCAGAATGACCTGGGTTCTAATCCCAGCACCACCACTTGTCTGCTAGGTAACTTTGAGCACATGATTTACCTTCTCTGTGCCTCAGTTACCTCATCTATAAAATGGGGAATAAGACTGTGAGCTCCATGTGGGACATAGACTGGTCAGACCTGACTAACCTCTAGAACAGTGTCTGGCACATAGTAAGTATTTTAAAACTACCATTTAAAAAAAAAGACAGAGGCAACCAGTCACAGTTTCTATCTCTGATCAATGAACATGATTGGACAGTAGTAGACTTTCCTAATATAGATTTTGTATGATTTTAGAGAGACAATACAATACTGTAAAACAAATTAACACTCAGGGAGAAAACAAAAGAAGTTATTTAGCAACCTCTCTCCATGGCATCACTAAGGGTTGGAGACAACTCGACAACATACCACAACAACAACATTCCAGGGAAGCCCTAAACATACCCCCATTAAAGAAACATGCTGCACTGACTCAAAAATAAATCATTAATCAAATGCCTAAGCATCGATCCATCCAAATAAGTCATCCAAATAAACAATAAAACCACATCCTTAAAGAGTTCAGTTTCAGACAAGTTATTGATTGACAAGTGGACTTAGAATTTTGCTGGGTTTTTTTAAGAAATACACTTGTTGATGCTGCAGCATTAGTTATTTGGTTTTTGACCATTTGCCATTATGCATGAAAATATAGCCAGTACAATTGAATAAGTAATGTTGAGGATCAGTACTTCATCAACAATTGTATTTATTGAGCGCTTACTATGTGCAGAGCACTGTACTAAGCAGTACTTGCACCCTTTTAGCCAAATACATGAGGCACTTAGTACCTTCCAACAATCACTTCCCTCCCACTCTGGAAGAGATCAAAAGTACATAATGACATTTCATTATTTTCCAAAAATCCTCTCCAGCACTGAAATTATTCAGATACTTTCACTGTAAGCAGCTATGTTAAAGAAAATACAATTCTCTTTAAAAATATTTTAAATCTGTAGCCTAGATATTATTCCTCCACAAAAACATTGTCCTGAAGTTACCTCATACTGCAGTTCCAAGAAAAGCTGGTTTGTAGCACAACTTAAAATATTCCTGTTTGTTTCTATTCAAATAGTAATTCAGGTTAATGAAAAATGCCCAGATCAAAGTTTGTCCAAGAGGCTACTTTCATAAATGTAAGAATGTACCTAAACTACTTTGTCACTAGACAAAATTCTGCCTGCAGTTGTACCAAGGGACAAGAAAACAACTAAGTACTGAGCATAAGTTTATAATGTGCTGATGTTTTTCTTGGCCTTAATGATGGCCTGTTTGTTTTTTGGGGTTTTTTTTTTTGCTATTCCATAGGACTCCTATTCTGAGCACTAAACCTATACAACTTTTCACATTTTTCACTAGGAAACTGCATTCTGGGGAATGAGCCTAGAGCTTGAAGCACACTTTGTTTTGAAAAGTTTAAAATACCCTTTTAATTTAGAACTTTATTGTGTTTTAAATACACATATCTTTGGAGGAAACAATTCTTCAGAAAGAAAGATAATGAACGCTCAAAGGAAACAAAATGAGTAACATTACTTATGCACCATACAAGTAATCAATTCAAGTAGCTCTTAATTAGCAAGATAATTTTTTTTCAAAACAGAGCTGTGTAGCAGGGCAGGGACAAGATAAAGATTTTGAATTTTTATAGCTGGGTCGGAATTATGGCACTCTCTCCAGGCACTACACTTATAGGATTCCTTAATATTCTGCAACAAACTCAAAGTGTGATTTTGATATCACCCACATGCCCCCTTAGGACACTGAAGAGCTGCAATTAATAGGGCTGGCCAATTTCAGGCCATTCTCTTTTAACGTGCATACTGAGTCCTTTAAAACAGACCACCCTCAACAGAAGTAACCAGCCTAGCAAAGGCAAGTTGCAGCAAGCAGAGCCATGATGCCTGCTCATTAAATATGATCCTGGTCTCATTCCCAAAGACTCTTTCCTTCCATCTGGTGTTCGATACAGCAAATAAGGGTTGTTGAAAGTTGTCCAGGAAATGTGCACAATGTAAAAAGCCAGTCCAGCTTTTATTCCCAAATTACAGGGTGTTAGAATCTTTGGTTTGTGGTAAGGCTTTGCTTCAATAATGGATTCCTGCCTGACAACTCATCGCCAGGAGAGCAGTGATCTCATGGTTACTCATTGTTTCTATATTTAATGTTTCCTTCTAACCATGCCAATAGCATAGTCCTATATTCTTGATTTGTAATTCACTATGACCTCAGATTTTTTCTGCTTTCGTTACATATAGCCAATATGCCTCTAGAATGAGTTGGTATAATTCATTTTCCCTTCCTTACCCCAAGATCAATTTTCCTCGACTTAACTGTTTGATTCTCCTCCATTCCTGAAGTTTACAAAGCCATTCAGAATTCTGATTCTGAATTCCAAAGACCTCCCAACCTCCTAGAGTAATAATAATGGCATTTATTAAGCACTTACTATGTGCAAAGCATTATTCTAAGGACTCGGGGGGGGGGGGGTTACAAGATGATCAAGTTGTCCCACAGGGGGCTCAGTCTTAATCCCCATTGTACAGATGAGGGAACTGAGGCCCAGAGAAGTTAAGTGACTTGCCCAAAGTCACACAGCTGACAATTGGTAGAGCCTGGATTCAAACCCATGACCTCTGACTCCAAAGCCCATGCTCTTTCCACTGAGACACGCTGCTTCTCATGGCTGAATAGAAGCATCTGAATAGCAAATTATAATGTTACTAATTCCATTATTCAAGTCACTGATGAAGATATTAATTAACACTGGGCCTAAAACCAATCCCTGGGGAGTCCCATTTGCTTTGTTCCCAGAAATTTATATTGACCCATTGATAAAAATTTGAATTCATCCTTCTTACCTGCTGGACCCTCATTTGGTAGTTGGTGGTCTCAAGCATTAATGACACAGATTTGTGGGACTGATCAGAAGCCTTCCTAAACTTAAGAAATTTTCATTCATTACACTATACCAGACTCATCACACTGTAAAAAAGATGTGATGGGAGCTATCCTTTACAGTGATGTTCTGTTTACTCCCTGGGTGTCTGAAAATTGATTGTGTAAATATTTTTTGTGCTTGTGTGAATATTCTAGATTTTCCAGGAAGATACTTTAGACACTGAGGCATTTTCTTCCCACTATCTTTCTTCTGTCCCATTTTTATGAGCAGGCAATCCAGTTAGCCTTTTCCATTTTTCATGCATCTGTCTCAAACCGCAACAAATTTTCACAGGCAATAGTTAGTGGCTCCAAGATCTTTTCATTCAGTTCCCTAAGAGCCCTTTTGCATGCGATCACTGGGGTTATTTTTCCTACGTTTCTTTCACTGGTGTCTCTCAAAAAGAACTTATACCAGTGATTTATGCAACATTGTTCATCTGCATGATTCTTCAAAAAAAATTGAAGTGCTATTAAAATAGCATTTTCAGGATTTTAAATGCAAAATGGGACACCAAAAGTGTTCTTAAACATTGTTATTTCTATGAAGTAATACCTTTTAGCTTACACTATAAAGTTTGTTTTAATTGGTACACATTTTTACCACAATAAAAGTGAAAATTTTGAAAAACTTCATAATATATTATTTTCTCCCTGAAATTAACCCCACTTTGCAAAGACAGTAAAGAGAGGCAACTCCAATTTGTACAGAAGAGAAACTTCTAAAGCAAATTTTCCCATTTAAAATTAGGCCAAAAAGAGCAAGTGCTAGTTTTTGAAATCTAGTGAACTTTAGTTACTGTCTTAACCAGGTATAGAATAATTTATGACCACTAATAATCCCAAATAAGAATGTGCACAGGTACAATATTTATGGGATAAGCAAAAATCATAAACTGAACACTCAAATGCAAGTCAGAGCATAATTAAGGGAAATCGGGATTAAATTTAAGACAAGAAACTGAACCCCTGGCAAAATCATTTGAGAAGTCAGGATTGGAACAGTGGTATTTTACTCATGGAATGAACTGGAAACTCTCGGGAAAACAGAAGGATTAAGTAGTTATTCATCCCTGAAGAAGAGAACAAGATTTAGGGTATATGCAACCTGACCCTTGGGCTAGCCAAGGACTGGCTTTGATTGTCTTTCCTCTGGTAGCTCCTAAAGTGGAAGACTGCTGTGACCCCAGCAGATGGGGAATTACGAGAACTCCTTAAAATTAATGGAGAGCAAAGGATAGGGCATCTCATGAGGAAAAGAATGCTTCCCCATTTAAAGATTTGCAAAAAAAAATAGACAAAGGGGAATTTGTCAAGCTTTTTTCAAAAATTTTCCTTTCCTGAAAGCTAATTCGAATTGATCAGAATGAAGCCTACTAAGAACACTATCAATATAGAATTGCCACACTGGAGTACCGTTGAATCATCAGATGTTGTATTGTCTTGCTGCGATGATTTATTTAAAACCCTTGAAAGAAAATCAAAAGCCTCTGATTCTGCCCTTGGCAAATTACATAATTCTACACAATTCTACACATTAAGGTAGGAGCTGAACATGTTTTGCAATGTCCATAAAAGCAAAAGTATTAGAAAGCATTGGCTTTAAAAAAAGCCTGACATTCTTTCCACCGTATTAACAGAATGCCTACAGTGACAGTGGGATAACAGGTTTGGAAAGATGATCAGAACGTATTTTCTGTGCCGGATCACTGGGGGGACGTGATCCATTGGGAGGACAAATTGCTCTGGGGATTACAATGAAGCACAGGCTCAGGATGCATGGCATTCAGTCTTTGCTGACAAGAGATACAGGTGATAATAATAACTCTGATATTAAGTGCTTACTGCGTGGTGACCACCCTGATAAGAGAAGCAGTGTGGCTCAGTGGAAAAGAGCTGGGCTTTGGGGTCAGAGGTCATGGGTTCAAACCCTGGCTTCCCCAACTGTCAGCTGTGTGACTTTGGGCAAGCCACTTAACTTCTCTGTGCCTCAGTTACCTCATCTGTAAAGTGGGGATTAAGACTGTGAGCCCTCCTTGGGACAACCTGATCACCTTGTAACTTCCCCAGTGCTTAGAACAGTGCTTTGCACATAGTAAGCGCTTAATAAATGTCATTATTATTATTATTAGCACTATGGTAGACACACAAGAGTCAAATCAGACACAGTCCCTGTCCCACAGTCTAAGAGGGCAGGAAAAAAGGTATTGAAACCCAATTTTACAGATGAATAAACTAAGGCACAGGGAAGTTAAGTAATTTGCCCAAAGTCACACAGCAGGCAACTGAGAAGCCAAGACTGGAACCCAGATCTCCTGACTCCCAGTCCTCTGCTCTTTCCACTAACGGCTGCTTCATAAAAGTGAGGTGAAATGCTTAAGAAATAGATGATCAACTGAGCCATCCAGGCATCTCATAAAGTTGTATTAATCATGCAATCGCTGTGGCAGAAAGCACAGGTCATCAAAAAGTCATTTGGTCACATGACAGGTCTAAATTCTTCCATCCTCTTTGTACAGAAAAAATTACTATTATTGGAAGCATATGTACGTGTTCAACCCAATTTCTCTTCTATAACCTGTTTATCATTTTTAATATATTTAAACTCACATTTTGAAACATAGACTGTCTTAGAGAACCAAACTGAACAGGAATAGTGTCTTACTTAATTGTATTTAATCTACCTCAATACTTGGCACATAGTAAACAATTAACAAATATTACGATTTCCTCTAGACTGTAAATTTAGAATGTTTCTACAAATTTACTAAATTGTACTCTCCCAAAAGCACAGTACAATACTCTGCCAAACAGTAAGTGCTTAATAAATATATTGATGGACTATTTTTATGACTATTTACTTGCTATTATAGACCTGAACAAACTAAAAACATTTAAATATGCATGATCTGTGAACACAGCTCAACAAATCCTCTGTTGAATTGTCTGTGACAGTTGAAAAATCAAGGTTAATGAGCAGAAATGGCTTAAATTCAACACCATCTTTCAAACGTCCCTTGGCATCTTATTTTCTTGGACGATTTCCCACTGTGCCTCAGGAATTGCTTTTTTTCCCCCTCAACTCCAGCTATTGTCAATCATAAACAAATACATTCTTAGAGAAGAGGTAGTGTCAGAGGATGGTGGTGCTACTATAAACAAAAATCTAGTCTTCCTGCTCCCCCACTAATGGGAAACCAATCTGTTTCTCCATATTCTGTTCTTATTGTAGCCTCCTGTTTGCCATATAGGTTCCTTATTAATGCAATTATAAATGGACCGGCATGCCCATAATAATAACTTTAATTATTAAAAGTTGAGGAACAAAGCAAAAAGATAGGCCTACAATTAAAAGTCACAAAAACAAAGACCACAACAACTGGAAGTTTTAACACACTTGTAGTGGATGGAGGGAAGATTGAAATAGCTGACAATTTTTCTCTCCTGGGATTGATGATCATTAACAAAGGAACTAGTAGTCAAGAAATACACCAAAGATTAATGTTAGGAAAACTTGCTATGAAGAGCCTGGAAAAAGTCATGAAATGTGTGCTGATATATATATACATGGAGCTGCTATGAATCGGAAATGACTCGACGACACTTAATAATAGTAATAATAATAATAATACTGTTATTACTTGTAGATAATAGTTAATAAGTAAATAATATTACTAGTAGATAATGGGCTGGGTAGATACAAGCTAATTAGGTTGGACACAGACCCTGTTCCACATGGGGCACAAAGTCTTAATCCCCATTTTACAGATGAGGTAACTGAGGCACAAAAAAGTTAAGTGACTGGTCTGCTGTGT
This sequence comes from Tachyglossus aculeatus, assembly GCF_015852505.1. Lineage (NCBI taxonomy): Eukaryota > Metazoa > Chordata > Mammalia > Monotremata > Tachyglossidae > Tachyglossus > Tachyglossus aculeatus. Next base: position 73,217,783 of record NC_052067.1, read on the forward strand.
GACCTTGGGCCAGAGGTGGAGCCGGGATTAGAACCCTGGTCCTCTGACTCCCAAACCCATATTCTTTCCACTAGGCCAAACTCCTTCCCACTTGCACTCTCATTCAATTCTAAATTCAAGGGCAGGAACCGCATCTACTACTTTTACTGTGTGCTCTCAGTGCCTAGTACAGTGATGATGATACTGTAAATATACTGTGTTAGAATCCAGGAGGTATTTAGATTTTGGAAGCTCTAGGTCAATTCAAGAGTTGCCACATTTCAAGAACATTTTAACACTACAGAAATCCATTCCCTACCTCAGTCACCAAGCACGTGAGTGGCATTTGATTTTGCCTGGTGAAGTCAACATTAACTAAACTCTGCCTGTGAATTCAGGCATTCAACACTCATATATTCCAGGAAGATGACTGACTTAATTATTTAGCTATATACTCATTTACAGTCTGCTAGGTCATTCAATTGTGCAAACTTGAACTCTTTTAAAATAGGAATGGTGGGAAGCACAGGTAACTCAGGAATATTTACCTCACCACCACACAGTCTCCCCTTCCCCATCCATCTCTTTAGAATTGGAAAGAGGATATTGAACTTAATGTAGTTTGGGGTGAACTGATTTTGGATATTCATAATGAAATGCAGATTTTAAAAAATGTTACATTTTAGCTGATTTAGAAAACTTTAGGACAAATAAGTGACACAAGACAGTCCAAAAGTTTGGTAATGAATTAAACAAATCAGTCCATTTGAGTGCTCTGCGCATAGTAAGTGCTCAATAAATAGGATGGATTGATTGCTCAATGGTATTTATTAAATGCTTACTGTGCACTGAGCACTGTACTAGATGCTTGGAAGAGACCGAGCAGAGTTGAGTTCATAGGCATGTTCCCTGTTCACAAGGCTCTCACAGTAAAGAAGGGAAAACAGCCATTAAAATAAATCTTAGATGGAAAAAACTAAAAGCATTAAAAACTGATTTGTTAATCAATGAAACACATCCATAGATCCAAAAATTCTGGACACATGAAAACAAGAGAACAGCAGAGAAAGCATGCTCTGATGGAGTAACTAAACCTCCAAGGTTGGGAAGGAATCAAGTGCAATGCCATCAATGCCAGCACATGTACTTGCAGCTGGGATTGTTTAGTTACGTCTCCTGGCTACTTCAGTCACAGGAACTGCCATGGAGAAATCCCTGGGGCTGCTTGGCAAATATGAATATGCTGGGAATGGGAACTCTGTATTACTAGTTAATTGAAAAAAATAGTGTAGGTACAGAGTTTGCTGAACCATCAGACACTGAGCATTTGTCAATGAGACTAACTTTTTCAGAAGAAACTGTCCAAACTCTCCTGTGTCTTTTAGCCTCATACAAATACCTCAGAGGCAGCAGCCACCTTGCTTATATTAGGTGCTAATGGAGAAGGGGTGGGAAGGGAGAAAGGTATTGACAAGGAGGAAGTGTTAACGGGCATGAGTAGCCCAGATCTCAGTTCCCGAAACATGAATGGCAATTTTGTGAAGACATTTCCTCCCAACCCTTTTTTTAAAGTTTCGCCAAACCTAAATGTGCTGTAGTATCTTCAGCATCTTAAATTTAATGCCAAATTGATTTATACCCAGTTCTGACCTTAAAAGTGGGTGTCTATTCAGATCACTAGGGAAGGCACATAGGTACTGACCCCACTTTGCCCCATTTCTCGCTGTGAAAAGGCTGCAAGAAAGTGAATGTCTGCTAATGCTGAGTCAAAAGTGATAAATGTTTCTGACCACAGAACCTCCCGGAGAGCTCTGCTAAGTGGACAAGCAGCAGGAATCCTGAAAACAACTAGCTACTATGGGCAGTGAAGAGCACAATGGCTATTGAGACAACCACAGAGCCTTATGAAGGCGCAGGGCTCTGGTGTTATGACTCAGCAACGGCACTATACTGTGGTTACTTCAACTGAAAATGGATCCTGCATGGAAAAAAAAAATGCTTGTGTTTCTCAGATATACCCCGCCCCGACTCATTTATTTCATTCCAAGCTCTAGTGGGAACCCAAATGGCAGTTACTCACCTACATAGCCATTCTTCTTTTTCCTCCTATCTGTATATTTTTCTAGTACCTATCTTTCCCACTAGATTGTAAATTTCTTAAGGGCACCTAAATAAATCTTTCACTTAGCCATTTTTCTTTTTCCTCCTATCTGTACATTTGCCAAGCACTTAGTACAGTGCTCTGCACACAGTAAGCACTCAATAAATATGATTGAATGAATTTGTCCTATCTTCTCTGCTAGAATGTAATAATAATAATAATAATAGTAATAATAATAGCATTTATTAAGCACTTACCATGTGCAAAGCACTGTTCTAAGCGCTCAGGAGGTTACAAGGTGATCAGGTTGTCCCACAGGTGGCTCACAGTCTTAATCCTCATTTTACAAATGAGGGAACTGAGGCATAGGGAAATTAAGTGACCTGCCCAAAGTCACACAGCTGACAATTGGCAGAGCCGGGATTTGAATCTATGACCTCTGACTCCAAAGCCCGTGCTCTTTCCATTGGGCCACGCTGCTTCTTTATGTAAATTCCTTAAGGGCAGACATTTGTGTATACAATCAATCACATTTATTGAACACTTACTGTGTACAGAGCACTGTACTAAGCTCTTGGGAGGGTAAAATATAGCAGAGTTGATAAACACATTTCCTGCTCACAAGGTGCTTGCTGTCTAGAGAGGGAAAATTGAATACAGTGCTCTGAACACATTGGGCACTTAATAAAACTACAGATTGATCTGAGTAGCAATTTTAGCATCTGTATAAAAATAAAATGAAGATAAAATAGCCAAGTGAATGTGGAGGTCAATTAAATGAATACAAAATAATTATGGTAAATAACTTGAAGGAATAGTATGAAATGGATCAGAAAAGTTGGACTCCATTGGTAGTGGAGTTCAATGTCCATGGTTGCAGCATAGCAGAGTACAGAATTAACCTGAAAACTGATGACTAATAATAATAATAGTATTTGTTAAGTACTTTATATGTGTCAAGCACTGTTCTAAGCTTTGGGATAGATACAGCTAATCAAATTGGATAAAGTCTCTGTCTCACATGGGGCTCACAGTCTTAATCCCCATTTTACACTTGAGGTAACAGACACAGAGATGTTAAGTGAAAGTCATACAGCAGACCAGTGGCTGAGGCAAGATTAGAACCTAGGTCCTTCAGACGCCCAGGCCCAAGCTCTATCCACAGGGCCAGGCTGCTTTCAGACTACTTTAAGACTAGAACACACTGCAGTGCAAGTATGCATATAAAATACATTCATTCCAAAAGACTAAAGATTTAATACTTAGGTACTGATGCACTCCTAAATTTAAACTTACTTTACTTCCAATCCCTCTAACACTTATGTCCCTTCCATAATATACTAATTTCCTCAAAATTAAAGTAGGAATAGTATTTGCAGGCAAACATAGTAGCTTGTGTTCAAAAACTACCTTTCACTTCACAATATTATGCTCACATTTCTACCACTGACGAGAAGCCAGTTTCACTAAACTCACATGCCAAGTTATCTTTAGGTTTTGAAAGTTCAGGAAAGAGTTCAGAAGTACCACAAATAGCATATTTGAAAGAGCAGCTTTGGTTATAACGAAATTTCCAAGTGTTGTCCCAATGGAAGAAACTACAATAAACTCTTTAAATGTCTTCAGTCTGTAAATGCAAATCCTGTTGTGGGAAATAAGGTAAAGGATTCTCTCCCACCTTATTTTACAAATAAAAAAACCCAATCATCCACAAAATACCATCAAACTCACTTTACAGTGGTCGTATTGTTCTTGTAAGGCTGGAACATCTCCTCCAATGGGCATCTGTTGGTTAAGCTCCTCATCTTTCAGATTCAGCCACTTGACCAACTCTTCCAAGGATGCCAACAACCTGTTCCATTTCTCAGCACTGGCCTCTAAGTGAGCTCTGCAAAGAGAGGAAGCACAGGACACTTGAATGAGTGTTGAAAGGGCCTCAAAACAGACAGATGTTCTGTAAAAATAGTTGTGGTTATATATACCACAGTGAAAGATCACGACTTCCTCACAAGAAGTGTGCTCAGAAAGAGGATGGCCTGAAGTCAGAGGATCAGGTTCTCATTCTGGCTCCACCACTCACCTGCTGCGTGACCTCGGGCAAGTCACTTACCTCCTCAGTTTCCTCATCTGTAAAATAGGATCCAATACTTCTGGCTTTTTAAAATAGTATTTATTAAGCACTTACTATGTGCCAGGCACCATACTAAGCACCGGGGTAGACACAAGCTAATTAGGTTGTCACAGCCCATGAACCATAATCCCCATTTTACAGAGGAGGTGACTGAAGCACAGATAAGTGAAAAGACTTGCCCAAAGTCACACAGCAGACAAGAGGCGGAGGCAGGATTAGAACCCAGGTCCTTCTGATTCCCAGACCCATGGTTTATCCACTAGGCCATGCTGCTGTTCTCCTCTCCAGTAGGCTGAGAATCCCATGTGGGACTGGGACTGTGCCTGGCCTAATTATCCTTTATCTACCCCAGCTCTTGGTACACTGCTTAGCAGTAATAAGCATCTAACAAATACCAGACTTATTATTATGAGAATACACGAATATTGTTATCATGTAATATCATATACAATAGAAGTATTATCTTTAAAACGTCCAACAATCGCTAATAAAATTATTTCAGTACTTCAAGTTACTTCCCAGTATTAGGGCAGTCATCTTGTAAAGAGTATTGACTATTTCAGTTGACTAATAAATTATTGCTTGTTTTGTAGGCTATGGTAACACATTTAACTGTCTCCTCTTGGTCAGAGGCAATGGAGATCCCCATTATATCCTTCTGGTCTCAACATCTCTTGGCAGAGCACTTAATACATAGGCCAAATGCCAGTTTATCCAAATAAGTGTCTTATGGGCAGATGACGACTGGATAGCAGTGAAAAGCTCTGAAATCATCTCTTCAAGCATGTCTCATCAATCTGACTTACTGGGAAGCACTGCTACTGATCAGAAGCTGGTGGTGAAGAATGCCTTATGACTGACAGAGTGAGCAATTCTTGAATCAGTTTGCTACTCCTCAGAAATGTTATCCAAGGCATGCAACAAAATATTTGCAGAAAGGCACCCTGAGTTCTATTTTCTAGGTTTGCTCTAGCTGGCTTTGATGGTAGGAGAACAATTGTACTTACTATTATATTGGTATTTGTTAAAGTGCTATTATGTGTCAAGCACAGTTCTAAGAGCTGGCGTAGATGCAAGTTAATCAGATCAGACACAGTGCCTGTTCCACGTGGAACTCACAGTCTAAATATGCATTTATTCATTCGTTCAATCGTATTTATTGAGCTCTTACGGTGCACAGAGCACTGTACTAAGTGCTTGGGAAGTACGTTAGCAACATATAGAGATGGTCCCTACCAACAATGGGATCACAGTCTAGAAGGGGGAGACAGACAACAAAACAAAACATGTGGACAGGTGTCAAGTCATCAAAATCAACAGAAATAAAGCTAGATGCACATCATTAACAAAAAATACAATAGTAAATATGTAGAAGTAAAATAAATAGTGATAAATCTGTTCAAACATATATACAGGTGCTATGGGGAGGGGAAAGAGGTAGGGAAGGGGGATGCTCTGCACACAGTAAGCGCTCAATAAATACGATTGATGATGAGGAAAGGAAAAAGGGGGGCTCAGTGAGGAAACTGAAATACAGAGAAGTTAAGTGACTTGCTCAAGGTCACACAGCAGACAAGTGGCACAGATGGAATTAGAATCCAAGACTTCTGGTCCCAGACCTATGTTCTCTCCGCTAGTCATCCGGGACCTCTAAACTTCAGTTTCCCTTAAATTAATTGAATTAATTTAATAAACCTAATGTGTGGAGTGCTGAAAGAACTTTGCGAGATTCTGTTAGAAGTGCAATGCATCATCACAACGATCACCATTCTGAGGGAACGTTGGGAATGGTGTACTCAAATCATTTTATTTGATTATTTTTGTCCTATTTCACCTATTTCTCTACTGCTTTGACAACTCCTCCCTTTTGTCTACATAGTGAAAACAGTCCCTCTCAAGGACCTGTGTCTCCAGTTTAATTCTAGTTGTTTTGTGTTCATGTAGATTACTTTGATCTGAGTGAAGAATTTCTTTTCTGAGGTAAACAGTATTTCACTGCCACACGTTATCTAAGTTACAAGAGCAGAACTAAATCCTTCTTAATACTAGCTGCTTTCTCTAATACCCAATTTTGTAATGTAAGTAAATTTTAATAGAGAAGAAAAATCTCAGCTCAAACTGAAAAGTGGCTACTTCTTTGTTTCATATTATTTTATTCTGTACCCAGCAACTGTAGTTTAACTCAACATTTGGATATCCCTAGTTCCTTGTTTTATTCCCTCCCTCTTCACTTATTAAACGTTTATAGCAGAACATATTTGGTATGGTCAACAGCATTCAAATATCCAATTCTCTGTAGGAGTGGATGACTAACTTCTCCCATTACCCTAGAGGTTCAACACAGAGCTTCTGAACTGTAGGCCCAAATACAGCATATAACTTACAACAATAAGGCTCTCAAGGTCTCTCCCATTCCCATCCTTCACAGCAGTATCCTCAGATAAGATCTCCTCCCTCCTCTCAAGTGCTACTCCGGCCACCTGTGCTTCTGACCCCATTCCCTCTCATCTTATGAAATCTCTGGCCCCGTCTCTCCTCCCTTCCTTAACTTCCATCTTCAACCGCTCACTCTCCAGTGGTTCCTTCCCCTCTGCCTTCAAACATGCCCACGTCTCCCACATCCTAAAAAAAACCCTCTCTTGACCCCACCTCCCTTTCTAGTTAACACCCTATCTCCCTCCTACCATTCCTTTCCAAACTCCTTGAATGAGTCATCTACACCCACTGCCTCGAATTCCTGAATGCCAACTCTCTCCTCGACCTCCTCCAATCTGGCTTCCGTCCCCTACATTCCACTGAAATTGCCCTCTCAAAGGTCACCAATGACCTCCTGCTTGCTAAAACCAATGGCTCCTACTCTAGCCTAATCCTCCTCGACCTCTCAGCTGCCTTCGACACTGTCAACCACCCCCTTCTCCTCAACACACTATCCAACCTTGGCTTCACAGACTGTGTCCTTTCCTGGTTCTCCTGTTATCGCTCCGGCCATTCATTCTCAGTCTCTTTTGTTGGCTCCTCCTCCTCCTCCCATCCCCTTACTGTAGGGGTTCCTCAAGGGTCAGTTCTTGGTCCCCTTCTGTTCTCTATCTACACTCACTCCCTTGGTGAACTCATTCGCTCCCACGGCTTCAACTATCATCTCTATGCTGATGACACCCAAATCTACATCTCTGCTCCTGCTCTCTCTCCCTCTCTTCAGGATCGTGTCTCCTCCTGCCTTCAGGACATCTCCATCTGGATGTCTGCCCTCCATCTAAAACTCAATAATGTCCAAGACTGATCTCCTTGTCTTCTCTCCCAAACCCTTCCCTCTCCCTGACTTTCCCATCACTGTTGACGGCACTATCATCCTTCCCGTCTCACAAGCCCACAACCTTGGTGTCATCCTCGACTCTGCTCTCTTGTTCACCCCTCACATCCAATCCGTCACCAAAAACTGCGGCTCTCACCTCCGTCTCATTGCCACGATCCGCCCTTTCCTCTCCATCCAAACCGCTACCCTGCTGGTTCAATCGCTCATCCTATCCTGACTGGATTACTGCATCAGCCTCCTCTCTGATCTCCCATCCTCCTGTTTCTCCCCTCTTCAATCTATACTTCAAGCTGCTGCCCGGATCATCTTGGTGCAGAAACACTCTGGGCATGTTACTCCCCTCCTCAAAAATCTCCAGTGGCTATCAATCAGCCTATGCATCAGGCAAAAACTCCTCACCCTCGGCTTCAAGGCTGTCCATCACCTCGTCCACTCCTACCTCACCTCCCTTCTTTCCTTCTCCAGCCCAGCCCACACCCTCTGCTCCTCTGCCGCTAACCTCCACAATGTGCCTCGTTCTTGCCTGTTCCACCGTCGACCCCCGGCTCACGCCCTCCCCCTGGCCTGGAATGCCCGCCCTCTGCATATCCGCGAAGCTAGCTCTCTTCCTCCCTTCAAAGCCCTTCTGAGAGCTCACCTCCTCCAGGAGGCCTTCCCAGACTAAGCCCCCTCATTCCTCTCCCCCTGCCCATTCCCCCGCCCTACCTCCTTCCCCTCCCCACAGCACCTGTATATATGTTAGTACAGATTTATTACTCTATTTTACTTGTACATATTTACTATTCTATTTATTTTATTCTGTTAATATGGTTTTTTTTTTGTCTGTCTTCCCCTTCTAGACTGTGAGCCTGCTGTTGGGTAGGGACCGTATGTATATGTTGCCCACTTGTACTTCCCAAGCGCTTAGTACAGTGCTCTGTACACAGTAAGCGCTCAACAAATACCACTGAATGAATGAATTGAAATTGTCAAGGAATAGATTTTCTAAGGTAAGTGATCAAAAATCTCTAAATTCCAAGTGCAATAATGATGCACATTATACTTATATTATACTTTGGTTCTTCCTTTCTCTGTAATGAAAAGTAGATGGACTGGGCAGGATCATAGCCTGAAGAAACTGTTCTGGTTCTTTTCTATTGGATTAAGACCATATGTTCCACTTATTACAACCTGCCAATTGTTTGCTTCCATATGCAGCCTATACTCTAGATTTGAAATTACAAAAGTGAATACATGGCTCTCTAGTTTAAGAGTTACTCTTTCAGGTTTTATGAAAGTTCTCAAGAGCTCCATGATAGTCAGATGTCTCAGTTTTACCTGTGAAGATCATAGTCACAAGTGTAGTTTTATACTAATTTTGTAAATCTTTCAAAAGCAACATCATACACTTACAAATTTCCAAAAGCATATCCTCTAACTTACGCAGTATAAATTAATCAAATCAAAAGTATCTACTGAATACCTACCATGTCCAGAGCACTGTATTAAACCCCCAGGGAGGGCACAATAATTAGTAGACATGATTCCTGCCCTCAAAGATTTTACAATCTAGTGGAGGAGGCAGCACTAGAGTATATTACAACCCCTTGAGGGATAGGGACCATATCTAATTCCACTTGTTCATTCTTTCCCAGTACTTAGTATAGTGCTCTGCATACATCATCAACGGTATTTATTGAGTACTTACTGTGTGCAGAGCACTGTACTAAGCGCTTGGGTGAGTACAACCCAACAGATCTGGCAGACATGTCCCCTAGCCACAACAAGCACACAGTAAGTGCTTAATAAATATTATTATTATACTACTACCATAAGAGGAAGCGATAGAGCATATAAGATGCACACACAGAGATATATGTGTATTCACACACATACATATACATTAGAGAAGCAGCATGGCTCAGTGGAAAAAGCCCGGGCTATGGAGTCAGAAGTCATGGTTTCAAATCCCAGCTCCACCAATTGTCAGCTGTGTGGCTTTGGGCAAGTCACTTAACTTCTCTGTGCCTCAGTTACCTCATCTGTAAAATAGGGATTAAGACTGTGAGCTCACATGGGACAACCTGATCACCTTGTATCCCCCCAGTGCTTAGAACAGTGGTTTGCACATAGTAAGCACTTAATAACTGTCATCATTATTATTATTATAATATACATATATCTCTGTGTGTGTGTGTGTGTGTGTGTGTGTGTGTGTGTGTGTGTGTGTGTACCTTAAAAAGTACTTTGTGGGAGGTTGGGGGGAAGATTTAAGGAGGCACAAATGCTGGCATAGGAATTGAGGGATAAAAAAATAATCAAGAAAGATTTTCTGGAGGAAATGCAATTTCAGATGTGCCAGATATGAAGGGTGAGAGAGTTCTAGCAGTGGCAGAGATGACACCCAGGCCCACTGAGTAGATTAAGAGAAACAAAGGGAAAGAGCTGAAGTGTAATGGAGCAAAGAGAAGATAATTAGGTAGGGGGAAAAATGGATTGAGCCCCCAATTGTCAGGAGTCCTTGCTTGATGCAGAGAGCAATGAAGGTTTTTAAGGAGTGGGGAGACTTGTGCAGAATGCCATTTTGGAAAGCTGATCTGGCCGGTGGACTGAGGTATGTACTAGAGGCAGTTAGATTAGTAAAAAAGGGAATGCAGTAGTCAAGCCAGGGTAAGACAAGTGCCTGGACAGGTGCAATAGACAGTTTTTAATGGCATTTATTAAGTGCTCACTATGTGCAAAGCACTGTTCTCAGTGCTGGGGAGGTTACAAGGTGATCAGGTTGTCCCAAGTGGAGGCTCACAATCTTAATCCCCATTGTACAGATAAGGTAACAGGCACAGAGCAGTTAACCAACTTACCCAAAGTCACACAGCTGGCAATTGGCAGAGCTGAGATTTGAACCCATGACCTCTGACTCCAAAGCCCGTGCTCTTTCCACTGAGCCACACTGCTTCTCATTTGGACGGAGAGGAAGGAAATCTCAGGTCATCAAATCAACCTGATTGATACATGTCCTTCAACACCCCCTTTGATTTTTTTCCTCTAAGGGCTTTGCAACTAGCCTTGGCAGGGTCCTCAGGATCAAGACTGGATGGTGGAAAGATGGAGGGTAGGGTAGAGGGTGATTTATCAAGCTCAGAGCCAGCTGGAATATAGAATGACACCTAATAGCCTCAGGTATGCCCTGAAGAAGACTGGGAATCTGTCATTAATCAATCAGTGATACTGAATGAGAGCTTATTTATTTTAATTTGTTAGTATGTTTGGTTTTGTTCTCTGTCTTCCCTTTTAGACTGTGAGCCCACTGTTGGGTAGGGACTGTCTCTATATATTGCCAATTTGTACTTCCCAAGCGCTTAGTACAGTGCTCTGCACATAGTAAGCGCTCAAAAATACGATTGATGATGATGATGATGATGTGCAACAGACGTAGCAAGAAACAGCATGGCATAATGGGTAAAGCATGGGCTTGGGAATCAGAAGGTCATGGGTTCTAATCTTGGCTCTGCCATCTGTAAGCTATGTGACCTGGGTCAAGTCACTACGCTACTCTGTGCCCCAGTTATCTCATTTGTAAAATGGGGATTGAGCCTATGAGTCCCACATAGGACAAGGACTGTGTCCAACTTTATTTGCCTGTATCACCCCAGCGCAAGTACAGTGCCTGGCACCTAACAAATGTCATCATTATTATTACTGTCATCATAAACTATCCCCATAAAAGACATCAGCCCAGAATTAGGATTCTCACCATTAGGTAGGCTTGTTTTATGGCTGAAAGTGAACAGCTTTTTCTTTCTTTAAAATGGTACTAAAGTGCTTATTATCTGCCAAACACTCACCTGCAAAATGGGGATTGAGACTGTGAGTCCTAGGTGGGACAGGAACTGTGTCCAACCCAATTTGTTTGTATCCACCCCAGCACTTAGAACAGTGCCTGGCACATAGTAAGCACTTAACAAACACCACAATTAGTATTATTATCATTAAAAGCTGAAAAACAGGGTTTAGATTACGACAATCCAAAAAGTAAACTATTAATCCAATGAATACCCATTAACTATCCTGTAAAATCCTCAAGGGCAGGAATCATGTCACCCTCTAATGTACTCCCTCCTCAAGTGCTGAGAAGAGTGATCTGCACACAGGAGGTGCTTAATAAATGTGATCAATGCTATCAATTAATGTGACACTGGGATCAGTGAATTTGGCCGTTGGAACAATATTTTCCCTCCTTTGTTTTATAACAGAAACTCACATACTGAGAGTATATGACATTGTTCAAGTTGATGCTTCTTCCCTCATAATACAGCAGAGTCCTAATAATAGTAATAGTTTGATATTTTATATTCTAACCTGATGCTAGCAGACTTGGCTTTCAAGTCATTCCATCTCTGGTTCATATCATCAAGTCGGTGTTGGAGCAGTGCTGCCTCGTCTGAGTTTCCCAAGGCCTTTACCATCTTCTGCCTATTTCCATCAATGCTCTTAAAGATGTCATTGTGGGCATCAATTTCTGCTTGGATGTCCTAGGGAAATAAAGAGAGAAAAAATGCATATGTTAAGTGCTAATGCCACATTATTAAATACCTGGAAGAGGTGTAAATTCATTTCGGCTTTAAACAGGGTTACCAGCATTTTCAAAATCAGGATATCCTCCCTTTAAGTCATAGTAGACCCAATATTTTATCTTCTTCTCTCCTCCCACTCCAAGGGTCAGACTTTCCAACAATTTCATTCATTCATTCAATAGCATTTATTGAGCACTTACTGTGTGCAGAGCACTGTACTAAGCACTTGTAAAGTACAGTTCAGCAACAAAAAGAGACATTCCCTGCCCACAATAAACTCACAGTATAGAAATTTTAAAGGTGGCCTTCAAATCCAGAAAGGTAAAGTTTTTTAATTTAGCAACTATCATGGCTTCAAGGTTCTCCACCAACTTTTCCCATCATATATGTCAGACTTCTTCACCCACATCACATCAACTTCTACCACATATGTATTTATACGTTCCGTCAGCAGTTATGTACCTACACCTAATTGATTTTACAGTCAGTTTATTTCTTCTGATTACCCCATTTGTAAATATTTTTATGTCTTTTTCTGCTGTTAGAATTTAAGCTCCTTATGGGCAGGGAATGTAATACTAATACTAATAATAATGTATTTGTTAAGTACTTACTGTGTGCAAGCACTTTATTAAGTGCTTGATGGACACAAGCAAATTGGGCTTGATGGATACAAGCAAAGTCCATGTCCCATGTGGGATTCATACATGCTGTGCCTCCTGCTTCTGTTGTACTCTACCATTCATTCGATAGTATTTATTCATTCATTCATTCAATCAATCGTATTTATTGAGTGCTTACTGTATGCAGAGCACTGTACTAAGTGCTTAGGAAGTACAAGTTGGTAACATATAGAGACGGTCCCTACCCAACAGCGGGCTCACAGTCTAGAAGGGGGAGAAAGACAACAAAACAAAACATATTAACAAAATAAAATAAATAGAATAGTAAATTAATAGTAATTTATTGAGTGCTTACTGTGTGCAGAACACTGTACTAAGTGCTTGGAAAGTACAATTGAGCAATAAAGAGAGACAATCCCTGCCCACAACAGGCTTATAGACTAGAAAGGGGGAGACAGACATCAAAGCAAGTAAACAGGCAACAAGAGCATCAATATAAACAAATAAAATTATAGATATATACACATCAAAACAAGTAAACAGGTATTAATGTAAATAAATGGAATTATAGATATGTACATGTGTACACAAGTGCTGTGGGGTGGGGGGAGGGAGGTAGAGCAAAGGGAGCGAGCCAGGGCAATGGGGAGGGGAGGGGAATCTGAGGAAAAGGGTGGGGGCTTAGTCTGTGAAGGCCTCTTGGAGGAGGTGAGCCTTCAGTAGGGCTTTAAAAGAGGGAAGAGACCTAGTTTGGCAGATTTGAGGAGGGAGGGCATTCCATTCATTCATTCAATCGTATTTATTGAGCGCTTGCTGTGTGCAGATCACTGTACTAAGCCTTTGGGAAGTACAAGTCAGCAACCTACAGAGACGGTCCCTACCCAACAACGGGCTCACAGTCTAGAAGGGGGAGACAGACAAAAAAAAACAAAACATGTAGACAGGTGTCAAAATCATCAGAACAAATACAATTAAAGCTATATGCACATCATTAACAAAATAAATAGAATAGTAAATATGTGCAAGTAAAATAGAGTAATAAATCTGTACAAATATATACAAGTGATGTGGGGATGGGAAGGAGGTGGGGGGGATGGGGAGGAGGAGAGGAAAAAGGGGGCTCAGTCTGGGAAGGCCTCCTGGAGGAGGTGAGCTCTCAGTTGGGCTTTGAAGGGAGGAAGAGAACTAGCTTGGCGGATGTGTGTAGGGTGTGTACATGCCAGGGGAAGGACGTGGGCTGGGGGTCGACAGCAGGACAGGCGAGAACAAGGCCCAGTGAGGAGGTTAGCAGCAGAGGAGTGGAGGGTGTGGGCTGGGCTGTAGAAGGAGAGAAGGGAGGTGAGGTAGGAAGGAAAAAGGTGACGGAGAGCTTTGAAGCCAATATTGAGGAGTTTTTGCTTGATACAGAAGTGGATAGGCAACCACTGGAGATTTTTGAGGAGGGGAGTGACATGCCCAGAGTGTTTCTGTAAAAAGGTAATCTTGGTAGCAGAGTGAAGTATAGATTGAAGTGGGGAGAGACAGGAGGATGGGAGATCAGAAAGGAGGCTGATGAAGTAATCCAGTCGGGACAGGATGAGAGATTGAACCGGCAAGGTAGCAGTTTGGATGGAGAGGAAAAGGAGGATCTTGTCGATGTTGTGGAGGTGAGACCGGTAGGTTTTGTTGATGGATTGGATGTGTGGGGTGAATGAGAGAGCGGAGTCAAGGATGATAATAATAATAATAATAATGGCATTTATTAAGTGCTATGTGCAAAGCACTGTTCTAAGCACTGGGGAGGTTACAAGGTGATCAGGTTGTCCCAAGGGGGGCTCACAGTCTTCATCCCCATTTTACAGATGAGATAACTGAGGCACAGAGAAGTTAAATGACTTGCCCAAAGTCACACAGCTGGCAATTGGCAGAGCCAGGATTTGAACCCATGACCACTGACTCCAAAGCCCGGGCTCTTTCCACTGAGCCACACTGCTTCTCTGACACGAAGGTTGCAGGCTTGTGAGATGGGAAGGATGGTAGTGACGTCTACAGGCTTACTGTGTGCAGAGCACAGTACTAAGTGCTTCAAAGGGGATGGATGGTTGACAGTGTCAAAGGTAGCAAAGAGCTTGAGGAGGATTAGGATGGAGTAGGAGCAGTTGGATTTGGCAAAAGGAGGTCATTGGTGATCTTCGAGAGGGCGGTTTCAGTGGAGTGGAGGGGATGGAAGCCAGACTGGAGGGGGGTCCAGGAGAGAGTTGGAAAAGAGGAATTTGAGGCAGTGAGTGTAGACAACTCACGCCAGGAGTTTGGAAAGCTAGGGCAGGAGGGAGATGGTGCGATAACTGGAGGGGGCTGTCGGGTCAAGGGAGAGGGTTTTTTTTTTTTTAGGATGGGGAAGACGTGGGAATGTTTGAAGGCTGTGGGGAAGAAGCGATTGGAGAGTGAGGCCTTCCCAGACTGAACCCCCTCCTTCCTCTCCCCCTCCTCCCCATCTCCCCCCCGCCTTACCTCCTTCCCCTCCCCACAGCACCTGTATATATGTATATATGTTTGCACGTATTTATTACTCCATTTATTTTATTTGTACATATTTATTCTATTTATTTTGTTAATATGTTTTGTTTTGTTATCTGTCCCCCTTTCTAGACTGTGAGCCCGCTGTTGGGTAGGGACCATCTCTATATGTTGCCAACTTGTACTTTCCAAGCGCTTAGTACAGTGCTCTGCACACAGTAAGCGCTCAATAAATACGATTGATTGATTCCCAAGCGCTTAGTACAGTGCTCTGCACACAGTAAGCACTCAATAAATACAACTGAATGAATGAATGAATGAAAAGTGAGCGGTTGAAGATGGTAGTTAGGGAGAAAAAGAAGGGAAGGGGCAAGAGTTTTTATAAGATGTGAAGGAATGAAGTCTGAAACATATGTGGAGGGGGTGGCACGAGAGGAGGGAGGAGATCTCCTCTGAAGATATTGTTGGGAAGGATGGGTAAGTAGAAGAGGTGATTGAGGAAAGGGGGGATGGAGGATGGGTGATTTTGGGAAGCTCAGACCTGATGGTGTTAATTTTCCTAATGAAGTAGGTGGCCAGATCATTGGGGGTGAAGGATGCAGGAGGGGGAGGAACTGGGGGACTGAGGTATCACCAATCAATTAATCAATGGTATTTATTGAGCACTTACTGTATTCAGAGAACTGTATTAAGTGCTTGGAAGAGTACAATACAATAGACACAGTAGGCATGTTCCCTGATTACAAAGTGCTTACCAACATTTAGTACAGTACATTGCACCCAATGGATGCTCAATACCTTTACTACTACAATCATCCAATATTCAAGGTTATATTTATTTTTGATAAGTATTTTGTTCAAAACTTTTGATCTGAAGATCTGCCCCTATTTCATAACAGTTAAACCACTATTACTGCACACACATCCCAGTTTTGCTATTTCTTTCTCAAAGACATACAGCTTTTTTAAACTGTTACACTTCTGTATGGCAACCCAGATGTGTTTTTTTTCTTAAAAGGAATAACCTCTTAACAGGTACATATTCAAGCTCTGCCATATAAAATAATCTTTCAAGATAAAAAAAAAACACTTCACTGATCTCAAATCTTGAAATGTTAACACTATAATTATTTCCTATCAAATCAGGTCTCACATCTTTTCTCTTAAATAAAATATTCTCCCACTGACTGACAGCGAGGAATTTCATAAGCATAGCTAAAGTGTAGCATCTGTAAGTAAACGCACAAATAGAAAAATGAAGATTTATGAAAAATGCCATGGGGTGTAGTGCAAATCTCAATGGGATTAATCAGGAAACATCATTACAGAAACCTGCTGGAGATAATAGCAGAAGTTTCCTATTTCAGGGAGGGGAGAAAGACAAAAGAGATTGTAAACACTTAGATTTCATTATTCTAAACTCTCTTAATTCTTCTCCAAGCCAAGCTTGCTCCTCACTTCCAAAGAGCCAGTGGTTAATATCAGCCAATGGATATTTTGAGACCATCATGTAGTAAGCAGGGGCAGATAATATAAGCATAATATACCTTAAAATCTACTTTAAAATAGATTTTAATAGGTATTTTAAAATTTAAAATACCTTTAAATACCTTAAAATATACCTTTAATCATATCTTATAGTAGGATCTATTAGGATTCTCTGGAGCATCAATTAGTACGTAATAAAATGAGTCAACAGGCAAATCAATCATCATCTCTGTGATAAATCTAAAGGTGATACCATACTACTGGTTTCCTATTTTTGGTCCTGACTAAATTCCATTGCCCTTATCTCCCTCCTCTCTTCTCGCCTTCCCTGTCTCCTTGCTAAATAACTCCACTGCATTTCTCCACATCCTGGGCAACAATCTCACCCTCTACCCTAATTCCTTAACCCATCTCTACGTTTTCAGTTTATATGCTAAGCTATTTTAATTCAGTATAACTCAAGTCATACTTCTAAGCTGAGGCCTGGACGTCACACAAGACGCTGTCATTCTCTTCAAATTGACATTGCTTCCAGGATGGGGTAGGCAATGGCTTTTTTTCTTAAAAACATAAACAAACAAAAACAGCTCCTGGAACTGCTCGTTAACATCACACATATACTCTGGCATGCGATTAAATGTAGAGGTATACAGATGATATTTTTGTGTAAGTCCATCCAATTCTGGCTGAAACAAACTAACCCTTGAGTGTTTGTCTGATTCAGCCTTACCCTTATTCCACCCCCACTTGCTGCAGAGCCACTGTGATTTTGGGCCCTGCACCTGAGCGGTACAATGTGGCTTTAGTAGCCAGTGGTAAAAGGAGGCTCAGCCCTGAAAATTAAAATACTGGATTTGAAGGCATCCAATTCCATAATTGTACCAGGCAGGTTACATACTAACTAAAAACTGGAAATTCTGCTATAAAACCTGATGATTTTTATATCTCCCCAAATAATATGGCAGGGCAGGTGCAAGCTGCTTTAAGACCAGTTTGGCCTACTAAGGAATACAGAAATAGGTAACCCATTGCTATTCAATTCTATTATATTTACTGAGCGCTTACTGTGTGCAAAGCAGTGCTATGAAATAAACTCCTGAGAGCAACATTTTCCATAATCAAATGGAGCCCTTTAAGCCCTTTAAAGGCAACTGGGAAATTATGGAACATTTTCAAGTAGACTGTAATATAAAAACTAAATTTATTTGATAACCTCCTGATTATAAAGGTTTACAATAGATGAACCAGGAAACCATTAGAAACATGATTGGTGGTACTTTGAATTAAACTACTTAATTTCCATTTTGCTTGTTGATCTATGTAAAGTGTGTTTTTCCAAGGTTACATGTCAACAGCCATGTTTTCCTCTGACGGGCCAGTCTCCCTCCAGAAGGTGAGAAAATGATGACTTTGCTTGGAAACAAAGTCATCTTGGCATCGAAAGTTCAGGCCAAACATACTAAATTAGCTCGTAGAAGAAACAAATCTACCAATCAACAAAGAATCCTGAAATTCCTGAGCAGCTTGGGAATTGTTATGGGAACCTAGGGAATCTCACATATCTGTCAAGCTCCCTGCTGTTGAAAGTGAGAAATTAAGATTTTTTTAAATATACTGGTAAACACAGGACTGTAAATGTAAAACAAATGGACTAAAGGTAGCACAGATTGATAATTGAAATAGAAGAGGATAAGGTTTCCAAAAGGAAAGATACTTCTAAGATAGTTGGATAATTCCTGAGGTCATTTTAGTGTTTGTGAGGAAACCTGATTAATTGAGCTTCTTGCAAATTCAGTAGCAGTGCCTGAAAGAAAAGTGTCAGTTCTTTGGGAAACATTATAGGAGTGAAAAACTCAGCATTGACTTATGTGGCTAATGATCCTTGGTTAGCAGTAATAGCGATGGCATTTGTTAAGCACTTACTATGTGCCAAGCACTGTTCTAAATGCTGAATCAATATGACCACCAAATTGTAGAAAAAAACAGAACACACTCCCTGAGAAACTACAACCCAGGTGGGATTTTTCTCTCTCATGGTTCCTTTTCATCACTACCTATTTCTTACTTGTGAAGATATGCTTAATAAGGACTGTAATTACTAGCCCAAAAGGCCAACATTTTTAAAATTCTATTTCTCAGCTAGTATGAGAAAATACATGCACTGGAGCATTTAAGAACTTCTTTGGGGAGGGAAAAACCACCAAACACTATACCAAATATACCAAATAAAGCTCCTAGAGAGCAATTATTGGATTTCATATTCTTTGTTCAAGGCCAACCCTTGACCCTCTCTGCCCTAAATGGGCCAAGGGCTTGGGATGAGTCATATGTTACACTTAAACCACAGAGATTCATCATGGGAAAACTATTAGACCTTGACAACAAAGCACTTCCTAGAATCCCTTAGCTGATAGGGTTGCATCACTTTGTGAAGTGCATATGCAGTCTTTGGCCACAACAGCTAGGACTTGAATGCAGGTCTTCCACTTCCCCGCATACTGAGGGCTGTGGATCAGAAAACCTCTGCTTGCTAAAAATCGTACCCTGCCAAGAATTCAACACTTCAACACTCCATCCTACCAAGATAATCTCATTTCTTATCTATTTTTTATTGTATGCACCCAAGCATCTAGGAGTGCCCTGCATATGCAGTAGGTGCTCAATAAATTCTGATAATGGCGATTGGTTCCCCACCTACAAGAATAAGGTCTTGTAGTTATCACTGTCAGGTAATACATTCCAAGAGGATTCACAAAGGGAAGAGTGGGACATAAATACCAAAATCTTTAGATGAAACAGCCTTTATCATAAATCCACTACGGCAGAACTGAATATAAAAAGTGACATTAAGCCTCTCTAAAATGTCACAGAGATGGTGCCACTGATCATTATATCCATGGGGATTACTGAATAAATGGATCAAGGCAGTGCACAGAATAAAATGGCTCAAGTTTGATGGTAACTTACTTACCATTAAAGTTCTCTGTCACTATCCTTAGAAGTCTTTCAAAGGAGAAACCCCTCCATTCTCTCCTTCTACAGCCCAGCCCGAAACCTCCTCTCCTCTGCTGCTAACCTCCTCACTGTACCTCGTTCTCACCTGTCCTGCCATAGACCCCCAGCCCATGTCCTCCCCCTGGTGTGGAATGCCTTCCCTCCACACATCCGCCAAACTAGCTCTCTTCCTCCCTTTGAAGCCCTACTGAAAGCTCACCTCCTTCAAGAGGCCTTCCCAGACTGAGCCCCCCCTTTTCCTTTCTTCCTCTCCATTCCCCCCGCCCTACCTCCTTCCCCTCCCCACTGCACCTGTATATATGTTCGTGCAGATTTATTACTCTATTTTACTTGTACATATTTACTATTCTATTTATTTTCATTCAATCGTATTTATTGAGGCTTACTGTGTGCAGAGCACTGTACTAAGCGCTTGGGAAGTACAAGCTGGCAACATATAGAGACGGTCCCTACCCAACAGCGGGCTCACAGTCTAGAAGACTGTGTCTAGACGACGAAATGTCTAGAAGACATTTTGTTAATGATGTGCATCTAGCTTTAATTCTATTTGTTCTGACAACTTGACACCTGTCCAACATGTTTTGTTTTGTTGTCTGTCTCCCCCTTCTAGACTGTGAGCCCGTTGTTGGGTAGGGACCATCTCTACATGTTGCCAACTTGCACTTCCCAAGCGTTTAGTACAGTGCTTTGCACACAGTAAGCGCTCAATAAATACGGTTGAATGAATGAATGAAATCTGTTTTAATTCCAATACAATTCCAATGATTCTTCCTAGTACAAAGTCAAAATCTGGCAGGTCAAAATTTGTTTTGTCCACCTGTCTTAAAATCCTGAAGAGTCTGGGATCTGTAATAAGTGACGTAAAACTCTGCAAATCTTTCATGTTGACATGAGGCTCAGCTGGCATGCTAAATATGCGAGGATAATAGCCTGTTGAGCTGTAAATCACAGACTGACAAAAGACAGGACAGGCCAATGGCCCTCAGGGTAACATGACTCTATTTTGCATTCAGAAGGGCTATAAAATTCAGTTTCTGGGGTTACAATCTGGCTTCTGGATTACAACAAAATTCAAGCCCATGGCCTCACCTCCCTACATACATTAGGGGTTCTACAGTGTTATGAAGAGTACTTGCAGATGAGGATTGTTGTTGTGGGCAGGGAAGGTGGATAACAAGTCTGTCTTACTGTACTCTTCCAAGCACTTAGCACACTGCTCTGCACACAGAAGGCACTCAAATGTGACTGATTGATTTCCAGAAAAGAAGTTTGGGCAGAGAAGTAATGGGGCACAGGCAAGGTGGATGAACCAAACATCAGTGAATTATTTCATTCATTCATTCATTCGTATTTATTGAGCGCTTACTGTGTGCAGAGCACTGTACTAAGCGCTTGGGAAGAAAGTTTAAAAAGAAAGTAGTTTAAGAAAGTTCAAGTTTAAGAAAGTTTAAAAAGAAAGTAAATTTGGGGAAAATGCATTTGCACTGATGATTACCATTTATAAGTTAAATGTTGCATGGATATTATTAATAAGATGATACATTCACAGCAGATAAGGAGATAAAGTAAGCTTCAGGCTATGAACTGTAGTAACATTGCTACTTTTAACCTTTTCTCTTAAAATTCCAACATCAGTTCCTTAAGACAGTGGACTTCTTTCATTGCCATATTCAAAGATGGAAGAGACTGACAAACTTGTAGACACAGCTCAGTCAATAAATAGCCTTGAGGCTGAGACCCCAAAAATCTTACCCATATCCCCTTATCTCACGTAGGCTTTTAAGACTAATAGCAGCAATTACAACACAAAAGTCCAGCATTGACTACAATTACTGACTCTCAGGGGGGCTGAATATAATGAATAATTCATGAAACACATGCCATAAACCTGAGACATACATACATAAACACACCCAGAGCAAACAGAGCTCTTTGTTGTTATACAAGTTTGTCACCTGCTGTTACCAGCTGCCACAGAGGAGCACTCCCTCCCTCCTCCTCTTTTATACTGGATATGCAGGACCCATCTTTCATATTCTGGAATTTATGTGCTTAAGTTCAGCGAAGCCCCATGGTAAAGAAATCAAATGCAACTGAATATTTCAGGTACAACACCTCTTGTATTATATGATATTTTGAAATACATAAAGATTTCTCTTGCCTCATTTCCCAGCCTCCAACTTCTACCACAATCCACTTCCAAACTTGCTATTGTCTATAGACTAGTACAAACTCACAAGAGCAGCAATGTTTGGTAAAGCCTTTAAACTTTTTCAAGTGAGAAATATTTACATCTTTCATTCTGACCACTGAAAGAGAAAACCCACTAGGCTGCTATAGGCACATTTAGTTTTACATATATGTGTTCCCATTTAAGGAATATTCTTTCTACACCTAAGCCTACGATTGCATTAAAATATGATGAACTCAATCATATTTACTGAGTGCCTAGTGTACACAGCACTGTACTAAACTCATCTGGCTTTATTGTGCACTTAATGAGAATGGCCTCTAACTTGTGTTTTTTCTGGAGGCCGGAGAGGTGAGGTTCTTGGGTGCTGGGATCCTTAGCCCTGAGATCTCTGCAAGTGTTATTTTTCTGTGTTTAAAATATTATAAAAATCTGGTAGCATTTGGCAGATTCTAGACCCTGCCTCAGTCCTAGGAAGTATCAAGAACTTTATTGTGGGAAAAAAGGACTAAAAGCAAAATTAACAAACCAAATTTAAAAACCAGTGCAGTGCACACTTAAGCATTCTAAGTCTAAAGCAAAAGCTCTCAGTGAAAAATCAGTCAGGTCAGGTTTTCTACAATGACAGGGAGGCCAAGCATCTCATATATCTCAGCATAAGTGGGAGACGGGTTCCCAAGGAAGACAAAACTAACTATATTTGTGAAGGAGAAAGACACAAGGAGAGTAAGGTGCCTGTCTGATGAAGTCATTTCAAGGACCTAAAATAGTACAATTTTTCCAAAATCACTTTCAGCTACATTAGCAGTAGGATTTGTTGCCAAAGATCTCTCTTGATGTGGAATCTTAGAAGTGACAAGCCCTCATGATCACAGTTGAGCAATGCTAATTTGCTGATTATCTCAAAAGAAGGAATAAGGAGAACAGAAAGCATAATCAACATTTTCCTAAGTTACACCACAGCAATCACGAATCAGTAAAGCAAACACAACCTAAAGCCTGGCAAAAGAGAGAGAAAAAAAGTCTAGAAGGGTGGGGGTATCGGGGACAGAAGTGCATTCTTGAAGTCTGTTTTCTCCATACCTTTTCAAATTTTCTCAGCAACTCCCGTAAGCTGAAGTTGAGGCCAATCATCGTCCAGTATCCCTTTGAGCCTACATCTTTCTGGTAAAGTTTCTGCAGCCAACAGTCTATGATATCCAATAATCGTATCTTTTCCAGCTATACTTTAAAACTTTTTGCAAAACACCCCACAAGCCTCCCCCCTGAACTATATTCCATCAGGAGCAGCTTGCAATGAAACATTTTCATGATCTCGCTATGTGCCCCTGTTTTCATGGACTGAGTAGTTCACAGTGGATATACCCGTTCCTATAGTTTCTGTTAACCAGGATCCATGAGGCTGGCATGCTCTCCCTTTTTCTCTAGACAGCCCAGGATTCTCTACTGATCACCTCACTAATGACCTACAGGCCGCAACTGTTCTCTCCTGGGCCCCAAGCTCAACGTTTGGTCTCAATTACCCACAGAGAAGAAGTTATATCCTGGTGACTTGCAGGAGGGAGGGGAAAAAAAAAAGAAGAAAAATAAAAGACCTTAAGTATTACCAACTTCCTCCATTCAGAATAGTTTCCACCCCTGAAAAAAAAAAAGGTTCTGGGTAAAGAGCCAGATTTGAAAGAGCAGCACTCACAGAGTTAGGAGGAGGAGAGGGGAAATCCGTATGAAGAAACAGCACTAAATGGCTGGACAAGAGGCCACCCCTTCTCACTCACACTCTCCCAGTCACCAGCAGTCTGGGGTTGCTATGGTAACAATCAAGCAAGTTTCAGTCCATTTCCCTCAGTCAGCCCAGCCTAGGGGATACTGTCGTGCAACGGGACTATAGCCCATTAAAAAAGTTGTTTCATCGGTTAGTCTCCAAGCTCTGGCAGCAGATCGCACAGCCACCTCGGCCACACTGGAGAGTAGTGGAGGCCTCAGCCGTCAGCAATTCCCTGGGCTGCTCTGACAGCAGTGTGGCAATCTACTTCTCTTTCCAGCCGTTGTTTATTATTTTAATCAGCATCCTCCCTTCCACCACCCCTCATGCTGCTCTGAAGTTAAGCACACTCCCACTTCCTGGAGGCCTCCCTGATCATATTAGTACCTTTAAAAAAAAAAACAAAACTCAGTGTGGACCACACTTCCCAGAACTCTGTTTCCCAGCTGCTCCAATGCAAAGATGAAATGGAAAAAAAAACACCCACGAAACTAACTTCTTCATTAAAAAAAAATTCACCTTTCCTTTTTTTAGGAGCAAGAACTGTAACCAATATAAATAGATTCCTTCCTCATTACTACAGATGAACATTTTTCAAATTATTTGCATATGGAGCCTGTACTTACTGCGAGAAAACTTACTGCGAGAACCTGACACCTGAAATTATTCTAAATTTTAAATAATCTCCACTGCAAACACAGGATATTTGGCTCCATTTCCATGCCTTTAATGCTACTTAAAACTAAGACAAATTGACATGCCTCATTTTACCAAAAAGCTCAGGATAAATTGAATGTTCAAGGTGCTACGTTATTCTGTTGATGATAATGTATTTTTGCTTTTTCCTTGCATCACATGGACAATTAATGTACTAAAAGAATAAAATCAAATTATTAATGACAATTCTGCTCCCCAAACTCACCCTCCCAACCATCCTGTGGAGAGGAGCAGCAAATTTGTGTATTTCCCTCAGTGGGGAATAAAGTCAGTGAGGCTATGGTGTCTGCACTATGGTGAGTGAGGAAGTACACTGCAATCTGAGGTTTAGAGAGCAACTAGTTTTCCTTTAAAGAATATCCAGGCATCTAGACCCCCCACCATATAATCTGGTACCAGGGTTGGAGTCTGGTAAGGCTCAACCTTGGGGACCAGAAAGGGACTATTTTTCTTTTTGGGCCACTGGTGTTTTTGGGGAAAGGTTGGAAAGTAGGAAGACAAGGGAGGAAGGTCATTCAGTGAAAAGCAAAGGGAGATCAAAGAGCTGCCTAGGGTTAACACTTGTTGGGGAGTCTGCGGCAGCTCCAGCTTAGTCTTGTCCCAGGGCTTCCCAACTGATTGCTAGATTGGGAAGGAGGAAGGGGAAAAGTTGCAGAGAGGAGAGATATACTTCCGGACCTCTCCGAGGCAAATCTTTGGTGGAAATTTACCCAAAGTTGTCTCATCTAGAGTAACCTTCATTAAATGAGCTAAGTAGCAGATGGAGGGAAACCAAAGATGACTGGCACACAGGGAAAGACCTTACTTGGGGCAAAGTCTACCATCAGACACTAATAGCTCTCCAAGGAATGCCTGATCCGGGAAACATGAAACACTTTATGATAATGACATGATAGTTACTGGTGGACGGCTGCTTTAATTGATATGCAAAACTCCAATTGGGCATCTATGATCTTAATAAAGTTACACAATCACATTAATTAACACCAACACAAGGAAGACTTTTATCTGAGAGGGGTGATTTTAGTTTCATGACCAAGAGGAAAAAAAATGAAGTTATTATAAAAAAATCCAGATATATTTATAATATATGATTATTGGTGACATTCATCCAGCTTATAACAAAACCAGAATCCATCATTAGCGTAATTACATGTTAGAATAGGAGTCCCATTAAAGGAGAGGTTCCCTGGAGTAATACTATTTGCCTCAGTTTTTCTTCCAAATACAAAAATACCACTTGTGATGTGCTCTATATTGAATTTGTCTGTAGACTGCTTTCATTTTTGAGAAGCAGCATGGCCTTTTAGATAGAGCAGTTGGTCTGTGAGTCGGAAGGACCTAGATTCTAATCCAGGATCTACCACTTGTCTGCTGTGTGACTGTGGGAAAACCAATTAACTTCTCTGTGCCTCATTCACCTCATCTGTCAAATGGAAATGAAGACTCTGAGCTCCATATGGGGCATGGACTGTGTCTGGCCTGACTAGCTTATATTCATTCATTCATTCAACCGTATTTATTGAGCGCTTACTGTGTGCAGAGCATCTTAGTACAGTGCTTGGAACATAGTAAGCACTTAACAAATACCATTTAAAAAAACATTATTTACTGCATCTCATCTCAAACAAGAGCTAAAGTCAGATGTCTCAAGACGTTAGGTGGCTCACTGGATTGGTAACAGAGGTATGAAGAGAAGAATATTCTAAGTCAAAACTTTCCAAAGGCCACAAGGAACATAACTTATTAGACTATGTCTACTCAACCACTTATATAAAAAGGTTTCATCTCAGTTCCCTAGGGGCATATGAATTTGTTCCAAAATCCACCAACATCACTGGAAGAAGGAACTAGCATCCTTGCTGGATGCCTCAAATGAAGAGCCAAGAAATGAATGTGCTTCTAACTACAGTCACACAGTTGCTGTTGTCCACGCTATATTTTCTGTGTATTCTCAAATGCCGCATGCTGGGACTTTTCAAAAGCAGCATTAAATAAACTTTCTAAACACACAAAAGAAAAAAAAGGGGGGGGGAGCAAATGGAACATATTCAGCTGGGCAAACTTCCAACTACTACCCACAGTGTTGGATTACTCTTCAGTGTAATGTGTATACATATGTCTTACCCTGAACCCTCACTGGAAAGATGAATGATTACAAATTCTGTTAAATACAGAATTGAGGAAGGGGACCCCAGAAGTTTACTCTCCCTGTTCAAAAGAGTAAGGCAGGTTGGGGAATATTTAAGAGGAATCCTAGCATAACTGAGCTACACTGTAGGTACGTCTCTAGACCTGATAGAGTCTCCCTGGGGTCTGTAAGACTCAACAATGGAAAATTCCAAAACCCAGGGATGCCTGACCCAGGTAAGAAACACATTTCTTTACAGCATGGATGGCAGTCATCTATTAAAATCTATAACTTTCCCACCTATATGCCCATCAGAGGAGGTTTCTTAGTTGAATTAAACTGAATAAATGCTACAGTATTGCTAAATGGCTAAAAACATTTTTCACAGCTAAAAATGGTGCAACTGTATTTTTTTATTATAGGAGTTAGGCATAAAGCAATGCAATCAATACAGGGTTACCTTTTTAATTGTTTCAATTCTTAGTGGTTATGAAGGGGGTGAAAAATTCAAAATATACTGCAAAAAATTACATCATAAGGGGATAGTGGGAATGTAGCAATCATCCACTTAATGAAGCACCAAACCACTACATAATACTCTCTTCAAGTAATGCATCATGGTGTAACTATATCTCACAATGAGGTGGTAAACAAAATGATGGTACTTGCTACGCAAACAACATGCCTCATATATTACTATGGATTTCTTAATGACTTCAGTAAGTTGGTTCAAGCATTCAAACAGGCTAATAACAAAAGCTGAACTTCTATACAACAAAACTGGAGCCCATTGAAAGGTTTAATAATTGAATGCCAGTACTCCAAGTTGTGGATATTCTGCCACTTTAGACACATGGCAAATATCTTCTAATGCCAATCTTCTAATGATTCATTCATTCATTCAATCGTATTTACTGAGCGCTTACTGTGTGCAGACCACTGTACTAAGCACTTGGGAAGTACAAGCTGGCAACATATAGAGACGGTGCCTACCCAACAGCAGGCTCACAGTCTAGAAGGGGGAGACAGACAGCAAAACAATACATATTAACAAAATAAAATAAACAGAATAAATATGTACAAGTAAAATAGAGTAATAAATATGTACAAACATATATACATAGATACAGGTGCTGTGGGGAGGGGAAGGAGGTAAGGTGGGAAGATGGGGAGGGGGAGAGGAAGGAGGGGGCTCAGTCTGGGAAGGCCTCCTGGAGGAGGTGAGCTCTCAGTAGGATTTTGAAGGGAGGAAGAGAGCTAGCCTGGCGGATGTGCAGAGGGAGGGCATTCCAGGCCAGAGGGAGGACGTGGGTCAGGGGTTGACGGCGGGACAGGCGAGAACGAGGCACAGTGAGGTGGTTAGCAGCAGCAGAGTGGAGGCTGCAGGCTGGGCTGTAGAAGGAAAGAAGGGAGGTGAGGTAGGAGGGGGCGAGGTGATGGAGAGCCTTGAAGCTGAGAGTGAGAAGTGAGGACTTAATCAAACATAAACATACAGTAGCTCCAAACAACCAGAGATGTAGGAAAGGGAATTAGTGGAATCAATAAAATCCAAATTATTTAATAAAATCCACATTCTTATGCCACAGAGAGGGAAAAAATCTATCTGGATTTAGCAAGATCTTGAAATGTAATATGGAATCAAAATATGACTCTTCTAGGCATAAAACACAGTTCTCAGGGCAATTTACATAGATTACCACAGTCTGTGTAATAATGTTCCAGGAGAATGAACTAGATTCAGAGGATTTTTTGCAAATACTAACAAATAATCAGTAGGCCCACAGCACTGATGCAGATCCCTGTTTAAAATTATTGAATAAAACCTATGCTTAAATACTGACCCTTCACTACAAGCCGTTTTAAAATAAGCCCAAATTTAATTTGATAATCAATGCAACCAGCAGCTGGTTTTTACTTCTGATCTTCTACAAAAAAACAAAAATAGAAGAAAGAAAGTTATTTGGGAGACGTAGAAGAAGCCTATAGGTCAATAGGTGGCTAAAGCCATGGGAAAAAATATTTGCTCAGCCTAAATCAATTCTGCTTTCCCATTCTTGCAAAACCTCCACTTTTAGAACAGCACCAGTCTGTTCTAAAATGAAATATGTTCAATTCTTTTCTTTTCTTCACTATCCTTCTAAGGGAAGTTTGCAATTCAAAATAAAATTCAGCCAAGAAAGCCTGATCATTGTGTGACACTGCAACTCATTGTTTATGTATTAACTCAAATACCATGGTTCTATTAAGAGGGCTCTATTCAGTACATTACAGCTTTCTAGCTAATGCTAGCCAGCAGCCAGATCTGCCAGCCGATAGCCATTTAAGTGATATATAGCCCATAAGGACAAAAGGTCCAACCAAAAGATGCAAGGTTGAGCCCTCCAACGGAAAGGGGTAAATAACCCTTTAAATATGGAAATATAAGTAATACATTCAAACATAAAAAAGAGTTATGGAAATAATTAAATTAGCCAAATTAAAACATTTCAATAAAACTAAATAATGTCTTATTTTGGTAATGGTTCTGTCAGTAGAAGAAGTAATGAGAAGTGAAAGTTATGATGATTTATAAGAAGCAGTTTAAGGCTTCCTACATCTTTCCACAGCCCATGGCCGAAGGATTCTAGGACACTGAAAATTAAAAGGAATGAGAAGCTCTTTTCCTGCATTCTGCTGGTACACATCGGAGCTGCCCAATCAATCAATCATATTTATTGAGTGCTTACTGTGTGCAGAGCACTGTACTAAGTGCTTGGGAAGTAAAAGTTGGCAACATATAGAGACAGTCCCTACCCAACAGTGGGCTCAGTCTAGAAGGGGGAGACAGAGAACAAAACCAAACATATTAGCAAAATAAAATAAATAGAATAGATAAATACAAGTAAAATAAAGAATAGAGTAATAAATATGCACAAACATATATACATATATACAGGTGCAGTGGGGAAGGGAAGGAGGTAAGATGGGGGGATGGAGAGGGGAAAAAGGGGGAGAGGAAGGAGGGGGCTGAGTCTGGGAAGGCCTCCTGGAGGAGGTGAGCTCTCAGTAGGGCCTTGAAGGGAGGAAGAGAGCTAGCTTGGCGGAGGGGCAGAGGGAGGGCATTTCAGGCCAGGGGGATGACGTGGGCTGGGGGTCGACGGCGGGACAGGCGAGAACGAGGCACAGTGAGGAGATTAGTGGCAGAGGAGCAGAGGGTGTGGGCTGGGCTGGAGAAGGAGAGAAGGGAGGTGGGGTAGGAGGGGGCGAGGTGATGGAGAGCCTTGAAGCCGAGGGTGAGGAGTTTCTGCCTGATGCGCAGATTGATTGGTAGCCACTGGAGATTTTTGAGGAGGGGAGTAACATGCCCAGAGCGTTTCTGGACAAAGACAATCCGGGCAGTAACATGAAGTATGAATTGAAGTGGGGAGAGACACGAGGATGGGATATCAGAGAGCATGCTGATGCAGTAGTCCAGACGGGATAGGATGAGAGCTTGAACGAGCAGGGTAGTGGTTTGGATGGAGAGGAAAGGGCGGATCTTGGCAATGTTGCGGAGCTGAGACCGGCAGGTTTTGGTGACAGCTTGGATGTGAGGGGTGAATGAGAGAGCGGAGTCGAGGATGACACCGAGGTTGCGGGCTTGTGAGACGGGAAGGATGGTAGTGCCATCAACAGTGATGGGAAAGTCAGGGAGAGGGCAGGGTTTGGGAGGGAAGACAAGGAGTTCAGTCTTGGACATGTTGAGTTTTAGGTGGCGGGCAGACATCAAGATGGAGATGTCCTGAAGGCAGGAGGAGATGCGAGCCTGGAGGGAGGGGGAGAGAGCAGGGGGAGAGATGTAGATTTGGGTGTCATCAGAATAGAGATGATAGTTGAAGCCGTGGGAGCGAATGAGGTCACCAAGGGAGTGCGTGTAGATCGAGAACAGAAGGGGACCAAGAACTGAACCTTGGGGAACCCCCACAGTAAAACAGAGGTCATCACTCAGCAAGTTAAAATATTTAATGATGAAGATAGCTCTTTATTAGAGAACACTAAGCCAAGTGAATGTTATGAAATCATCATTCCTTAATACTCCCCAGCAGAGGACAACACTGATAAAATATATATAGATATGTTCAATTCCAAATGTGGCACTGAGCAAGTCCGTGAGATATGCAACAAAATAATCTAAGTCTTTAGTTAAAATTTTTCAACATACCTACATTTTCCTTCTCTGAATCAATCAATCAAACAATCATGTGCTCACTGTGTGCCAGGCACTGGGGTAGATGCAAATTAATCAGGTTGGACAAAGTCATGTCCATAATAATAGTAATAATAGTAATGGTATTTGTTAAGTGAAGGGAAGTTAAGGGAAGCAGCGTGGCTCAGTGGAAAGAGCCCGGGCTTTGGAGTCAGAGGTCATGGGTTCAAATCCTGGCTCTGCCAACTGTCAGCTATGTGACTTTTGGCAAGTCACTTAACTTCTCTGTGCCTCAGTTACCTCATCTGTAAAATGGGGATTAAAACTGTGAGTCCCCCATGGGACAACCTGATCGCCTTGTAACCTCCCCAGCGCTTAGAACTTGCACATCATCATCATCAATCGTATTTATTGAGCGCTTACTATGTGCAGAGCACTGTACTAAGCGCTTGGGAAGTACAAATTGGCAACATATAGAGACAGTCCCTACCCAACAGTGGGCTCACAGTCTAAAAGGGGGAGACAGAGAACAAAACCAAACATACTAACAAAATAAAATAAATAGAATAGATATGTACAAATAAAATAAATAAATAAATAAATAGAGTAAAAAATATGTACACACATATATACATATATACAGGTGCTGTGGGGAAGGGAAGGAGGTAAGATGGGGGGATGGAGAGGGGGACGAGGGGGAGAGGAAGGAAGGGGCTCAGTCTGGGAAGGCCTCCTGGAGGAGGTGAGCTCTCAGCAGGGCCTTGAAGGGAGGAAGAGAGCTAGCTTGGTGGAGGGGCAGAGGGAGGGCATTCCCGGCCCGGGGGATGACGTGGGCCAGGGGTTGATGGCGGGACAGGCAAGAGCGAGGTACAGTGAGGAGATCAGCAGTGGAGGAGCGGAGGGTGCGGACTGGGCTGTAGAAGGAGAGAAGGGAGGTGAGGTAGGAGGGGGCGAGGTGATGGACAGCCTTGAAGCCCAGGGTGAGGAGTTTCTGCCTGATGCGCAGATTGATTGGTAGGCACTGGAGATTTTTGAGGAGGGCAGTGATATGCCCAGAGCGTTTCTGGACAAAGATAATCCAGGCAGCAGCATGAAGTATGGATTGAAGTGGAGAGAGACACGAGGATGGGAGATCAGAGAGAAGGCTGATGCAGTAGTCCAGACGGGATAGGATAAACATCGTAAGTGTTTAACAAATACCAACATTATTATTATTATTATTAAATGCTTACTATATGCCAAGCACTGTTCTAAGAGCTAGGGAAAATACAAGTTAATACAAATTAATCAGGATGGACACAGCCCCTGTCTCACATGGGTATCATACTCTTCATCCCCATTTTACAGATGAGGTACTGAGGCACAGAGAAGTTAAGTGACTTGCCCAAGATCACACAGCAGATAAGCGGCAGATACAGGATTAGAACCCAGGTCCTCAGAACCCAGGTGCTTCTGAGTTCCAGGCTCATGCTCTGTCCACTAAGCCATGCTGCTTCCCTGCAAGCCATGCTGATTCCCTGCTTCACTTGGGCTCACAGTTTTAATTCCCATTTTACAGATGAGGTAACTGAGGCACAGAGAAGTGACTTGCCCAAGATCACAGAACAGGCAAGTGGCAGGGCAGGGTTTAGAACCCAGGTCCTTCTGACTTCCAGACTTGCTCTCTATCCACTAGACCATGCAGCTTACTGCTGTGCAAAACTTGGTGCTCTTGAAATATAAAATTAGTTTTTTGGCCAGGTTGATTAAATATCACTTTTGGCCACTGTGAACATTAATTGGCAAGGCAGTATTAAGATTGCTGAATTGTACTTGCCAAGCGCTCTGCACACGGTAAGTGTTCAATAAGTCTGATTGAATGACTTAGGATCCAACTAGTTCACTAGCAATGCATACATCACACAGGGTGAAAGTCAAAATATTTTCCACCTGAAATGCAGTGGTTGATAGCAACCTACACCCATAAGAGAGGGTCGTATGGTGAGAGAAGGTGACAGATGGCCCCGAAGCCAGCCCACCACTGGAGAAAGAGGCTAAAACATGTATCTGGGTCCTTGTGGTCCTTTTAGACTGTGAGCCCACTGATGGGTACGGACTGTCTCTATATGTTGCCAACTTGTACTTCCCAAGCGCTTAGTACAGTGCTCTGCACACAGTAAGCGCTCAATAAATACGATTGATTGATTGCTTGTGGCTGGCTGCGGGTCTCATCTTGCCAGCAGAGGCCATGGAGTGAAGCTTCGATCTCAGCTCAACCTCCAACCCCTCCCCTTCTTCATCCAAGGGCACACTGGACATAATAATAATAATAATAATGATGTTGGTATTTGTTAAGCGCTAACTATGTACCAAGCAATGTTCTAAGCGCTGGGGGGGATAAAAGGTAATCAAGGTTGTCTGACGTGGGGCTCCCCATTTTACAGATGAAGTAACTGAGACACAGAGAAGTTAAGTGACTTGCCCAAAGTCACACAGCTGACAAGTGGCAGAGCCGGGATCGGAACCCACGACATCTGACTCCCAAGCCCGGGCCCTTTCCACTGAGCCACGCTGCTCCCACAGCATGCAGCATCCCATGCAGCATGGGGCTTCAGGGCAGAGTAAAAATGGGAGAGGAGGGGCTGGCGATACTGGTGATCAATAGGGTGAGGGCCTGAGGGATGAGTCGCCATTACAGTCCATCCCATTCCAGGTCCACATGGGGCAGGGCCATCGTGCAC
Source organism: Tachyglossus aculeatus (assembly GCF_015852505.1). Classification (NCBI taxonomy): domain Eukaryota; kingdom Metazoa; phylum Chordata; class Mammalia; order Monotremata; family Tachyglossidae; genus Tachyglossus; species Tachyglossus aculeatus. The sequence goes on from NC_052067.1 coordinate 73,251,168, forward strand.
GGGCTAAAAGGCCGCTACGGTAAAACAGCTTTCATTCTTGACTGTTCCAGTTTACTTCCAGCTCTGGCCTTAAAGGCTTCTGAAGAGTGGCTACTGGCTAGTGCAAGGTGGTTGGAGAGTAAACGTTCTTCATAGTCACAGTGAAACTGCTGATTTTTTCTGTCAATGATATTTAGTGAGTGCTTATTATGAACAGAGCACTGCACTAAGTGCCTGAGGGAGTACAACAGAGACATAATCCCTGCTCACAACGCCAAACACTATGGCATAGCCATAAGCCACTAAAATAAACAACTCAGGAAATATTTCCAAACCTTGGCCTTTACCCTCAGTAGAAGTGTTTCAGAGCTTTCAAGCACATCAAAATGAATAATTCAGCATATCAGATTCTCTTTTTTAATGCTAGCCAGCTGATGGCTAATGAAGAGATGATCTCTGTGGTTCACAACCATCTGCTCTCTGCCTTGTCATTCTAGGGAAGAAGGCCCCCAAAAAAGGGGATTGAAGAAAGAGCCCAGAAGCAGAGAATTCATATACTGGTATGTCCATGAGACCCAGACAGGATTGGCAACCCAATATATTCCTCTGCCTTGCGATTACTCCCATCTTTTTTATTTTTTTTTTACTGTATTTAAGCACTTACTATTCACCAGGCACTTTTCTAAGCGCTGGGATAGATACAAAGCAATCAGGTAGGAAACACAAAGGACTCACAGTCTTAATTCCATTTTACAGATGAGGTAACTTTAGCACAGCAAAGTTAAGTGATTTGTTCAAGGTCACACACCAGATACATAGTGGAGCCATGGCAGAGTCAGGAGCTTCTGACTCCTTCTTACTCACAGGCCCATGCTCTTTCCACTAGGCCATGCTGCTTCTCTTTGCCTCCTTACCTCCACCATAAAGTCACATTGATAATTACATTAAATCCCACGGCACTTAGGCACCTACCCACAACTTATTTGTATTAATGTCCATCTCCTCTAGATAACAAACTTGTTGTGGGCAGGAAACTTGTCTACCCACTCCATTGTATTATACTCTTCCAAGTGCTTACTGCAGTGCTCTGCACCCAATAAGGGCTTAATCAATACCACTGATTGATTATGACCTACCTGACCTGCTACAACACTGAAGAAAATCACTATCAAAGACCAGTTCTGAGATCCAGGTGGCCAGTTACATTCAGACTCAAATGAGTCCTGCTAAACCTCTTTTTTCCTTCCTAACGCCATTTGGATTTTCTCTATTCTGCTTTCCCTCATAGCCACACTAAGCCAGGTCCATCCCTCAGGCATGGCAACAGAAGAAACATGAAACACCAAGGCTATTTGAGAGAAAATCAAAAGTTAGAGATGGAAATAGTTGATTTTGGCAGGAAAAAAAGATGATGTAGAACTATGATTCACTCCCTCAGCATAATCCAAGTTCCTGGAAGACTAGGAAAATATTTAACAAAAGGTGAGAAAAGCGCCCCTGGACCCAAAAGGAAAGCAAGAGTCTGGAGTATTCCACCCGGAAACTGCTGTTGGTAGCTTGGTCAAGGTGCTCTTGCATAAAATGTTCCAATAGTGAGCCACTTTTTAGCAAATAAACATTACAAGTAAGACAGGACAAGTTTCAAAGAAGCTGTGACTGATTTAGCAGATTTCAAGAAAGCCATGAATTGACATTATCAACAGCCAAGAAAAATCAAAATGATATTCCAGAAAATGAGGTTAAAGAAATGACCCACAGGTCAGTTGGAAAACTGTTGATGAAAATCCAGGTGTTCCCTTAAATGCTCACGATGCAACCATCTGGTCCTGCATTATATACCTACTACTAAAGACGATGATTGTGGCTGCAAGAAATCTAAACCTTGGCTCCCTCTACTTCTCTGTTTACAGTTTTTAGGAATGATCACGGCCAGTGGTAAGAGCACTTGCCTAGGACTCAGGGGATGCAAGTTCCAGTACTAGCTCTCACTGGCCTCCTCTGTGACCTTATACAAGTCATAAAAACCTCTGTGTGCCTAAATTTCTTCATCTATGGAGTGGATAAGCTGGGATATGGCAAGTGACTGGACCAGTGAGGGCTGAGCACTTATTGTGTGCAGAGCACTTTACTAAGTGCTTGGGAGAGTACAGTATAACAATATAACAGACACACTCCCTTCCCAAAACAAGCTTAAAGTCTAGAGGGACTGTCATTTTAATGCAGAGGAAGGGGCAGATCTTGGAAATGTTGAAGAGGAAAAACAACAGGATTTGGAGCAGGCTGAACATGAAGGCTAAAAGAGAGGGAGGATAATGCAAAACACAATAAATCCATTTAATAAGGGACTGAAAAACCACATTTCTCAGGGTTTCCACAAACGATTTTTCGCCCCCTACATTTTGACTTTTTTCCTCTAATTGTAAAATTTGCCTAATTTTATAATTACACAAAATTAGAGTGGATTTAATGCTGGGCCCATGGGCTTCATAATGCTGCATCATAATACATTAACTTTCAATAGTTATTAATGTTGTTACTAAGAAAAATAAATTACTCTTAATAATTAATCACAAGAAAATGTGCCAACATAGCTTCCTTTCTCTAGCATGAATTAAAACTAAATCCAGGCAAAAATCTTATTTATATTCACTTTTGATTAAAAAAGAAAACATGCAGAACTTTAAGAGTAGTTATATTAAAAAAAGGTGTCGACATATTAGATTTTTATATAGCTTCCCTTTGAGTATTTTAAGCTCAGGATCTAAACTGTCATACCAAAAATAAATTGTGAATGAATAGGAGTATGGGATTGGGAGTCAAGACCAACACTCAAGAATTAGTCCAACATTTAACACCTATTACCTTGAATTTATTTTCCAGAATTTGCTTACTAGATGATCTCTCTGAGCTCGTCGGTTTTAAAAATGGGTGAGATTTTAAATTCTATGTGAATTCTTAATTTTAATTCTTAATTTACGTCTTAAAACTTAATTCTTAAGTTTTTAATGGTAGCGATGTTCTGGTTTTTAAATGACACCTAAAGGAAAATATATCTCTCAACATGGACACTGCAGAGAGCAATAATTATTTCAATGACAACAAAGACAAAATGAAGAATTTAGATTTCATTTCATTAGAGAAGCAGCGTGGCTCAGTGGAAAGAGTCCAGCTTTGGAGTCGGAGGTCATGGGTTCAAATCCCGGCTCCGCCACTTGTCAGCTGTGTGACTTTGGGGAAGTCACTTCACTTCTCTGTGCCTCAGTTACCTCATCTGTAAAATGGGGATTAAGACTGTGAGCCCCCTGTGGGACAACCTAATCACCTTGTAAACTCCCCAGTGCTTAGAACAGTGCTTTGCACATAGTAAGCGCTTAATAAATGCCATTATTATTATTATTATTATTATTAAATTTCATTAGATTTCATTAAGAAGCAGCATGGCCTAGTGGAAAGAGCATGGGTCTGGGAGTCAGAGGATCTGGGTTCTAATCTCAACCCTGCCAATGCTTGCTGTGTGACCTTGGGCAAGTCACAATTTCTCTGTACCCATGGCCTAGGAGAGACAGTATGGCCTAGTGACAAGAACACGGGCAGAGGATGTGGGTTCTAATCCCAGCTCCACCACTTATCTACTGGCTGACTTTGGGCAAGTCATTTAACTTCTCAGTGCCTCAGTTACCCCATCTGTAAAATGGGGATTAAGACCGTGAGCCCTATGTGGGACGGGGACTGTATCCCACCTGATTATCTTATATCTACCCCAGCAACTAGAACAGTGCTTGGCACATAGTAACTGCTTAACAAATACCACTATTAATTATTACTACTATTATTATTACTATTATTATTATTAGTTCTCCTGTTCTCCCTCCTAGAGTGTGAGTCAGAGTCTATGTCCAACCTAATTCACTTGTATCTACCCCAGTGTTTAGAACAGTGTTTGACACATAGTAAGGGGTTAACAAATACTATAAAAAAATTAAATGAGTTCCTTTCAACCCATTACTATGTTCACCTTCTATGGTACTGCCAAGCTAATGGAAATTATGATAAGACTAGCCAATGGATATTCCATCCTTCCTGCGGCACTCCCCCTAAAAGAGCGGCACCTAGAACTAGATCTGAATTAGCTCTTAGCAGTCCAAGCAATAATCAATCAATGGTATTTATTAAGTGCTGACTGGGTGCAGAGCACTGTACTAAGCACTTGGGAGAGAACAATACAACAACATTGGTAGATATGTGACCTGCTCCGAGGCTTTTTATTGATCTACAGGAAGGTTTTTTTCTCTCTTACTTTTCCTGGAACGAAGTACATCACCATATAATCTAAACACTTAATGGCCTAACCAGACTGCTAAGTGCTATGTGATAATAGCAAAAATAAATTCGTTTCTGGAGTTTGCTCCTGACAATCTACCTTACTACTGATAACTGGAAAAACCCTCAGGAATGAAGAGAATGAGAAACAGTCCATTTCATAGAAAAGAGGTACGTAAAATGGGCAAAACAGAGTTGAAATGTTTCCTCCTGCCTGGAAGAAAAATATTCAGAAATGTCCTTTGTGTAACACAGTGGCATGTAAAGAGTAATTTCCAAGGCACTGATTCCACTGGCTTCAACAGTAACTAACTCAGTTCTTGAAGCTGCTCTTCTTTTGGGGCTGCTGTGGGACAATCTTTTGTGTTCATACTAATTTCATTGTATTATCTGTCATTTCAGACTTACAGCTGTTTAAAGAAAAAACTGGTTGCCTTTTAATTTATTAAGCTATTTTAGAGTTCTTAAAAAGCTGCATAAGATAAGGAGTACCAAGAGGTAGGCTAATTCTCCCAAGCAGTAGAATATGGTGTCAAACTGCATTATTTACAACTCAGCCAGTCTAGTTCTAATCTTTCATGTGACTCTTCTAAGGTTATGTGTTTTTAAAAAATACTTCAAGAACTTCAGCTGACAGCCAAATGGCACTCTAATGCAGTGATTACTACAACTCAAAATAGGGTTCCTTAACCCAAGGTTTCACAAGAATGCAACCCCTATATTATAGAAGAACCTGGTGAAGTGTTGTTGAAACATTCATACTGCATTTTAAAATGTTTTTGAATGGAGTTTGTACGCCACAAGGGAAAGTTCTAGTTTTGAGCTTCACTCATTTCAAAACAATTCCATTAAACAATTTTGCTACTAGAAAAGACAGGACTTCAGACCTAATTCCATAAACAATTTATCTCAATCAACAGTAGTATAGTACTAACCGTATTTATTAAGTGCTTCCTATGTGCAAAAGCACTGCCCTAAATACTGGGAAAGAATTCACACATTGGAATTTGATATGGTTCCTTGGCCCCCAAGGGCTCACAATCTAAGACTATAAGTGGGGGGAGGGAAATGGACACCTGAGGAAAGATATAAGAATAAAAACACTAAAAAAAAACAGATACAAAAATTAAAAAAAAAATAAAGTATTAGGGCTAGAGAAACAGAATCTCGGGCTCCTTGAGACTCAGAGTCTAAAAGTTACAACCACAGCCACAGGGAGTGTCACAAACTTCCCAACCTTGTATATTTTAAGGACAGTCTTCTGCTGCTTCAGTATTTCCCAAGTGGTGGTGGAGGGCAGGATGGGGATGAAGTTCCTCTGTACATAGTAAGTAATAAATACCACTGTTTTTGATGATGATGATGATGAAGACGACAGCTCATGAAGGGGCCTAGTATGGGTTGCCAGAAAGGCAGCACAGTTGTCCAATGGGTGGGATGCCAAGGGGGCAAACTTTTACAGAGATAAAATGAACAGAAGAGTAATGAATTCTACAACAGGAAATTTAGTGAACCTGACCACAATAAAGTAATAATAATAATAATGGTGATTTTATCTGAAAGCACATACAGATTTAAAAAAGTAACTTGTAAAAAAATTGTAAAAAAAGTCACTGAGAAACTCACACCTAGAATTTAGTGTTCAACTACGCAATGGCCCCTGTGATGAAATAAAATACTGCTTTGGGATTTCAGGAAGAGAAATGTTAATCTAAGCACATAGAGCTTAATCTAACCAGTAAAAGTTCTGTGAGCTCCAAGGATAATAGAAACCAATATCAAGGAGAAAAATCTACTCCGTCTTATTGCTGAAAAAAATATTATGGAAAATTTTTAATTATTCACATTAATGAGGCCAGATATACACGGATAATCCAAATACCTTAAACCATTCACTTGAACCATCACCAAACTTTTTTCCAGAGACTTGAAAAGTATCTGGGTCTCTATATAGTAATCACATTAGCCTCAGTCAGCAGAGGACATTTTTGAGAGTTAATTGGAGAAAAAATACCTCCAATTGAAAGTTCAGGAAAGAAAATTACATGCCCAATTTAAAATACTTTCAATTAAAAAATGCTCTGATTTTACTCAATTCAGTCACCTAAAATTAAAATCCATTAAACACTTGAGGGAAATTGGAACAATTAAATGAAGAAAAGAATTTTTAAAACACATGACTCAAAACTACCTTCCTTAACGAGACTGAATGAGGTTGGATTATAATACATGAATGATTTTAAGACTATCTTAATCTTCTATTCCAGGATTTGGAATTTTCCCAAAGGGAACTGTCAAATTAACATTATGGAGATGGAGATGGATCTGTTCCATGTTTTGCTGCAGTACTTTCCTTTAGTGCCCCATTCAAAATCAGAGTAACCAGTAAAGAAAATCTACCTTAGGTATTTAATTGCAAAACAGGAACTCACATGACTTTTAGTAAAATGCACCATGGAATCTGTTTTTATCAATTAATTCATAACTATTCATGATCTTATTTTGCAATCAATTAGTATTTATTGACTGCCCACTGAGTGTGAAGTATCCTTACTCGTGATCTGAGATTAGTCAGTCAAATTAGTAGGTATTTTTTGATTGCTTATTGACCATGAAGTTATCGTATTGAGCACTTGTGAGAATACAACCAGGGCGGACAGGCATTTAGTTTTCAGCTGGCCTGTCTCCTGTCCAGTACTGATAAGGACATGTGGGCTTTTAAGTTGTGTTTTTATTTTCAAAGCTGAGTCTCCCTCCACAATGGCTCCTGCTACTGTGTTCCACAGCTCAGAACTAGCATCAGCGTGCATCCAGATCTGGGAGGAAAACGCAAGGGTCAGGGAAAAGTGGGAAGTTCAGAAAATATGGGGGCAGTAAAACTCTCAGATCAAATGAGGAGTAGCATGGCCTACTGGAAAGAGCACAGGCCTGGAGGTCAGAGGACCTGGGTTCTAATGCCAGCTCTGCCACTTCCCTGTTGTGTGCCTTAACTTCTCTCTGCCTCAGTTTCCTCAACTGCAAAATGGGAATTCAATACCTGTTCTCCCTTCTACTTCAACTGCAGTCCCCAGGGGGGACAGGGACTGTGTCCAACCTGATTAAGTTGTATCTAACCCAGTGCTTAGAGACATACTTGACATGTAGTAAGTGCTTCACAAGTACAAAAGTCATAATAACAATGACACTACTCAAACAAAATGAGCATAGCTTCATAAAATGGCACACATGATTTCTTGTGCCTCTCCTTGCCTGGTTGTAAGAATGATGTCAGTGTACAACCCCAAGTACTCCAAGTGCAAGACCCATGTTCTCCACCCTCCAAAAGTTTTTCATTCTACAACTTTACTATTTCAATCAGTACCCTTGTCACAAATCTTCTTCAACCCTAAAACCATTTAATCACTCTATTCCAATGACCTAGAGTTCCTCGCGACCCCTCCTGTCCCTCCTTTCTCCACCTGGATAAGAATGCTTTAATTTCAAAGTCCACCTTTTTCAGAGTTTGCCTCTCATTCTCTCACTGCTTTTGAGTTCTACCCAGGTGTAATGAGCTAATGTGAAGTGGGTCACTAGATAGAGGTTAATTCCTGGCTCTTTTCCTATTATTATTTTCCAAGCTGATTTAATCATGTGAAATGCAGCAGATAATGGACATGAAGAAGACCAAATGAGCTGGTTATGAGCTACAAGATTTAGAGCTCTAAGAGGAACCACCACCAGGGCATCATGCATGCATGACTTCCTCTAATAATAATAATGACGGTATTTGTTAAGCACTTACTATGTGCAAAACACTGTTCTAAGCGCTGGGGGATACAAGGCGATCAGGTTGTCCCACGTGGGGCTCACAATCTTAATCCCCATTTTACTGATGAGGTAGCTGAGGCATAGAGAAGTTAAGTGACTTGCCCAAAGTCACACAGCCAACAAGTGGCAGAGCCGAGCTAACAGTCTCCCATTTCACCTTGCCACCCAGAGCACACTCCAGATATGCCTGGGGTTCATGGAGTCATGAGGGATTTAAATGGCAATATAAAATCTCTATACATTTTAGAACTCTGGGAAGCTCTGGTTGTGACTCTAGATTAACTATAAGGCGATACTCCTATAGGCCCCTATAAGTCCCCTTTAGCTGCACTTGGATTTGTACCCTTTATTCACCCCATCCTCAACCCCACAGCAATAATGCTCATAATCCATAGTTTATCTATTTATATTAAAGTAGCTCTCCCCATCTAGACAATGGGCTTGTTGCGGGCAGGGGACAGGTCTACCAACTTGTTATATTGTACTCTCCCAAGCGCTTAGTACAGTGCTCAGCACACAGTAAGCACTTGATAAAAATGTTTGATTGGATACCAACTTGTTACAGTGTACTCTCCCAAACGCTTAGTACAGTGCTCAGCACACAGTAAGCACTTGATAAAAATGTTTGATTGGATTCCGAACTTTATCTTCTATGTCATTTTTGTATTTACATTATTTCAGCTATCCTGATGCCAAACTCCTTCCAGTTTTATCCATAAATTGTGAGGCCCTGGAGGGCCAAAGATAATGTCCAGTGAGAACCTGCTTTTTTTTTGTTTCTTGCACATTTAGTTCAGTGCACTGCACACAGTGAATGCTTGATAAACACTACTGCTATACTACCATCATAGTATACTATGCTACTAAAATAGAATCAGGCCTACTTGGGCCCAATCCCAAGAAGGACAGATGTTGGACAGACTCACACTCTGGCTCTGCTCCACCTGTTACAGAATTTCAACCATGAAGGCTTTTATTTTATGCCACCTTGAATTGCATTCAACCACACAGTTTCATGATATTTAGGGCACTTTCACAGCCTGGCAACTACAGTGATATCAGCACCAATTACCACATTGGAAAATTATTAAAAGAAGCAGGGAACCTTGGCATTACCCTAAAATGTATCCATCCATACAGCAGCCACCTTTTGTTAAAGAAGAAAAATGATTTTCTTTTTCACATTCTTGAACTTTAAATATAAATGTGGGACCAAATGAGTAACATATTTACTGCCCTCTGAATTTCTACTATACTTCTTAGGATAATTATTAAAAGTAGAACAGTTTAAAATGGCAAGCCAAATCCTCTTCAGGTGTAATTTAGAGTGAAATTAAAAAATATTTAACCATGTGAAAAGAAGGTTTCTCCCCTTCTCCAGTCTCCATTTTTTTTTAATGTTCTGCACATAACTCCCCACTTCTCAAAAACCACTGTTTCCCACCCATTTCCTCATTTAGTAGAACCTTTTTGCCAAAAGCTTTAAGGCAATCAGCCCTCTTCCGAACCTAGCCTCACTCCTCTCCCACTACAACCCATCCCACACACTTCACTCCTCTAATAACAACCTACTCACTAAGTCTCACTCTCAACTCGCTTATCATTAATCCTTTGTTCATTCACTCCTCTCTACCTGCAATTCCCTCCCACTTCAAACCTGGCAGACCCTATTTTCTTCATCTTCAAACCCCTACTAAAAGTTACCCCTAGGAAGCCTACCCTGACTAATCTTTCATCTCTCCATTCCATTTTCCCTTATCTACTATATCACACAAATAGATGTGTGTATATACACATATATGAAAATATATACACATATATATATATACATGTGTGCCACCCACCTAACCACCACATGGCACTTATGTATATATTTTTACACTTTGTTGCGTCCCCTAACTGCAATTTATTTTAATGTCTGTGTCCCCTGCTAGATTGTAAACTAACTCCTTGAGGGTATGGATGAGATCTGCTTACTCTAGTATAATATCCCTAGTGCTTAGTGCAGTGCTATACACATCCTAAGCACTCAATAAATACTAATGAATGATGTATGATATCACAAAGCCAGGCCTGGATATAAATGTAAGAAGCATGGTATTAGCTTATACGAAGCATTGTACTAAGCACTGGGGTAGACACAAGATAAATCGGGTTCAACAGAGTCCCTGCTACACAGGGGGCTCACAGTCTAAGGAAAGATGAGGAAACTGGAGCCGAGAGAAGTTAAATGACCTTCCCCAAGGTCATACAGCAGGCAAGTGGCAGAACCAGGATTGGAAATGTAACTCATATATGTACAGAACAGTTTAATTCATGGCCCAAAATGTTTCTGTCAATTTAAAACTACTTTGAATCAGAATGGTAGAGTCTTACACAGTAGGCTCCTCAGATAGAGATATTTTTACTTGTACTATATGTTAAGTGTCCAGTACATTGTTCTGCCCACAGTAGATTCAGTGCATGCTGTAGCTGTTGCAAAACCTAATTTAGGACAATAACACCTTTAAAAGTTAACAAAAAGAAAGCTTCTTAGGGTAAGGAAGATATTGAAGATGCCTCTTTGGGAGTTTGTTTTGTAAGAGAAAATTCAAAGGTTGTTTTTTTTTTCTTTTTTTCCAAATAAGGCTTGATTTCAAAAATCCCACAGTGCTCAGCAGCAAAAATATTAAGCAACCTGACTTGGATCACAGCATTTTAAAGTTACTTTCTCTGATACACACTACTTCGATGCAGGGGAAAACTGTGCTGGAAAATTTTGGCCTTGTGCCCCTGGGGAGAGATATGTGCCCCGTTTGGACAATAGCAGCTGTTGAGGGAGATAGGGCTCTGACAGGAGCACAGACATAGGTCCAATATTAACACAAAGGAATTCCCTATTGATCCTGTCTACTTTCAAACTGAAAAACACAATCAAGCAACCACAAACATGATAAAGTGCAATTGTTACTGCCTCCCTTGTAGCACATGTGTATCTGAAGGGGCATTCAAAATTCACCTTTAATCACGGAAAAAGGAAGGGCTACACAATACAGAAGTGATTCTTTAAAAAGAAAAAGTCTGCCAAACAGGTGGTCTCAATCAAGTGAATGAATTAAAGGAACCATGCTGTTTACACGCATTCACATCAAAACCAAACTTATGCAATTCACCTTCCGTGCTTTAGTAACCTAAGAAATGCTGGGCCAGACCACTGGTCCATTCAGTCCAGGATTCTGTCACCAAAAAAGAACAAAATGCACAGAGAAACAGAAGGAAGGCCAGCTTTGAACCGTTTCTTACTTGTCAATTATATCAGTATTACAGTCAACATTATTATTCTCATGTTCCACATCAACCAGGCCCTCCAAGGAGTTTATTCTATGGCCTGCTTCTGTTTGCCTATTCTCCTCCTCTCGTTTCCCCTACCACCCACTTGTCATGCTACATCCAGTTTAACACAACGGGAATCTTGGGGAGGGGTTTTAAATCCTTGTTCCAAACGGTCCTCACAACCATCTGGCTTGGTCTGCTATATCCCAGCACACTCACTGTACTCCAGCTAAACTGGTCAGCTAACCATCTCCTTCAACTGTATTTATTACGCACTACTGTGCGCAAATCATCTTCTGCATAGTGCCAGCTTCTCATTTGAATGCATGAATGGACTTCTATGGAGAGGGAAACACAGAGAGAGAGACAGAGAGAAAAAAAGAAGAGTGAAGATAAAAGACAACATACAGGTAGTCTGGCAAGCACATAAGAAGATCCCAGGAAGACACTTCAAAGCCTTCAGCTTGCCCCTCATCACATAGTACAGTGCTCTGCACACAGTAAGCGCTCAATAAATATGATTGAAAGAATGAATGTCCCAGCCTGGCCCTAGATCCCAGCAGGAACCAGGCAAGCCCTAGCCCAGTGGGGATAAGTGGAATCCCTAGTTCCATCCAGGACCAAAAGCTAACACCCCATTTTGCCTCAGAGCCACATCAGAGAACTATTAAGGAGTTCATCATCAAAGTTATTTACTGACCACTGACTATGAACAGAGCACTGCACTAAGTGCTTGGGAGGGTAAGGCAGTGTTGGCATACAGGTTTCCTGCCCACAACAAGCTTATTATGTTTCAGGGGAAAGATCCCAGCCTCCCGGCAAACACTAATAGCTCAACCCCTCCATAAAGTCAATTCTGGGGAAATTAGTTGGTACTTTCTGACTTCCTCCTCAATATTTCTATCTTCCTGCTTTTGCAAGCTCCATTCCTTTGATCAAGGATGCTCTCCCCCAATTTCCTAAAAACAGCCCTGCTCTTCTAAAAACTCACCTGCTCCATGAAGCCTTTCCAGGATTATGTTGCCGACTTGTACTTCCCAAGCATTTAGTACAGTGCTCTGCACACAGTAAACGCTCCATCAATACGATTGAATGAATGATAAGAGTCTTTCGCCCTTTCCCAAGCCTTCTAAAAATAGCTCTTTCAAAACCAGGCCAAAGTCCCCTTGCCCAGAGCCCATCTTGCAAAAAGGTCAAAAACCCAACTTGGGATATCTCTGAGATGACAGACATCATGCTTATCTAAGGTGAAAGCCACCTAGGAAGAGCAACCATAGGTTCAGCCTGGAATATTTTCGAGAAGACCCCCAACGAAAACATAAGTTTTGGAAGTGTGCATTGATTATTGTGATTCTTGTTAGAGGAGATGGGATCTCCGTCTTCCCCCACTCTAGACTGTGAGCTTGTTGTGGGCAGAGAATGTCACTGTTTATTGTTGTAATGTACTTTCCCAAGAGCTTAGTACAGTGCTCTGCACACAGTAAGTGCTCAATAAATATGATTGAATGAATGATTAGGAGTTGTTAAATAAAACTGAAGAGTCACCTCCTAAAGGGGCTTAAAACTGGCAAGACTAACAAGGACTTGAATTGGTCACTCAATAGCATTTATTGAGAGCCTATTGTAGAAAAGGCATGGTACTGAGCAAGCGCTTAGTACAGTGCTCTGCACATAGTAAGCGCTCAATAAATACGATTGATGATGATTACAGAAGTCAAAGATATGATCCCTACTGTCAAGGAATGAAACATGTAATGGTATGAGCCTCCCGTCTTATGGGAGAGTGGGCCCTGTTGCTTATGCAGGCACCCCACACTCTGTATTCACCCAGGCCCACCTCCTAACTGCACCCTGATCTCATTTTAGTCACCACCAACTCCTTCCTCACACTGGTCCCCAGCTTGCAACTCTTTAACTCCCCAAATTCCCCAGACTTCTCCACTTCCCAAAACCTTCCTAAAATCCTACTTCCTCTAGGAAATGGTCACCAATAAATTACCAGCATTCCAAGTTGTTTCAATTCAATACCTACCTCTAGCACTAATGCATTTAGTTACATCCATCTTCACGACTTATGTACATGTGTGTATTCAACTGTGCATGCAAGTATTCATTTTGATCCCATCATTTTAAATTTGATTAGCTCCTTATGGGCAAGAAATATATTCTGAGCAAGCTTCTATCGTATTTTCCCGAGGCTTACTGTGGTGGATGACCCCAAATTAAATTTCTCACATGGTGTGGGGGACAAAAGTAAAAATGTTTGGGAAAACAGGAGATCAGAATTCTCTGGGAACAGGAAACCAGATATTGATGAAGAGCAATTAGAAAGACAATGTTCCCACACAGAGCCAGGTTCTGTGGAAACAGGGAGATTTTCACCCTGGCTAAAGGAGACTCTAATGAGTGGTGTGCATGCCAAAACAGTAGAGAATCCTGGGATACCTTTTTCCTAAAGCAAAACTCAATTACAGGGCCAGGCATCCCCCAGGTCAAAAAGGAGAGAGGGAACAGGGATCCCAAAGGAAAATATGCATTTGATAAGAAATCTTTCCTCCTGGAGAACCAATCAGAGAAAAGAGGGAAAGCCATCAAGCTAAAGGAGGGAAAAACTGTATAAAAATAAAACAGAAAAATTGAATTTTTAGGTTTTCAGACAGTTATCTGATACTTCACTGGGTTTTTGGGCTAAAGGATTGAAATATGAACAAGGGAACACTGCCCTGAGATTCTGGACTATCTCAAGTGACCAGAAGGGAAGTATACATACTCTGGAATATGTGGAGAAAGTTAAACTCTTTTGTGACTGCGGTTTCAGACCATAAAGGCTAGAGCTAATCGTGTTTCTGTTTTATGTTGTTACCATGACCAAGAATTGCTTTTACTTGAGTATACTATATTCTGATCCTAAAGCTGGTTACGGTCTACCCAGGGTTGTTTTGTGGTTAAGCTGAAAGAGAACTCAGTCTCAAGGAAGGGACATTCCATAACAGATCGTAATGGAGGCAGTGAGGATGGCCAAATCCTCTATGATTTAAATGAAGCAGCTCTTTAGAAGTTGGAGTCCACTGGCTGAATCCCTCTTGTTCCTTATGCCTGAAGGGGAAGCTCTTTAATTCCATAAGTGGTGGCGGCAGAAGTGATTTTGGAGGTGAGGAAAGGAACTGCCCACAGGGAAGACTTCTATAAGTCGCCCTGGCCTAGGAAAGGATAAATCCAGAGCGGTTTTTGAACACTGTTGGGGGTACCCTGGATGTCCCAGAATATTCAGTTAAGTGGACCTTGAGATTCACCTGGCTGAGAAGAACCCCTAAAATGCCACACTTAGTTTGGTGTATTGTACCCAGTAGGTGCTCAATGAATTCCAAGTCTACTACACTGTGGTCCCAGTGAAGGACTAGGATTTATCCCATGGAACTGAGCCCTGCCTTGCCATCAGAGGCGCTAAAAGAGTAGGAGGGCAGATTCTAACTCAAGCACAGTGCTACATCCAAACAGGCTTTCAAGGGCACCCTGCCCCCCCCCCACCTCACCACTGCTAAAGAGAGGTAAGAACTATCAGCTTGAGGGGCATGAATCTTGACCAAGAGTTAGTTCCACCCTATGTCTGACTGCAATCTTACAGACCAAAGCACTATTCTTTTAAAACTCAGTTTAAGCAAGCCATCATTCCTCTGCAAAAGTCCATTTATCTGCATGCTTACAGCTACGTGGTTAAATACTTAGTCTATCCCACTAGATGTGATGTCAGAAGGAGCAGTGGAAGTCACTAAGGATTTCGTTTACAAATTGTCTAACTACCGTCTGACTGATGTTATGCTTGCCCTACATTCTATTTGGTTGAAGTTACCTCCCTGCTCCTCTTGGCTAGACATCCACTGCAGGGAGTCTCAGTGGACTGCTGAAGGTCTGGAGCAAAGGGGCTGGAGCCAGAAGAACTCATGCATACTTATGCATACCATTCTACTTACGCATATCAGCCATATTCTGCTAAGAAGGGGTGAGAGGAGGGATGGAGAGAGGCAGGGGTATGTGCCCTAGAGGAATTCCTACCCACAGCCTGGAAGCATGGACAGGGAGACTAGAAGATTGGTAAAAGTAGCACCTTCAACAACAGCATTTATTGCATGTCTACTACATACAAGCCACTACACTAGGTAATAAGGTATTTGTTAAGTGCTTACGATGTTCCAAACACTGTACTAAGCATTGGGGTACATACAAGATAATCAGGTTGGACACAGTCCCTGTCCCACATGAGGCTCAAATCTAGGTAGGAGGGAGATGAAAAAATATTACAGAAGAGACATGACCTCTTGACCATGATCTCTGCTCTCAAGGAACTAGTGATGTAATGGGAGAAAAGCAGATAAAACTGTCTACAAATTAAAAAAAAACATACAAATGATAAAACAAAAAGTAATGAAATCCACTGATATACTCAGGAAAGCAAGCATCTAACAGGGTGCCAAGGTTAGATAAAGGGGTATTGATAAATAAAAATGCTGTATTATCCTCCCCTGCTGTACTCACCCAAGTGCTAATTACAGTGTTTTGCATACAGTAAGCACTCAACAAATGTGATTGAATGAATGATAAAGAGTAATTAGTAAGTCATGGCAAAGATACTAATAATAATTATTAGCAAATACTGGGGAAAATTAGGTGGCAGGCAGCTGTATTTTCCATTCATTTTTCAAAACTTAAATATTCAAAAAGAACATTTGCCAGCC
Organism: Tachyglossus aculeatus; assembly: GCF_015852505.1. NCBI lineage: Eukaryota > Metazoa > Chordata > Mammalia > Monotremata > Tachyglossidae > Tachyglossus > Tachyglossus aculeatus. The sequence goes on from NC_052067.1 coordinate 73,267,319, forward strand.
ACTATATAAAAGGGATTTTGTGCTCAAGGAGTGCTGAAGGATTAAAAATGCAGTGAGAGCATTTCTTCTAAGCATACGTTTTACTCGGACAAAATTGGGGCAAGTCATGGTGCTTTTAAAAATATGTCAATGCAGCTCTTAACTGATTCAAATCTAGGCTCCTTCTTAATAATGTACATAGATGCTCAAACGAAGGAAATATTTTCCATTTAAAAAATGCAAAAACACTCCCTTTAACCAAAAACTAGTTTGTCATTTTATTAACTTGATTTACTCTTTAAGGTCAATCAATCAGTGGTATTTACTGAGTTGGTCAGTCAGTCAATCGTATTTACTGAATGCTTATTGTGTGCAGAGCACTGTACTAAGCGCTTGCCAGAGTACAATACAACAATAAACAGACACATTCCCTGCCCACCACAAACTTACAGACTAGAGCCCTTACTATGTGCCAGGCACTGTACTAGGCACTTTTTTTTAACGGCATTTTATTAAGCGCTTACTATGTGCAAAGCACTGTTCTAAGCGCTGAGAAGAATACAGTACACAAGAGTTGGTAGACAGGTTCCCTGCCAACTGGGCTTAGTATAGTGTCTGGCACATAGTAAGTGCTTAACAAATGCCATTATTATTATTATCATTGTTTATAATAAGAAGAACAACTTACAGTCTAGAAGGGAAGACAGACATCAAAATAAATTACAGATAGGTGGGTTTAACTCAGTAGATAGGATTTTAGTTGGAGTTAAAAGTAGTTGATATTTTCTATCCTTGCAGATAAACACCTGCATTCTAAAAGCCATGGTTCTTGAACTTTAAGATCCTTGGTGAACATTAAAAATATACCATCATCTGATCACAAAGGTCTACAGTCATAAAAATGTAATCATATGTTTAAAAAAAGCTGTGCTCCATTTAGTTGAGTTTAATGAATGTCCTCAAAATTGTTGCCAACAGATAATACAGCTAATTTTAACTTAACTGTGATGAAAACGTCAGTCTCGATTCTAGCTAAAATTAACTTTTCATTTGTTTTACTTCATTTTGTTTTACATATGACAGTGCTAGTTTGGTTTCATCTATAGCTTCAAATGATGAATAACCTACCTGTTTTTGACACAGATGAGGACAGTAAGCCACTATGGTCGCTACAATACCAAGACTTTCTGGGGGGGAACTTTGGAAACAGATTATTTTATAAGTAATAAGGAAATCTCTACGTTTCAAGTTGCTTTCTGCCTGGAAAAGGGGGGATATAGAAATTCTGGGCTTTAAAAAATAATTGAGGCTAGGAATAAAAATAGTTTGAGATACAAAAATTGCAAATGAGGCTGATGAAACGTGTGCTTGAGATTTTAAAAACAACGGCTATCAAACTGGGGGAACATCTCTTTCCACTACATTTTGATTTACATTTTAAATATTTTGATCATGTTAACAGGATGCTAGAAGGCACCTGCACCTTAAAAAAAATCACCTTTAACAATAAAAATCATGTTTGTGGTAATTTTCATGTGATCATCCTAAGGCATTATACAAATAAATACTGGACAAAGTCCTCAACTGGCCCCACTATATGGCAAAGCTGGGAGTGGCAAAACACAATTATATTACTGTAACATGAGTGAGAAAATGGTTTCAAGGACAACAGGAAATTGATTCCTGTATAGCTTGCAGGAGCTATTAGGATATAAACTTAACAATACAAAACCCCTTTTCCAGGTGCCAAAACATAGGCAAAGATAAGTTAACTAACTTTGCTCAGGGTTCTATACTGAATCTATCTCCAGAGACCAAGTACCATTACTTGATTGACGGATTACAGTGTGCACCATAATGTAGGAAAACTGGGGAAGAAGAATATCTGGGCGAGGGAGAGCTCCTATGGATTTTCTACTACTTCATTTACAATCAATCAGTGGTTATTTACTGAGCACTTACTGTGTACAAAGCACTGAACTAAGCATTTGGAAAAGTACAATACAGTAGAGATGGCAGGAACAGTTCACTGCCCACAAAGAGCTTACATAGACTACTGTATATTTGAACGTGTTTAAAGTGTCTCTAAGCACAATGTAAGCTTGCCAAAGAATTTTTGCTTCTTCATATGCTCCCCAAGTTCCCAGGACAGTGCAAAGCAGGCAGGAGGCACTCAAATACTGGTGATATTGCTACTAATGTAAAGTTTTTTCTCAGGAAAATCAGTTTCTTAAAATCAATACATTAATGGTATTTATTATTAATAATAATGATATATAATATATAATATATAATATATAATAATTACTATGTGCAAAGCACTGTTCTAAGCACTGGGGAGGTTACAAGGTGATCAGGTTGTCCCACGGGGGGCTCACAACCCCCATTTTACAGATGATGCAACTGAGGCACAGAGAAGTTAAGTGACTTGCCCAAAGTCACATAGCTGACAAGTGGCGGAGCCAGGATTTGAACCCATGACCTCTAACTCCAAAGCCCGTGCTCTTTCCACTGAGCCACACCACTTCTCTCGAGTGATGAGAGAATTGAGTGATGACTGTGGGCAGAACACTCTACTAAGTACCTGGGAGGGTACAATACAGAGTTGGTAGAAATGTTCCCTGCACACAAATGGCTTATAGTCTAGAGGAGGACAGATGATAACATAAATTACAGATATGTACATAAGTGCTGTGGGGTCGAGGGTGCTGAAAATTAAGTGCCTATAGGATACAGATCCAGGGGCATAGGTCGCACAGATCAGAGAAGGGAGTGGGGGAAATGAGAGCTTAGTCAGAGAAGGCCTCCTGAAGGATATATAACTTTTAGTAAGGTTTTGAAGGTGAGGAAAGTGGTGGTCTGTCTATGAAGAGGGAGGGAGTTACATATACTGCTCCCCAAGGAAGCAACGGAAACCTCCTTCCTGAGGAGAGAAGAGGAGGATCTTATACTTGGGGTGGCACTCTGGGGAGGGCCGGGGTGCCAAGTCTCCACTTTCATTTTCATCCTAGCATTACTTCATCACACTATGTTGTGTGCTCACCAGAACATTTCTGATGTCCTGAGTGTTCTGGTGACAAATTTATTTTTGTTTTATCCCCACATCTAAATCACTCAATGAACAGGGAAATCACTCTTGCTCTTCTTCAAAGAAAGAAATTCTCAGTCACCAACCAACCAAACCAAAAATCCTTCCTAATGTAGCCTTTGCAGTAAGCACATTCTAGGCTTATTTGATTTTTCAATTACTCAATCTAACTTATTGGGCACGTACTGTGTGCAGATCACTGTACTAAGTATTTGGAAGATTACAATGTCACTGTAGATACATCCCCTGCCCACAACAAACTTACATTCTAGAGGAGACAGACATTAATATAAATAAATGAATAATAGATGTGTTTATTAATGCTGTGGGGCTGAAGGAGGAGTGAACAGAGGGAGCAAATCCAAGTGCAAGGGCGACATAGATGGAGTGGGAGAAGAAGAAATGAGGGCTTATTTAGGGAAAGCTTCTCGGAGGTGATGTGCTTTTAATAAGGTTTTGAAGTAGGGGTGAGTGATAGTCTGTCAGATATTAAGAGGGAGGGATTTCCAGGCCAGAGGGAGGACATGGGTGATGGGTCAATAGTGAGAAAGATTGAGGTACTGTGAGTAGGTTGGCACTCGATGAGTGAATGAGTGATCCAGGCAACAGAGTGAAGTATGGACTAGATTGGGGAAAGACAGAAGGCAGGGAGGTCAGAGAGGAGGTTGATACAATAATCAAGGCAGGACAGGATAAATGCTTGGATTAATATAGCAGCAGTTTGGAAGGAGAGGAAAGGGTGGATTTTAGCAATGTTGTGAAGGTTGACCCAGCAGAATTTGGTAACAGATTAAATACGTGGGTTGAATGAGAGAGATGAGTCAAAGATAATGCCAAGGTTACAGGTCTGTGAATCAAAGAGCATAGTGGTGCTGTCTACAGTAATAGGAAAATCATGGGGAAGACAGGGTTTGGGTGAGAAGATGAGAAGTTCTATTTCGGGCATGTTAAGTTTGAGATGTCAGCGGAACATACAAGTAGAGATATCCTGAAGGCAGGGGAAACGCAAGACTACAGAGAAGGAGAGAAATCAAGCCTGGAGATATAGATTTGAGAATCATCTGCATAGAGATGGTAGATGAAGCCATGGAAGTGAATGAGTTCTCCAAGAGAGTAGGTGTAAATGCAGAATAGAAGGGGACCCAGAACTGAGACTTGATGGACTCCCCCAGTTAGGGAGTGGGAGATAGAGGAGGAGCCTGTGAAAGAGACTGAGAATGAGCAGGAAACTGAGAATGAATGGCCAGAGAGATAGGAGAATCAGTGTCAGTAAAGCCAAGGTGGAATAATATTTCCAGAAGGGGGTAGTCGACAGTGTCAAAGGCAGCCCAAAGGTTGAAGAGGAGGAGTATTAGGATGGAGTAAAGGCCACTGGATTTGGCAAGAAGGAGACAAGTGTTGACCTTTGAGAGGGCAGCTTCTGTGGAGTGTAGGGGGGACTGGAGGGTGTCAAGGAGTGAAGTGGAAGTGGAGATGGAGGGTGAAGACAACTTGCTGAAGGAGTGTGGAGTGGAATGGTAAGAGGGAGATGGGCAATATCTGGAGGGAGCTGTGGGGTTAAGGGAGGATTTTTTTTAAAAGGTTAGGGGAGACATGAGCATGTTTGAAAGCAGTGGGGAAAGCCATTGGAGAGTGAACAGTTGAAGATGGAGGTAAGGGAGGGAAGAAGGAAGGGGGCAGGCACTTTGATAAGATGTGATGGGATGGGGCTGGAGGCACAGGTGAAGGGTGTGGATTTTGAGAGAAGGAAGGAGATCTGAGATCTTCTTGATCTTGAGATACTGCAGGGAAAACTGGGAGAGTTAAAGAAAGGTCAGGAGGAGGGAGGGACTGGAGAGAAGCCAGGGAGATTTCTGAAGGGAAGTTTTTGCAAAGATAAAACACCCATGTAGAATCACACAAGGCCACACCTATAATGCACAAATTCTATTTCACTTAACACAATTCAAGTACAGCACCATCTGCTGAACTAATGATGGAGGAAACCTTCCAGTGACTACAGATAAGCAATAGCTGAAGTAGTATAATCAACATTTGGTATATTCCAAAACAACTAGAAGCCCAGAGGGAACAATAAAATGCTTTTTAAAACACCAAACTACTTTTAAGTATGGTTCATAAAATACAAAATGAGCATTCCGTTGGGTCAAGCATATGGCTGCATCTGAAGTTAAATAGATCATTGAAGTTCAGCTTATTTTCCCATTTAAAACTTTCTGGTTTCTTCGAAGAATGGTTACAATGGAAACAAATATTAACCACAAATATCTTCTGTACAAGTAACTCCTTTAGTATACACATGCATCCTTTTATAAGTGAGTACATTCCTCCCTAAAGCTTTATTAAGGGCATTCATTCAATGTATTGAGCACTAGAACTAGAATAACTAGAAGAAGCGCTCGTAGTAATAAACTTGTCTCTAACACCCTCTCAAACACAATGCAGAGTCCATGAAGTTTTTCTAACACACTTACTACTAGGAAATAGACAATTACTGGTAATAAGCAGAAACTATATGTTTCTAGAAAATGATGCCCAGGACAAATAAATCTAAAGCTGAGCTGTATAATTTAACATATAACATAACATATATATAATTATATAATTGCCCCATTTAAATTTAATTTAATTTATAATATGTGGCATTGGTTTAAATTTATGAAGTGATTTAATATTTATAAGAGAAGCAGAATGGTCTAGTGGAGAGAGCATGGAACCTGGATCTCACCAGGGTCTTAGTTATTGAGAAACAGCATGACCTAGTGGATTGAGCATAGGCCTGGGAGTTAGAAGGTCATGGATCTAATCCTGGCTCCGTCACTTGTCTGCTGTGTTAACTTGGGCAAGTCACTTCACTTCGTGCCTCAGTTCCTTCATCTGTAAAATAGGGGTTAAAGACTGTGAGCCCCGTACGGGAAAGGGACTGTTTCCAACCCAATTATATTGTATCTACCTCAAAACTTAAAAAAGTATTTGGAACTTAGTAAGCACTTAACCAATACCAGCATTATTATTATTATTATTTATCCATCCAAGAGACTTTGGGTTCTGATTCCAGTTTTGCCTATGTGTTACTTACGGAAAGTTTCAACCTTTCTGGGCCTTAAATTCCTCACCTATACAAAGGTGAGCTCTTGCTACCTCTCAGATGGTGAGCACCATGTGAGGAAATCAATCAGTGGCATCTACTGAGTGCTTACTGTGTGCAGGGCACTGTACTAAGCAATTGGGAAACTACAACAGAGTTTGCTTTTATGGTATTTGCTAGGTGCTTACTATGTGCCTGGCACTCTACTAAGCACTGGAGTAGATATCATTTAATCAGATTGGACACATTCCCTGTTCCACATGGAGCTCACAGAATTAATCCCCATTTCACAGATGAGATAACTGAGGTGCAGAGAAGTGCCCAAGGTTACACAGCAGACAAGTGGGAGACCCGGGATTAGGACCCAGATCCTTCTGACTCGCAGGCCTGTACTCTATCCCCTAGGCCATGCTGCTTCTCATGGTAAACACATTCTCTGACCTTAAAGTGATAAGGAATTTCTGTTTGATGATGAGATGGATGGGTAACCATTGGAAGTTCTTGTAAGTTTTTGTGGGAAAATTATCTCTGCAGAAGAGTGAAGTATGAACAGGAGTGGGGAGAGACGGGAGGTAGGGAGGTCAGCAAGGAGGTTGATACAGTAATCAAGGCGGAGAGAATAAATGCTTGGATTAACATGGTAAGAGTTTGGATGGAAAGGAAAGGGTGGATTTTAACGATGTTGTGAAGGTTGAACTGCCAAGATTTAGTGACTGACTGAATATGTGGGTTGAATGAGAGAGATGAGTTGAGTATAACTCCAGGGTTTCAGGCTCGTGAGACAGGAAGGTTGTTGGTGGTGTCTTCAGTGACAGGAAAATCGGGGGGAGGGCGGGCTTTTCACATTTTAAGTTTCAGGTGTTGGTGGGACATCCAAGTAACAATGTCTTGAAGGCAAGAGGGAATGTGAGACTGCAGAGAGAGAGAGATCAGGGCTGGAGATGTAGATTTGGGAATCATCCATACAGAGATGGTAGTTGAAACCAGGGGAGTGATTGAGTTCTCCAAAAGAGTGGGTATAGATGGAGAATAGAGGGGACCCAGAACTGAGCACTGAGGGACTCCCACAGTTAGAGGGTGGCAGGCAGAAGAAAAACTTATGAAAGAGACTGAGAAAGAGAAGCCAGAGAGGTAGGAGGAGAACCACAAGAGGATGGCATCAGCAAAACCAAGGTTAGATAGTGTACCAGCATGTTCCTGACATCTCATCCGAATCTGAGCCAAGTCGTTAGCAAATTCCACATGTGCTGAGTCTCAGAGATTAGGCATCCACCAAAGAAAAACTCTTATGTAGCGCTCAGCTTCTGCAATCCCTGTATCTGTTACATTTTGTTTTGGAAAATGGGAAAGCAAGGACAAAAGAAGACATATCAAAAGTGAGAGGAAGAATCTTGAGATGAAAGATTCTTTATTCAACATCTGTAAAATATTCGTGATTCATCATTTCTGAATTTCCACAAACTGCTGTGTAATTTTCAGGAATAAGTGGTAGGAAAATGCCACGCTTTGGTGATCAAAAGGAGGAGTAGGGAGAGGGGAAATCTGAAATGTGTGATGATTTGCCACGCAATCAGAGACACTTGAGAAGGATACTTGTCATGATTGCAAGTGAATTGCTAGGAATTTTTGTCTTTTGTCTCCTTTAAAGTGCTTCAGTGTTACCCTAAACCACCACAATCTCACTCCATGCTCCATAAATGTGGTTGCTCATTTCAACAAGAAATAATTATTTAAGAAAGGGGATTAGAGCACACTTTATAATCTTCCATCAAGGGCCAGATTTTACCATCCTTCATTCTAAAATCCCAACTGTGAATTTTATTAATCTCAATAGTATTTATTAAATGCCTAATGTGTGCAAAGTATTGTATTAAGCACATGGGAGATAATAAAGTTAGTAGATATGATCTTTGCCCTTTAAAGGCCTAGGGCCTAGAAGTGGGGAAACAAATATAAAAATAAATTGCAGTTGGGGGAATCAATGGAGTATATACATTAATATATAAATGCAAAGGTGAGCGTAGATGTATCCACATGCTTAGACAATGCAAAAATCCAGAGAAGATACAAAAAGGAGAAAAGAGGGTGGGGTTATGAGAGGTAGATCAAGGAAGTCTTCCTGGAGGGGATGTGAGAAGATGGGACAATCACTGGTCTCCAGGATGTAAAGGGGTAATAGGGAGGAGTTCCAGGCAGGAGGGAGGGTGTGAACAAGAGGCTGGTGGTGAGAGAGGTGCAAATGAGGTGCAGTAAGTAGGCTGGTTTGAGATGAGTGAAGCGTTTGAGCTGGGTTGTAGTGGAGAAGCTTCAGGTGTAAGATGTCTTTGTTAGTTAACTTAGGTAATGCAGATTTTATATGATCAGAATGACAAATGGTTTATAAGATTTAACCATGCACAAATAAGCGTAACCTTGGCCTCCTCATCTTATGCTGATTCAATCTATCAATTGATCGCATTCATTCAGTGCTGTGTGCAAAGCACTGTACTAAGCACTTAGGTGAGTACAATATAACAGAGCTAGTAGACACATTCCCTGCCCACCAGCATGAATAACTACTGGCCATTAAATTAGCTACTTTTGTTTTTACTATCGATTACTATCTATGCTCTTGTGGTTTTACGTACTGTGTGTTTACACTTTATGTTCTCTTGTCTCCTCCCCTGGATTGTGAGCTCCTTGAGGTCAAGGGACACTTCTTTTATTTCTCTTATGTGTTCTCAAAATAGTGCTTTGCCCATGGTAGGGGGTCAGACAATGCTGATACTGATAATGGTGATTAAATATCATCAGTTTTGTGACACTAGCATCATTTAGGGTGTATGCCTTTTTCTTAAAAGCATTCTAAGCCTGTACTACCCAATACATATAACGTATAGTGTGTAAAAGTTATGTTCTTACTTATTTCTCACTCATCAAATATCTTCAAATTATTCCTTAAAATTTATAATATCCAAAATGCCACTTAGGTCATTAGAGTCCCCCCCTTGATGCCCGGTGAAGATTACATGCTCAAAAATCATGTCCTAATGACAGCAAGTAATAACCTCTCATAAAAAGCTATGCTTTCTGTGCTCATTATTATCAGAGAGAGAAATGTACTGGGAATTTTGTTTGGTGCCTTTGGTAGAACTTTATTATATTACTAAAGATTGAGGCAATGACAAAGATCAGGCTAACCTAGTATCAAACTCAGGCAGCTGTACCAAATACTTCCCTCATAGGGGCTTAGCTGGGGACATACGAAAGCTTTAGCATTCAATTCCAATTGTATTTTTTATCCAAGAGGACAGATACACAGAAAGATGTAAGATGCACATTAGCGAATCCTCAATCTTCCAATACATGCTTAAGTACCTTTAGAAATTGAATTTTCTTTCTTCCCATTCTGCTCCAGCAACCTATTAAACTGCGTTAACTGCAAACCATTCTTTAAAGACAGCAGTGTCAGTGGCATTCAAGCAAACGATAACACCTCAGACAAGTTCCCAGATGTCAAAAATAAACTCTTCAAAGAAGGAATTATGAGACACAGAGGTTTCTAAATTATTTGATTTTTCTGTGCAGTACTTTTTTTTTTTTAACTCTACAGGAACTCTGTCCTTGAACTTTCATTAACAGCAGCCATTTCAAGAGGTGGTAAAGCTGTCCCTCATTTCATAAATTAGCCAGATTTTGTTGCTCCTGGAATATTTGGGGAATATTTGGCAAGTACCGATTAGCAAAAATGGAAGAAATACAGTGGGAAGTTTTATTCCTTCAAGATTGTGAATGTGGACACTTTTACTCTCCCAAATGCTTAGTAAGGTGCCATGCACACAGTAAGTACTAAATATCACTGATAAATTATTCAAGGAGCCCCAAATTTCAAACTAAATTTATGGTACCTAAATACTTTGGACACATAGGTTTGACAAGAACAGCAGCAACTTTTCATTGGAGCCATTGGGATGAACTTGGGGCGTGGAGCTGAGTGGGCTGGGACACTGAAGGATAGGGAGGGGAAAGCATGTAAAACATGACAAGATTCCCATTGGGCAAAGGGGAAAAAAGGGGAAGAAACAGAAGGAGAGAGAAGGAGAGAAATGTGTGTGAGATGGAAAGAGAAGGGGGAAGCAAGGGAGGACAGTTTCGCTTTGCCACTGTACCATCTCTGCCATCTTTTGCCACTTCTCCACATGTACTCCACATGCCAGCCTTGCGGAAGGGGTAAAGAAGACCAGGTGCACCAAGATCACCACCACTAAGCTGGAGCATCAAATAGCTCTGGCTTAGAAGTCGGGCAGGGGCTGTGTAAACTGGGCCCACTGGGCTTTACAGGCAATCCAGACTCCTATCTCCCCCTGAGGGACCCCTTGCTTAGTTGGGAGGAAAAGTGGTGTAAGTCAGTTTGTTTCCCCTGAGCTAACATTGCTGGGAATGTGAACACCTCAGGCCAGGGCCCAGAGCCTGGTGAGAACCAAGTGGCCCACGGTCTGCCTGGAGGGGCAAGCAGGATGGATTTAGCTTCAGTTGCGGGCTTGATGCAAAAGGCAGTAGGAATCATCATCATCATCATCATCATCATCAATCGTATTTATTGAGCACTTACTATGTGCAGAGCACTGTACTAAGCGCTTGGGAAGTACAAATTGGCAACAAATAGAGACAGTCCCTATCCGACAGTGGGCTCACAGTTTAAAAGGGGGAGACAGAGAACAAAACCAAACATACGAACAAAATAAAATAAATAGAATAGATATGTACAAATAAAATAAATAGCGTAAAAAATATGTACAAACATATATACATATATACAGATGTATATATATATATATATATATATATATATATATATATATATATATACATATATATACATATATACAGGAATGAACTGCTTTGTGTCTAAACAGTGGGGACAACGATCGTTTTCACCACCCCTGCACTCCATGGTTTGGGCACCAGGACAAAACCTCAGGAAACAACAAAAATTAACAGGAACATTGAAAATCGACCAAGGAGAGGCAGACAATAGTATAAATTATGGATATGTAAATAAATAGAGTGGAGCTGTGTGGGGGGTGACTATCAAGTGCTTAATGAGAAGGTGCGGTGGGAAAAGAGGTTTCAGAATTGAAGCCACCAGCGAAAGGAACCTAACAGAATTTCTCTGGCCACAGAAGCTGGGAAGACTGAGATGGATATTTTCCTGATATATTTTCACCACCAAAAGTAAAATCTGCAACCACTCTTTTAGTAAACTCAATTTAGCTCTAAAAGAAGAACAATGAAAGTATTTCCTGAATATGAGATTCAGGAAAGAACCTTTTATTCAGGTGGTGTCACTTTGCCTTAAAACAAAAAGTAAATACAGCTGTCAGTGAAGTTCTGTAGTTCCAAAGCTTTAGACATTTAGACATACGCTGTAGGCTCAAAAAAACACCAACCTTTCAAACGCCATCCTTTTCTCCCTCTTTTTTCTTTTTAGAAGCATCCCCAAGGAGATTAGCTACTTTCTTTATTGCTAAATGTAAGTGGATGACAGATGTCAAGGAACTTTTTTTAAGATTGCGAAAAAGGCTTGTCTTATTCATAAGATAATTGTCTATTTTTGACACTGCAAATTGTTCCTTCTGTGTGAGGTAATCATCTCTCTTTCCCCCACTTTTTAATTCAATAACTGATTTTCTTCCATTTCAGTTTTTGAACCAGGTTTAATGAAATAGTCTGGATTTTCAAAATCAATATTACAGATAATAGATTAGTTTCTTACTGTTAAACTGTTTCTCAGTGGCTCCAGATGCATGTTTAAACAGAAAAGTAAAATGAAATCTCATGCAATCAATCTGTACAGAGGATTAACTTAAATGCAAAAATCTAGCTACAAGCTAGAAAAAATAGTATAGTGCCCTGGCCAGGAGGCAGAAAAGGAAAAAAAGCATTTATATTAAAGAGGATTACAAGAGTGGTAAAACTTACAAAAAGCAGTCAATCTTAAAAAAAGCAGTCTTCTTAAAGCAGGTTGTATTTTTACCTGCTTTTAACATTTTCCAAAGAAAAACAAAACCCTACGGTCTTTCAATTACGATTATTTGAGAAATTGAAATCAAGTGTGTAAAATTTACCCTAAAAAAATATAAATTTATTATAAATATGGTTGTTTCTCTCTAAAGAAGATGCAAACTAATGACAAATAGAATCATTGTCCAATACCAACAATCTTGACTATGAAATCAAGTCAAGTTCATAACTGACAAATTCTAAATAGTAGACAAAGTCTCTAACTCTGGATTCAAGCAAACCCACTTTGTCCAACTCCATACACAGGAATTGGAGGGTTACATCAGCTAAGACGTAACTGGCGCTTTGTTATCAAGGATCCAGTAACTTAAGTCTTTTCCTTTAACATGATGGAATGAAATTTCCTGCCATTCAGATGTAATTTTGTATCCCATTCCTGACTGTGATCAGACCTGCCAATATAAGTCTGGTTCCATCATCTGAATGACTACTAGCATTGTTGCATTAAACTGGTTCACATAGCTCCAAGAGACTTTTTTCCAATCATCGTCCTTGAAGAGTGTTACAGAAAAAATGCATGAGACATAAAATAACTCAGGGGAGCGTGGCTCAGTGGAAAGAGCATGGGCTTTGGAATCAGAGGTCATGGGTTCAAATTCCGGCTCTGCCATTTGTCAGCTGTGTGACTTTGGGCAAGTCACTTAACTTCTCTGTGCCTCATCTGTAAAATGGAGATTAAGACTGTGAGCCCCCCGTGGGATAACCTGATCACCTTGTAACCTCCCCAGTGCTTAGAACAGTGCTTTATACATAGTGCTTAATAAATGCCATCATTATTATTCAAAAGCCTAACAGCCAAATATGAAAACTAGAAATAATTCCAAACATAGTATGCTTTATGTTACTTCCTCAGTTTTTCTTAAAATACGTACTTGACACATCCTAAATTCTTCTACAAGGGAGCCACTGAAGTTGTGGGTACTAAATAGCAGGCAGCACCATGACTGCTTTGCAACAAATGTTCCCCAGAACGAATAATTACTCACCCCAAAAGTAAGAATGCATGATCCAGATTTCATTACTCTTCCTGACAATGACGTAATGGATGCTGATTGAAGCCTAGGTCAGCTTCAGCTATATTAGCTAGAGGAGCAAAGTAGCCTCGTGGAAAGCATCGGTCTGGGAAGCAGAGGACATGAGTTCAAATCCCAGCTCTGCCACTTGTCTGTTGTGGGACCTCGGGAAAGTCACTTAACTTCTCTGTGCAGCAGTTTCCTCATCGGTAAAATGGGGGCAAAACATCAGTTCTTCTTCCTTAGATTATGAGCCTATGTGGGGCAGGGACTGTATCCAACTTAAAAACACTACATCTATAGTGCATCTAATATCCTCTACTTTTTAATCTCTTTATGGGATATTGTACTATTCTGAGCACTCAGTAAAAGCTCTGCATATAGTAAGCGCTAAATAAATACTATTGATTGGTCTATCATGTTTAGTATAGTGCTTGGCATGTAGTAAATGCTTAACAAATGCCACAATTATTACAGTTATTACTTAATGGAATTCAGAACAAGTCAGGAGCATCTGAAGCAAGTGGTGAGATGTTAGGACAAAAAAAACCTGTGGTTAGAGAAAACCCGGAGAAGTGCTTGTGCTATCAACAAACACAGCACCAATGGAGAGGTGGGACAGTGTCAATTTCATCCCATAGAAACCTATATTTTTCAATGCTCCGCAACATAACTTCCATCCTTAAGTTTGTAGCTCTGAAAAGAACAGTTGATCTGCCAATGTGAGAAATGTAGTCACTAACTTTGAAGGTTACCATTCAGATTAGGGTCAAGATGAATGCCATGAGTCTGAGATCTGACGTTATAACTGCTGAGATCATCACGCTGTGAAGGATAACCTGCTTATACATGGGTAGTCTCATAATGGGTAGTCAACATAATGATACTGAGGATGTGCCAGATCATCTCAAATTTGGCACCATTTCATCACCATCTTCAAGAAGAGACACAAGAAAACTGACTGTGAAAACTCACGGAATCTTACGTTCTCCATTACTGGCAAGACCCTAGCTAATAATAACAATAATGATAATAATTACAATAATATCTGTTGCACACTTCGTGCCAAGCCCTGGTGTAGATACAATATAATTAGATTGAACACATTCTTGGTCCCACATTGGGTTCACAGTCTCATGGGAAAGGAGCACAGATATTGAGTCCTCATTATTCAGATGAGGTAACCAAAGCACAGAGAAGTTAAGTGACTTGCCCCAGGTCACACAGCAGGCAAGAGCCATAGCTGAGATTAGTACCCAGGTCTCTGGCCCCCAGGCCCATGTTATTTTGACTAGACCCCACCACTTCTCCAGGAGTTCAAGTCCTCCTGGGACTCCTGATGAAGTCTATACCTAATGGTAAATTCCCAGAATCCCAAACTACAGCAGAGAACTCCATCAGACTCTCCCAAGTGCTTAGTGCAGTGCTTTGCCCCACTGAGGATAGGGACCACGCATAATTCCCATCTGTGTGTTCTTTTCCAGTGCTTTGTACAGTGCTCAGCATAGAGCAAGCATTTAATGAAAACCATGACCTCTACTACAAATACTACTATTACTAGTTCTACTAGGCTGCACACAATGAGCATCAATAAATAACATTGATTAAGCTAAACCAGCATGTTAAAGTGCTGCATGTCAGATACAGGGGAGGGTAAGCTATAAACAACAGTCTATTCAATCCCATTCAGATTTACATAATTCCACCGTAACTTGAATCACTGTCCTTGAATGATACCGCTTTTTCATCACTGAAACCACATATGCGGTAATAATGTAGAAAAAGGTCCCAATTTCCTTGAAAGGGATTTATTTCTGCCTCTGATTTTGGCTTCATTAGCATGATAAATATCAGATGAAGTAATCTCATATTCTAGATTTATGTCTTCATTTTCCTTTTCTCCCTCCCTTCTGAACCACCTATGTACTTGGATCTGTACCCCTTAATCATTTGATATTAACCCTGTCCCTAGTCCCACATATCCTTATATTCTCACATTTTCCCATCAGTAATTTTTTTAAAGTCTGTCTCCACCTCAAGACTGTAAGCGCCTTGTGGGCAGAGAATGTATCTATCCACTCTACTGTGCTGTTTTTTCCCATATGCCTAGTACACTGCGTGACACACAGTACATGCTCAATAAATACCATTTCAGGTATTTATGGTCTCTTTCTCTGAAGCACTTCGATGACAATAATGATTAGAATGATAATAATAATACCTGTGACATTTCTTAAGTGCTTCCTATGTGCCAAGCACTGTAGTAACTGCTGAGGCAGAGACAAGATAATGAGTCAGATAGATTCCCTGACCCTCTCTGAATTCACAGTCTAAGGAAGAGTGAGAACAGGTATTGAATATTATTTTATGGATAAGGATCCTGAGACACAGAGATTGGTTTTCCCCAGGTCATAATGCACGCAAGCGACGGAGCCAGGATTAGAACCTTCCTCTGAGTCCTTGGCCCGTGCTCTTCTCACTAGGATTTGCTGGCAAAGTATCCATGCCAAGAGTCCCTCGGGATTTAAGATGTACTCAGTTTTTCCATAACACATGTTTTGCTAAACATTATGGACAAAACTCACATCTGTCTGGCTACAGCATGATGTGCTGTTGAAATAGTATATATGCACTGGTCAAAGGCACACAGAGTACTGTAGGAGTTTTCTTTAACACAGGGTTCATCATCTTATCAGAGAACTGATGATGCAGTAATCCTCCAAATATAATTCTTCCTCCTTTCTATTCATCTTCCCTGAATATCGTTCCCCATTTCTGTAATGTAAATCTGCAAAGGTACCGTGTTTTGCATCTCTACGTGACCCACACCTATAGACTATGCATCCACATTTTATCTGTTGTTTATAGCTTTACCTAACTGAGCAACTATTTTTTATTTCCTCTTGACTGTAAGTTAGCTGTGGACAGGGAGCACATCTGCCAAGTAATAATAATAATTATTATTATAGTATTTGTTAAGTGCTTACTATGTGCCAAGCACTGTTCTAAGCGCTGGGGTAGATACAAGGTAATCAGGTTGTCCCACGTGGGGCTCACAGTCTTAATCCCCATTTTACAGATGAGGTAACTGAGGAACAAAGAAGTTAAGCGACTTGCCCAAAGTCACACAGCAGACAAGTGGCACAGGCAGGGTTAGAACCCATGACCTCTGACTCCCAAGCCCAGGCTCCTTCCACTGAACCACACTGCTGATGCATTGTACTCTCCCAATTGCTTAGTACAGGGCTCTGCACAAAGATAGCACTCGTTTCATTTATTCATAAAATTAAATAAGAAATGGCCTTTTTTAATCCTTAAGGTTAGTGAGTCATTACAAAACTCACAAAGCGATTCATTCCATTAACAGTTTTCACAGATTTTGAAGCTACTCTACAAACACCTTATGTTTAATAGCATTCATACAGGCTAGCCACAGGTTCCTCCATTCTCTTTTGGACTCATCTGCATCTCACCTAGTCCAGTAACTTAACTGCAACAAATTATGAATGCATCTTCCAGAGAGACCCAACTCCGTTACAATATTCATATGTAAATCATCAGGATTAAATTTGAGAAAAGCGAACAAAATAACACCAGTAAGCACTTAATTTTACCCAAGCACTGTCACATCACTAGACTACCTGATTAAGTCCTCATTTCCTCTACGTGCCCTTTTTGCTTTTTCTATGTTCATTAAGCACTTGATATTCACCCTACCCCCCAGTTTTATAGCACTCATGTTCAACATATCCTTAAACTCTGCCATTTCCCCTATCTATAATTTATTTTAATGTCTTTATCCTCCTCTAGACTGTAAGCTCCTTGTGGGCTGGGATCATATTTACCATCTCATCTGTATTTTCCCAAGAGTATAATACAGTGCTCTGCACTCAGTAAGTGCTCAATAAATACCACTGATGGGATCATGCTTACCATCTATATTAGTATTGCACCTTCCCAGGCATTTAGTACAGTGTTCTGCACACAATGCTCAATAAACACCATTCAATCATATTTATTGAGTGCTTACTGTGTGCAGAACAGTATACAAAGCGCTTGGGAAAGTGCAATGTTATACTGGTTAGAAGCATTCCGGGTTATCTCACTTTGTTCTAACACTATCTCCAGGAGGTGAGGATTATTCCCCTCATTTTACACATACAAGGAAACTGATGTGCAGGGAAATTAAGTAACTTGCCCAAGCTAACACAGCGGACTGGAGGTAGAAATGGGAATAGAATTTGGGCCTCCTGAATCTACTGGGGCATCCTGGAAGGTGGTCAAATGGAAGCTGAATTTGCAGAACCATTCCTCTGTCCTAGTGATTTCGGGTGAGGGATTCTTAATATGCCAGAAAATTATGCCACAGCATCATAAATAAACCCTCTATCCTGATAGCAAAAGCCCTTATGTCCCTGGTTGGTAACTGTCAAAGAATTAGTCCATCCAATCTTACTCACAGCTGTTTAACACTTCCCAGAGTCAACAGAAGTGCCAACAAAATAGAGAAAAGATTCCCTTTGAACAAGATCATAGCTGTACTCTTCTAAAACATCATCCTTGGAAAATTGCCTAAATCTGTTTAAAAGGAAATCTCCATGCTAATGAAAAAGGAGCCCGCCCTCCTGCTCTTAAGGCCCACCCCACCCCTGCTTCTCCATTTTCACAGTCCCAGTTTTGGTAAATGGCTTTTCAGAATAGTAGCAGGAAGCAGCATGGTCTAGTGAAAAGATCACAGGGCCTGGGAGTCTAAAGGACCTGGATTCTAATCCCAGATCTGCCACTTACCTGCTGTGGGACCTTGGGTAAGTCACTTAACTTCTCTATGCCTCAGTTTCCTCACCTGTAAAATGGGGATCAAGACTGAGCCCCATGTGGGACATGGACTGTGCCTAATCTGATTAGTTTGTATCTTCCCCAGCATGTAGTACAGTGCCTGGTACATAATAAGCACTTAATAAACACCAATACCATTAAAAAATTAGAAAAGGTTAAAGTCTTAGCCAGTGTGGAGGTCAGCATATCACTTGACCCTCTGGGAAAACCTTTCTTCAAATATGCTTCAGAAATTCCCCTCAATCCTCAGGTCCCTCCCTGTGAAGCAGCATGCCCTAATGGGAAGAGCATGGGCCTGGGAGTGATAGGACCTGGGTTCTAATCCTGGCTCTGCCATCTGCCTGCTGTGTGACATGGGGCAAGTCACCAACATCTCTATGATGCAGTTTCTTCATCTGCTCTCCTTCCATCTTAAATTGTGAGCCCCATGTTGGACAGGGTCTGTGTCCAACTTGATTATCTTGCATCTTTGGGAGGGGTTCGCACAGTGTTTGGCACATCGTAAGCAAGTTGTGAATTCCACAGTTACTGTTATTGCTTGCTTGCATGGTCTCACTGCCTGCTAGGTTCCTGTGCTGCACTCTGTTCCAGCTAAGCATCTTCTCACTGCCCCACATCTGGATTTCCTTTTCCCACTTAATAACAATGATAATTGTGGCATTTGTTAAGCACTCACTATGTGCCAGGCACTCTACTAAACACCAGGGTAGATACAAGTTAATCAAGTTGGACACTGTCCCTCACCCATCAGGGGCTCACAGTCTCAATCCCCATTTTACAAATGAGGTAATTGAGGCACAAAGAAGTGAACTGACTTGCCCACGGTCACATTTCAGACACCTGGTGGAGCTGGGATTAGAACCCATGACCTTCTGGCTCCCAGGCCCGTCTTCTATCCACTACGCCATAGCACTGAACAGGCCTTTTTCTCATGTCACCAAATCATAACCCTGCTCTCAAATCACAGCTCAAAGTATTCCCTGACTTAATCCCTTCTATTTTATAATCCAACTGTGCCATCTCCAACTCTTTTCTCCTCCTCTTCAAAGGGTCCTTGAAGCGATTGGATGTGTTACTGTATTTACCCATACTTATTACCTGCTGATTGTACTTAGTTTCTCCAGATCGGAAGCAGAGTGGCCTAGTGGAAAAAGCACAGGCTTTGGAGTCAGAGCTCATGACTCATGATCAGGTCTAATCCTTACTTTGTATGCTCCCAAGTGCTCAGGACTGTGCCTGCTGGAGCTCTGATGGATGATTCCTGACTCTTTTAGGAACTATAACCAAAAAGCAGGGAAGATGGACCTTACTTTCTCCCTGCTTTGACAGTACAGGGAATAAGTGGACAGTGACCAGTAACTCACGTAACAGAGATAGTTCTGCTCCAATCTTCTTGCATCAACATTACCTTCATTGTTTTCTACTTGCCTCCCAATTTTAAACTAAGTCTGGGAGAAAGATTTTAAAATACTGGTGTGGAGCTGAGCTCCGGTGGAGATAGAAGAGGGAAATTTAGTTCTCTTTCACTGGGAGTTGGACATTAGATCAATCAATCACTCAATCTACCATAACGATTGCACACTCACTGTGCGCAGGGCAATAGTACTAAGCACTTGGGAAAGTACATACAACAATATAACAAACGCATTCCCTACCCACAACAAGCTTACAGTCTAGAGGGGGAGACAGACATTAATATGCTAAATTTTGGATATGAACCTAAGCGCTGTGGGGAGGGATGAGGGGATGAATAAAGGGAGCAAGTCAGGGTGATGCAGAAGGGAGCCAGAAAAGAGGAAATGAGGGTTTAGTCAGGGAAGGTCTCTAGGAGGAGATGTGCCTTCAAATAAATCTTTGAAGGTGGGGAGAGTAATTGCTAGATATGAAAAGGGAGGGATGAGATATCAATCGATCAAGAGAGTAAAGATAAGAAATTTGAGTCCTGTTCTGATCCATAACTCAGGGTAAATGTCTAGCTCTCTTTCCAAGCTATATCTGGAATGAAAAGGGTAGGGTGGATTAATTGTGTTATCAGCATGATTGATTAATTTTAATGGAGATCTCGAGTAGCTGAGGCTTGAATCCACATAGTCAGCTGATTAGGACTGATTTCTAGGTAAATGGTCTGCTAATCAGCCCTAAAAACTTTTAATGGCTGCAGATAACTGCCTTGCAAAACTCCCTCTCAATATTCTGGGGTTGTTTCTCTCCGTGTTCACAATTATATCCTGTTTATTTCTCATCCTTTGTGAATGCAGTTCAGACGTCCTCTGGAGCTTATAAATCTTTATTAATGGAATCCTGGGTGGAATTTTTAGGTTCTCCAACCACCTTACATATAGGATGGCTGGGTCTGGTCCTGGTTTATGGACATGGGGTACTTGGCCCCAAATTCTGTCCATGGAGAAAATTATTTCTCTTCTGGGTTCTAATAAACATGAGGTCATACTGGCCTGAAAACTGAGATCACTATAAATAGCAAATGCAACAGCACTGTAAGGATGGATCATTATGGAAGAGATTATCCGTTATACACCAGTCATTTCAAATATACCCACAAATTGGAGATAAAAACATTGAGTACTTTTTATCCCAACTCAATTACTTTTTCTGCTTCATTTGTTCTTGAACTTTTAAAATTTCTGGACAGGTTCAAATAACACAAAGACACCCCACACCTATTCTATTTCAACCATTACCATCACAAGCTGGGAGTTCCTGACAAGGAGAAGAATAAGCAGTGATTTAATAACTGAAAGGGCAATGACTAGTTGTTCTGTCTCCAAAGAGAACAAGATGAAATGAGCATGAATTATAGGAAGAGAAAGTTTAATTAGACATGAGAAGTGCTTGACTGGAAGGATGACTAAACACAGAAGCAGTCAATCCACCAATCACTCATATTTACTGATTGCTTATTATTTACAGAACACTGTACTAAGTGCTTGGGAGAGTACAACGTAACAGTCACATTCCCTGACCACAAGTTTACAGCTTAGAGGGGGCGACAGACATTAATGTAAATAAATTGTAGATATGTATATAAGTTCTGTGGGGTTGGGTGGGGGAATGAATAAAGGGAGCAGGTCAAGGAAACACAGAAGGGAGAGGGAGAAGAGGAAAAGAAGGGCTTGGTCAGGAGAGGCCTCTTGGAGGAGATGTGCCTTCAATAAGGCTTTAACCATTAAGAAGTGTAATTGTACTTTGGATTTGAGGAGGGAGGGCGTTCCAGGCCAGAGGCAGGATGTGGAATAGGTGTGGGATGTCTTTGTGTTATCTGAACCTGACCAGAGGCAGGATGTGCCTCTGCCAGGCAAAACTATTTTTCCTCCCTTATTGACACCCATGTCCATCAACCCCGTCAGTTCTTCCGTACATTTAACTCCCTTCTCAAGTCCCTTGTTCCTCCCCCTCCTCCATCCCTCACCACCAACTATCTGGCCTCCTACTTCATTAGTAAAATTAACTCCATCAGGTCTGAGCTCCCCAAAGTCACTCCTCCCCCTTCTCCAACCCCCTGCTCTCAACCCTCTCTGCTACTCTCCCATCATTCCCAGCAGTGTCTTCAGATGAGATCTCCTCTCTCCTCTTAAGTGCTACTCCATCCACCTTTGCTTCAGACCCCATTCCCTCTCATCTTATGAAATCTCTCACCCTTTCGCTCCTCCCCTCAACTTCCATCTTCAACCGCTCACTTTCCACTGTTTTCTTCCCCTCTGCCCTCAAACATGCCCACATCTCCCACATCCTAAAAAAACCTCTCTTGACCCCACCTCCCCTTCTAGTTATCACCCATCTCCTTCCTACCATTCCTTACCAAACTCCTAGAATGAGTCATCTACACCCGCTGCCTCAGATTCCTCAACACCAACTCTCTCCTTGACCCCCTCCAATCTGGCTTCCGTCCCCTACACTCCACCGAAACTACCCTCTCAAAGGTCACCAATGACCTCCTGCTTGCCAAATCCAATGGCTCCTACTCTATCCTAATCCTCCTCGACCTCCCAGCTGCATTCAACACTGTGGACCACCCCCTTCTCCTCAACACGCTATCCAACCTTCGCTTCACTGCCTCCGTCATCTCCTGGGTCTCCTCGTCTCTCCGGCCGTTCATTCTCAGTCTCCTTTGCGGGCTCCTCCTCCCACTCCCAACCCCTTACTGTAGGGGTCCTCAAGGGTCAGTTCTTGGTCCCCTTCTGTTCTCTATCTACACTCACTCCCTTGGTGAACTCATTCGTTCCCATGGCTTCAACTATCATCTCTATGCTGATGACACCCAAATCTACATCTCTGCCCCTGCTCTCTCTCCCTCCCTTCAGGCTCGTGTCTCCTCCTGCCTTCAGGACATCTCCTTCTGGATGCCTGCCCGCCATCTAAAACTTAATATGTCCAAGACTGAACTCCATATCTTCCCTCCCAAACGCTGCTTCCTCCCTTACTTTCCTGTCACTGTAGATGGCACTACCACCCTTCCCATCTCACAAGCCTGCAACCTTGGTGTCATCCTCGACTCCACTCTCTTGCTCAACCCACACATCCAATCCATCACCAAAACCTGCTGGTCTCACCTCCACAACATCGCCAAGATCTGTCCTTTCCTCTCCATCCAAACCGCTACCTGGCTGGTTCAATCTCTCATCCTATCCCAACCGGATTACTGCATCAGCCTCCTCTCTGATCTCCCATCCTCCTGTCTCTCCCCACTTCAGTCTATACTTCACTCTGCTGCCTGGATCATCTTTGGGCAGAACGCTATGGGCATGTTACTCCCTTCCTCAAAAATCTCCAGTGGCTGCCTGTCAATTTACAAATCAAGCAAAAATTCCTCACTCTCGGCTTCAAGGCTCTCCATCACCTTGCCCCATCCTACCTCACCTCCCTTCTCTCCTTCTACAGCCCAGCCCACACCCTCCGCTCCTCTGCCACTAACCTCCTCACTGCACCTCGTTCTCGCCTGTCCCACCGTCGACCCCTGGCCCATATCCTTCCCTTGGCCTGGAATGCCCTCCCTCCACACATCTGCCAAGCTAGCTCTCTTCCTCCTTTCAAAGCCCTACTGAGAGCTCACCTCCTCCAAGAGGCCTAACCAGACTGAGCCCCCTTTTTCCTCTCCTCCTCATCATCCCCGCCCTACCTCCTTCTCCTCCCCAAAGCATTTGTATATATATATATATGTACAGATTTATTACTCTTTATTTTACTTGTACGTATTTACTATTCTATTTATTTTGTTAATGATGTGCATATAGCTTTAATACTATTTGTTCTGATGACTTTGACACCTGTCTACATGTTTTGTTGTCTGTCTCCCCCTTCTAGACTGTGAGCCCGTTGTTGGATACGGACCATCTCAACATGTTGCCAACTTGTACTTCCCAAGCACTCAGTACAGTGCTCTGCACACAGTATGCGCTCAATAAATACAATTGAATGAATGAATGAATGTGGACGAGAAGTCAGCAGCGAGATAGACAAGAGCTAGGTACAGTGAGAAGGTTAGCATTAGAAGAGCCAAATGGCTCAGTGGAAAGAGCCTGGGCTTTGGAGTCAGAGGTTGTGGGTTCAAATCCCAGCTCCGCCAATTGTCAGTTGTGTGACTTTGGGCAAGTCACTTCACTTCTCTGGGCCTCAGTTACCTCATCTGTAAAATGGGAATTAAGACTGTGAGCCCCCCGTGGGACAACCTGATCACCTTGTATCCTCTCCAACACTTAGAACAGTGCATTGCACATAGTAAGCGCTTAATAAATGCCATCATTATTATTAAGTGTGAGGGTTGGGTTGTAGTAGGAGAGGAGTGAGGTGAGATAGGAGTGGGCAAGGAAGCAGATTATCAAGGAGAGGTTGTGGATAGACTTTTTCTTCTGGAGATGATAAACCCAGTCTATAGAAACAATTTGTTTAGGTATAGACCTGTTTGGCAACATTCTGATGTTTTGCTTTAGCTTTCAAAATCAAAGTACAGCTATTCACTTTATATTCGTATATGCTCCAGGGATGAGTTCCATTATGTAATAACATCATACAGGGCACGGCAGGAGTGGCCAATTTTTGACCGTCTCACGGCGATTCAATGCACAAATCTGGCTTTTGCTTATGGACGAACTGACTACAACAAATCACTTAGCGTCCTTCTCCCAGAGATTTCCTGAACCATAAATATTTAGATTGATGTTAGAGGGGGATAAAAAAGAATAGCCTGAATATCTAGGACTAAAGCAGGCGATGTTTTTCCCGATAAACAACAGCAGAAGCAAGAGGGCAAAGATGCTGATTCATTTGTACAGCAAGAAGGAAAAAGACACTGAAATGGAATGTAATCATAAATGTTACATCATTTAATGTAATGACTAAAATTCAAATGGAAACAATTACTACCTGGAGTTCTCAAAGATGACGTAAACACATAAACAACCAGCACCTTTCAAATGTGCAATGAAAAATCATCACAGGAAGTTTTGAACTCATTGCACTTAAAAATGAAGCGAAGTCTGATAAACATTGCTCCTGGATAGACTTCAAAAATAATTAAAGATAAAGTCATAATAATTGCTTTTTCTCTTCTGATTTGGTCCTAAGTTATTAGTGTGCTACACCTCAAGTTCATCTGGTCCAGCTCCTATCTGTACCTAAACAGATTATATAGACTGGCTTTGGGATGTCCAGAAGAAGATAAAGTCTATCCACAACCTCTCCTTGGTAGCTTATGTCTGTGTTCAGTCACCCTTCCAGTGTAACACTTCTCATTGTCTAATTAAACTTTCTCTTCTTACAACTTGCGACTATTTCATCTTGTTCTCTTCTCTAGAGATGGAACAACTAGTCATTGCCCTTTCAGTTATTAAATCATTGCTTATTCTTCTCCTT
Source organism: Tachyglossus aculeatus (assembly GCF_015852505.1). Taxonomy (NCBI): domain Eukaryota; kingdom Metazoa; phylum Chordata; class Mammalia; order Monotremata; family Tachyglossidae; genus Tachyglossus; species Tachyglossus aculeatus. The sequence continues at coordinate 73,292,253 of NC_052067.1, forward strand.
GTCAGGAACTCCCAGGCTGTGATGAAAATAGCTGAAATGGAATGGGTGTGGGATACCTTTCCATTATCTCAACGTTTCTAGAAATTTTAAAGTTCAAGAACAGATGAAGCAGAAAATGTAACTAATTCATCAACACTTCCTTATGAAATTCTATAACGTTGAAATTCCAACATTAATGCCATTGCTATCAAAAAATCTGTATGATGTTTTATTCTGTCCCAGTCCATTTTCTGACAAGGTTTTGTAAATTTCCACTACACTTCATAAGGAAGTGGCAATTTCATTCCACAGGAGTTGGTGGGTCTACGTTGTCTGGACTAATTTTTAGTGTAGTTTTCAATAACAAGATTCTTTAAGATGAAAGGTTCTACTTAAATGCTACATAATGTATTTCATAGTTCAAAAGGAATTGTGTGTACTGAAAACAGATGACCACTGTATTTCTCTTCACAATTAATGAAACATTTCCCCAAAAGTCACCTGTAGATTGCTACCAAGATACATCATGGAAAACATTTAATATACATTTGCAGTGCTTATTTAACAACATAGATGGGAAATTTATAACTAAGATATGTGATTCTGTAGAAGATATTTATGCATTTTAACCTGCTGACTGGAGCCACAAAGCTACCCAGCAGCTTAGAACAGTGCTATGCATATAGTAAGAGCTTAATAAATGCCATCATTATTATTAAATTCTGATATAATGGACCGTTTTCTAAGTGTCAAAAAAATCAAGCAGCACTACTTTGAAAAGAATGGTTTGTTTCCAATCGTGAGTTTCAGCCCATCAATTCAATTCCTGATCTTTCAATACAAGATTTTTTAATTTTTCTTTCTCAGAAAAAAGGTGTTTAAGGAAAAAGGACCAATAAATTTACTAAAGTTTCTTCTAGAGGTCATTTTAGGTAATTAAGGAGACTTGTTTCCACTTTTGTAAATGATATAACTCTAAGACAAGCAGCACTGATGGCCATTAAGAAAACATGTGCCTTGAATCTCCAGTGATTCTGCTAGTAGAGAAGTGGAAAAAAACATAATTTTGAATTAGCTCTATTTAATTGCATTAGTATGTGATAAAATGATTCCTTTGTAAATGCTCAATTTATGTAAATGAAAAAGGATTTTTAAAAGCCACAAAACATTATCATTAATATTTCATTATTCAAAAACCTTTTATGTTAAATTCAGATAAATTTTCCTGGGTGATTAGCATTCCTCACATGAGCAAAAATGCCTTGGAGATGGACAACCTAAACACTAGTGTGCTGTATCAATCACTGAGAGACTAAGAATTTAATTGAACTATAAAAAATAAATGACTTACACTAGAACTAAAATCAAGATTTCTGGATAAGAACAGTCAGTTCTTCCATACCACATGTTTTCAACCCCTCTTTTCCCCTATCCACCCATCACTCTGCATTGCCTAGGCACTTGGCTGTGTCTCCTTGAAGTATTCTGAAATTCACATCAGCCCTACAGCATTTCAATCAATTGTATTTATTGAGCATTTACTGTGTGAAGAGCACTGAACTAAGATCTTGGGCGAGTACAATACAACTGAGTTGGTAGACACATTCCTTGCCCACAACAAGCTCGCAGTCTGGAGAGGGATACAGACATTAATATAATTAAATTATGGATATGTACATAAGTACTGTGGGGCTGAGGGACTGGTGAATAAAGGGAGGAAATCAGGGGGACGCAGAAGGGAGAGGGAAAACAGGAAGTGAGGGCTCAGTCAGGGAAGGCCTCTTGGAGAAGATATGCCTTCAATAAGGCATTTATGGGAATATCCTGATGCTCTAATTTTCCCCTATCTGTACTTTACATTAATGTCTGCATCCTCCCTGTAGACTGCAAGCTCTCTGTGATCAGGGATCATGTCTACAAACTGTACTGTATTGTACTAGTCCAAATACTGAGCACAGTGCTCAGCAAATTGCCCTCTGCAAAAGTGCTCAATCATGGATTGACTGATGGAAAAGAAAAAACTGTTGGGAGTTAAGGAAAAGTCCTCAGACAATGAAGGTCTGAATGGGAACAATACAGTGTGGTGTTGAAAGAAACGGCTGTGCACATATGTGTGGTGTCAGCCCCGGCTCTCAGAAACAAAATGAGATTTCCTTAGCTCTCAGTCTCTGTTACTGGAGAACCATATGGCATCTGGGTTACAAAGTAACACTCTAAGGTAAAATGCATTAAAAAAAACAAAACAAAAGCCAACTCACATCACTTCCCTGCTTTCAAAATAGGGAAGCAGAATGGTGTAAGGGAAAGAGCACAGGCCTGGGAGCCAGAAGGACCTTAGTTCAAACCATAGCTCTGCCACTTTTCTGCTGTGTGACCTTGGGCAAATCACAACTTCTCTGTGCTGAGTTACCTTTTCTACAAAATAGGGATTAAGCCAACGAGCCCCATGTGGAATGGACTGTGTCCAACATCATTATCATATATCTACCCCAGCATAGTATAGTGCTGGCACACAGTATGCACTTAATACCGTTAAAAAAAGTGTGCTCTAGTGGATAAACCAAGGGCCTGGGAGCCACAGCACCTGGGTTCTACTCCCGGCACTGCCATTTGCCTGCTCTGTGACTTTGGGCTTCACACTTTGGAAACTTCTCTGTGCCTCAGTTTCCTCAACTGCAAAATGGGGATTCAATACTTGTTCTGGCTCCTACTTAGACTGTCAGCTGCATGTGGGACAGGGACTGTATCCACCCTGATTAACTTGTATTAATCACTGATAACCCCAGTTCTTATAACGGTGCTTGACACATAGTAAGCACTTAAATTTTTTAAAAATCCCTGTCTAATGCATGACAGTGACAATAAGAATTATACCCCTGATTGTAATGCTCTAATGTTGACAGATCTTCTCTGATGGCCTCAGTTCCTTTAACATTCGCTTGAAAACCATGTCCATCTGTTGACTAAAAATTTAACTGTGCAGCTCCACACATTTTTAGAACGTCAAACAAATCTGGAAGTAAGACCTTTTTCTCTTCCTTTTGTGTATTAGTGACAAATATGATACATGAAAGACCATGAAAAACGAGTTTTTATGAGAAAGTGCACGACTTTCTCATAAATGCAAAATATATCCATTAAAATATCACCATCACTAATGCCAATTAACCAATAGAGAATTAAGAATCACTGCGCTTAAACAAAGTAACAAAGCCTCACAGTCCTTACATGTCTCCCACAGTTCTGTATGAAGTTCGATATAGTGGGTACTAATCAATTCCACTTTTCCAAATCAGCCCTGGGCACAAGCAAAGAATGTCACTGTTGACTGAAAGTTAATGCTGCCGCTGAGCCCTGATAGCGAGGCAATACACTGTCCAATGACTCAGGAGGAAACAAAATAGAAAACCAAATCAAGGCGGCCAGCTGGGTCCTAGTAAAACTGACAGAAGAATGGGGAGGCTCTTTCAGGAGTGGAAGCTTTAGGAAAGTTGTAAAATCGAGAGACAGATTGAAAAAAAGGGCCAAGTAATGCAATTAGTAAATGTGGCGATGTAGCAAGGGTAGATTTCATCTGTGCAATGAAGGCAGGGTCTCGAGTGCAAGACTAAGCAGAACAAAAGTACACCTTAATTTAATTTCACACTGTCAGTAATTGACTTGGAGGGCAGCCTCATCAGCAAGAGTCAGGAGGTCTGTGGGGCATTTTGAGCCTAGGGAGCTCTGAGAAGGCACAGAGTTGATGCAGCAAAATCATTTGAAAGACATCATGAGGTTACTCCTGGCAAGGCAGAGGAATAGGGAAAAAACAGTTTGCGGGGAGCAGTGATTTTACTGGCTTCAGGAATTTTCCTTTTGTTACATGAGGTGAGAGAAAGAGAAGTAGTTAGGTGAAAGGAATAGAAAAGTTAGAGAGGTTAGTAAAGGTTGGCCACTCTTCCAAATCATCCACAATATAAATATTTATTGAGTGCCTTCTCTGTGCAAACCACGGATTGGGCTTGTGGGTACGGTGCCCTACCTTCAAAGAGCCAAGCTCTAATGATGGGAGGCAAGCAGGCACAAATTGCAAACACACAAAACATACAAAAACTCCAGATTTAGAACCATCACTCTAGTCTTCTGTCAGTGAAATTTCGGGGCTATCAAATAAAATTTCAGACTTCTATGTCGAAATTTCATAATAAAAAAGATAATGATTATGGGATTGATTATGAGCTGTGTGTCAAGGGCTGTTCTAAGCGCTGGGGTAAATGTAAGTTAACCATAACAGCACTCTCTCTGCCCCACATGGGGCTCGCAATCTAAGTAGCCCCATGAATGCATAAAAGCATAAACACTTGAATACTGCTACTCGATCAGACCACCGGTCCAATCAGCCCGGTATTCCATGAAAGTGGCAATAAGACAGTCACATCGTGTGATGCCTCTCTTTCATGACCTGTTGTGTTGCATTCTCCCAAGCACCTAGTACAGTTGCTCTGCCCACAGTAATCACTCGGTAAATACGACTGATTGGGATATAGCCTAATGGTTACAGATGTAGCAGCATGGCTCAGTGGAAAAAGCACGGGCTTTGGAGTCAGAAGTCATGGGTTCAAACCCTGGCTCCGCCAATTGTCAGCTGTGTGACTTTGGGCAAGTCACTTCACTTCTCTGTGCCTCAGTTACCACATCTGTAAAATGGGAATGAAGACTGTGAGCCCCCCGTGGGACAATCTGATCACCTTGTAACCTCCCCAGCGCTTAGAACAGTGCTTTGCACACAGTAAAGCGCTTAAATGTCATCATTAATTAATTAATTAAATCCCTAATTTTTCTTTATATTCTATCAATAACCAAAGCAGATTTGAAGAATGTGTTCATTTATTGTTATATTGTACTCACCCAAGCACTTAGTGCAGCGCTCTGCACATACTAAGTGCTCAATAAATGATTGAATAAATGAAATAATTCCCAATAATGACCAAACCCTTCCTCACTGCAAAACTCTGCATTAGACTAGATTGATATGAAAATGAATTTCTTATATAGAACATTTTCATGAACGTTACATAAAATGCTTTGCTTTCTGCCTATTCTTAACTCCTTCCCTCCACGCCTTCTTAGTTTCCTTTTATGATTAGAGAACTGTTGGTTATTTATGCACTGGGTTTCCTCCAGTGAACTCAAAATGCCTGTAACATTGCGTTTCACATTCAATAACAGAGAATAATAATAATAATGATGGTATTTTTTAAGCATTTACTATGTGCAAAGCACTGTTCTAAGCACTGGGAGGGGGATACAAGGTGATCAGGTTGTCCCATGTGGGCCTCACAGTCTTAATCCCCATTTTACAGATGAGGTCACTGAGGCACAGAGAAGTAAAGTGACTTGCCCAAGGTTACACGGCCGACAAGTGGTGGAGTCGGGAGAAGTGGCAGAATAATAGAGAAGTAGCATGGTGTAGTGGTTAGAGAATGGGCCTAGGAGTCAGAAGGACCCTAGTTTTAATCCTAGCTCTGTCACTTGTCTGCTGTGTGACCTTGGGCAAGTCACTTAACTTCTCTGTGCCTCTATTATCTCATCTGTAAAATGAGAAGTTCTATAAGACTGAGGGACCTGAGGCACAGAGAAGTAAAGTGACTTGCCCACAGCCACACAGCAGAAAAGTGGCAAAGTCAGCATTAGAACCCAGGTCCTTGTGACTAGACAATGCTGCATGGACTGTGACCAACACCATTAGCTTGCATCTACCCCCTAAACGCTGCTTGGAGAAGCAGTGAGGCTCAGTGGAAAGAACACGGGCTTTGGAGTCAGAGGTCATGGGTTCAAATCCTGACTCTGTCAGCTGTGTGACTTTGGGCAAGTCACTTAACTTCTCTGTGCCTCAGTTCCCTCATCTGTAAAATGGGGACTAAAACTGCGAGCCCCCCGTGGAACAAACTGATCACCTTGTAACCTCTGCAGTGCTTAGAACAGTGCTTTGCACATAGTAAGTGCTTATCAAATACCATCATTATTATTCTTATTACAGTGCCTGGCACACAGTAAATGCTTAAAAAATACCATAAAAAAATTCTCACAACATCTCTTCAAGTCAGGAATAATGTATTCAAATTCAAATCAATAATCATCCACCAAATCCACACCATGTAACTATTGAAGAATTAACCTACAGTCTGGGATGATTAGTAATATAGAATTCAAAAGAAAAAGGACAAAAAGGATGAAAAAGAGAGAGAAGCATGCTTCCGATGTGCCCCTCAGCAGCAATAAATAATGGGGCTAGTCGTAAGTACATATACATTTGTATATATTTATTTAATGGTATTTAAGTGTCTACTATGTGCCAGGCACTGCACCCAGGAGTGGGGTAGATGCAAGCTAATCAGGTTAGACACATCCCAACTCAATTTTCACTTTACAGATGAAGTAACTGTGGCACAGACAAGTTAAGTGACTTGCCTAAGGTCACACATCAGACAAGTGGCAGAGCCGGGATTAGATCCCAAGTCCTTCTGAATCTCAGGCCCATGTCCATCATTCATTCATTCACTCATTCATTCATTCATTTAATCCTATTTATTGAGTGCTTACTGTATGCAGAGCACTGTACTAAGCACTTGAGAAGTAAAAATTGGCAACATATAGAGACGCTCCCTACCCAACAACAGGCTCACAATCTAGAATGAGGAGACCAACAAAATAAAACAAGTAGACAGGTGTCAATACCATCAGAATAAATAGAATTATAGCTATATACACATCATTAATAAAATAAATAGAATAATACATATGTACAAATAAAATAGAGTAATAGATATGTACAAATATACAGAAGTGTGGGGAAGGGCAGGGGGTAGGGCAGAGGGATGGGGGCGATGGGGAGGGGAGGAGGAGGAGAGGAAAAAGAGGGGGCTCTGTCTGGGAATAATAATAATAATAATTGTGGTATTTGTTAAGCGCTTACTATGTGCCAAGCACTGTTCTAAGCATTGGGGTAGATACAAGGTAATCAGGTTGTCCCATGAGGGGCTCACAATCTTAATCCCCATTTTACAGATGAGATAACTGAGGCATAAGAGAAGTTAAGCGACTTGCCCAGAGTCACACAGCTGAAGGAGGTGAGCTCTCAGTAGGGCTTTGAAGGGAGCTAGTTTGGCGGATTTATGGAGGGAGGGCATTCCAGGCCAGGGGAAAGACGTGGGCCAGGGGTCCACAGCGGGCAAGCGAGAATGAGGCACAGTGAGGAGGTTAGCGGCAGAGGAGTGGAGTGTGTGGGCTGGGCTGTAGAAGGAGAGAAGGGGGGGTGAGGTAAGAGGGGGCCACTAGGCCAAGCTGCTTCCCAGAAAAATAAGCATTTGGTGGGATGCCGAGTTATCTCCCTTTCTCACCTATCTTGCCGCCAATCACTCGCCCACCTCCTGGCTCTGGCCTGGAATGCCCTCTATCTTCATATTGTATAGACAATCACTCGCTCCTCCTTCAAAGCCTTACTGAAGGTACAATCTCCTCCAATAGGCCTTCCGTGCCTACGCTCTCATTTCCTCTTTTCCCTCTCCCTTCTGTGCCACACATGCAGTTGGCTTTTCACTGTTTATTCACCCCTCTCTCAGCCGCACAGCACTTATCTACATATCTGTAATTTATTAATATTAATTTATGTCTCCCCTAACTGTAAACTCATTGTGAGAAGGGAATACATCTACCAAATCTGATAGACTGTACTCTCCCAAGAGCACAGTACAGAGCTCTGCACCCTGCATGCTTATTCAATGTGAGCTTCCTCTAGACTGTGAACTCCCTCTAGACTTTGAGCTTCCTGTTGACTGTGAACTCGTTTAGGGTAGGAAATGTATCTGTTTGTTCTTATACTCTCCCAAGCGCTTAGTACAATGCTCTGCACACAGTAAGCGCTCAATAAATACCACTGAATGAATGAATAGCTACAACTGATTTATCTCCCCATACTTTAAAGAAAGCTTTTAGGCAGACACAGATAAAGCACCTATTAATTTAATAATTATGCTTTTAAATGTCTTACAAATTACATACAGCCTCTATTGTAAGTTAAAAATGAATACCAAACAGCTGAAAAGTTAGGCTCCATTCCACTACATCGGATTCCCAACCTCAGAACCAGCCTAAGGACTCATGTTTACGGGCTGATAAATCAACAATTTAGTCACCTCAATGGAGAAAGAGCCTAGATGCTTTACTGAAGAAAAAGTTATATTTGGCTGCTATCAGCTCATTAAATCTGTTAAATAAAATGCCATGGCAGCTTCTTATTCACTGATTTTTCATTTAACCTTGTCATTTTCAGTAAAGATGGCTTTTAATCCGGTTAGTAACAGAGTACCAGGGAGAGACAGTGAAGCTAAGACGACAGAAAGGGAGAGAAAGAAAAAGAGTAGGAAGAAAGAGAAAAAGAAGGGATAGAGCAAGAAAGAGGGAATTAGCTCATAATGACTATGTTTAGGCACCTCTAACATTATTTACTATTTCCTGGATGCATTTAGAGTACCTCTCATTTTAAGTGTTTTCTTTTATAGTTGTTTTATTCCACGGATTTGTGAAAATGCTGTACTGCCTCACCAGGAATCATCAACATTATATAGATTTAAGGTAAAATCGGGAGATTTAAAAGAGTTGAACATCTGACAGACTTCTTAATCTTAATAGCAAAAATAGGCAGTGGATACAGTGGAAAGAGCACAGGACTGGGAGTCCAAAGATCTGTCTTCTAGAGACCCCTTGCTGCAACCTGGCGACTTAATCTCTCGGGATTGTCCACTCCTGTAAACAGGAATTATATATGTCCTCTTCCTCCTCCTTCAACCATGAGCCCCATGGTGGGATAACCCCTTTTCCTCAGCTCCCTTCCGTGCCACCCCAACTCACTCCCTTTGCTCTTCCCCTCCCGCCCACAGCACTTATGTGTCATTCTATTTATTTATATTGATGCCTGTTGACTTGTTTTGATGTCTGTCTCCGGGCATCTAGACTGTAAACCCGTTGTGGGTGGGGATTGTCTCTCTTTATTGCTGCACTGTATTTTCCAAGAGCTTAGTACTGTGCTCTGCACAAAGTGTTCAATAAATACAATTGAATGAATGAATGAATAACAGCATCTGATCGGATTACCTAGGATCTAACCCAGCACCTGGCACATAGTAAACACATAAGTTCTCAGTACAATGTTCTGCATAGAGTAAATGCTCTAAAAATATGATTGATTGATAACACCATGATTACTATACATTCTTTGACCTTTTTCCATATCTGCAATGCAAAATGATTCAATTACTTACTCCGAAAAATAGAAGTGATTTCTAGAAAACAGGTTTTTCTTGTGAAGAAAGTCCTTCCTCAAATTTTCCCATACCTGTACACAACACCACTAACCCTCTATCTCACAACTCTGTAACCTTGGCATTTTCCTGGACTCGTCTCTCTCTCACTCTCTCTCATTCACCCTCATATTCAGTCTGTCACCAAATCCTGTTGGTGACTGCATCTCTAGAACCCAACTCTTCCTCTTTATCCAAACTGCTACTCCATTGGTCCCAAGCACTTATGTACTGCCTTGATTGCTCCATCAGCCTGTTTGCTCATGTTCCTGCCTCCTATCTATCACACTGGAGAAGCAGCGTGGCTTAGTGGAAAGAGAATGGGCTTGGGAGTCAGAGGTTGTGAGTTCTAATCCTGGCTCTGCCACTTATCAGCTGTGTGACTTCAGGCCTCAGTTACCTCATCTGTAAAATGGGGATTAAGACTGTGAGCCCCATGGGGGACAACCTGATTACCTTGTATCTACCCCACCGCTTAGAACTGTGCTTGGCACATAGTAAGCACTTAAATACCACAATTATTATTATTATCTCTCCCCATCCAGTCCGTACTTCATTCTGTTGCCCAAATCATATTTCTAAAATACCATTCAGTCCACGTCTCTCCACTCTTCAAAAACATCCAGTACATACCCATCCATCTCCACATCAATGGAAATGCCTTACTATCGACTTTAAAGCACTCAATCAGTTCTCCAATCCTACCTTACCTCCCTGGCCTCCTAATTATAACACAACCTGCTATAAAAAGCTCTCGTTAAAAACAGAATACCATCTTGAAAATGAGAAAACAAAACTAACCAGTATGCCTAATGTGAACTCCTAAGAGAGAATGAAACAAGAATTTAAAGTAAAAGTTAAAAAGTAATTTAATTCCACCGATTGTTTTCTTCACATACAAATGCAGTATTATTGATCCAACAACACATAACTTTTGTTTCAAGCCTCCAGAGTCCCTCAAAAGTTGCTATTACGGATTTCAAAATGTACACAAATCCTTGAAACAAGACCTGAAAATTGCCATCATTCTTAATGAGCTGAAAAAGCTGTCCATCATTACTGCTGTCTATAGTGAGAGGGAAAAGGCAGGAGTTCTTTTCAGGAGAAAGGAAAGAGAGCACTTTGAATTTCATAGGAATGATCCTTGCTCTGATAACCTATTTAACTGGAGGAATCTTATCCACTTTTACAGAGCTTCGTCTCAGGCATCAATAATAATAATAATGATGTTGGTATTTGTTAAGTGCTTACTATGTGCCAAGCACTGTTCTAAGCACTGAAGTAGATGCAATATAATCAGGTGGTCCCACTTAGGGCTCACAGTCTTCATCCTCATTTTACAGATGAGGTAGCTAAGGCACAGAGAAGTTGAGTAATGTGCCCAAGGTCACACAGCTGACAGGTGGCGGAGCCGGGATTAGAACCACGACCTCTAGCACCCAAGCCCATGCTCTTTCCACTAAGCCACGCTGCTTCACTATGAACAGCACCTCAGCTATTCAGCCAATAATTACAAAAAATAATTGCAACGTTTAGAAGGCCCTTTTTCTTTCTTCAAGAAGATTCTCTTCCACCATCCAAAACATGTGAGTTCCTGACAATTATTAATAACCTCCATCTCCATGGAGGCCTCAATTAAAGAAATGGAATATCATTAAATTGCAACCTACAGTTTGGTAAATTGTAACCACAACCTTACTGATTCTAAAGGGAGTTAAACATCCCAAAAAAGACTGTCATGAGGGAATGTGGAATTCTCTCCCTCTACTGCTTGGGGACAGGGAACCTGTCCTTCTACAGCCCAGCCCACACCCTCCACTCCTCTGTCGCTAATCTCCTCACTGTGCCTCATTCTCGCCTGTCCCGCCGTCGACCCCCAGCCCACGTCATCCCCCGGCCTGAAATGCCCCCCCATGCCCATCCGCCAAGCTAGTTCTCTTCCTCCCTTCAAGGCCCTACTGAGAGCTCACCTCCTCCAGGAGGCCTTCCCAGACTGAGCCCCCTCCTTCCTCTCCCCCTCACCCCCCTCTCCATCCCCGCTGTCTTACCTCCTTCCCTTCCCCACAGCACCTGTATATATGTATATGTTTGTACATATTTATTACTCTATTTATTTTACTTGTGCATATCTATTCTATTTATTTTATTTTGTTAATATGTTTGGTTTTGTTCTCTGTCTCCCCCTTCTAGACTGTGAGCCCCCTGTTGGGTAGGGACTGTCTCTATATGTTGCCAACTTGTACTTCCCAAGCGCTTAGTACAGTGCTCTGCACACAGTAAGTGCTTAATAAATACGATTGACTGATTGACTGTTATTCCTTAAGATAGGCAAATTGCTGGTAGGAAATGCAGAGTCAAAAAACAGAAAAACAGGAATCATAATTGGGGAAAGGTGTTAAAACTTAAGCCATCTAGTAACGAGACAGTGTTTGGGTCTAAGTTCCTATCAATCCACCCACAGGATTTATGGCTTTGGTTTGGTTAAAAAATAAATAAATAAAAAATAAGAAATAAACTACAGACAGCCCTCCAGATGTGGCCCACCGCACATCAGCAAACTGAAACATATGTTATTTGTTGAATTAGGAAGAAAAACCACAAACTAACAAGAATAATGAAAACTTCACTACACTTTGAACTATATTTTAAAGCAATTCCCATGGATTAGAGTACTTGCGATGATTGCCTTTTATTACAATACTGCCAGCAGACGTTATTACCCCTAGACATGTTTCTCATTCCAGGGCCTAGCTAACCTCAAACCTTCCTTCCTTGGCAAGGCCCCAGAGGATGGCTTTTTTTTAATGGCATTTGTTAAATGTTTACTATATGTGCCAGGCACTGTACTAAGTGCTGGAGTAGAGAAACAGCATGGTCTAGTGGATAGAGAATGGGCCTGGGGGCCAGAAGGACCTGGGATCTAATCCTGGCTCCACCACTTGTCTGCTGTATGAGCTTGGGCAAGTCACTTCATTTCTCAATGTCTCATTTACCTCATCTGTAAAATGGATATTAGGACTGCGAGACTTATATGGGACATGGATTGTGTTCATGACAAGTGGTGTACCCAGAATTAGAACCCAGGTCCTTCTGACTCCCAAGTCTATGCTGCTTCTCAATTTGAGCAACCCTGAGATGCATACACTTCTAATGACTTGTAGTAGTATTCTTGGTGAATGGTGACATTCCTATACCAAAATTTGCCCAGGATTAGAAATTGGACAATGATATACAAAACAGACTTGCTTAGTTCGGTAACAAACTGAGGTGATAGAACAAATCCACTGCTGGTAACCTCTGGTGACATGCTAGCTCAGAAATATGGATTTTTGGAAGCCAAACCACTGCAATCTGAAAGACTGCAAGACAAAAAACAGGAGGGGCTTGGATTTGCTCCTTTTGTTCAACTCTGCCTCAGCCCCAAAGCACTTTTGTAGATATCCATAATTTATTCATTTCTATTTATATCTGTCTCCCCATCTAGACTCGAGGCTCCTCAGCAGGAAACATGTCTACCAAGTCTTATATTGTAATCTCCCAAGTGCTTAGTACAGTGTTCTGCACACCATAAGTGCCAAATAAATATGATTGATTGAATGGGAGCCTGGATGGTTCAGAGGAAATTCATAAACAGCCTTTGGAGGGACAACTGGACAATGCACAGGTGGCATAGATGGGTCTTCTATTATGCAGGTGTAAAGGCTGATGGACTCTAAAAGAAGTCAGACTGCTCCAAGGGCAGTAGGACTTCCATTCTGTTTACAAATTCCAAATCCGTGGCCTATATTTGGTGCTTCTTAGATTTCGAAGTTAGAATACTATAAAGGGCATCATAACAAACCCTTAAACAAGAGCATTTATCAGGAAGAGCACCATGAAAGCACCTTAACAATTAATCTATAATACAGGGTCATCATCACTACCGGTTGGGCTAAAATGCAAAAAATATGTAAAACAATTATGGTTGGGATTCTTTCCAAGCACAGTTTTTTTAAAAATGCATTTCAAGTTCAGTTTTCAATCTCAAATGACAATGGCTTAACTAAAATATTTAATTAAGTAATACAAACCAGAAGAGATTTCTATAATCCCCAGATGGATTTCTTTTACCTCATTCCTTATGAAGCAAAACTGGTTAGTAAACATATTTTTTTCATTAATACTTTTTAAGAGACATCTTGAAAGATTTCTTACTTTTCAAATCCTTCACAGATAAGCAGTGACAAAAGAAATGGCTTTGCTCTTATTTAAAAATAGTTCTTTTAAGTGTAAAGTGCATTGATTGAATGTTGAAAACTAGAGGCAAGGGTGCTACAATTTAAGGCTAAAGAATTCCTAGATCAATGTGACAGAAGCCCCAGGACTGCAGCTTTTCAACTTGAGCTGGCATACAATAAACAGACTTTATTGATTTATTTCTAAGTAATTTCTGCAGGTAATTGACAGGTTATCCTTGCCAAATTGATCTAAAAAGAACAGTCACTCAAGCACCAGGAAAAAAAAAAGACTCCAAGGTTCACAGATAAGTAAAGAGGAAAAGGAAGGGGAACTGAATTGAGGGCTTAAATCATTTAAATTTGCAAAGGACTTAAACAAAGGAAAACATTTCTACGCTTTTTTTGGTCTCATCAGGTGATTTATTTTCAATTTCATACATTAGTAATCAATAGTTGGCACTTTTTCCAGTGAGAGCTATTTCATCATACAAAAAAAAAAGAGAAAGAACATTTAAAGATGCTATCTTTCAGGATTCAAAAGCCAGGCCCTGCCTGATTAGTCCCAATTTGGTATGCCCTAGACTAATCTCCAAACGGGGCTGGAGGGAGGAATAACATTTCCCCAACAATTCTTCACATCTCAGATTGTGTCATTTCTAAGTAATTAAATTTAGTTACTAGGAGCAAATTAAAATGTCCAGCTTTTTCACAGTGAAGGCATTTGCATATCATAGAGAGGTGGACTGACCTTGTAGGCTGTTAAAATACTAAAATCAGTTACCCCAGAGATGTTGGTGGAATTTAAAGATCCCTAGCAATCTTTAAAAAGAGACAAATTGTCATTCATCTGTAATAGATTTGGGGCATTTGGTCCTGATTTGAAATAAGGGGAGAGATCTGCTTTTCAGATGTGTGATTTCAAGTAGATATGTGGTGTTTTATTACTTAATAAGAAATGCATATTATGGTCTATTTCTAAATTGATGAGGGATCCTTCCTACCCCTACTCCTTTGCTCTGAGAAAACAATGCCTCCTCAATTATTAAGAATAAGTTTATACTGTAGTGTCCAACTTATTTTACTAGTCTAATTTCTCAAAATGGTACGGAGAAAAGAGAATGTGGCCCATACTCCACTTTATAAATGGAAAATTTGTGGCATGAACACTAAATGTTACACTGTTTTAAATACTTTAAGTCTATCCTCATCTACCTCCTTTTTTGGCATTCATTCTAGTAATTTAAATAAAATTTGAATGAACTGGACCACATTATGAAAAACCCACTGAGGATTATTTACTTCTAAGAAGAATTTTAGCACTAAGACAAAATCAAGATAATCAATCCATCTATCAATCAATAGTATTTATTGAGCAATTACTGTTTGAACAGAACTGTACTTGGGAGAATACAACAGAATAGGGACAATCCTTACCCTCAAGGAACTGACACTCTAGCAGGGAAAACAGACATTAAAATAAATTACAGGTGGGGGAAGCAAGGGAAATATACACAGAGGAGTGAAGGAGGGGTAAGTACCTAAGTGCTTAGGTCCTACTGATTCCCCTGCACCCCTAGTGCAGGGGTGAATCAGTAGGGAGGGAAAGTAGGATGGAAAGATAGATAAGAGATTACACAGGGAAGGCTTCCTGGAGGAGATGTTTTAATAAGGCTTTGATGGTGGTGAGAGTAGTGGCCTATCGGATGTGAATAGGGAGAGAGTTCCAAGCAGGACAGAGGGAGTGAAGGGTTGATGTCGAGAGAGAGATGAGAGTGAGGCATAATGAGTGGGCTGGTATTAGAGGAGCGAACTGTGCAGGTTAGATTGAAGTGGGAGAGGAGTGAAGATACGTAGGGGGTGAGAGTCAACTGAGTGCCTTACAGTCTGTGGAAGCCCAGGGGTCAGGGTCTTGCATTTGCCCCCCCTTCTCTCTCTGACCATCCCCGGAGCTGTTCGCCTCAAAGCTCCCTTGATTGCTTCATAACAAGAAAACCACTCAAAGCCAGCACATCACCTACCCTCCTCCTTTTGTTCATCCTTCCTGTCTTACCAGATAGATTGGCATATTAAAGGTCTCAAGGTAGGATGGAGCTATTCTTCCTTTGTCAAAGCTGAAACCCTTAGCCTGCTGATCAGATCAGAGGCAAGGAGTTGTATCTGCTCACTTGGCCTCAATTATAGGAGAACAAAGCAGGGCCAGGCAATTGCTCTCAAGCTGAAGATTTACAGCTGCCTGTCTTTGAAACTGTATCATGTACTGTGTTCTCAGCTCAGATGCTGTAACCAACTGTATATAACTCTGTATTGCATGGAGCGGAGCTGATCTTCGACTAGCAGGAGAAACTGTCAACCTCTGCTACCTACTAGCACTAATAAAAATGAACTTGATGATGATGGTATTTCTTAAGTGCTTACTATGTGCCAAGCACTGTTCAAGATACAAGGTAGATATAAGGTAATCAGGTTGTCCCAAGTGGGGGCTCACAATCTTAATCCCCATTTTCCAGATGAGGGAACTGAGGCACAGAGAAGTTAAGTGACTTGCCCAAGGTCACACAGCAGACAAGTGGTGGAGCCGGGATAAGAACCCACAACCTCTGACTCCCAAGCCCGTGCTCTTTTCACTAAGCCACACTGCTTGCCCGACTTGTTATTATATTATATTTTATATATTGTATTAGACACACAACTTGTCTCTAATATACCTGCTTGAACACAAAGTAGAGTCCATGAAGTTTTCTTCGACAAGCCAATGATGGAGCTTTTGCTTGCTCGAATAATCATATTTATTGAGCACTTACTATGCGCAGAATATTGTACTAAGCCCTTGGTAGAGTACAAAACAACACAGTTGGTATGCACATTCACTGACCACAAGGAGGGAATACTTGTAAATTATTTATATCTGTAAATAATTGATTTATATTAATATCTGCACCCCCCCAACTCTAAGCACATTTTGGGCTGGGAACATTCCTACCAACTCTATATTGTACAACACTGTACTCTCCCAGCACATTGTACATTGCTCTGCATAAAGTAGGCAATGATTGATAATTGATTGATTGGTCAATTAAAGAATTTACAGTCTATAGTGAGAGAAAGACATTTAAATGAAGTTACAGATATGTACATAAGTGCTGTGGGGTTGAGGGTGGGGTGAATAAAGGGTACAGATTCACATGCAATGGCAACACAGAAAGGAGAGGGAGTAGGAGAAATAAAGGGTTATTCAGGGAAGGCCTCTTGGAGAAGATGTGATTTTTAATAAGGCTTTTAAGGTGGGAAAGATGGTGGTCTGTCGGATATGAAGGGGGAGGGAGTTTTTGGCCAGAGGCAGGATGCGGGTGAGGGCTCGGTGGCAAGATAGAAAAGACTGAGGTACAGTGAATAGGTTGGCATTAGAGGAGGAAAGTGCTGGGTTGAATCAATCAATCTTATGTGTTGAACACTTACTGTGTGCAGAGCATTGTACTAAGCTCTTGGGAGAGTACACTATAACAGAGTTGGCAGACACATTCCCTGCCCACGATGAGTTTATAGTATAGAGGGGGAAAACAACAAGGAACTTTATGTGGAGAAGGATGGGCAACCACTGGAGGTTTTTGTGGGGTGGGGAAGAGGTTCATTCATTCATTCACTCATTCAATCATATTCATTGAGCGCTTACTGTGTGCACAGCACTATACTATGGACTTGGGAAGTACAAGTTGGCAACATATAGAGACGGTCCCTACCCAACAAAGGGCTCTGTTTCAGAAAAATGATCCAAGCAGCAGAGTTAAGTATAGATTGGAGAAGAGAGATGCTGGAGGCAGGGAAACCAGAGAGAAGGTTGATGCAGTAGTCTAGATGAGATACAAGTGCTTCTCCCAAGCGCTTAGTACGGGGTTTTACACACAGTAAGTGCTCAATAAATTCAATATTCAATAAATACAATTGAATGAATTAGCGCAATGGTGGTTTGAATAGAAGAAGGGGAAGATTCTGGAGATGTTATAATGATAGAACCAACAAGAATTACTGATTGAATATGAAGATTGAAAGACAGAGGATAGAAAAAAAGAAAGCGTCAAGGGTTAATAATACTAATATAACCCAGGGAGAAAAAAGAACCAAATTTTGACTGTAATCAACTAAAACAAGTCATGCCTCTTTTTGGGTTACCCCAAATTTTGGTTATGTACAATAATCCCACTAGAAAATAACTGGGAACATCATTCAATTAAATGGTATTTATTGAGTGCTTACAGTGTGTAGACCACTGTACTAAATACTTGCGAGAATGACAGATTTAGTAGTCACATTCCCTGCTTACAATGAGCTTACAGTCTAGAGGGAGAGACAAACGTTAATATAAATAAATTCCGGATATGTATATAAGTGCTGTGGGGCTGAGGGTGGGGTGAATACCCAATGCCCGAAAGATACGGACCCAAGTGCACTGATGGTGACGAAGAAGGGAGGAGGAGGGTAAAGAGGGCTTAACTGGAGAAGGCCTCTTTGGAGGAGATGTAACCTCCTAGGTAATGAATTATATATCTAGAGTGCAGTTATTTGCAAAACTGGAAAAAAAAACATACAGCAGGATTTTGAGGGATAAGCATCCACTACCTATACACACACACTTATGAGTACTTTCACAAGTCAAAAACACCTAGATAAATCTTTGCAAAATGGAACATCTGGTTCCTCACCCTGAGGCTGCTCAAGCATGGAGCATCTGACAGAGGAGGGAGGCAGGAGAGGTGGATTTAGTCCATATTAATATGCACCAAGGGAACTCAACTAACAAAATACATGAGCTTTGATTCTGTCCATTCTTAATTTGGAAAACTATTAGTATTACAATTGATTGATCTTCTACCAGGTAAAATAACTAATCAGAGACCAAGTTAGTGACTGCCTTTTGCAATTCAGGGACAGAATGTTAACCAGTTTATGAAGCCTATACCTTCTATTTAATAAAATACTATCTTAAATTGGCATTAAATGGTCCCCCAGAGCATGTTTTTTTGCCAAAACGCCTTTCTGGGTCTTGACAATCTCTTTGACTTTCTCTGCTTTGTTTCTACAATACAAACCCTGGGATTACAAAACCTGCTCCCCAAACTCTCCCATTAGGCAGCAAAAATATTCCCAAATATTTTTTAATGAAAAAAGAAAAAGACTCTTCTATCGCCTGGAATGGCTTTGGCATACACAGAGATGTATGCCCGACTATTTTCAAAGATGATGCTACTGAAGATGAAACCTGAGGGTATCCATATGTGTGGCTTAAAAGGTAGATGTGAAATCAACATAACCTGCCAGATTGCCTGCATATAAGTATAGTCCTTGCCACACTAATGGATGGCCTTTAAACGGCCTGTGTCTATTTTCAAGCCCGCTTCTTTGTATCCTGATTTCTGTGAAGCGTCTGCACAGGGATAGATATAAATGTCACTGATTAGCTATACAGGACTTGTCATACTTACTATTGTTCTATCATCCACTGCAATCTTGCCCCATGCTGGGTGGAAGTAGGGAAATGCTATTCCATACATGACTCCAATAGCAGTAGTAGTAGCATTTATTAAGTGCTTACTATATGCACAGCACTGTACTAAATGCTCTGAAAGGATAGTCAGATTTAGATATGGTCATTGTCCCTCCGGGGACACCACAATCTAAAAGAAGCCTTCACGCTTTGGCCACTATGACCCACTTGATAGGGTCAGATTTATAAGGATGTCCCCTGCATCTATTGATTTTACACACACACAAACACACATACACACACACACACACACACACGTTCACCTCCCTACTTTCTCCACACTCCAATGATATGATACTGGAAAGAGGAAAGAGAGATCAGTGCGATAATACTATGTAATGATTAAAAATTTCTGAAAACTAAATACAAAACCAAAAGAAAATTAAAACATGCAGTGCTGATTGGTGTTCAATAAGTCACATCAATTCTGCCACCTTCAACGTGACAAATTGAGGAGGCACAACCCAGACTGTTATGTTCTGAAAATACAAATTAATACATTGTGATGAATAAGTGAACTAGAATAATGGACTTCACAGTAAATGGAAAAAACTAAAAATCACATTCTGCATAGAGGAATTCAACCTTTTGTCAACATCTTCCTTTACAGTTCATCCTGAACACATAGCCATTGGAATATTTTAATCTATATAGGAGATTTGGTGGTAAAACTGTTGCTGCTTATGAAAAATATGTTGTTTCACATTATTTCACATAGAGCAGGTGAGACTTTGTTGAACACAAAGGAAAAGCTTGATTGGCAGGGTAATAAAAAAGTGGATGACATTACTGAGGGAAGTAGTCTCCTTCTCTGGACATATTTAAGAAAAGAACAGAAAGCCATTTGTGTTGGATGGCTTAGTCATTCACCTAATTTATTCCAAGAAATCAACAAGTCAAAGGAGGATGATACTTACCTTGCATTATGGTCACATCCTGGATAAATTGTATTACACCAACTATGTTGTATTGTACTCTCCCAGGTATTTCGCACACAGTATGAACTCAATAATTACCATTGATTATTACCTTCCATTATTTGTGGACTGGGTAAGGTCACAAAAAGGTCAGTAATGAAAGAATCTACAAATGCTAAGTTTTTCCACAGTCCCTTATCAAACAGGGAATCATGTACGGAATTACATGATCAGGCTTCATCGCATTTCTCAAATGGCTGTACCCTGGGTTGACACACTTACACTCTTAATTGCTGCCATGAAAAGAATGTTAAGTGAAAAAGCTCTAAATGAAGTATAAATTTCCCATAGGAAAAAATGCAAAGTGAATTAATGCAATCCCAATGTTCCAAAATATTGAGGAAAACAATATGAATAGATTAAAATAGTGATAAAAATACATAGTTACATTGTCATTTAACAATGTATATATGTACCCATAAAGCATTTAATATGCATACTAGTTAGCATTTAATTTTCAAAATATATCTTTTGTATCAGATTCAAAAAAAGCATTATGTGCTAACAACAACTCTATCTCTCCTAAACACATCTGCCATTATCTAATATTCAACTGAAGTGGGTTTTAATCATTATTCAAGTCAGTAAAAATATTTCATATGTTGACTGTGAGCCCGTTGTTGGATAGGGACCGTCTCTATATGTTGCCAACTTGTACTTCTGCACACAACGCTCAATAAATACGACTGAATGAATAAATGAATGAATGAAAGGTATTATTTAAGTCTAAGTAAACTTTTCCGTGATATCGCAAGGTGATGAAGCCCTGAAGAAATGCCAGAATTAAAATTCAATAGTGCTATCAGGCCAGAGTGCAAGAAGAGGAGCATCAGAATATGTAACTTCTGTATGATAAATTCCCATTGTGTAAATCACCTGCTTCCTTTTAAGGAAAATAAAAATAAGCCTGTTCATGTATTCATTTGGATGTCTAAGGGACTTAATCAGATATGCTGCCATGTTAAAGTCAACTCTATATTTTTCTCCAAAGTTTAGTAATCTAAAGAGAGCAATCTTTAGTAAGTAGAAAGTAATCTGGAGAGAGCAAGTAATTCAATTAACTGAATGGCAACATTATCAAAAGAGTGAGTTTGAATGACCCTGCTCATTCTGGAAATTGTAATTAAAGGATCCTCTTAGCGATCTCAAGATGGTTCAATAGAGTTGGTGGGACTGTTCTAGAACAGTCTATTACTGACTGCATACACCACCTTCTTCAATAGATGCTGTTTTCTCTCCTTAAATTACAAAGTTCACTCTGACTCTTAAATCTCCATCTCCAGAGATGAACTCTCTCCTTATCTGAAGTCTCACATTCCCTCCTTCCTTCAGAACTTTTCTACTTAATATGTCCCACTGACACTTAAAAGTTAACATGTCCATAACAGTACTTCTCATCTTTCCACCCAAACACTGTCCTCTCCATGAGTTTCTTGTCACTGCAAAACAGCAGCTCCTTCCTCCCTGTCTCACAAGCCCATTGCCTTGGCATTATCACTTAAGTCTCATTCAACCCACATATTCAATCTGTCACCAAATCCTTCATGGCATGATTACAATACTCCCTGTCCTCTCTATCCAAAATGCCACTATGCTTATTCCCTCTAGGCTGTAAGTTTGTTGTGGGCAGGGAATGAGTCTGTTCATTGTTTATTCTTACTGCTCTGCACACAGTAAGAACTCAATAAATACAACTAAATGAATTATCCAAGTGCTTATAATATCATGCCTTGACTACTGTAACAGCCTCCTTACTGACCTCCCTGGTTCCTGTCTCTCCCCCTCCTCAAGTCCATTCTTCACTCTGCTGCCTGGCTTGTTTTTCTAAAAAAAGTTCAGACCTGATGGTGTTAAGTTTCTTAATGAAGTAGGTGACAAGATTGTTGGGGGAGAGGGACTGGGGGTAGGGGCCTGAGGAGGGACTTCAATGTCTGGAACAACTGATGAAGGTGATGGGCATGGGTGTCAGTAAGGGAAGAGGAATAGGTTTGCCAGGCAGAGGAAAGGGCAGAGTTAAGGCAAGTAAGGACAAACCCGAAGTGGACAAGGTCCACTTGGTCACTAGATCACTATTACTATTATAATTATGTAATTATTATTATTATTCTCCACTTTGTAGTTATCATAAAATCAAAACGATGAATCATAGCCATATAATCATCCATCTTTATGTCTGTCGCCCCTCTTCTAGACTGTAAGCCCGGTGTGGGCAGGGATCGTCTCTATTGCTGAATTGTAATTACCAAACTCTTAGTACAGTGCTCTCCACACAGTAAGAGCTCAATAAATACAACTGAATGAATCAATGAATTGACAGTACAGTGGCCAGTGACAAGGCTCCATAAAGATGGATCCAAAGATACATGTGATATCACGTGTTACAGTGGCACACATCCGTTTTCTGGAAGTCTTGACTGAGTCCCCCCAAACTTGGGGGCATTTCTCCAGGATCCTCTGACTCCCTCAACTGCTCCAGAACCGCTGTGCTTCTCCACTAGGTCCCTCTGAACATCCACCTCCGCACACAGAAACTCCTTACTATCGGCTTTAAATCATTCCATCACCTTGACCCCTTCCCGTTTATCTTCCTGACTTACTATTACAAACCTTCCTGTACCCTTCGTTACTACTCGCCTATCTACTTGCTATAACTTGATCTCTACCTTGCTGCTGACCTCTTGCTCTTGTCCTGCTTCTGGTCTGGAACATCCTCCCTCTTCATATCCAAAAGACCATCACTCTCCCCACCTTCAAAATCTTATTGAAAGCACATCTCCTACAAGTAGCCTTCTCATTTCCTCTTCTCCCATACCCTCTTGTGTCTCCCTTGAACTAGGATTTGCATCCTACAGTGCTCTGCCTACAGTAAGTGCTCAATAAATACGATTATGATTTGCATCTCTTATTCACCTCTATCGCAGCCCCAAAGTACTTAAAGTACATAACTGTAATTTAATGTATGCATTTATATTAATGCCTGTCTTCCCCTCTAGACTGTAAACTCCTTGTGGGCAGGGAATGTTTCTTCCAACTATTTTGTATCATAATAATAATAATGGCATTTAAGTGCTTACTATGCACCAGATACTGTTCTAAGAGCTGGGGTGGATACAAATAGGGTTGGATACATTCCCTGTCCTACATGGGGCTCATGGTCTTAATACCCAATTTACAAATGAGGTATCAGGCACAGAGAACTGATACAGCAGACAATCGGTAGAGCTAGAATTACAAATCAGGTTCTTCTGACCTCTATCCACTAGGCCAGGCTGCTTCTCTCATGTACTCTCTCATGTGCTTAGTACAGTGCTCTGCACATGGTAAGCACTCACTAAAGATTGATTGATTGTACATAAACATCATTCTCAGACCACATAACTCATGGGAGACAGGATCATTGCTAAAAATATAAGCCCCGGACATGAAGATGGACTGTGTCGAATCCCACACCGAAGTACAGACCTCCTAAAAACTGAACTTTGGGGTATAAAACTGAATTAATGGCCACCCAAACTGACACTGGGAAACTTAGCACTTAAAACGCCATCAAGGACAGCAATAACTACTTTTCATTACAATTTATTTGAAGCTGTTTATAATATTGTGAGGTGGAACTGAAACTGAGGTCATTTAATATGGCAGCGTGATCTGCTTACTGAGTAAAAACACTAAACATTGCCTATGATTCAGGCAATATGTTGGCAAGATGTTGCCAGCTTGTACTACCCAAGTGCTTAGTACAGTGCTCTGCACACAGTTAGCGCTCAATAAATACAATTGAATGAATGAATTCAGGTTAAAGGAAGAAAAAATGTATAATGACATAAGTGAGACCACTAATTCTTGAATTTCTTTTCACATCAACAATATGAATTCCGTGCACCCTCAGTTATTAGAAGAACATAAAACTAGGTGCTGTGATTTTTTTGGTATTCAACTCTAACATTTGCATGTATGAGTCTTTTTCCCCTATAAAAGGCTTAAGCTGGTGGCCCTTAGTAATCTATGTCATACATCAATCAATCAATCAATCAATCAATCAATCGTATTTATTGAGCGCTTACTATGTGCAGAGCACTGTACTAAGCGCTTTATTGAGCACTTACTGTGTGCAGGGCACTATCCTAAGTGCTTGAGAGAGTACAATATAACAGAGTTCATAGTCACGTTTCCTGCCCACAATATTCCACTTGCCTGCTGTGTGACCTTGATCAAGTCACTTTACTTTTCTCTGCCTCACCTGCCTCATCTGCAAAATGGGGATTAAGTATCTATTCTTTCTCCAGCCTAGATTGTGAACTACACACGTGAGTGGGACTGTGTCTCAGCTGCTAAACTTGTAACAACCTCAGCACTTAATACAGTGGTTGACACGAAATACTCGCTTAACAAATGCCACAATTGTTATAATTATTATTACGACACTTCCCTCCATCTTGCACTCAACCTTGAAAATTGACACAAAATTTACCTTATCAAGAGAGCAGTAAAAACTATTCTGGACACTTATTGAATGTACACCATCATTTAATTAGGTAAAAAGAAATGTTCATTTAGCAGTTTAAATCCATCAATTAGTGGTATTTACATGTGCAGAACACTGTACCTAAGAGTACATAACATCATAAATAAAACTAACCTAAAGAGATGAACTTTTCAATCATATGGCATTGAAATTTGAGATCAGTTCTACTAAAAGCAATGATTTTTGTCATCTAAAGTGTGACAAGAATTGGGAAGTAGGTTGTAAGCTTCTTGAGGTAGGAATTGTCTAATAACTCTACTTGTGCCACACTATCCCACGTACTTAGTACACTGCTCTGCACACAATTAGTGCTCAATAAATACCAATGATTGGCTGAGATAAAGCCACAGATTTATTTTTTTCCCGCTAATCAATCAAATTTATTGAGCACTCACCATATGCAGAGCACTATACTAATCACTTGGGAGAATACAAAAGAGTTGGCAGACATGTTCCCTGCCCACCAGGAACTTACAGTTTACAGATGGAGACAGACATTAAAATAAAATTATGGATATGCATGTAAGTGCTGAAGGGCTGAGTGTGGGATAAATAAACAGATACAGATCCAAGTGCAAAGGTGATGCAGAAGGAGAGGAAGTAGGGGAAATCAGGGCTTAGGGAAGGCCTCTTGGAGATGTGATTTTTATAAGGCTTTGAAGATAGGCAGAGTATTGGTCTTTCTTACATGAAGGGGGAGGGAGTTCCGGGATGTGAGTGAGGGGTTGGAGATGAGACAGACAAAACAGACGTATGGTGAGTAGGTTAGAATTAGAGTGAAGTGTATGGGGCTGTGACATAGTAGGATGTGACAGATATCCCCAGAGTTTTAGCAAAGATCTGAACTAGGATAAATTTCAACAGGCATTATTGACTACAAAATTCATGGAGAGTGCATCCACATAGGGAATGATAAGCACTGTTGACTCTGCACCTCTAAAGGTTGTCCCTTCAATGGAAGGGTTTGTGAAATCTTTTTAGGGCAGGGAAAATGCTACCTTCCCACTAGTTTAGATTTTATAGAAATTAAGTTATTTTAAAGGGAAATCTTTATTTTGAATTGCTAATCTAACTGGAAAAACTGTAATAAATGGGAGTGTCATTATGAAAGCTATGTTCTTCATTCCTTAGAGGCCATTAATTTTTGCAGTACGCAAATACAGCTTTTCAAAAAGGGTCTTTTTTCCCCCTCCATGTCTGCTTAAACAATGTTTCAGGTCCTGTAAATATTTATCAAAAAACTAACACTTTTTCATTCTGCCTCTCACAACTTTTTGAAAAGAGCATAAAAATCAACCACCCAAAGGTATTTATGCAGCACTTACTATGTACTCTGAGGCAAAGACCATTCTAAGCATGGCAGAGTACATTAGAATTGGTAAAAACGATACAACCTACAATTTATTTTATTTCCACCAGTTTAACTGCTAGGCTTCAAATGCTTTGCCCGGGGATTTCATCGCCACTTGTCATGAAAACTTCATATTCAAGGAAAAAATTCTCTTCACATGCAAGTGCATTAATATTTCAGTTCACAAAGTTGAATAGTAATAGGGAGAAATGTCATAACTGAGCTCAGAAGAGATTGCTCTTAGCCCAGAGAGCCACAGTATTGAGCTGGACTGATGCTGTGAGCAGGGCTTGGAATGTCCAGCCCCATTAACACCATGCCGCTCACGACTAAAGATAAAGTTGGTTTTTCTTTTGGCTTAGATGTACATCACCACCAGGGCCAGATCACCAATGTTTTGGCCTGGGGCTCGAAGGAGTGGGGGTGGGGGGTGTCTTGCAAGGTCCCCATGCGACCTTCTGTGTTGATGACATTGAACCACCATTGCGGGGTGATATCGCAGGAGGCATGTCATGACTGCATAATTGTACTACTCAACCGAGACTACTGCATCTTCCTTCAAATCCCCCACACCACAGGTCTTGCTAGCTTCAAAGCCCTCAGGAAAAAAAAAAAAAAATCACCCACAATACCAACACAACCCTCTCCTCACATGGCTCCAGGAACTTCAATGGTAGATCATGGCTGGTAGTATCAGCCCCAACCCAAGCCACTAACTGCTGCAGCTGTGGGACTGCAGTGGCCACGATGCTAGCTTCAGCTTGGGCTCCAGTGGCTGTGGCCACAGCAGTGGTAGTTCAAAAATCCCATAGTGGCACCAGTCCCAGACCGCTCTCAAGTGGCTACAACCACCGTGGCAGCTGTTTGAAACCCCATGGCATCAGAAGTTGCCAGCCACTTGGGGAGGGAAAGCTGAGGAAATATGGGTGGTGGCCATGGGGCCCCATGAGGATAGAATGTGGCGGGGTAGGCCATGGTGAGGGATGGGGACTGTGCTACGCCCACAGGAATTGCTCAGTAAAGACCATGGAATTAATTTTTAACCATCAAGGTGTTCAACCCTATTCACTTTACCTAACCAATTCTCCACCCAAGAAAACCCAAATTCACTAGGATTATTTATTAGGATACACCAATATCGTACGAACTTTATAAAATCTTCCTGATTCTTCTGATTCTAATCAGGAATTCTGAGTAGAAATGAATTTCCTGGGGCCATTTCTTCAATTAGAAGGCTGGGCACAGCACTGGGTTTAGGACCGCAGCTCCAGAGAACATTTCCACACTTAAAAGCAATACTTCCTCCCAAGAAGTCCTTATTCAAGGCTTTTTCAACCTGTCTGAGCTGCTGAGAAATTATGTGACTTTTACTGGCAAGGAATACACCATAATATGGAAGCTGGCTTACTTGCTGTCAGGAAGGAGAGAAGCAAAATGATCCTTCATTTCAGGAAATCATGATGGCTTTGCTTTTTTGCTCACTGAAGTTTGAGCATGAAAGCAGTGTAGTCTAGTGGAAAGATCATGGCTCTGGGAGTCAGGGAACCTGGGTTCTAATCCTGGCACTGCCATTTGCTTTCTGGGTAACTTTGGGCAAGTCACTTAGTTTCTCTGTGTCTTAGTAACCTCATCCATAAAATGGGGATTAAGATTATGTGCCCTATGTGGGACTGGGCCTGTGTCCAACCCGATTATCCTGAATCTACCCCAGTCCTTAGTACAGTGCCTGGATCATAGTATGCTCTTAACAAATATCATTTAAAGAAAAAGGTGAGCAATTAGAGAACAACAAATCCATAAGACTACACAGTCTCTTTCCAGCCATGGGGAAGTGTGCAGGGGTGGGGAGTAAAACATGGGGAAAGAAAAGGAAGTAGGAAAAGGTGGGCGGGGAGAGAGAGAGAATGAATGAGAATACAGAGCATGTTGTGGTCTAGGAACGTGACTACTAAATCTATTATACTGTAATCTCCCAAAAGCTTAGTACAGTGCTCTGAAGTGCTCAATAAATATAATTAATTGATTGATTGGTCAGCTGTTCTTGTGCCAGCTGTGGCTCCTTCCTACTCTGAGCCAGCTAGCAACCCTAGACCCTAGAAGCTAGGCCACAGCTTCTCCGAGTCTTGACCCAGTTATTCAAATGATTAAGAGACTTCTATTCTACTTTCCTTCCATTTGTTCTCAATTTTCTTTCTTAGTCATTTTAATTTAACAAGCCTGCTTTCACAACACTAACTTATTACTTATAAAGCCTTGAAGAGCACTGTCTGCTTTATTAAGTGAGTCTTGTTTTAAACTGATCTTTCTAGAATTACACAGGACTCAAGAAACTACAAGAAAAATGAAAAGAAATGTGCAGAATGGTTCATATCAAGTCCACACTGGTTTTAGTATCTGGACTACCCTCTAACTTACAGTGAAATTACCCATCATACCATCAAATGGAAATCATTGCTTTGGTGCTCATGGAAGAGAACACCTGTGGTGGTGGATGTGTTAATTGCCTTTTAATGCAGCTCAGAAAAATGAGCCAGATGGGCAAATATGAGTTGACAGCGCAAAGTGATTGTAAACAACAGGGAGGCACTTTATTCAGAACTCAGAACCAAATCCCTTCCATGTGATATATGGAAGCTCATCTATTCTTTCTGGAGCTGAAGAAACTGGTGAGAAACTGTTGATGAAAACTGATGAGCCAATGGGACACCAGAGAAAGGTAAGTAGGTGATAGCACAAATCGTATGGAAAAAAAGGAGAGCCTTTTTTTCCACATTCTATGGGATTTATCCAACAGCATATGTTAAGACAACTAGGTCAACAAGAGGTGAGTTGGTTTTTTTCTTATACAAGGTCTCAAAACTAAAGAATGTGAAGCAGCTAGTCATAGTAATACCAGCATTAGGAAACTAGACCTACAATTTCTTAAAATTTATTAGCAATTTTAAAATATATATACATATATATATATATATATTTGGTTTGATAGGATGTGTTTCCATTCCTTCTAGTTCAATATGAATTGGTTGTACCCTCCTGGCTTAGGATCTTACTCTGAATGATAGCATCACTCACACTATGGTCAGTAGAATCCCCAATATGGATTTCTACTTTCTTTTCTCTTTTTTGTACCCTATTCTAAAATGTCAGCACCCTCATGGATGTTGACAAGCAGCACCGTCTAGTGGAAAGAGCATGGGCCTTGGAGTTAGAGGACCTGGATTCTAATCCACCAATTGTCTTCTGTGTAAGCTTGGAGAAGTCACAACTTCACTGTGTCTCAGTTATCTCATCTGTAAAATGGAGATTAAGACTGTGAGTCTTAAGTAGGACAGCGACTGTGTCCAACCCAATCATCTTCTGTCTACATACTACAGTGCCAGGCACATAGTAAGCATTTAAATACCATGATTTAAAAAAACTTCCCTGATAATGGTAAAAATATGAAGTATGATCACCTAGAACTAACTAGTGCTATAACTTTAGCCAAAATGTTGATATTTGTTAAATGCTTCCATGTACCATTTTACAAATGAGGAAGCTGAGGCACAGAGGAGTTGGGTGACCTGCCCAAGGTCACACAGCAAGCAAATGGCAGAACCAGGAATACAACCCAGGTCCTCTGACTCCTGGCCCACGCTTTTATTAATTAACTCATTCATTCAATCATATTTATTAAGTGCTTACTGTGTGCAGAGCACTGCACTAAGCACGTGGAAAGTTCAATTTAATTTAGCAATAGAGACAATCCCTGTCCACAATGGGCTTACAGTCTAGAAGGGGGAGACAGGCATCAAAACAAGTAAATAAGCACTGATATAAATAAATCAAATTAGAAATATAATAATAATAATAATTGCATTTATTAAGCACTTACTATGTGTAAAGCACTGTTCTAAGCATTGGGGTGGTTACATGGTGATCAGGTTGTCCCACGGGGGGCTCACAGTCTTAATCCCCATTTTACAGATGAGGGAACTGAGGCACAAAGTTAAGTGACTTGCCCAAAAATCACACAGCTGGCAATTGGCAGAGCCAGGATTTGAACCCATGACCTCTGACTCCAAAGCTCATGCTCTTTCCACTGAGCAACACTGCTTCTCTATCAAAACAAGTAAACAGGCATGAACATAAATAGAATTATAGATATACCCATATATACGTAAGTGCTATGGGGCAGCGGGCGGGGACTAGCAAAGGGAGTGAGTCGAGGCAACACAGGGAGCTGAGGAAAAGGGTGGCTTAGTCTGGGAAGGCCTCTTGGAGGAGGTGAGCCTTCAGTAGGGCTTTGAAGGGGAGGAAGAGTGATTGTTTGGTGGATTTGAGGAGGGAGGACATTCCAGAACAGAAGGAGGACGTGGGCCAGGGGGTGATAGTGCGACAGGTGAGATCAAAGCACAATGAGGTTAGCACCAGAGGAGCAGAATGTGTGGACTGGGATGTAGAAGGAGAGAAGGGAGGTGAGGTAAGAAGGGGCAAGATGATGGAGAGCTTTGATGCCAATAATGAGGAGTTTTTGTTTGATACGGAGGTGGATAGGCAACCACTGGAGATTGTTGAAAGGGGGGATGACATGCCCAGAACGTTCCTATAGAAAGATAATCTGGGCAGCAGAATTAAGTATGGACTGAAGTGGGGAGAAACAGGAGGTTGGGAGGTCAGAAAGGAAGCTGATGTAGTTGGGATAGGATGAGAGATTGTACTAACGTGGTAGTGGTTTGGATGGAAAGGAAAAGGCAGATCTTGGCAATGTTGTGAAGGTGAGGCCGGCAGGATTTAGTGATGGATTCGATATCCATCGAATGCCTGAAAGAGCGGAGTCAAGGATGACATTAAGGTTGTGGGCTTGTGAGATGGGAAGGATGGTTGTGCCATCCACAGGGATGGGAAATTTAGGGAGAGGATGGGGTTCAAGAGGGATGATAAGCTCTGTTTTGGACATACTGAGTTTGAGGTGGCAGGAGAACATCTAAGAAGAGATATCCTGAAGGCAGGAGGAGATGCGAGCCTGGAGGGAGGGAGAGAGAACAGGGGAGAAGATATAGACTTGGGTGTCACCTCCACAGAGATGATAGTTGAAGCCTTGGGAGTGACTAAGTTCTCCAAGGGAGTGAAAGCAGAAGGAGAACAAAAGGAGACCAAGAACTGAACCTTGAGAGACCCCTACAGTTAGGGGATAGGATAGGGAGGAAGAGTCCATGAAGGAGACTGAGAATGAATGGCCAGAGATATAGGAGGAGAACCAGGAGAGGACCGAGTCAGTGAAGCCAAGGATAGATAATGTAGTGAGGAGAAGGGGATGGTCCACAGCATCAAAGGCAGCTGAGTAATCGAGGAGGATTAGGATGGAGTAGGAGCCATTGGATTTGGCAAGAAGGAGGTCATTGGTGACCTTTGGGAGGGCAGTTTCAGTGGAGTGAAGGGTGCGGAAGCCGGACTGAAGGGGGTCCAAGAGAGAGTTGGAGAAGAGGAATTTGAGGCAGCGAGTGTAGATGACTCACTCCAGGAGTTTGGAAAGGAAGGCTAGGAGGGAGATGGGGCTCTAACTCCCCTTTCTAGACTGTGAGCCCACTGTTGGGTAGGGACCATCTCTATATGTTGCCGACTTGTATTTCCCAAGCGCTTAGTACAGTGCTCTGCACACAGTAAACACTCAATAAATACGATTGAATGAATGAATGAATGAATGAATGAATGAAGGTGGCTGTAGGGTCAAGGGAGGGCTTTTTTTAGGATGGAGGAGATGTGGTCATGTTTGAAGGCAGAGGGGAAGAAGCCATTGGAGAGTCAGCAGTTGAAGATGGTAGTTAGAGAGGGAAGAAGGGAAGGGGCTAGAGTTTTTATAAGGTATGAAGGAATGGGGTCTGATGGACATGTGCAGGGGGTGGTATTTGAGAGGAGGCTGGAGATATCCTCTGAAGATACTGATGGGAAGGATGGGAAAGTTGAAAAGGAGGCCTAGAAGAGGGGGGATGGAGGAATGGAAGGGGTGATTTTGGGGAGCTTATACCTGATGGTGTTTATTTTCTTAATGAAGTAGGTGGCCAGATCACTGGGGGTGACAGATTGGGGGGCGGCGGGGACTGAGGAGGGAGTTAAATGTCATGAGTGTCAATAAGGGAAGAGAAATAGTTTTGCCACTAGGCCATGCTGCATCAAAGCCCTTTTAAAGAGATCCCCACTCTAAGAGCCATTCAGAGATTAATCCCTCATCTTCCTCACCATACCATTTCAATTTACCATTCTGTGGATAAGGAAATAGATATGGAGAAGTTAAGTGACTCCTCAAGGGCATAACAGACA
The DNA here is from genome assembly GCF_015852505.1 of Tachyglossus aculeatus. Taxonomy (NCBI): domain Eukaryota; kingdom Metazoa; phylum Chordata; class Mammalia; order Monotremata; family Tachyglossidae; genus Tachyglossus; species Tachyglossus aculeatus. The sequence goes on from NC_052067.1 coordinate 73,324,479, forward strand.
AATGGCAGTGTCAGGGTTAGAACCCAGGTACTCTAACTGCCAGGCCCATGCTCTTCCTCTCCTAAAGAGATCCCCTCTTATAAGAGGCATTCTGTGACTAATCCCCAACCTTCCTCAACATGCCACCTCAATTTAGCACTTATGTGAAATATATGTTCATCCTTTTACTTCAATGCTTACTTCTTCAAAGTGCTTAGAATTACACTCTTACTCTTTATTAACTATATAACTGCTTATTTAGTTCTGCTTGTATTTCTTGTTAGACTGCAAGTTTTTTGAAGGTAGTCTGTTCATTTTACTTTCAATTAGCAGATGCCTAGCTCTAGCACATACGAAATATTAAAAAAACCCCAGTTTTGATGATGATGGGCTGAATGGGGATTAGCAACCTGCAAAGGTACTCTACCTAATGCCCACATCTGCTGAATACCTGTATAACATGTGCTCATATCTCAGATTTGTAAAATAAACAACCCAAAAATCTCTTCAACCAACCCAATCTGCAACTTTGCAGGTGTAATCTAGTGTTACCTGCAGGGTGGGTCATATTGTGAACCTCTTCTTCCATGAGTAGGGTATTGTGCAAGTTTTGAGTCTCTGCTGCAGGGAGACCACCTCTAGAGAAGCAGCATGGTTTAGTAGAAGGAGCATGGGCTTGGGAGTCAGAGATCGTGGGTTCTAATCCCACCTCTGTCACTTGTCTGCTGTGTGACCTTGGGCAAGTAACTTAACTACTCTGTGCCTCAGTTACCTCATCTGTAAAATGGGGACTAAATGTGTGAGCCCCACGAAGGACAACTTGATTACCCTCTATCTACCCCAGTGCTTAGAAAAGTGCTTGGCACATAGTAAGCACTTAAATACCACAATTATTATTATTATTATTATTAGATAAGCAGTCAGCCACCCAGCCAGCACCTCCTCTGAATAGTGTGATGCTGTCCAGGGTAAAAGCAATGGAGGTAGAGAAGGAAATGGAGAAAATGGAGGAATGAGTGGGGTGGTCTCAGGACAGGTCACAGCACCATTTCAACAAATATTTATCCCATGTATTCTGATGGCAGGAATGGCTCCTCTTTAAATTAATCATACAGCTTAACACTAGACGATCTTACTCAACCTAACCACAGCCTACATGCTGGCACTGACCATTCACCCCAATCCATATCTCTTCTGTGCGTCAGGTGTAGGTATGGACCTCTATCGGGGAGAACAAAAAGGAGAGTACAAAAGAACAAGAGAAGAGTGCAGCTGTTTCCCTCTGGTGAAAAGGCTACTGGTCAACAATGGAGACTTTCCCTTAAATGTTCCCCTAGTCTCAACATAAATTCTCTTTGAAATCAGTCTTGTTCCTCTTTCTCCCCCTCTCTCCAGGCTCGCATCTCCTCCTGCCTTCAGGACATCTCCATCTGGATGTCTGCCCGCCACCTAAAACTCAACATGTCCAAGACTGAACTCCTTGTCTTCCCTCCCAAACCCTGCCCTCTCCCTGACTTTCCCATCTCTGTTGACGGCACTACCATCCTTCCCATCGCACAAGCCAGCAAACTTGGTGTCATCCTCGACTCCGCTCTCTCATTCACCCCTCACATCCAAGCCGTCACCAAAACCTGCCGGTCTCAGCTCCGCAACATTGCCAAGATCTGCCCTTTCCTCTCCATCCATACCACTACCCTGCTTGTTCACGCTCTCATCCTATCCCATCTGGACTACTGCAACAGCCTTCTCTCTGATCTCCCATCCTCGTGTCTCTCCCCACTTCAATCCATACTTCATGCTGCTGCCCGGATTGTCTTTGTCCAGAAACGCTCTGGGCATGTTACTCCCCTCCTCAAAAATCTCCAGTGGCTACCAATCAATCTGCGCATCAGGCAGAAACTCCTCACCCTGGGCTTCAAGGCTGTCCATCACCTCGCCCCCTCCTACCTCACCTCCCTTCTCTCCTTCTACAGCCCATCACACACCCTCCGCTCCTCTGCCGCTAATCTCCTCACCGTGCCTCATTCTCGCGTGTCCCACCATCAACCCCCAGCCCACGTCATCCCCCGGGCCTGGAATGCCCTCCCTCTGCCCATCTGCCAAGCTAGCTCTCTTCCTCCCTTCAAGGCCCTACTGAGAGCTCACCTCCTCCAGGAGGCCTTCCCAGACTGAGCCCCTTCCTTCCTCTCCCCCTCACCCCCCCATCTCCCCACCTTACCTCCTTCCCTTCCCCACAGCACCTGTATATATGTATATATGTTTGTACGTATTTATTACTCTATTCATTTATTTTACTTGTACATATCTATTCTATTTATTTTATTTTGTTAGTATGTTTGGTTTTGTTCTCTGTCTCCCCCTTTTAGACTGTGAGCCCACTGTTGGGTAGGGACTGTCTCTATATGTTGCCAACTTGTACTTCCCAAGCACTTAGTACAGTGCTCTGCACACAGTAAGCGCTCAATAAATACGATTGATTGATTGATTTCTGACAAGCCGCTCTTTCCTGATAGGAACCAGTACTATGGAATCACCCCTTCTGGAGTAGGATGTGGGAGGTCTCTCCTACCCCCTCCCCATTCCAGGGAGCTGTCAGGGAAAAATTGGGGGGGGGGGGGGGGGGCGGGTACAGACTCTCTCGTCTGAGAGAACAAGGCCAGCTAGAGCAGAGGCTGATAATGAGCAGACTGAGAAGCAGCAGAAACTGCGGAAGGCTTGGTCCCGCTGAATTCCAGCCAGGATTGGTTTCTTCCACAACTCTCCCATCTGCTGGGTGAACTCTCTGAAGGGAGGTCAGAAAGTACATACCGATGTCAGTTCCAAAATTTCTCAATCCGCCAGTGTTGCTAAACCTGATTCCGTGATTCTGTGACATGAACCTTATTCTGAGTGATTTTACAGAAGGACATTTCTTAGGCCCAAACCTGATGGAACTCAGTCAGCACATGGAACTGATCACTTTAGGTACAGGCCTACGACATAGAAGACATACGGTCTAGTCCCAGGTCAGTCACTTGCCTGCTGTATGACCTTGGATAGATAGTTTAACTTGTTGGGGCCCGATTACCTTATCTGCAAAATGGCAATAAGATCCCTCTTAGACTGTGAGCCTTGCATGCAACAGGGATTTTGTCTTATCGCCCTACCTTGTATGTGCCCCCAGTGCTTAAAACATAGTAAGAGCTTAATAAATACTACTATTATTATTATTTCCCCTATCCCTAATCTATTTTAATAACTGTCTCCCCTGGTAGACTGCAAACTCCTTTGGGGCAGGGATAACCCCTATCACCTCAGTTGTATGGTACTTTTCCAAGCACTCAGTACAGTGCTCTGCACACAGTAAGCACTCAGTAAATACAATTGATTGATTAGGGATAGCCTGAGTCATGAGGCAAATATAAAGTATTTAACCAGAATGGCGCAGTGGATAGACCATTGGCCACGGAGTCAGAAGGTCATGGGTTCTAAACCTGGCTTGGCCACTTGTCTGCTGTGTGACGTTAGGCAAGTTACCTCACTTCTCGGTGCCTCAGTTATCTCATCTATAAAATGGGGGTTGAGAGTGTGAGCCCCACATGGGACAGGAACTATGTCCAACTTGATTTGTTTGTATCCACCCCTGTGCTTAGTACAGTGCCTGGTACATAGTAAGCACTTAACAGATACCATGATTATTATTATTCAGCTCAAAATTCCATGAAGCCTACAGCTCTTGTACACTGACAATGTTTTCTCCCAAAGCACTTGGGAAAGGTTGACAGTGGCTTTATAGCAATGGCGTTTATTTAATTAGGATAAATGCTGCATGATAATTATTTAATGTGAATGTTTTGTAATTCTATAATTTTAGTTTACACCATCTGGCTCAATGTTTTGTTACGACTTCTGCCACACAGTAGACAATGTTTTAATATTCTTGGCATACCTATTGTTTTTCTCATCTCCACTAAAAATTATAATTCATAGCAAATTAGCATCTTCGAGCACCAAGAGACCTTTAGATGCCTTCTAGCCACTCTCAAAATACACGCAAAGCACCCTGAATAGATAAGCATCTACTGTTCAGTCAGCCTTTCTTTTAAAAATTAATTTAAGGAAATAATTTATAAAAAATCACTAAAACTGATTTCAATCAGGTAAATGTGTCTTCCTTGTTACTCTTCATCACGGAAGGTGATAGTCTGGGAGCCCTATATGGGACAGAGACTGTGTCTGACCTGATTGTCTTGTATCTACCCCAGTTCTTAGTACAGTGCTTGGCACACTGTAAGCATTTAACAAATACCATTATTATTATTATTATTATTATTACTGTTATTGTTGTTATTGGTTATAGTGGTTTGGCCTAAATCAGGCAGAGGATGCTACCCCCAGGATAAAATAACATCTCAAAATAATAACGCAAAAAGAACTTCAAGAGTTTGACTCCTGCCTTATGGAAGGTGATTGATAATCACAATTATCTGTGACAGATTTAAAGGTCTTCAGGGATAAAGACATCAAATCTCCCTTAGTAATCTACTCCAGGATGCTCACATTATCATCAGTACCATCAAGATCCTTTCTTCATGTTCAATTAAAATCTTTCCTACTTTAATTTAAACCACTGTTCTTGATTTGTTCTCAGTGAAAATGAATCAATGCTGCCAGTGTCACTTTAAAGCCTGGGCATTTTCATTCAAATAATGATGATGATGATGGCATTTATTAAGCGCTTACTATGTGCAAAGCACTGTTCTAAGCACTGGGGAGTTTACAAGGTGATCAGGTTGTCCCATGGGGGGCTCACAGTCTTAATCCCCATTTTACAGATGAGGGAACTGAGGCCCAGAGAAGTGAAGTGACTTGCCCAAAGTCACACAGCTGACAATTGGCAGAGCCGGGATTTGAACCCATGAACTCTGACTCCAAAGCCCAGGCTCTTTCCAGTGAGCCATGCTGCTTCTCCAAATAATGACTTCAATGTTTACATTTACCTAAAGATACACTTCTGGGAGAGAACAGATTTGCTTATCTTAAGTGAGAAAAAGGATCAGTCTGAGTTTGGTGTCATTCTGGACTATTAAGGGGTATTAGGTCAATGCTGTGTAACTTAACATCTTCATAAACACTGTATGCATTCTAGTAATCTAATAGGAGCAATCTTCTCTTTTCCAGAGAAGGGCATTAAATGGAAAATAACTGAAAGGAGGAAGTAAATATATTTTACCTCTGAGAGGTACCCTAGCCTGGTCTCAGGTGGTGATGTGAGGGAATGTCCTCTCACAATGCTGCTGAATGCCCTGACAATATCCTGACAGATTTCAGAGGGGTAACAGAAGAGTAGGTGTAGCTGGACAATAGAAAAGAAAGAAGAATTAGAATTAAGTCCAGCATTTGCCATATATACTGTGTGAGGTGAGGGTACAGGGAAAGAATGGTACGAGTTACAGAGTAAAAAGACTTATTTTAAAGAATTATCCATTTTTACCTTATATTTCCTGGCTTTTGATTTTAGAATTATCTCCTACTGGAAATAGTACATAGTATAGTATATGACTTTTCATTTTTATTTTGTTTGTTGTTTCTGGGTCCTGTCTCTTACTGCTGTTTTGATGCTTTATTGTTTTTCTGCCCCCAATGTTTCTATATCAAATCCTCTCTGCCACTTTTACTCATGGATCTTGAGCCCCCCGAGTGATTGGGTTCCATGTCTAATAGCCACTTATATACCCTTCCCACGCTTAGTACAGTGCTCTGCACACAGTAAATGCTTAATACTACTATTAGTACTACTACACTACTACTACTACTACTATAAGAATGCCTCTGTCCTTGGCTCTACATTTTTGGCATACCTGCATGAGGTTCTGCGCATCCCTTAACTGAGAAACTAGATTAGGGTGAGTGGAAGGAATTGCAGAGGGATAAAACTTGGACAATACCATCATATTAGAAAATAAGGGAAATTTCTTGTAATTTTTTTACGTGGTACATGTCTATTTTCATATTTCATTTTATCTGCTCATCCCCCTGGCATTAGGGAAGGAAGACATACATGATCTAGAATTAAACCCTACTAATTCCATCTCTATATGTTGCCAACTTGTACTTCCCAAGCGCTTAGCACACAGTAAGCACTCAATACGATTGAATGAATGAATAATTCATGAAGCAAAATAGAATACCTACGATGCAGCGCTTTTTTCTGTCAACAAGCAAAACAAATGCTCAATAGATTGGACAACACTGAGAAGACAGCAACTGTTACCCATTTTCATTCCCTAACTGTTCCACTACAATAAGGAAAATAGCTATGCCATGTCTAACCCAATCAATGGACTGTCTCCCTCACTTGTACTATTCGATTTACAGTTTTCCTCCCACTTCCTTTTCTAGTTTCCCAATCTTTCCGCAGCTACTCATGTATCACTGCCTTAGGTTGACACCTGCTGGAAGATCTTGCGATTGTGAATTTCTTCTTTCCCTATCCGCATCAGCTGCTGATTTGGCAGTTAAGGCAAGCACTGCTATTTAAATTAATTGCAACATAAGATGGTGCAAACAAATATTGTAGCCTGAGCTGAGTACAAAAGCAGTAAACATATTTTACAAAATACGGATTCACTATTGAATGCTAAACTCACAAAAATCTACCCCAGAGTTCTTCTGAGTGGCTTTTCTCAGTCAGACATGGCATTCACTGTTGGAACTCAGGTGAACTATATTGTATAAATAAATCTTTAGCATTTTTTTGTTTACAGTCATACAACTAAGATAGTACAACTTAACATCACTGCCTCATTTCTAATGCTTAATACTTCTCCTTAATATGCCAATTTTTACTATGACAACTATTAGACTCACTTAATACTGAGTTGAGATAAATGTTGCGTTTTGTGAAAGTCTCTTCACAAATGTATCAGCAAAATGGTCCTGCTAATAGAAAAGGATTCTTTGTGTATTCATGCCTGTAATTTCCTGACAGCTAGTTGGAATGAATGAATGTGCTTTTTTTCCTCTATTAATAATTGCCTTATTTGCATGAAAAATACTTTCACAAGTCAAATTTATCCTTTTAGCTTCCTGAAACACTATACTCTGAACCAACTAGGCTTAAATAATTGTACTTAACATTAGTAATAGCACAGCCTCAAACAATTTTCCTTTAAAATCTACCTTGTTGCATTAATAATGTAGATGATGAACACTATTCCAAAGTATTACTACAGAGACTGCTTCATGATCCTAATTAATCTCAACCAGTTAACATACTTCCATGAAGAACTTTTAAAGAAATCTTCTACTGAGTAAAGCAAAAAGTTGTAAAGAAATTTGTCCTCCTCACCCCCAGCATCATCACAGGGAATCTTTTCGATATTAATGTTCAGGGTGCTTTCTGTTGGCTATTAATAGGTAATTTGAAGGGCTCATGTGAGGGCTTAGGTCAATATTTCAATTATGTCATTTTAGAAATAAATGAAGTTAGTTTGAAAACAATTTTGAATACAGTTTGGCAAGGACACTCAAAAATTGGGACAAAATTTTAACGAAAACCTCAGTGATGCTATAATACCACCATTCTTAAAGCTGTACCCTTTCTAATTTTACCATCAAAAGTCATTAAATCACATCAATTTGTTTTGAGCTTCAAAAATGTACAACACATGAGCGTATGTAAGAAAGCCTGCCATTTTTAATTGCCTACAAATAAGGGGTGATGGAGGACATCATCAAACTTCCAGTCAAGAACTATCAGATTCTCAGGGTAACATTCAAATTTGAATTTTGCCCCTTTCATCAACCACTTTTCCACAGGTCTGTTTACAGTGGCTACTTTAAACCACCTGTTTTATGGCCAAAAAAGTTTTTCAAGTGTGACTTCCTAAATAATGAGAAATAACAACAGTAGGAAAGGATTTGACAAGGTCTGTTAATGTGCCTCAGTTGGACACAAGTTACATTAATGAAGCCTTTGCTAAACCTGTTTATCTCATTTTTACCAGGATAAAGTAATAAAGCTGATGAAGTTCTATTCATTTTCCATCGATATCGTCTACTTAGTTCAGATATCTCTTCAAAATATTTGAAATTTAGGTTTTTTTCATAAACAATAGCTGGCAATATAAGAATGTTGTTTGGCAATATAAAAATTGGTATATTTCAAGAAAAAGCATACTTATTCTTAAGAGTTTCCTTGATTTCTTGTATGGCTCTTAGAAACAAGAGTCTTTTGTCAGTTGCAAAATACACAAATATGCAGTACAGCAATGCTATTCGAGTCTTTACTAATCATTCCTTTAAAATTCGTGTGCCCAAGCTCAGTCAGTTTATCCAGCATTTTGCTTGTAAAACCTATCACTTAGGAAAAGCCATCCTTCCTCGTCCTCTAGCTCAGATGTAAATTTCAAAAGACTGAAAAACAACCAGGTTTAGATATTTATTTTCAATCTCTCAATTACCTTACATAGCTTCTGGTAACGTGGAGAAGAAACTGCCATCCTCTGCAAACGATGCAACAAAACCACAACTTTCTGCAGAGACGTTCTCACCACAGCCATCATTTTAAGTTTGCCACACTTCTGAAGACACCTCAGAATTTGCATTATAAATGAAGGGCAATAAACGTTTCCTACTAGTCACTGGACATCCATTTGCCAGTTCTCTGAGCATGCTCGTTTCCAAGAATACATCTCAGGGGTGCAGGCTGCAGGTTCCAAAGGCAAAGAAGGCGGAAATACCCCCAAGTTCATCTTAATTTAAAAACCTACATACATGAGTATCTCCAGCAAACCCGCGGCAGAGTCCCTCAGCCAGCATTGGCTCAGCTCAGCATGGGTAGAGAAAGAAGCAAGTTGTTGAGTGGCTGAATCCTGTTTGCTGCTGAACTCAGAACAGAGGAGGATATTAATTGAAACATTAAATCCACGGAAACAAAGCAGAAGTCCCTTGGGAAGACGGCTTCTCCATATCACAACAGTCTGTCCCCTGTAGCTGGCTTTCTATTAAGAGACAGAACGGCATTCACTTGCTCACTCTGGAGAAGGATGTTCTCGCTCTCTGACTAAATGCAGCTCTGGCAGAGCTGTGTGGAGTGAGTGAAATAATAGACTCGGTTATAAATCTTGAGAGAAGAGCAGAGGGATACCTGCTCTAATGATCTCCGCTCGTATGTGGAGGGCTAATATATCACATTCCGACAGGACTGAAAGCTGTATTATTACCCAAAACAAAAGGAAAAAATGCAGGGATAGATTTATTTGCTCAGGATTTCTCTTCAAGCACATTTACCCCTGTCTCTCAAAGGCAAATGTGTTCACACGAAGTGAAACTGGCACTAATTAGGGTATTTTTCATAAACTTGTCTAAATAGAAAACAGAATTAGAGACAGTAATTGGCTAATGTACATTGAAGACTATGATGATTCCCTAGCTAGCACCTTTACAGACCAAAATTTACTTGCTGCCAAACTGTTTTATTCTTAAGAGTACAATGCCTAATCACAGAGATGAGTACTCTAATGTGACAATGTTCTAAAGAAATTGATAATCTGTGCTAAGTAGTCATAATTAAGGTCCATTTCATTTTGACCCCCAAATCCCATTGAGAGCAACAATCTCCTAGATAAGAATGATTTTTCTTTTCATGTAAGCAGTTTACTAGTTCACCTTTGTCTAATACGATTGACCTGCCAAGGTTTTCTGAAACTTGGGCAGATGTTTACTTGAGTTCAGGATGATTCAGAGTTCATAAGTTGCCGAGACTCCCTTTGGTAGCACAAAGCTTCAAAAAGGTGCAAGTCTATTTCAACTACTAATGACTCCCTATGATTACCCCACATTAAGAGATTCAATATTGGGAAAGCTAGCTCAAAATAATTAAATTACTTGACCAGGGACCGCAGACTGAAATAAAACTCATATGTCTGCAGTGCGGCTTAACAGAAAGAGCAGAGGCCTGGGTATCAGAGGAGCTGAGCTTTTTGTTTTGGGGTTTGGGGGGTTTTTTAATATTTGTTAAGCGCTTACTGTGTGCATGCACTGTACTAAATACAAGATAGTCGAGTTGGACATAGTCGAAGTCCCACACGGAGTTGACAGTCTTAATTCCCATTTTACAAATGAGTAGCTGAGGCATAGAGAAGTGAAGTGACTTCCCAAGTTCAAACAGCAGACAAGGGGCAGAGCCAGGATTAAAACTCAGGTCCTTCTGACTTTCAGGTCGATGCTCTATCCACTAGGCCATGCTGCTTCTATGGGCCCTATTCTCCGCTCCACAAAGTTCTTGCTGTGTGGCTTTGGACAAGTCCTTTAACTTCTCTGTGCCTCAGTTTCCTCATCTGCCAAATTTGCCTCAGTTCCCTCACCTGTTCTCCCTCCTACTTAGACTGTGAACCAAAGGTGGGATCTGATTATCTTGTATCTACCCCAAGGCTTAGTATGGTGCTTGGCACACAGAAAGTGCTTAACAAATACCACAATTACTATAAAGTCTCTTCCTAACAGTGCCCCACTTAACTGGAAACTTGTCTGCTGAATCACTTACCTACTCAGAGTCCCTTGCTCTCAATCATCAACCCCTCGCTCACAACCTACCTGAAACCCCCTCCCTCCTACACATCTAATAGACCAGTTTCATAGTCCTACTAAAATAAACTCTCCTCCAGGAAGCCTTCCCTGACTAAGTTCTCATCCCTCACATCCTATTTTCCCTCCCTACTGCCTCTCCCACGAACTCAGTCCCACCCCCTAAGCACACATCCAACCCCCAACAACACATATAAAGAGCTTTATACTCTGCAGCTTCCCCATCTGTAATTTCTTTTAATTATCTGTCTCCCCTGCTAAACTGTAAGCTCCTTGGGGCCAGGAATCATGTCGACCAACTGTACTGTACTCTCCAAAGCACTTAGTAGGGTGTTCTGCACAAAGTAAGACTCAATAAATACTACTAACTTGTGCAATTCTTTTCTGATTTCATTAAAGAATTAACTTTAAAAAACTCATAGTTTGCCACTGAAGAATCAAGAGACGTTCTCAAGATGTGGTTTGTATATAAGATGATAAATCAATCATTGGTATTTCAGTGCGGACTATGTGCAGAGCACTGTATTAAGCTCTTGGGAGAGTACAGTGCATTAGAATTCATAGGCAGGATCTATGCCATCAATGACCTTACAGTCTAGTGGGATTCTTCTCTGATACTAAGAACCACAAGAGCACATGATTACCTACAACTGAGAAGCAGTGTGGCTCAGTGGAAAGAGCACGGGCTTGGGAGTCAAAGGTCATGGGTTCTAATCCTGGCTCCGCCACATGTCTGCTGTGTGACCTTGGGCAAGTCACTTAACTTCTCTGAGGCTCAGTTACCTCATCTGTAAAATGGGGATTAAGACTGTGAGCCCTACATGGGACAACCTGATCACCCTGTATCCCCCCCCAATGCTTAGAACAGTGCTTCGCACATAGTAAGCACTTAAACGCCATTATTATTATTATTATTACACTCCAATAGAAGTACTAGTACTTTTTCAGCACCCACCTAGTGCAATACATTGCATATGCTCAAAACAAAGAAGTGACACTTTCCTGGTGCATGAGTAACTTGCATTCTAAATAAGGCATAAAAATCTATCCATTCTACTTTTCAGAAATTACTCTTCATCTTCAACCAGCCTCACCCCTCTCGCTAGTCCCCTTTTCATATCATTATTCTTAGGTCTTCAAACTTTTCCATTAGGCCCTTTAATAATGATAATGAAGATGCTATTTGCTAAATACTTATTATGCACTAAGCGCTGGAGTAGATACAAGGTAACCAGCTTAGGCACTATCCTTAACCCACACAGCTCAACTCACAGTCTAAGAAGGAAGGAGACTGTGGACTGTATCCCAACTTTACAGATGAGAAAATGCAGATGAGAAAACACTTTGCTCCTCTCGATCTCACCGCTTAGTCCACGTCCTGCCTCTGGCCTGGAATGCCCTCCCTCCTCATATCCAACAGACAATTACTCTCCCTGCCTTGAAAACCTTACTGAAGGCATATCTCCTCCAAGAGCCTTCCCAAACTAAGCTGCTCCTTTCCTCATCTCCCACTCTCTTCTGTGTCACCCTTACTTGTTCCCTTTCCTCTTCCCCCATACCAGTCCCAAAGCACTCATGTACATGTCTGTAATTGTATTTATTTGTATTGTACATGTCTGTCTCCCCCACTCTAGACTGTAAGCTCATTGTGGGCAGGGACTGGGTCTGTTTATTGTTGTATTGTACTCTCCCAAGTATAATACATACTACACACAGTAACTGCTCAATAAATACGATTGCATGGAATGACACTGGGCACAGAGATGTTAAATGACTTGCACATAGTCATACAGCAGACCAGATGCAGAGTTGGTACCAGAGCTCAGGTCTCCTGACTCCCAGTCCTACATTCTTTCCACTGGACCATTCAGTCTTCTTTTCTTACTTAACTTCTCTAGTAATAGGTCTTGGGGCTCTCTCCAGCTTTATTCACAGGCCCTGAATCTTTCTCAAATTACAATGATCAGTTTGGAACACCTGGATGCATATCCAGCTCTTAATTGTGCAATGGAGGCTTAGAAAAATGCAGTTAAATGATTCTAATTAAATCATCTCTAAATGATCTGCTGCCTCCCTGTGCCAGGAAGAATTTGTACCTAAAAGCACATTGAGTAAAACCATTTAACAGGCAAAATCTTAACATTCTAGCTCAACCTCACTTACTGGGCAGACAAAAAGCTAAGGAAATGTTTGATATGCTTGTTGAATTATATGGTAGCATGATTATTCAATGTTATTTTTACTTGTTTTTACAAGCAATGATTTTTAAATCTGGATACTTCACCACCAAAATTGGGAAAAATTAGAGCTCTGACTACTGTAAGCCAAAATCTGTTTCAGTAAAAAACATGAGGCTATAAGAAAAACAGAATAAAAGGGAATGGTAATTGAATATGGGCAATGTCAATAGTCTATTTTTCAGCTGAAGTAGTCTGGGATTCATGCAAAAGGAAGAGAACTTCACTCGAGTGACTTGAGATCAAAGTAAAACAGGAGGAATAAAATTCCATAGACACAGGAGAAAGGGACAAATAATTCAGGAAAATAGATTTTAAAATGGAAAAAATTATAGTTGATATTCATTTTTTGCCACATTGCATTGAAACCTTTTAAGTGAGCAATATTAACATTGCAGATTTACTATTCTAGTTTCACAAATAAAATGACAAATTCAGGATTTTTATATTTAGGTAATGTCATTCCCCAAATGAACACAAATAACAGTCACAGAATGAAAAGGGTCAACATAACGCTATTACTACTAAACATTATTACCATTGGCACTAATATGCCACAGGATGCACCACTGTCATACAGAGAAGGTTGACAAAGTCTGTGAGCCCGCTGTTGGGTAGGGACTGTCTCTATATGTTGCCAACTTGTACTTCCCAAGTGCTTAGTACAGTGCTCTGCACACAGTAAGTGCTCAGTAAATACGACTGAATGAATGAATGTAAAAAAAAAAAAGTCAGAGACTTGGCTCTGAATAGGCCCGCTTAATCAAGTTTTAGTTGGGAAAGTTGGTTACTGTCTTCAAAGTCTCTGTTTTTGCTTTTGATTTCCCTTGTTAATTTTTATTCCTCCCTGTACGTCCCCACTCACCTTAAAGCAGAAAGAAAAAAACCTATTTCAGGAGGACTAGGAGATACTTCTGCCACCACCAAGAGAATGGCTTGAGTTATAAGCTACCTAAGATAGATTCCAACATGGCAATGAAACATATCACACAAAATAGAAATGCAACTCAGAAAGATGACTATTCCTTAAAATGTGTGGTATATATAAAAACATAGCATTGTTCCAGAAATAAACTGAACAATCCCCACCCTCCTCTATTTTTCCCAATTCCTCTGCAACAATTTCAACCAAGATTAATCACAATCCAAATACAAGGTAAATTCAATTCTCACACAGTTTTTTTCCCCCAGCCCTGTATCATGGTGTTAGATGATAGAGAGCATTTCAGTCAGTGACTAATGTTTGCCATTAATTTGGTTCCCTAGGCACTGACTTACACATATTTTTTTAAGAGCATAAAAAAATATTCTAATGTTAATGGTTACCAGCAACTATTGTTCATTTATTTTTTTAGACAGGTTTCCAGAATTTCCTCTTTAAGTTTCTGCTCCCTTCAACAAAATGAAATCTCTTTGTCTACAAATCCAGAATGACTCACTGGAAATATGTTAAAAGAAAAAAAAAAAAAGCTACCCACCAAGAAAATACACCAGTTCACTCAAAGCAAAAAACCTTCTTCAAAATGAACCCTAAGACAAACTAGAAGTCTGGAGACAATCCTTAAAGGCTTAAAATAGGTTTAAAAATAATAACTAGTTATCATATAAGAGGAACACACAAATGAACGAACTTCAAAACTGATATTCAAATGACTAGCATTGATCAAATAGATGAAGGAAAAAAGTGAACTTTAAATTATTTTAGTGGCTTTCATGGTTCTGAACATCCCTCTAGAGTGTAAGCTCCATGTGGGCAGGGATGTGTCCTGCCAACTCTGTTATATAGTTCTCTCCCAAGTGCTTAGTATAGTGCTGTGCACATAGTAAATGCTCAGTAAGTACTGAGAATGATGATAAACAATTATCACTGCACGATAATTTTCAGATCTTCTGGTACACTAATTGTTGGTCTCTTTAAATTGTTACATTTATATTTAATCCAGCAACTCAAATTCCTACTTCTTTTATTATTAATAACAATAATAATAATAAATAATGGCATTTGTTAAGCGCTTACTTATGGCAGAGCACTGTTCTAAGCACTGGGGAGGATATAAGATGCTCATGTTGTTTCAAGTGGGGCTCACAGTCTTAATCCCCATTTTAAAGATGAAGTAACTGAGGCACAGAGAAGGGAAGTGACTTGCCCAAAGTCACACAGCTGGCAATTGGCAGAGCCGGGATTTGAACCCATGACCTCTGACTCCCAAGCCTGGGCTCTTTCCAAAAGCCTTCCAACTGATAATCGTAAATCCTAGGATTCATTATTTTTAATGTTCCTAGAATGTGAAAGTTTCCATTCATAACTAATTGATGATGATGGCATTTATTAAGCGCTTACTATGTGCAAAGCACTGTTCTAAGCGCTGGGGAGTTTACAAGGTGATCAGGTTGTCCCACGGGGGGCTCACAGTCTTAATCCCCGTTTTACAGGTGAGGTAACTGAGGCACAGAGAAGTTAAGTGACTTGCCCAAGGTCACACAGCTGACAAGTGGCGGAGCAGGGATTTGAACCCATGACCTCTGACTCCAAAGCCCGGGCTCTTTCCACTGAGCCACGCTGCTTCCCTAACTAATTGATAATAAAATTTATTGTGCTTTGTTTACTATGTTTGTAAAGCTCAGAATTAAGTATTTTGACTTTGAGAAGGACATGAATGGAAGGAATGGGAACTCTCTGGAAGGGGCCCACAAAGGATTAAGGGCCTCATGAAATTCCTTCAGCAGCAGCCCAGATCCCAACCCAAGGCTCGGTCTGCAGCTTGACCCGATGGAGACCACTCCAAAAGGACAGCAGCTGTGATAAGAGATACAACTGGACCTAAATACTCCAGGGAAACTTCAGCCAATCCTATCTAGCTCTAGAATCACTCTGGAGGTCTAAGAGGGATAAGGGGGGCCCAGAGGACTTATTTTCAGGAAGCCTACACTTACCAGCCCAAAGAACCAGTTCGTCTCTATTTTTCTCTGTCTGTCTGTCTGTCTCTCTGTTTCTCTCTTCCCTCCGTGCCACCTTGTACAGTTCCAGTGTCTCACAGAGTTCTTTGGCAAGGGAAGCCCAAGTAGAAATAGCTGGGGAACATAACAAAATAGAACCTCTGCAAGACAATCACACCTAGATGCGCTCTCTCTGTTTCTCTCTGATTTTTTTCTCTGCTTTTTGTTCTCTTTCTGTCTCTCTGGTTTTTGCTCTGTCTCTGTTTTCCATTTCTCGTCCGTTTATTGCTCTCTGATTTTGTTTTTTCTGCCTCTGTTTTTCTCTGTCTCCCTGTTTTTTTCCCTGTCTCTGTTTCTCTCTGTATCTGTCTCTCTCTATTTTTCTCTGTCTGTCTCTCTGTTTCTGTCTCTCTCTCCCCCACTTCTGTGCCCACTTCTGCAGCTTCAGTAGCTTCAAGTCCCTTTGAACTTACTCCAGGCCAAATCTGAACCACTGGAGAGTCTCAAAGGATTCAAAGCCACTCATGAATTCAGATGAAATTTTACCTGGGGGCCTGGGAAGGTGAATTTTGAGGTCAAAAATCACTCAGTGAGCGCCTTTACCAGCAAATGGCTTTTAATCTTGCATTGGAAAGTTTGGGATAGAGAAAGAGTGGATTTTATTGTGGGATTTTTTTTCGGGGGGAGGTGATGGAGAGGGCTAGAAGGGAGGAAAAATAAACATCTTGGGTCGGACGTTGTCTACAGGAATTGTGGTTTAATAGAAACAACATGGATCTGGAAATCAGAAGACTTGCATTTTAATTTCACCTCGACCACTGCTGTGTCCCTTAGGCATTAAACTCTCAGCATGGCCTAGTGGAAAGAGCACAGGCCTGAGAGTCAGAGGACCTGAGTTCTAATTCTAGCTCCACCACGTACCTGATGTGTGACCTTGGGCAAGTCACTTAACCTCTGTCCTTCAGTTCTCTCATCTGCAAAGTGAAGACTCAATACTTATTCTCCCTCCTACTTAGACAATGAGACCCAGGTGGGACCTGAGTTCTAATTCTAGCTCCACCACGTACCTGATGTGTGACCTTGGGCAAGTCACTTAACCTCTGTCCTTCAGTTCTCTCATCTGCAAAGTGAAGACTCAATACTTATTCTCCCTCCTACTTAGACAATGAGACCCAGGTGGGACTTGATTATCTTGAATCTACTCCAGCTCTTAGTTCAGTGCTTTGCACATAGTAAGGGCCTAAATATCATAATTATCAATATTATTATTACTATAGTGTTTGATAACTGATGTGAAAGCCACAAAAAAATTCAAAGCATTATCATGTTTAAAGATAATCCAATATTTTTAAAATATATATCTGACTACATGTTAAACTATGGTATATTTTGCACTTCATACATTTATATACCCATCCTTTTGAGTTCCAAGATGATACCTCTGATGATGAGATTTATGAGGGAGAAGGTGAAGAAGGAAAGGCTTGGTTAAGACCAATGTATAACTGATATTATTCATTCAGTCATATTTACTGAGCGCTTACTGTGTGCAGAGCACTGTACTAAGTGCTTGGGAAGTACAAGTTGGCAACATATAGAAACGGTCCCTACCGAACAACAGGCTCACAGTCTAGAAGGGGGAGACAGACAACAAAACAAAACATGTGGACAGGTGTCAAGTCATCAGAAGAAATAGAATTAAAGCTAAATGCACAACATTAACAAAATAAATAGAATAGTAAATATGTACAAGTAAAATAGAGTAATAAATCTGTACAAACATATATACAGATGCTGTGGGGAGGGGAAGGAGGTAGGGCTCGGGGGATGGGGAGGAGGAGAGGAAAAAGGGGGCTCAGTCTGGGAAGGCCTCTTGGAGGAGGTGAGCTGATATTAACTGATATTAATACAGATACTAAGAATTAGCTACTGATAGATACTAATACTAATAACTGATAATGACGATATTAATTTGGATGAGGCAAACTGTCTGAAAATTTCAGGAAGAATGAACCTGTGAAAGCAGACTGAAGCTGTGAAAGCACTGTATATGAAAACTATAGAAAACTAGAATGGACTAAAACTTTTCCCTAGCACTTGACTAGTTTTCTTGCAGGGTTAATGTACTGATTTCCTGTCTGATGGGGATTTTTAAGTCTCCCCATTACATTTCTATCTCAAGTGATTTTTGAGTCTCCCCATTACATTTCTATCTCAAGTGAATTGCAAAGGCTGTGAATATCGCTAACAGCCATATGCCTTTCCTGAGTTTCTGCTCCCATATCCTCCAGTACTAGGGTAGGTTGCACAATGGTAAAACATGCCATAGCAGAAATGATCTTCCATGAACTTACCTTCATCTGCTTTTTAAACTCCCTCATTAAAACATCATCTTGAAGAGCATTCTCTCGTTGAGAGGCATCTGAGAGCACGTTAACTGTGGTTTCTGCTTCTTGAATCCACTTAAGGAAGCTTTCCAGATCCTTGAGTGAGGCCTGCACCGTCCTCAGCTCAGCCTCTAGAGTGCTCTGTCGATCACTGATACTGAAATCAACAAAGTGATCTCTTAAATTGTTGCAAAACAAATTGCAAAACAGATGTATTCGGCTAACTCCAAAACAATTTCTGTTGTGGTTTCAAGGAAGACCTGACTCATCAGGAACTCAAGAATGTATTGAATTGAAGGACTGAAGGACTGTATTGAAGGATTTCAAATGAGTAAAACAATAACCATCGGGAAATGCCTTCTACTTTAACAACCATTTTTGCCATTGCCAATTCTTGACAGAAATGTCATCACTACACAGAAACTTTCAAGGAAATTCTGAAACAAATACATTTTAACCCATATGAGTTTTTAAATGTTTTGACAATAAATGGGATTGCTTTTTTTTTAGTATGTCAAATAACTATATATTCTGTATCCCCAATTCAAGGTGATTGACACATAAGTGCTTAACAAATGCCATAAAAAATTGAAATCCTGCTTTGAACATGCACAACACATAAAATCTATATTCAGTCCAGATCTATTCTTTCAACCTGAATTTCTCATTATTTTGCACTTCTGGAAAACACACTGCTGGGACTCTACTATTGGGTACTTTTATATGGACAATTTAAGACTTTAGAGCACGGAAACTTCTGAATGCCTTATTCATTCATTCATTCATCATCATCATCATCATCAATCGCATTTATTGAGCGCTTACTGTGTGTAGAGCACTGTACTAAGCGCTTGGGAAGTACAATTTGGCAACATATAGAGACAGTCCCTACCCAACAGTGGGCTCACAGTCTAAAAGGGGGCGACAGAGAACGAAACCAAACATACTAACAAAATAAAATAAATAGAATAGATATGTACAAGTAAAATAAATAGATAAATAAATAGAGTAATAAATATGTACAAACATATATACATATATACAGGTGCTGTGGGGAAGGGAAGGAGGTAAGATGGGGGGACGGAGAGGGGGACGAGGGGGAGAGGAAGGAAGGGGCTCAGTCTGGGAAGGCCTCCTGGAGGAGGTGAGCTCTCAGCAGGGCCTTGAAGGGAGGAAGAGCGCTAGCTTGGCGGATGGGCAGAGGGAGGGCATTCCAGGCCCGGGGGATGATGTGGGCCGGGGGTCGATGGTGGGACAGGCGAGAACGAGGTATGGTGAGGAGATTAGCAGCAGAGGAGCAGAGGGTGCGGGCTGGGCTGGAGAAGGAGAGAAGGGAGGTGAGGTAGGAGGGGGCAAGGTGACCGACAGCCTTGAAGCCCAGGGTGAGGAGTTTCTGCCTGATGCGCAGATTGATTGGTAGCCACTGCAGATTTTTGAGGAGGGGAGTAATATGCCCAGAGCGTTTCTGGACAAAGACAATCTGGGCAGCAGCATGTGAAGTATGGATTGAAGTGGGAGAGACACGAGGATGGGAGATCAGAGAGAAGGCTGATTCAATCATATTTATTGAGTGCTTGAAAAGTACAATTCAGCAACAGAGACAATCCCTGCCCACAACAGGTTCACAGTCTAGGAGGGGGGAGACAGGCATCAAAACAAGTAAACAGGCATCAATAGCATCAATATAAATAAACAGAATTATAGATATACCCCAACTTTAATGTGTGAAATTCAAGTGGGCACTGTTTATTTAGCCATTCAAATTTACAACTAAATATTCCACATGCTGGAATTTTAAAAATGATTTTTTTTGAAACCTCAGAGTCAAGAACCAAGATGTGTCACAAATATCCAGCAGCCCTAGTGGTTTCATACCACCTTCCCACCCAAACTTGGTCATCCTAGATGGCCACATGGTAGAAAACACCACTCACAAGGAATAGTGACTTTTCAGAACAGTGGTCAAGAAGGAAAGTGTCCTCAACAACAATGACTTAACAAAGCCTGGAAACACTGGAGGGAACAGGGGCAGTGAGAGAGGTGTGCTCTGGCAGCAGTGGAGAAGCCATAGTGGAGACAGTGGCGAGAAGTGAAGTGTCCCAGTGGAAAAGCACAGGTCTTGGAGTCAGAGGACCAGGGTTCTAATCATAGCTCCGCCACTTGTCTGCTGTGAGACCTTGGGCAAGTCACTTAACTTCTCTGTGCCTCAGTTACCTAATCTGTAATATGGGGATTAAGACTCTGAGTCCCATGTGGAAGATGGACTATGTCCAACCTTGTTAGCTTCTATCAACCCCAGTGTTTAGTACAGTGCTTGGTATATAGTAAGCATTTAATAAGCACCATTACAAAAAATAAAAGGCACCACACTAAGCACTGGGGTGGATACAGCAAATCAAGTCCCTGTCTCACGTGGGGCTCACAATCTCAATCCTCATTTTACAGATGAAGTACTTGAGTACAGAGTATTGAAGTGACTTGCCCAAGGTCATACAGCAGACAAGTGGCAGAGCCAGGATTAGAAACCATGACCTTCTGACTCCCAGCCCCATGCTCTACTTCTCCATGCCTATCTGTAATTTATTTCAGTGTCTGTCGGACTTATTAGACTGTAAAGTTCTTGAGGGCAGAGATTGTGTCTTCTAAATCCTTGGTACTTTCTCAAGCATTTAGTAGAGTGCTCTGTACTCAGCTGGCACTCAGTGAATGCTATTGATTGTTGACTGACTCAGGGGAGACAGACTCTTAAATAAATTACAGATAGGATGAAGTAGCTGTATGGATGTTGAGAGAACAAAAAAAAAGAAAAAGATAATCTGCAAATATGCAGCTGCAACCAATATCATTGCTTCATCCTCATGGCAAATATTACTTTGCCCCCAAAAAATATTAACTAGTGTTGCCTAGTGGAAAGACCATAGGCTGGAAGTCAAGATACCTGGGTTCTAATCCCAGTACTGTCAATGGCCCACTGTGTAACAAGTAACAAATTCTCTCTATAACCTGGACGGAACTCCTTGTCTTCCCTCTCAAACCCTGCCCTCTCCCTGACTTTCCCATCTCTGTTGATGGAACTACCATCCTTCCCATCTCACAAGCCCGCAACCTTGGTGTCATCCTCGACTCCTCTCTCTCATTCACCCCTCACATCCAAGCCGTCACCAAAACCTGCCGGTCTCAGCTCCGCAACATTGCCAAGATCCACCCTTTCCTCTCCATCCAAACTGCTACCCTGCTCGTTCAAGCTCTCATGCTATCCCGTCTGGACTACTGTATCAGCCTTCTCTCTGATCTCCCATCCTCATGTCTCTCCCGACTTCAATCCATACTTCATGCTGCTGCCCGGATTGTCTTTGTCAAGAAACGCTCTGGGCATGTTGCTCCCCTCCTCAAAAGTCTCCAGTGGCTACCAATCAATCTGCGCATCAGGCAGAAACTCCTCACCCTGGACTTCAAGGCTCTCCATCACCTCGCCCCCTCGTACCTCACCTCCCTTCTCTCCTTCTACAGCCCACCCTGCACCCTCCGCTCCTCTGCCACTAATCTCCTCACCCTGCCTCGTTCTCACCTGTCCCGCCATCGACCCCCGGCCCACGTCATCCCCCGGGCCTGGAATGCCCTCCCTCTGCCCATCCGCCAAGCTAGCTCTCTTCCTCCCTTCAAGGCCCTACTGAGAGCTCACCTCCTCCAGGAGGCCTTCCCAGACTGAGCCCCTTCCTTCCTCTCCCCCTCGTCCCCCTCTCCATCCCCCCATCTTACCTCCTTCCCTTCCCCACAGGACCTGTATATATGTGTTTGTACATATTTATTACTCTATTTATTTATTTATTTTACTTGTACATATCTATTCTATTTATTTTATTTTGTTAGTATGTTTGGTTTTGTTGTCTGTCTCCCCATTTTAGACTGTTAGCCCACTGTTGGGTAGGGACTGTTTCTATATGTTGCCAACTTGTACTTCCCAAGCACTTAGTACAGTGCTCTGCACCCAGTAAGCACTCAATAAATACGATTGATTGATTAAGATACCTGCTTTTGTATGGTGAGCACCACATGGTACAGGGACTACCTCTGATTTGATTCTATCTACTGCAGCACTTTGACACATAATAAGCTTTTAATACAGCAATATTAGCAGTTTCCACTGGGCCCATGAAATAAGTAGTATCCTCCTGCCCAGGACCATGCTTATTTAAATGCCTGTCTTCACCCCAATAGATTTGTAAACAACTTGTAGGGAAGGATCATGCCTATTCGCTCCATTTTACTCTCCCAAGAACTTAATTAGAATACTGCTCTGCACATACAAAGGTACTAAATAAATAATATTGAATGGAGATGGGTTCATATGTAAAGACTATAATACACACTAAACTTCATTTTCCTCTAAAACTGAGGAAAAAGTACAAATTGGGAATATGTAAAAAACAGAAAAAACCTTAAGATATTCTCATCTTTGTAGTTTGTATCTCCATATGACAGTCTTTTAAAAAAAAATGTGCAGTGAAAAAATATATTCAGGCATGGTTTAGAGATAAGTATCATGTATATTTCAAGCAGCAGCTTGTCTCAACTGATCTGACTGTTTGATTTCCTCTGAAGGCTTGAGTGACTTTGAAAATATAAATAATATAACTGACCCTAACTCTGCAAATGTTGAGCATAACTGAGTGTGTTGCAAAACTACCTGGACGCTTTCAAAAGGGAAGAAACAGCATTTTTAGTGAAGGCCCGCAGTCATTGCTTAACAAGTAAAAGGAACCACAATAGAAGGAATTAACCTTCAAAAGGAAAAAAAAAAACAACCTAGGGGCAATAAAAGAAATGGAAGAAGAAGAAGTGTAATTTTTTTTTATATCTCTCGCCTTTGTAAGGATTTCCTTCTCAGCTATGAAGGAGGTAAAGTTCAGAGTAAAAGAGGAGTGTTAAACAGAGACCTAGGCTAAAAACAAAGATGACTTTACAGAGACAGAGGGAAACCTCACAGCATGGCTCAGTGGAAAAAGCACGGACTTTGGAGTCAGGGGTCATAGGTTTGAATCTGGCTCCTCCACGTGTCTGCTGTGTGACACTGGGCAAGTCACTTAACTTCTCTGAGCCTCAGTTACCACATCTGTAAAATGGGGATTAAGACTGTGAGCCCCAAATGGGACAACCTGATCACTTTGTATCCCCCCAGCGCTTAGAACAGTGCTTTGCACATAGTAAGCGCTTAACAAATGCCATTATTATTATTATTATTATTATTAACAAAACAATTGACTCAGATCTGCACTCCACAGCACAGCTGCACAGGCTACCAGGATAAGGTCACCTGTATTTTTCACCTAATTCCATAAATTGAGGAATGACAGTGGCTACTGCATTCATTTTAAGAGCTCAAAGCCTCAGGCTTGATGACGTCAAGCCAGAGGATGCAATTCTGTTACAAAATATCCCCTACCCATCACTTTTAAAGAGATTGGCAGAACTAAATGATGTGTTAAGAAAAATACTGAAGAAAAACTAAATGTAATCAATGCTTTATCAAGTGCTTATTGTGTGCAGAGCACAGGACTAAGCACTTAGGCGAGTACAACACAACACAGATGATATATATTTTTCCTGCCCACAAGGAGCTTACAGTCTAGTGGGGGAGACAAACTTTAAAAATATAATGGATATGTATCTAAGTGCTGTGGAGCTGAGGGTGAATAAAGGATACAAATTGATGTGCAATGGCAAATCAGAAGGGAGAAAAAATAGGGGAAATGAGGGTTTAGTAGATTAACTGTAGATTCATCTAGAGAATTCAGAAAAAAGTCATCGATGCCAAGAAAGCTACTATGATTTTTCTCAAAACTCTTCTCATTTTTTATGCTCTATGGGCACAGGTGCCTGGGACTAGGAAGAAGTTGGTAAGTGCTTATAATAATTGTGGTATTTGTTAAGCACTTACTGTGTACCAGGCACCGTGCAAAGCACTGGGGTACACACAAATCCAGTCGGACACAGTCCATGTCCCACACGGGGCTCACGTTCTTCATCTCCATTTTACAGATGAGAAGTTAAGTGACTTGCCCAAGGTCACACAGCAGACAAATGGAATTGGGATTAGAACCCATGACCTTCTGAGTCCCAGGCCCGTGGCCTATCAACTACGCCACTTCTCTGAGAAACAGAGAACTGAAGAAGAATCAGAACTATTGCCACCGAACAATATTCTGCAATTCCACAATTGCATTTCACATTTCCTATTTCACTTATTTCTTTTACTCTGTGAATGTTAGGAACTATTTTAGAAACAGAAAATTCAGAACCAATGGGAAAACTCTACCGAGCAACGGTGATCATTCTTTCTGAACCCAGTTCAGTGCCTTCTAAGTCCCACCCAATAAATAGTTCATAAAATCATAGTTAACAGCAAATCGATTTACACTAGAGAGTGGTTAGGGGAAGAGAATGCTACGATGGCTAAGAGGTGCTTGCTAATACATAAATGCCACTTGCTTAATAAGTTCATACTGTCCTAATTTCCAATTCACATCGACACTACTGAATCAGTTATCCACATCAAGGTTCTCTACCAACTTCTCCTTCCTACTGAAATAAAGGAAAGCCATCATTAGTAAACTGCCCTTGGCAAATCTAAGTCCATCTGCTGCTACTCTGAAGATGACAGACAGAGTAATTCTATCTTAAGCAAGCAAGATGTCCTAGAAAGTCACTTTTTTTTCTTAAAATGATTTTAAAGGACTGAAAAATTAGTGCTGTAGACTTCTACGCAATTACCAAGAAATCTGAAAGCTGTGGTTGTCTCCATCCCCACAAGTGAAAGATCTTCAATGGCTTTAACCTATTTTTAATTGTTTTCTCTATGTATACCAATTATTTCTGTGGGCTATCATAGATTTGCATTTTTTACCAAGAACCAAAATCATCTGCCTGCATCACAAAACTGTTAATGACATCTAGAAAAGTATGTTTAATGACTTTGTTCCTGTCAACTGTTCAGAAGCCATGCTCTTTTCTTTTTTTTCTGAAAGAATGGATTCCTGATTATACCAATCACCCTGGCAAATCAAAGGCAATGAAGACTATATTCTTGTTTCTGTAATCTTTCCTCGTGTTCAAATGGACTTTAAGCAGCGTGGACTAGTGGATAGAGCATGGACCTGTGAATCAGAAGGACCTGGGTTCTAATCCTGCCTAATCTAATCCTGTCTGCTCTGTGACCTTGGGAGAGTCACTTAACTTCTCCGTGCCTCAGTTCCCTCATCTGTAAAATGTGGTTTAAGACTAACAGCCACATGTGGGGCTAGGACTGTGTCCAATCTGATTAGTTTTATCCACCCCGTAGCTTAGAACAGTGTTTGACACATAGTAAGCATTTATCAAATACCATGATTATTATTATTATCTTTAGTATTATGCCTCCCAAAGAGAGCAGGCCCTACATGTAGCTTCTTAGAGACAGATCAGCAATGTTCCTCTCTGAGACTCTAAGAAAGCAGCTTGGGGCTTGCCTGCTGAAAAAGCAATGCCACAAACTTCAAATTGCAAAATGCTTCTACGCTGGATAACTACTAAATTGTTAGGTGAATTTCATTTTGGAGGACAGAACTGAAAAACTGTAAAGCATTCTAATATTGCCTGACTTACTTCCACTAAAAACAACTACCAAAGCTATGCTCTGGTATGGGAGGTAAGAATTTCATTTACAGAATCAGGCACACTGCAGAAAATTGAAGTTTGGGATTTTTTTGAAGGCTATCAAAGTTCAATATGCAATCTTAAGTAGGAGCTCAGAAGTACTTACAACTCTTCCAATCCTAATAATATTCAAGTTAAAAAATTAGCATAGAAAACATCTTACCACTCTTAAAATACAAGTCAGAGAATCAAGAACTGGGAGAAAACTCAAGATCACCTGGGCAGGTGCATGATTATAGGCTTTCATAATAAGAGGTCTCCACTTCTGAAGACCAGCACTCGCCCCACCTTCAAAGCCCTATTAAAATCACATATCCTCCAAGAGGTCTCCTCCAATTAAGCCATCATTTTCCATACTCCCTATCCCTTCTGTGATGCCCTTGCACTTGGATTTCTACCCTTTAAAGAACTTGATATTCACCTCACCCTCACTCATTCATTCAATTGTATTTATTGAGTGCTTACTGTGTGCAATGCACTGTAGTAAGCACTTGGGAGAATACAACACATTCCTGCCCACAATGAGCTCACAGTCTGGAGACCAGTTCACAGTCTAGAGCTTAGCCACAGAGCACTTGGGTGCATATCCATATTTCATTTTAATGATTGTTTTCCCCTCTAGACTCTCTGCTCCTTGTGGGCACAGAACATGTCTACCAACTCTGTTGCACTGCACTCTACCATGCACTTGGTACATGAACATAATAAGCACTCTATAAATACCATTATTTATATTGATTGAGACCCCCACATCACCTTTGGTATCCTATTTTAGTGTTTTCTTACCCTGGCAATCAAGGACTTTCTCCTTAAGCCTAAACAAAATTGAACCTACTTCGCTGTAAGCCTGTTCTCTCAAATTTTGTCCTCTGTTGAATCAAAAATATACCTACTCACCATCCTTAAACAACACCTTTACTTGGTTAAATCAATTTAAGATTATAGACTATAAAATCCTTGTGGTGGGAAACATATCTACCAACACTTTGTACTGAATTCTCCAATCTACCTAGTTCAGTGCTCTGCACAAAGTGCTTGATAAACATCATTGATTGATTGATTATTAAGTTAGTCCACAGCCTTATCTTTCCCAAGCTAAATGCCTTTCTCAGAGGATTGCTATCCCATCCATTCTTTAATCAATCTCCAGATTCAGTGTGCTACATCCTTTTTAAAATGTGCATTTCTAAACTCAAAATGCCTGTCAATTCAGTTACTTACTACCTAAGGCTTACTCCTTCCTTACATGCCACACTCCTCCAGCTAATAACCACATTGCTGATTAAAATATTCACAGTGAAGTTAGACTGTGACCTCCAAGCCTCTGATGTGCATTTTAATGCCTAACCCTCCCCATTCTGTATTTAAAAGGCATAATTCTTCCACCCCTAAATGTACTGTGTTCATACTGGATTTCACTCTGCTGATGAAGAATCATTATTTCGGTACATCGACTTTGTCTATCTGAATTCCATTCCTGTCTTTCAAAGGGTCAGACATTCGACTCATTTTAGTGCCATCTACAAATTTTATCCAGGTCGCCAATAAATGTATGTAATAGAACTCATCCCAGGGCCGATCCTTAGTAATAATGAAGTGCTCAGAGAAACTAATTATGAGGACAGATAGAACTGAAAATGCTAGGCTTGGGTAGAAAATGAGATAGTGCAAACATTCTAAGATATTGAACCCAGAGGAGTGGAAGACCAGCTCTAGGTGATGCAGTGGGACAAAAGAAAAACAAATGGTCTGAAGGAAGAATCAATATGAGACCTTCAGAATAATCAGGGGAAATGCCACTGTACAAAATGAATGGAAGTTGGCAAGAGATAGCTCAAGAGCATTCCATTGTAATTATCTAATATACTGTAATAGTAAACAATGGAGACAAGCTACCAGATCACAGGCATGACTTTAGTCACCTTTTATTTTTTTTCTGGTCACTTATAACAACTCCGAAAAGGGGCACTCCTAAATTAGGGGTAAAGCAAGAGCCTTATAATCACCTTTGATTCAGGTTAATCCAAGATGTATTCAACTGGTCTGTCACTTCCTTCACTTTCCGAGTGTCATCACCACTGTAGTCTCGAAGTAGTTTCTTTGAGAGGTCATTGAATGCCGCTATGGTGATCTCTCCTCTATGCAAGTCTTGAGCTAACACCTTAGGTGTAAGAGAAAAAACAAATAACTTCAACAAAAACAGGGACACGGTGTTCTGAGGCTTTACCAGACAAAATAAAATCAAACCCAGAACATTCGAAATTGGTTTATTATACTCGGGAATGCTTGTTTAATTCACTAAATGCCTGGTACTTGGTACTTCAATCTTTTCTAATGTAAACATTTCCAATCATACAATCTGAATCCCAGTCTTGCTCTTCAAAATCCTAAACAATAAGAGGAAAATAGAGATTAACAGGGAAACAATAAAGATCCTAATTTGGTTGGGCAGAAAAAGGAAGTATGAAGAGGAGGAAAGAGAAGGAATAAGAGGGAAGAGGGCAAAGGGTAGGGAGAATGTGAGGAGGGGAGGGAATCTTGAAAAACTTGAGAATATAAACAAATGAATAAGATACATGTTATAAAAACCTACTTTGAATGACTATTAAAAACACTCACTGCATGATATAAAGGTCTTTTACTCTACAGCATCAGAATAAAAGAGGAACTAATAGTTGTCTTGAACTAAACTATTTACCCAATTTTCACAATACCTAGGCATTAGGATATCATGTAATTTATCGCCAGAAAAATCATCCAGAACTAAAGTTTATATGAGACCCAAAATTTCTGGTCACCTTAGAATTTACACCCCAAAACTTAATTTGATCTAGTTTTATGGGAGAAATCATTGTGGTAACCACCGTAGACAGTTTCTCTAGGAATTCAAATAGCACAGAGGGAGTCTGATTCACTGGAAAGATCAGTAGCCTTTGCCAGCTTTGTCGTGAACAGAGTGACCTTCAGAGGTTTATAGTGATTAAATTTACTCCACTCTGACAGATCCCAAAATAATCATGGTTGGCAATGAGTGCTCCATATCTAGGGTCTTTAATTATATACTTTAGTAAAACTCGACAATATTACTTATTCAGTTCAACAATACACGATGATGCTATGAAATAGATTATGATAATTAAGTCACTGAGGTCTCATGCTTTATAAAGTTAGCTTTTGTATTTTAAAGGCAGGAATGAAATTCAGATGGACAAAGTAGATACAGTGAAATAATAATTCTTCACCAATGGAGCGAAATCCAGTATGAACAGCTGCAAAGGTGGCACACTCAGGGATGGAAGAACTAAGCATCGTAAATACAGAATGGGGAAGGCTAGGCATTAAAAAGTACATTAGAGACTTGGAGGTCATGATCTACTTCCCGATGAATATTTTAATCAGCAGTGTGGTTATTACCTGGAGGAGTGTGGCACTTAAGAAGGGAGTAATCCTGCATTAGTAAGTAACTCTAATGATGGACCCATATAGCTTTGAGTTTAGAATAGCACATTTTAAAAACTATTTGGCAAATAGTCTAGATATTGATTAAAGAATGGATGGGAAAGCAATGAAATGAGAAATAAATGTCTAGGCTAAGGAAAGGTTTGGTGAAAATAAAACCTCTAGTTCGCAAATCAGTCAGTCTAATTAAAACAGACTAAGCCATGGCAGTTCTGGTAGTCTGAAAAAAAAATCCAGATAAATTGCCAGGAGAATAACAACATGAGAAATTAAAGCAATGTACACCAATCACTATATCTGGGCCATCTTAAAATGCTTTTGCTTCCTCAATTTGTTTGAATTCCCTCAAGGAACACTCCTCTCTTCATCCCCATATCCAACGTTTAGTTTGGGCAAAGAACTGTGGAGCCTTGGTCAGCCCATGGATTCCAGAAACAATGCTAGCACCCATATGAGTAGTGTCCAGGATGTGGGGGGAGAAGAAAGAGGGTGTTCATCTTCTTCTCCTTTTGGTATTCAAAGTCCCTCCTCTTCCCTTCCTTATCCCACTTCACTTCCACCTGACACTATTCTGCTACACATAAAGCAATGACAACTAGAATCCAAGTTCCTTGAGGGCAGGGACTGTGTCTACTAACTCTACTGCATTGTATTGTCCCAAGTGCTGCATAGAGTAGCTGCTCAGTAAATACCATTAATTAATCGACAATGGGAGTGGTACACCTGAATGTAAATTAGGAGACATGCTAAAACCAGGGCAGGTTTACATAGTTTCAAAGTCTCTTTTCCAACTATAACAGAAAATGTTCTCTCCATATTAAGGCTCATACAACAAGGCATTATATACCTTTTCGGTACCTCTAGACTGAAAGTTCCCTCCATCAGTCAATTGCATTTATGGAGCACTTAGTTTGTACAGGGTACTGTACTAAACACTTGGGAGAACAAATACAACAATATAACAGACACAGTCCCTCCCACAATGAGCTTACCAGTCTAGAGGGGGAGGCAGATATTAATATAAATACATTGCGGATGTGTACATAAAGGCTATGGAGCTGGGGGAGGGGTGGGAGAAAGCAAAGATCCCTCCTTATGGGCACAGATTGCACCTACCAATTCTGTTACATTGACCTCTCCCGAGCCCTTAGCACAGTGTTCTGCACAGAGGAACTACTCAGTGAATACCACTGACTGATTTATTGATTGTCCCTGAGGCCTAGAGCTCCACCTGAGAGCCGAGGGAGGAATTCAGTTGCAGCAGTGAACCAGCACCGTCAACAGCATTCCCCTCCAACACCTGGCAAGACAAGGAAGATTAGAAGAACACCGTGATAAATGGATGTGTGGCAACCCAGACGACGTGACAGGATACTGCTCTCTCCTCCATGGCTCCTGACGGTACAATGCTCTGCCCGTGGCAGGCTCAGTCAGCAAAATGAGGCTCACAGCATTTAGACTAGTATCTCTAAATGCCAAGCTATTAATGCTGACAGCTACTTGAGAAATAGCAAGAGAGGGTGTGATACATGCCCTTCTGTAAACACATAAAATAATTCAGAACATTAGCGAGGAAAGTGGTTATTTGTTTTCTGAGTTGGAACTGTTAACAAATGGAAAACAAACTATTTCTGTCCCCTATACATGACCATGGTGAGTGAAAAAATGAAAACTTACTATCCATAACATTACATTTTTCAGTACAGCCTTCATGCTCTATGCCTTATCAACTTTCTATTTATGAAAACACCACTGTTGCTACTTTCTGAAATTGTAACCATTTTAATAAACGTTGCAGCACTCATTTCATCAGTTAGTGCAGAACTTCCCACATGATGTGCTGCAACATACTTTCCAGTGCACCTGAAATGCTGGGAGCCCCGTCATTTTAGCGCACAAGGGGGTACCCTCCCAGCATCAGGAACAAGGCAATGAATGTCCTGTGACAACCATGAGAGCTGGTCCCGCCTCAGTGTGCTTCCACTAGTAAAAATTGGGAAGCACTCAGCATTCAGTAATATAGAAGCACTGATTAAGCTGGAGGTGACTCTTGCAGTGGACAAGAAATATCAAGGTAAATGACTGTAAGCTCACTGTGGGCTTGTGTCTGTTCATTGTTATACTGTACTCTGCCAAGAGCTTAACACAGTCCTCTGCACACAAAAAGCTCTCAATACAAATGACTAACTAGCCCTTTTTAGATTACCCAAAGCAGCAACTAACCTGCTGATAGGTTACAACAGGACTTCAGTATGTCTTGTTCTGAAACAAAGCTACTGCGCCTTCTGCCAAGTATTTTTTTTAAGTTTTTTTATGTTATTCCTGTTGCAAGTAGGGTAGAGGATTGAAGGAATAAAAAGGCACAGATTTGTTAAAATGTATCATTTATCCACCTCCCCTATAATTGCCCAAAGATAGATACAAAATAATCAGACCAAATATGGTCCCTGTCCCACAGAGGGCTCAGAATCTAAGAGGGAGGTAGAAAAGAGATTATCCCCATTTCCAAGATAAAGAAACAGAGGGTGAGATCAGCTAAGCAACTTGCTGAAGGTCAAACAGCAGACAAATGGAGAAGCTGGATTAGAACCCAAGGCTCCTTACTCTGTCAACTGCCTTCTCCACTAGGCCAGTGAGTTAAGGTTACTATTAAGTAATAATACTCATAGTAGTAACATTTATTACATAGGTTTTTATTAAATTAGAAATAATGGGGATATATACTACTTAAAAAACCCTTCACATCACCTGCATTAGCTTCCTATTGGAACTTGCAAATAATAATCACATAGTGGCCAGGCAGGGAACATGTCTACTACCTCTGTTGTTTTATATTTTCCCAAGCACTTAGTACAGTGTTCTGCACACAGTAAGTGCTCAATAAGTTCCACTGATTGACTGATTTTTCAAGCCCCTCAAAAAAAAAACCCCTTGTACTTCAGATCGTTACATAAAACCAGCAGCAATCAGCTCACAAACAACCCACCAACAATCTAAGCAGAATACCAATAAATGGCAGTAGACTTGGAATGAATGGCAGTAGACTTGGGATGAATCCATGAAAATAAAATTACTTATGTTGGAATCTTAGGCATCTACTTAACCTTACTTTATTTTCTGGCAGCTGTTGGATGAGGGGCTCCTTTGGGGCCTGTAGAAGAGCATGAAATCGAACTTCATAGTGCCTAAAAAGTTGTTCTGTTTCTTGTTGTTGATCATTCCATTGCAGGCTGTCAGAAAGCATGTCCTGTAATTGCTGCTGTCGCACTTCCACTCCGTGTTGAGTATTGTCCCACTGGTTCTTCACCTTCTCCACTGGGGTGGGGGAGGCAATGAAGACAATTATAGCCAGGTAGCCACAATAGTTATTGTACAAACCTAACAGCATGTAAAAAACACTTTACACATACTAATCATGTTTACTGAACACTAACTGTACTAAGTTCTTGGGAGAGTACAATACAACATGCTACCCCCCACCCACCTATTGGCTTGAGGCACTTTGTGCCCTAAAGGGAATAGGACTGGCAGAGATGAAAGAGTGGAAGTGGTGCTATGGAAGCCAGTTTCACCATAATCTACTTATAGGTGTATTCTCTTGGTCCTCAATTCACAGGGCTCTGGTTTGTCCATCATCTCCCAAACAATCCAGTCCTATTCCCACAAAAGACTGTATATGCACACGGCTGATTGTTTAGCCATTCTGCATTGGCAATAGCAAGTAAAGCGGTACCTTTCCATTGCAAGTGTACCCCCGGGATATGCGTAGAACATATTCATCAAAAATACAGGAGCATTGTAAACCACGGAATTGCAGGATTCATTTCCGCATAGATTTAAGTGAAATTTGTTAGGTTGCTGTTCTAGAACCAGTCCTGACCTGACAACCAAGGCCTACAGATAGTTAAAAATTAAGACGATAGATCACTCCCTGTGGATCCTTCTCCTCATCCCTTCCCCTCCATTATTCCAAGGGACCTTCTTGACCCCCATATACCCTAAACGTGGTCCCCTTCACCCATCTCCCCAGTACTGACCACACCAAGAATTTCCTTTTCCCATCAACCAGGGATTCTAGAAGTCCCCATTTTGGCCATGTGTCACCACCACTTCCAATAGGAAGGGGACAGAAAAATGTTACAAGAGTCCCAGACAGAATGCCAATGGCCAGATACCTGATTCCTGACCCCATCTCACTGGTCCCAAATGTCAAGGAGCCAGTTTGATTTGACCTGACCACATTCACTTCAAACTTTCTCTGTTCACTAAGCTCCAAGTTCCTCTCTGCAGCTGTTCTATCCCTACTCTTTAGTTGTCTGTCAGCTTTCACTGCCATGGAAACCAGGCATCACTTTAGCTCAGGGGCATATCCAGCTACTTAGGAGCTAAAAGGAGCTGGGGATAAGGGACAGCAATTCCCCACCAAGATTCGGCTCCCTCCAGTCTTGCTCCACCAAAAGCAGCACAGAATTAGGGTGGGAGAGAAAGCTGCAATTAATGAATGAGAAGAAGTGAAGGAGGGATGGACTGAACAGAGTTTTCTCTCGCTTTGGCTGAAGGCAGCACAGAATCAAGGGACCAGAGAAGATACCTGTCCAATCTGTGCCAACTCCATTCTGGAACCCCTATCAAAGCAAAGAACGAGGTCCGCAAGTCATTGATTGGAAAACAGCAGAGCGGACCTGGGGCAGGGGAAGGAAAGGGTGGGGAAGGAATAGTCTCCCCTGCAGTGATTGGATGTAACTCCAGGCAGCTCTTATGTATCCTAGGCTATTTCAGTGATTACTGCAAGATGTAACTCCAGTTGTGGTAGTTCCGAAATGGGGTACACTTACATTTTCAAAAAACTAAAGCTACATTTAAAACTCTGTTTACTATCCCATCATACTTCCCTAAGGATTTAAAAGTTATCATACAAGAGAGCTTCTCAACCAGGATCCCACTGAATGCCACTGGCCTGTAACTGGTGGGCCCATTTAGGAGGCAAAACAGGTTCCTTCTCCTTGATCCCAACAAAATTGATAAATTGCAACAACAAATTTAAGTTTTCCCTTTGGAGTTTAATGCAAGTTGATCATATACAATTATTTTAATAGCTAATTAAGTTTGATATTTTCCAAAGAACTCCTACTATCGATCAAAGGTATTTATTAAGTACTTGCTTTACACAGAGCACTATACTAAGCAATACACAGAATCGGAAGATACATTTCCTGCTCACAAGGATCTTACAGTATAGGAGGAAGACATAAATGAATATGAATAAATAAATTACCAATATGTACATATGTGCTGTAGGGCTGAGAATGAGGTGAATATCAAATGCTTAAAGGGTACAGATCCAAGGGCATAGGCAATGCAGAAGGAAGAGGGAGTAGGGGAAAACAGGACTTACTAAGGGAAGGATCTTTGGAGGATATGTGATTTTAATAAGGCTTTGAAGATGGGGAGAGTAGTGGTCTGTTCAATATTCATTCATTCATTCAATCATATTTACTAAGCGCTTACTGTGTGCAGAGCACAGTACTAAGCGCTTGGGAAGTACATGTTGGCAACATATACAGATGGTCCCTACCCAACAGCGGGCTCACAGTCTAGAAGGATGAGACAGACAACAAAACAAAACATATTAACAAAAAAAAATAAATAGAATAAATATGTACAAATAAAATAGAGTAATAAATACGTACAAACATATATACATATATACAGGTGCTGTGGGGAGGGGAAGTAAGGCGGGGAGGAGGGGGAGAGGAAGGAGGGGGCTCAGTCTGGGAAGGCCTCCTGGAGGAGGTGAGCTCTCAGTAGGACTTGAAGGGAGGAAGAGAGCTAGCTTGGCGGTTGTGTGGAGGGAGGGCATTCCAGGCCAGGGAGAGGACGTGGGCCAGGGGTCGACGGCGGGACAGGCGAGAACGAGGCACAGTGAGGAGATTAGTGGCAGAGGAGTGGAGGGTGCGGACTGGGCTGTAGAAGGAGAGAAGGGAGGTGAGGTAGGAGGGGGCAAGGTGATGGAGAGCTTTGAAGCCGAGGGTGAGAAGTTTTTGCCTGATGCGTAGGTTGACTGATAGCCACTGGAGATTTTTGAGGAGGGGAGAAACATGCCCAGAGCGTTTCTGCACAGAGACAATCCGGGCAGTGGCGTGAAGTATGGATTGAAGTGGGGAGAGACAGGAGGATGGGAGATCGGAGAGGAGGCTGATGCAGTAATACAGTTGAGATAGGATGATAGACTGAACAAGCAGGGTAGTGGTTTGGATGGAGAGAAAAGGGCGGAACTTGGCGATGTTGCGGAGGTGAGATTGGCAGGTTTTGGTGACAGATTGGATGTGAGGTTGCGGGCTTGTGAGAAGGGAAGGATGGTAGTGCCGTCAACAGTGATCAGGAAGTCAGGGAGAGGGCAGGGTTTGGGAGGGAAAATAAGGAGTTCAGTCTTGGACATGTTGAGTTTTAGATGGTGGGCAGACATCCAGATGGAGATGTCCTGAAGGCAGGAGGAGATGCAAGTCTGGAGGGAGGGGGAGAGAGCAGGGGCAGAGATGTAGATTTGGGTGTCATCAGTGTAGAGATGATAGTTGAAGCCGTGGGAGTGAATGAGTTCACTAAGGGAGTGAGTGTAGATAGAGAACAGAAGGGGACCAAGAACTGACCCTTGAGGAACCCCTACAGTAAGGGGATGGGAAGGGGAGGAGGAGCCCACAAAACAGACTGAGAATGAATGGCCGGAGAGATAAGAGGAGAACCAGGAAAGGACAGAGTCTGTGAAGCCAAGGATGGATAGCATGTTGAGGAGAAGGGGGTGGCTGACAGTGTCGAAGGCAGCTGAGAGGTCGAGGAGGATTAGGATAGAGTAGGAGCCACTGGATCTGGCAAGCAGGAGGTCATTGGTGACCTTTGAGAGGGCAGTTTCTGTGGAATGTAGGGGATGGAAGCCAGATTGGAGGGGGTCGAGGAGAGAGTTGGCGTTGAGGAATTCGAGGCAGCGTATGTAGACAACTCATTCAAGCAGTTTGGAAAGGAATGGTAGGAGGGAGATAGGGCAATAACTAGAAGGTGATGAGGGGTCAAGAGCGGGTTTTTTTTAGGATGGGAGAGACGTGGGCATGTTTGAAGGCAGAGGGGAAGGAACCAGTGGAGAGTGAGCGGTTGAAGATGGCAGTTAAGGAGGGGAGGAGGGATGGAGAGGAACAGGGGAGATTTTAGGGAAATCACGCCTGATGGTACATGGCCTAGTCATTAGAGGGAAGAGATGGGGAAGGCATTGGGAAAGGGAGGGACAGGAGGTTTAAAGAGGGAGTTAAACGTCTGGAACAGGAAGAACTGGCAATGGATATAGATATCAGTAAGGATGGAGAGGTATTGCTACTGGATGAAGGAGAGGGCAAAATTGATACAGTTAAGGATGAATTCAAGTTGGATGATGTCAGCCTGGTGTTCGGATTTCAACAGCCCCGCTCCAGAGCTTGAGCACAAGAGCAGAGGTAGTGGACTGTGGAGATGATCTGAGACTACAGGTTAGTGGTATAAGAGTGGCAGAGGGACAGGAGTGAGTTGAGCTTAGAAGGGAGGATGGTGTTGAGAGCATTTCATAAAGGGCTCACAGTTTAAGTAGGAGAACAGGTATTTCTGTGAGAGTGTCCCACTAACATTTAATACAAATTAAAGTGTTCTCTAAACCAACATTTAGCAGGGCAGATGTGAAAACAATTAATCAGTCATATTTATTGAGTGCTTACTTAGTACAGAGCACTGTACCAAGCACTTGTGAGAGTACAAAAAACAGAGTTGATAGACATATTCCATGCCTACAATGAGCTTACAGTCTAGAGGGGGAGACAAACATTAATATAAATAAATTACAAATCTGTACATAAGTGCTGAAAGGCTAAGGGAGGGGTGAATAAAGGGTGCAAATCCAAGTGCAAAGGCATGCAGAAAGGAGTGGGAAAAGAGGAAATGAGGGCTTGCTTGGGGAAGGCCTCTTGGAAGAGATGTGCTTTTAATAAGGCTTTGAGGATGGGGAGAGTGATTACCTGTCGGATATGAAGAGGGAGGACATGCCAGGCCAGGGGCAGGACATGGGTGAGGGGACAACAGAGAGATACACGAGATTGAGGTACAGTGAGTAGGTTGTCACTGGAGGAGCAAAGTGTGCAGGCAGTGTTATAGCAGGAAACCAGTGAGGTAAGGTAAGGTAGAAGGAGGCAAGGAAATTAAGTCCTTTAAAGCTGACAGTAAGGAATTTCTGTTTAATCAGAGGTGCATGGGCAACCACCGGAGGTTCTTGAAAAGTGGGGAAACATGGGCTAAACATTTTTGTAGAAAAATGATCTGGGCAGCAGAGTGAAGCAAGGACTGTAGTGGGGAGAGAGAGGCAGCATGAACGTCAACAAGGAGGCTGATATGGTAATCAAGGTGGGATACAATAAATGCTTGGATTAACATGGTAGCAGTTTAGATGGAAAGGGACAAATTTTAGTGATGTGAAAGTTGAATTGACAGGATTTGGTGGCAGATTGAATATATGGGTTGAATGAGAGAAATGAGTCAAAGATAATGCCAAGGATACAGGCTTGTGAGTCAGAGAGGATGGATGGTAACAGAGAGGGGAAAGTCCTTGGGAGGACAAGGCTTGGGTGGGGAGATAAAGAGATCTGTTTTCGACATGTTAAATTTGAGGTACTGGCAGGACATCTGAGTAGCGATGTCCTGAAGGCAAGAAGAAATGTGAAACTGAAAAGGAGAGAGATCAAGGTTGGAGATGTAGATTTGGGAATCATCCACACAGAGATGGTAGTTAGAGCCAAGGGAATGGGTGTAGATGGAGAAAGGGACCCAGAACTGAGCCTTGAGGGACTTCCACAGGTAGAGGGTGGAAGGCAAAGGAGAAGCTCATGAAAGAGATTGTGAAGAAGTGGCTAGAAAGAGGAGAAGGATCAGGAGAGGACAGTGTCAGTAAAGCCAATTTGGATAATGTTTCAAAGACAGAAGGGAATGGTCAACAGTGTTGAAGGCAGCAAAGAGGTTGAGGTGGATTATTAGGATGGAGTACAGGCTTTTGGATTTGGCAAGAAGGAGATCACTTGTGACCTTTGAGGCAGCAGTTTCTGTGGAGTGATGGGGGCTGAAGCCAGACTGGAGTGCAACTAGGGGAGAACTGGAAGAGAGGAAGTGGAGACAGCGAGTGTAGACAACTCACTCAAAGACTTTGGAGAGGAATGGTAGGAGGGAGATGGGGTGATAACTGGAAGGAGCCATGGAATCATGGGAGGGTGCTTTTTTAAGATAGAGGAGAAAGGCACACGTTTGAAAGCAGTGGGGAAAAAGCCATTGGAGAATCACTGATTGAAGAAGGCAGTCAGAGCAGGAAGAAGGGAGGGACAAGCACTCTGATTAGGTGCGAAGAAAAACAGAACGGACAAGCCATTATCAGCCCACCTCACACTCATGCACTCATCTGTGCAGTCACATGAAATTTTAATATTTATATTTCTTTTTTATCTTCTTGGGTTCATCATCCTCACATCCTTTTAGCTGTTTAGCTTAGCTCCAACTGATTAGAATCTATCGATAGCATAAATTGGTCCTATGAAATATGGAAATAATTCATAATCATGATTGACTGTTAACCAATAAAAAAATATAGCCAAGGTGAAATCCTTCAGTTGCCTCAGTCCAGTCTACATGGACATTATAAAGAAATAGATCTCAAAAACATAATACTGAAAATACTTCAACCACCAATCTAATTAGGGATCCAAAACTAAGCTGGAATTTAATTGAAGGAATTTTTCACTGTATCTTAAAATGAATTTTAAATTAGGATGCTTTTAACCAGTAAAATAAATTCTCATACATCCCTTTAAAAAGGAAAAGCACTTACATTTTTCTGTGATTGCCGTTCGCACATCTGAACTAGATGTTTTATTTTTCAAATTCTGAGCCAGAGTAAAAACCGAATCCAACTGAGGATGACGCTGCTCTAAATCTGCCATAGTGATCTGTTAAGACACATTTAATAACACTTTACTTAAAATTAAAAGCTTACAGTATTATTGCATCAAAATAGAGTTTTCCTAAATGTTACACACACATAATATCGGTAGTAAATATTTACATCTATTAAAATAGATTCCACCTGAAATGCAAAAGAACAATATTCAGATTATGGGAGATAATGAATACATCATAAAAGTTTCTGGAGAAAATGTTAGTATCTTCACAATCCTAAATCGTCAGTGAACCAGTAAATATTAAAATTGGATCCCATTCTAAAATCACATTTCTTCCAAGAGACCTTTTCTGACTAAGCCCTCATTTTCCTCACCCATCCTCTCCTCTGTGTCACCTATGTCCTTTGAACTCACCCCTCAAGCACTTGATACTCCCCTCACCCCACCTTAAGCACTTATGTACATATCCTTATATTCTGCCATTTCCCCTTGCTATAATTTATTTTAATGTCTGTCTACCCTCTAGACTATAAACTCCTTGTGAGCAGGGATTGTGTCTAACAACTCTTGTTATATTGTGCTCTCCCATGCATTCTGTACAATGCTCTGCATAAAGCAGTGCTCAAGTAGGACCCAGGTCCTTCTGGCTCTTAGGCCTGTGTTAATCAATCGTATTTATTGAGTGCTTACTGTGTGCAGAGCAATGTACTAAGCCCTTGGGAGAGTACTATACAACAATGAACACACATATTCCTTGTCCACAACGAGTTTACAGTCTAAAGTGGGTAGATACAAACTAATCCCTTTCTCCTCAACACGCTATCCAACGTTGGCTTCACAGACTCCGTCCTCTCCTGGTTCTCCTCTTATCTCTCCGGCTGTTCATTCTCAGTCTCCTTTGCGGGCTCCTCCTCCCCCTCCCAACCCCTTACTGTAGGGGTTCCTCAAGGGTCAGTTCTTGGTCCCCCGTCTGTTCTCTATCTACACTCACTCCCTTGGTAAACTCATTCACTCCCACGGCTTCAACTATCAACTCTACTCTGATGACACACAAATCTACATCTCTGCCCCTGCTCTCTCCCCATCCCTTCAGGCTGGTGTCTCCTTCTGCCTTCAGGACATCTCCATCTGGATGTCTGCCCACCATCTAAAACTCAATATGTCTAAGACTGAACTCCTTTCCTTCCCTCCCAAACCTTGCCCTCTTCCTGACATTCCCATCACTGTAGATGGCACTACCATCCTTCCCGTCTCACAAGGCCGCAACCTTGGTGTCTTCCTCGACTCTGCTCTCTCGTTCACTCCTCACATCCAATCCGTCATCAAAAACTGCCGATCCCACCTCCACAACATCGCCAAGATCTGCTCTTTCCTCTCCATCCAAGCCGCTACTCTGCTGGTTCAATCTCTCATCCTATCCTGACTGGATTACTGCAACAGCCTCCTCTCTGATCTCCCATCCTCCTGTCTCTCCCCACTTCAGTCTATACTTCACGCTGCTGCCCGGATCATCTTTGTGCAGAAACGCTCTGGGCATATTACTACCCTCCTCAAAAGTCTCCAGTGGCTACTAGTCAACCTACATATCAGGCAAAAACTCCTCACTCTCGGCTTCAAGGCTCTCCATCACCTCGCCACCTCCTACCTCACCTCCCTTCTTTCCTCCTTCAGCCCAGCCCGCACCCTCCACTCCTCTGCCACTAACCTCCTCACTGTGCCTCGTTCTCGCCTGTCCCACCGTCGACCCCTGGCCCACGTCCTCCCCCTGGCCTGGAATGCCCTCCCTCCGCACATCTGCCAAGCTAGCTCCCTTCCTTCCTTCAAAGCCCTACTCAGAGCCCACCTCTTCCAGGAGGCCTTCCCAGACTGTGCCCCCTCCTTCCTCTCCCCCTCCCCATCCTCCCCGCCCTACCTCCTTCCCCTCCCCACAGCACCTGTCTATATGTTTGTACAGATTTAGTACTCTATTTAACTTGTACATATTTACTATTCTATTTATTTTATTTTGTTAATATGTTTTGTTGTCTGTCTCCCCCTTCTAAACTATGAGCCCACTGTTGAGTAGGGACCGTCTCTATATATTGCCAACTTGTACTTCCCAAACGCTTAGTACAGTGCTCTGAACACAGTAAGTGCTCAATAAATATGACTGAATGAATGAAAAGGTAAGACACAGTTCCTCTTCCAGTTGCGGCTCACAGTCTTAATTCCCATTTTACAGATGAGGGAACTGAGGCACAGAGAAGTGAAGTGACTTGCCCAAGATCAGATAGACAAGTGGCAGAGGTGATTAGATTAGACCCAGGTCTTCATAACTTCCAGGCTTGTGTTCTATTAGCCAACCAAGAATGAGGGCAGGAAAATGGACCCACTCCTGAAGGACAAACAACTGGTACAGAGTAGCAGCTCCTTGGGGAATGGTGAGCATGAGGGACTCCCATCTGTTTTCACTTTCATCACATGAACATGACCTTGGTTTGGCAATTGCTTGCACATGACTGCCGAAAAGGCATCTGGTCTATCAACTTTCTAAGAGCCAAAGGACACTAGGAAGGAAAAGGTGTGAGTGAATGGCCCCTGGCCCCCTTGAAAAAGAGATCCAAATGATGGTCCCAGCATGGTGACCGTTAGCCTACAAAAAGATGGAAGTAACTTCAGTCTGTCTTCTCTGCTACATTGTAAGCTCCTTGAGGGCAAGGATGGTGTCTG
Organism: Tachyglossus aculeatus; assembly: GCF_015852505.1. Taxonomy (NCBI): domain Eukaryota; kingdom Metazoa; phylum Chordata; class Mammalia; order Monotremata; family Tachyglossidae; genus Tachyglossus; species Tachyglossus aculeatus. The sequence goes on from NC_052067.1 coordinate 73,366,398, forward strand.
TCAGCTCTATTATAATCCATCATTTTTAAAAAATGTTGTTTGTTAAGCTTACTATGTGTCAAACACTGTTCCGAGCGCCAGGATGGGTTTAAGTTAATTAGCTCGGACAGTCCCGGTTCCATATGGTGCCTTCAGTCTTAATACGAGGGAGAATAGGTACGGAATCTCCACTCTACAGTTGGGACACCAAGACACAGAGAAGTTAAGTGACCCACACATGGTCACCCAGCAAGCAACTGGCAGAGCCGGGATAAGAACACAGGTCCTCTGACTCCCAGGCTTGTGCTTTTTCCACTAGCCCAGAGTATTGATTGAGTGCTTAAGAGCTATACTAAACACTTGGGAAAGTACAGTACAATAGAATTGGTAGACACGATCCCTGCCCATAAGGACCTTACAGTCTCTTGTACTGTCCCAAGCTCTCAGGACAGTGCTCTGCATATAGTAGGCACTCTATCAATATTATTCATGGAGTGAAAACACATGCTGCATTCAAAAGAGAAATACCCAACTGTAGTTACCCAGCTCATTCAGGCTTCGCTAACCACCCACCCATGCAAAATGCCTTCCCTTCCTCGATTTACCCAGAAAGTTACAGAAAATGCAAGGATCTTTGGCTATAATGGTCTACACACCCCAAACCCCTTCCCCTCAATAATAACCAATGTTCTATTTCCTCGTTGACTCCGAATGGTATTTATTGAGGAGCGCCTACTGAATTAGAAGCACCGTTAACATCTGTCTTCCCCTCTAGATGTAAGCTCATTGTGGGGAGGGAATATGTCTGTTTATAGTTATATTGTATATGGTATTGTATATTGTATATAGAGAAGCAGCATGGCTTGGTGGAAAAAGCACGGGCTTGGGAGTCAGAGGATGTGGGTTCTAATCCCTGCTCTGCCACTTGTCTGCTGTCTGACCTTGGGCATGTCACTTCACTTTTCTGTGCCTCAGTTACCTCATCTGGAAAATGGGGATGAAGATTGTGAGCCCTGTGCGGGATAACCTGATTACCTTGTATCTGCCTCAGAGCTTAGAACAGTGCTCAGCACATAGTAAGTGCTTAACAAATAACATCACCATCATCTCCCAAGTGCTTAGTACAGTGCTCTGCACACAATAAGTGCTCAATAAAAACAACTGACTGACTGACCGATTGACTGAGCACTTGGGGTAGTAACATAGATACCTGTTCCCTGCCCACAAGGACCTTACACTCCTGTTGCTGCCCAGACCTGTTCTACTGATCCACCCGGGCCAAAAGACTTTCTGTATTTTGTCATGCAAATGACTCAACCCCAAGCACACATATCCGGGGCATCACCCAATTCCCCTAAAGATTACAACAGAACACTGTGCTGCTCCTATTCGGCCATTCATTCTTCCATTCATTTGGGAGCATTTATTAGGTGCCTACTGTGTACAGAGTACTGTACTGAGTGCTTGAGAGAGAGCACTCTTCTAAGTGCTGGAAAATTAACACAAAGGTAAGCATTAGAATACAGTCCCTGGTCCCCCTGGGGCTCCCAGTCTAAGAAAAGGAGAGGGAGGTAACCTCATCTCCCCCACCCCTCCCGTTCTCTCTCCCTTCTGCACTGCCTATGTACCTCGCCTTTCCACTCCGGAGCACTTTGATTCTCATCCCACCCCACAAAGCATTTAGAGTAATAACAATTATGGTATTTGTGTTCTATCACTAAGCCATGCTGCCCTGCCTGAACTCAACAGATACCATAATCATAATAAAAATAACCAAATCTAACCCTGACAAGTTGCCTATGATGCACAGTAGACACGTACAGAAGTCCATACATGGGGCAGGAAAAAATAAGCTCCCTTTTTCCAAAGATCAGTTTCATCTTTGGAAATGACAAGATGCTAAAACTAAGCTTAAAAATGTAATGTCACTACACAGCTTCCAACACTAGGAGTGGGGAGTAAATGACTCCACAAACCAATTGTTTGCTGTGGATCAGCAGTTCTGTAATACAGCTTTACTTATAAAAGACTCAGAGTGTACTATACTTGTAAATCTGGCACATACATTAAAAAAAATAGCATATGCTATCCCTGCTTAGATAGTATCTTTTTAAGTCTAGTGTTAACCCAGTTTAAACTCTAAATGAAAGGGACGTAAATAAGCCTTCTCCATCTCTGCATCCAATGTTTCTGCAAATAGATTTCACAATATCCACCTACTTTCATGCGTGCAATTGTCTGATTGATCTCTTCTGCACTCCCCACAGTGACAATGTTGGACTTGAGCATCTGGTCAATCAATATCAACCAGTCAGCTAGCTCAGTAGTAGTTTTATCCAGATCAGCAGGTAGTGAAAGTTCCAAAGCCTGCTGAGTCTGAGCAGGAATTTCTGAGGTAGATGAAACTAGCACCACCTTTTGGGCCATGGGATAAGCTGAAACGAAACAAACATGAATCAAGATTTTCTTTGTATATATTTCCTACCACACTAAAACAATTTCAAAAGAGAACCAAGAGAGATTATAAGAAGCTGAAAAACTCCAAAATTTATTGAGGCATCTAAAAATATCGCTACAAGAGAGCAGAGTTTAGCTATTATTTTTTTTCTCCAACAAGCATTTAGCCACGCATTTGCCTTCTTTAATCTATAAAATGAGAGCTAGGGAGAAAAGAAAGCAAAATCAAACAGATTTCAAACACATCTTATCATTTTCCAAAATATTGCACTAAACATTATTGGTTAAAAAATGACCACTCCAAGTTCTACAGATAAGTGATGTTTCTAAATCACATACCTACACCAAGAAGTTTTGTCACTTTTACAGTATCAATTTTCAGAAAATTCTCTCTACAGCTCTAGAGGAAATATTCTTATGCTCTCCAAACCCATAGTAGAACCTGGCTAAATATTCATTAACACAGTTCTGCCCTCACCCATATTTTCAGTATATGATTTGGAACAAATGGATTTGGATGGAAAAAGTCCAGGAAGATAGTGACAAGAACACAACTGTAAATCAGCTTTGAACTGGTAACAACTTGATTGGACTCTGCCAGAAATGCCATTCATGCAGACGGCATACTTCATTAGCATTTAAGGGGAACCAATTGCAAGCACAGTAGCAAATTTTCATTGCACATTTGAGAGAGAATGCTTTCGGGGAATTATGGAACTTTCTCCTGACAATATGTGTCTGTCCAGATAGAACACGATGTATTGTCAATATAAACTGTTGTGTACGTGCATGTGGCGTTGGTTGAATGAGTATTCCTTAATGTGAGTTCCTTCAAAAATGAAGCCTCAAAATTACTGGGACGACAATTGGAATTTAAAATGCCCTGCTTGTTCGAAACTAATTTGATCAGCCTACAGTGGTTCCCTGTGAGGTATTAATGAGTACTGATAAGTGTCAAATAAGTGTCAGAAAAGTGACAAGTGAAGAACTATATAGTTCAAGCTTCATTAAACAAAACTTAAATGAAACTGATTTTCCACAACTGTGTTGAATTTCACTCAGTGTGATAGGGTGAAATAGTTTCCAACCATCCTTCCCCTAATCATTTATTTTGGCACAACACGATTCCTGGATAATATGGGAGTTTTCAGAAACACGACTACCATGCGGTACTAGAAAATCTGTATTCTATAAAATATTCTCCACCATGAGAAAATTTCAATGAGAAACTCTGGTTGGTAAATATTTCTAAAAAAGGACAAATCATATTAAGTGGCTTTGTTCTTAAATTGTGAATCCTATGTAGGACAGGGACCATGTCCAATCTGATTATTTTGTATTTATGCAGCACTTAGCAACTAGGAAACTCTTAATAAATTCCAGAATTGTTATTTTGCATTATTTTTTAATTAAAAATTAACTTTAAAAAATTTTCAGAAATATAAAATGTTCAGATGATTTCACTGTGTCAAGTTAAAATAAAGGATTTGAAATAATACTTAGACTGTGAGTTCCTCCTGTAAACTGAAGGGTTCTTGTGGGTATAGAACATGACTATTAAACTCAGTTGTTCAATACTCTCCCAAGAGCTTAATTCAATGCTCTGCACATAGTAAGTATTCAATAAATACCACTGATTGGTATGTATTTTTCATTTGTTTACAATATACCACATGCTGAACTTAGCACTAATGTAAATAAAAGTTAGGCACACTGGATAATGTAATTTGGAGGGGGAACAAGAACTTACATAATTACATATTTACAGATGAGGAAACCGAGATACAAGAATTTAACTGACTTTTCTAAGACCACACACCAGGCAAGTGATCAGACTCCTAGACATGTGTTCTTTTCACTAGGCCATGCTGCTTCTTCTTATAAAATGATTAGGCTTCTTTTTTATGTCACTTGTTAAGTGCTTACTATGAGCCAGGCACTGTACTAAACGCTGAGGTAGATACAAGCTACTCAGGTTGGACACAGTCCATGATCCACTTGGGGCTCATGGTCTTAATCTCTACTTTACAGATGAGGTAAATGAAGCATAAGGAAATTAAGTGACTTTTCCAAGGTCACACACAGACAACTGGTATGGCAGGAAATAAAACCCAGATTCTCTGACTCCCAGGCGGATTCTCTACCCACTGAACCACACTGTTTCTCCAGTGAGTCCAATTCTGCCCCCCTTGTGGAGAAGGCAGAGGCTGGACTACCCAGGGAAGGGTGTCTTAACTGTTTTTAAATAGAGGAGAAGGGAACCCTGTGCACACTCAATGTTGAGTGCTGTATGAAGGGCAGATGGCAAATTACATTTTTAGCAATTATGGCAGAAGCAGTTCTGCTGCTTCTAGTATGACTACCATCAGCAGCGTGGCTCAGTGGAAAGAGCACAGGCTTTGGAGTCAGAGGTCATGGGTTCAAATCCCTGCTCTGCCAACTGTCAGCTGTGTGACTTTGGGCAACTCACTTAACTTCTCTGTGCCTCAGTTACCTCATCTGTAAAATGGGTATTAAGACTGTGAGCCCCCCGTGGGACAACCTGATCACCTTGTAACCGCCCCAGGACTTAGAACAGTGCTTTGCACATACTAATTGCTTAATAAATGCCATTATAATAATAATAATAATTATTATTATTATTATCTGTGTTAGAAAGACCCATGTATACGCTATGCCTTTCAGGTGGTTATCAGGCTGCTACCGCCTGGCAACAACTGCTAGAGAAGCAGTGTGGCTCAGTGAAACGAGCACAGGCTTGGGAGTCAGGTCATGGGTTCTAATTCCAACTCCACCGCTTGTCAGCTGTGTGACTTTGGGCAAGTCACTTCACTTTTCTGTGCCTCAGTTACCTCATCTGTAAAATGGGGATTTAGACTGTGAGCCCCAAGTGGGACAACCTAATTTCCTTGTATCCCCCCAGCTCTTGGAACAGTGCTTGTCACAGAGTAGGTGCTTAACTAATACCATCATTATTATTATTATTTATTATTAACAATTCTCTTGTTCATCCACGCAGAAATTAAAGCAAAAAATATAAAAAGAGGGCAGAAAAGATAGCATTCTTAAAACTGCAGTTCAAAGTGCATGTTATTTAATTCCCTTGAGCTGCAGGAAGAGAACAGATTCCAATGAAATTACACATGACCAAGATGCCTGGCTTCTTTACTCACCAGAAAGCTTTGACTGTGTCATATAACAGGGTTCCTGACCGTATTCTTCCAAATCTTTGACTGTATTGGAGATTTTTCTGGATACCTATGATGGAACCAAAAAGTGACATCAAGTAAAAAGAGTATTTCATCTCTGAAGGAAAGTGAAATAAGCCCCAAATTAAAAGGGATGAAATTTTCTTCCAGATGTTAAATTTCCCTTGAATATAATCAAAACTATATTTAACAAATTGGAGTATTGAGGAAAATCAGCACACTCTAAAGGTGTAAACTACATTACTGAATTATCTGAATAAAATATGATACTATTCCTTTCTTAAGTAGTCTTCATATAAGAATAATTGTTCATGATACAGGTAAACATATCTCATAACCATCATCAATGAGTAAGTATTAAGCACTAAAAACTACTTAACACTATTATAAGTACTTCAAGTAAGCTGTAAATACTAACTAAAAATATGTGACTGCTTCCTTCTAGAAACCTTTATTTTTAAATGGGTAACAGCTTGTTGTGGGCAGGAATGGGTTTGTTCGTTGTTATACTGTACTCTCCCAAGTGCTTAGTACAGTGCTTTGCAAACCATAAGCACTTAATAAATACTATTGAATGAATATCCGCCAAAGACTGAGAGAAGATAACAGAAAAAAATATATGAATCTCTCAGAGATGGCATATTTCATACATGAGATGAGCTGAGATGCATTCTATTTTTTAAATATGGGATGGGGTGAAAGGTGACCTATTTTTGTTTTTCTACATGTTTGTTTTCTACATTCTATCTTATATGATCAGGGAAGCACAAAAGTGTAAGGTTGGAATGGCCTGGAAAGAGAATATGAAGAAGGACTGGAGAGGAATATAAACTGGGAATTCAAGCCAATAATGGGCCAGGAAGAAAACAGATGGTGATGGATCTGGAGAAGGAAACTTGAAAAACATGGACAAAAATAAGGAAACCGAAGGAGTAGGCAAAGAGAGTACTGGGTTGGTCATGTCCAAATACAGTTTCAGCCCTACCTCTCCTCCATCACAATCAGGGATATTTTAAGGGCTGTCAAAATTTTCAAAAAGTGGCTGGAGAAGGTAGGTTCATAGGTGAGTGGAAGGCCTGCTGTTCTACCTAGCACATGTGCACCCACAAATTGTCCAAGCATCTCATGCACTCAGAAATCACATCTTTGCCCATCCCAAGGTAAGTGATTTCCTAACTTACTCCTCTACATTTCTTTAGCACCCTTCTTCCTTAGATTTGCTTATGTGAGGCAAAACTTACTTTAATGAGGATGTTTAACAGTGACTACCTGTTATGGTGACTTTCCTACTTAATTTTTAAAAATCTAGACGTTAACCTAATCTATTTAATGATGAAAATCTAACAAGGCTATAAGAGACAGATAAAAACTCTTTTTTCCAGCATGTACACATTCTGGCCTTCCACCTGAAAATAAAAGCATTCATTCTTTCAGATGAACACTAACATCAGCACCTCTAACTTTAGTAAAACTATATACAAAAAAAAGAAAAGTTGATTCTGAAGAGTAAGATAACTAGATACAAGATGGGCAAAATCACACCTTATTCCATTTTATATTGAGAATCCTTAATCTTTCAGAAATTTCATCTCTTTCCCTGGAGTCTAAACTTTCATGTAACAGCATCTCCGGTTCAGTTCTAGTCAGCCACTTCAGTTTTTCTGCTTGTACCTCAGTCTCCTTGGCTAAGTCCTAAAGGGGGCAGAAGAAAGCTTCAGTTAGAAGCTGCTGATACAAACAGCAATAGTAAACCCTGGGCGGCAAAGGCTGGGTGGGAAAGATGGTTTTAAGCAAAATTCACTCAAAGGCATAGTTGTTCTGATGAACAGCCCTAATACATATTCTTGAAACCCGTAATGGTTATATAGCAGAAAAATGGTTAGGAAATAAACTCAAGACAACCACAGATCTGCTACAGTATTAGGTAAACATACTTGAATATAACTATTACAGAAACATGTTATCAATCAATGGTACTGAATGCTTACTATGTGCAGAGAACTGTATTATGTTCAGTCCATGTTTCTGCACTCCCCAAAAACCTCCAGTGGTTGGCCATCCACCTCCTCAAACAGAAACTCTTTACCATTGGTTTTGAAGCACTCAATCACCTACCACTCCTACCTCACCTTGCTACTCTCCTACTACAACCCAGCCTGCATGCTTCGCTCCTATAATGCCAACCTACTCACTGTACTTTGATCTCATCTATCTCGCCACTGACCTCTCGCCCACATCCTGCGTCTGGCCTGGAATGCCCTCCTTCCTCATATCTGACAGATAATTATTTACCCACTTCAAAGTCTTATTGAAGGCACATGTCCTCTTTTTTTTTCTTCCACTCCCTTCTGTGTCACCCTGACTTGCTACCTTTATTCATTCCCCCTCCTAGCCCCACGTCACTTAATGTACAGATCTGAAATTTAATTATGTCGATCTCCCCATCTACACTGTAAATTCACTGTGGGCAGGGAATGTGTCTGTTATACCTCCCGAGCACTTAGTACACTTGAGAAGCAGTGTTGCTTAGTGGATAGAGCAATAGAGCACAGGCTTGGGAGTCAGAAGTGCCTGGGTTCTAATCCTGTCTGCTGTGTGTCCATGGGCAAATCACTTAAATTCTCTGGGCCTCAGTTACCTTATCTGTAAAACTGGGATTAAGAGTGTGAGCCCCATGTGGGACAGAGACTGTGTACAACCTGGTAAAATATCTATCCCAGTGCTTAGAAGAGTGCCTGGCACATAGTAAGAGCTTAACAAGTACTGTTATTATTAGTAGTAGTAGTAGTACAGTGTTCTGCACATAGTAAATGCTCAGTAAACACAATCGATTGATATTAAGTGCTTGGAAGAGTCCACTACATCAGAGTAAGTAGGCACATTAACAAATATCAATTCCCATGGCTGCTTTGGAACAAAATTTTAAAAATATTGGTTTATAGGAAAAAATAGCTTATTATAAACAAAGATTCATTTGCTCATTTCCCCTTTCTCAAAGTAAGGTGAGTTTATTTTCAAAGGTTACTTGGGAAAAGGTTTATTTTAATAAATATCTGAACCACTTGGAAATAAGAGTTCAATGATTCATAGTCTGTGCAAGCATGTGCGTGCATGCGCGTGCACACACACACACACACACACACACACACACACACACACACAAACAGAAACACCTGCACTTGAATGGCTGACTGATAAGTACCAGTTTAATCACCTGTGAATATTCATTTACATCTGGGAGGCTATTTCTCATCCTTTTTTGGAGTAATAAATATTTCAATAAATCCTACTCCTAAATGAGCTCCTTTTCATCTGCCAATTTTAGGTTATCTCTGGGTACCATAAATATTTTATAAATCCAAATATAAAGCCACTGGAAAATCAAGGTTAATCAAGCAACAGTGATTAACAAAATTATGCTACTAAATATATGTCAAACAGCTAAAGTTAATAGGAGATTTTCAGCAGCTGAGTGATATGTACTTTTTCCATACAACTCTAATATTAAGACATCAGTTTCCTAAGGAAAGAAATCCAGAATAATTGCATCCCAAACTTTTGGCTGGGAGGCAGCAAGACCTAGTGAAAAAGAGCCTGAGGCAGGGAGTTAGGACATCTGGGCTCTTTTCTCAATGTCACCAAAGTCACAACCTCTAAGGGCCTCTCTTTCCTTCCAGGGAAAATGGGGATAAGACACTAGCTCTCCTTTCAATCAGTCAGTCATTCATTTCATTAATTTGTATTTGTTGAGTGCTTACTGAGTGTGGAGCACTGTATTAAGAGCTTGGGAGAGTATAAAACAACAATGAACAGACAAATTCCCTTCCCACAATGAGCTTACATCAGTGGCATTTATTAAGTACTTACTATGTGCAGAGAGCACCATACTAAGAGCTTGGGAGAGAAAAGATTCTGGGTGCTTAACTTGACACCTGTCTACTTGTTTTGTTTTGTTGTCTGTCTCCCCCTTCTAGACTGTGAGCCCGTTGTTGGGTAGGGACCGTCTCTATACGTTGCCAACTTGTACTTCCCAAGTGCTTAGTACAGTGCTCTGCACACAGTAAGCACTCAATAAATATGATTGAATGAATGAATGAACATTATGACAGAATTGGCAGACATGCTCCCTGCCCATTACAAGCATACAGTCCTACAGTCCGGGGTGGTGGTGGTGGGGGGAGGGAGACAGACATTAATATAAATAATTTATAATATATAATTCATCTGGGATGTGACAAGTCTCTAGATTGTAAGCTTGTTGTGGGCAGGGAATGTGTCTGTATTGTGTATTTCATTCATTCAATCGTATTTATTGGGCGCTTACTGTGTGCAGAGCACTGTACTAAGGGCTTAATCGTGTATTGAGAGTGTATTGTACTCTCCCAAGCAATTAGTACAGTGTTCTGCACACAGTAAGCGCTCAATAAATACGGCTGAATGAATGAGGAGCTAGTAAGAGTAACTAACACCTACAATAACAAACCTTAACAGACAGCTGCAGGCCTTAGGCAGACCAGAAGCAGGCTCAAGACATGCTGTGCGATGCAGGCGGGAAGAAGTCATCAAGAAACACCTAGGAGGTCTAGGTATCTCCCTTAAGCAAGGAGATGATGCTTACAAGACCTGGCAGATCTGAGGGCGATCCATGGTAAAATCAGAGGGGCTGTCAAAGAGGAGGCTGAAAGGAGGAGAAGAGGTGGCTCACAGGCTTGGGGGTGCGGAAGAAGGGTGGGGAAGTTGACAGGGCTGGGGACCTTGCCCCACCCCAGGAGTTCACAGGGCACTATGAGGTGAGGGGGGTGATAAGGAAAAAGAAACTGGTGGGGAACAGACACTCACTTTCCTCTTTAGATAGTGAGCCACACTTAATAAATTAAGATATTTCTTAGGCCCTTATTATGTGCCAAGCATTGGGGTAGATACAAGAAAATCATGACACTACACAGTCCCTCATGGATTCACTAAGTAGAAAGGAGTTGGATTTAATCTCCATTCTACAGATGAGAAAACTGAGGCACAGAGAGATTAAGTGATTTACCTGCAAGGTAAGTGGCAGAATTGGGATTAGAACCCAGGTCCTCTGACTTCTCAGGCTTATGCTCTTTCCACTAAAACATGCTGCTCCTGATATGATCATATCTACAGCACTTAGCACATAATAAGCACTTCATAAAGACCATTATCGTTGTTACAAGCAATGTCAATAACAACTACATATTTAAATTTATTCTGCTGCAAAAAACACATTTTACGATAAGTATGGTTATTGTCCTTTAGAAATTAAACTGCGTGCCTGATTCTCCTTTGGCTTACGAAATGTTTCTCACTTTTAAGCAGATCAACAAAAGTCAGAGGTACAAAGACAGGGAGACCATAAAAAGACTTGCCTTGAATTCTTGCAGTTTTTCTTCAGGTTTAGATGAAGATCTCATTTCCACTGTATTTTCAGCCTTTTCTATCCAGCAGTCAATTTCATCCATCTGTTTCTTATATTCCATTAGTCGTTCACTTTCTCCTCTCAACCTAAAAAATATATGTTATTAGAAAATATTCAGCTAGCTCACCAAAATGGCAGCAGAGGTATTTAGCGGAAAGAATAATAAAATGCTCATTTGCCTTCAAAATATTAGCAACAGAATGTTGCAAGATTAAATTAGGAGTAAGGCAATGGGGAACATTCTGGGACACTGAATGTGTTTCTTGCAACAACTCATTCCGTATTCAATGTAACATGCAATTTCAATTTTCATTTCTCTTAAAATGTTCACCCTAAATCAAAAGTAGATGTTGTACCACTATTTTAAATCTATAGAATGAGATTAACTAAAAAGCATATTTTTTTTTAGACTAGGACAGCAACCTTGACTGGTACTGGTAGAACGTGTTCAGATATAGTATAATCAATGTGACCAGCATCCATCTGATTTCCAACCCAAAAAACTGCATCCAAAAGCATACCTTGCAAATTCTAAACTTGCTAAGTAAGGTATGCTTTTTGACGCATGCTTTCCTATATATTTAATATATTTCCTATATTTTTAATAGGAAAGAGAAATCTGCATATTTTCCATCAAGTAATCTACAAATGTCATATTCTAGGCCTTTCCTATAGTCAATAGTTTCAAGTTCACAAGAGATTAACCAAAATAAATGTAATCAGCATTATTAAATTTCACTCAGTTGCTAAAAAGAGAAGTGTTTCTTTAAATATTCTAGTTAAGGTAAACTACCTTAAAAGTCAGAAATGAATGGACAAGAAGGCAATGAAGTAATTTGACTGAATAATGAATAATCTGAGTGATCAGTTTACTTTTAGAAAAATATGGTATGAATGAAAGCTGAACAAAAAAATATGGCCTAATTGTGTCTAAATATTATATCATTTTAGGATAATACTGTAGGGGAGTGCAAAAAACTTCTAAAAGGTCTCTTCTGTGTTTTAAAGGGTTTTTCTAAGTACAATTTGTTCGATGTTCCACATTAATGAACTTGTTACCTCTGTTGTCTGTCCATCACTTCTGCCACGATTCTGCTGAAGCGGTTGTTTAACCCTGTCAACTTCTCTTGCAGAAAGCTCCCATCAGCCGTGGAAAGTTTCTGTATGATTCCTTCTCCAGTCCGGTTTAATGCTGAGAGGCTGGACTGGTGGCTGCTAACTCCCTCTTCAAGTTCCTGCCATTGGTGTAAGACCCAAGATGAATTATACTGCTTAACTACCCTCCAGGTATATATTCACTAAAAAATGAGAAGTTCTGCAGAAGCATTTAAAAACAGTAAGACTTACAAATGGGTACTGGGAAAGTAGCAACGTTCTTTAGAAGAATATTTTTAAACAAGAGAGTATGATTTTAAGAAAGTGAATAAAGGTGAAAAATTATTTTTCCACCTAATTTAGGACTCTTGCAAATTTCATCACACTAAAGTGTTCATTCATTCATTCATTCAGTCATATTTATTGACGCTTACTGTGTGCAGAGCACTGTACTAAGCGCTTGGGAAGTACAAGTCGGCAACATATAGAGACGGTCCCTAGCCAACAATGGGCTCACAGTCTAGAAGGGGGAGACAGGCAACAAAACAAAACATGTGGACAGGTGTCAAAACCGTTCGAATAGCTATAGGCACATCATTAATAAAATAGAGTAGTAAATATGTACAAGTAAAATGAATAGAGTAATAAATATGTACAAATATATACAAGTGCTGTGGGGAGGGGAAGAAGGGAGGGAGGGAGGTGATGGGGAGGAGGAGAGGAAAAAGGGGGCTCAGCCTGGGAAGGCCTTCTGGAGGAGGTGAGCTCCCTGTAGGGCTTTGAAGGGAGGAAGAAAGCTAGTTTGGCAAATGTATGGAGGGAGGGCATTCCAGGCCAGGGGTCAACGGTGGGACAGGCGAGAAAGAGGGACAGTGAAGAGGTAAGCGGCAGAGGAGCAGAGGGTGTGGGCTGGGCTGTAGAAGGAGAGAAGGGAGGTGAGGTAGGAGGGGGCAAGGTGATGGACAGCCTTGAAGCCAAGAGTGAGGAGTGTTTGCTTGATTCGTAGGTTGACAGGCAACCACTGGGGATTTTTGAGAAGGGGAGTGACATGCCCAGAGCATTTCTGTACATAGATAATCCAGGCAGCAGAGCAAAGTATAGACTGAAGTGGGGAGGGAGAGGAGGATGGGAGATCAGAGAGGAGGCTGATGCAGTAATCCAGTTGGGATAGGATGAGAGATTGAACCAGCAAAGTAGCGGTTTGGATGGAGAGGAAAGGGCGGATCTTGGTAATGTTGTAGAGGTGAGATCGACAGGTTTTGGAGATGGATTGGACGTGTGGGGTGAATGAGAAAGCGGAGTCGAGGATGACACCCAGGTTGCGGGTTTGTGAGATGGAAAGGATGGTAGTGCGGTCTACAGTCACGAGAATGTCAGGGAGAGGACAGGGTTTGGGAGGGAAGATAAGGAGCTCAGTCTTGGACATATTGAGTTTTAGATGGCGGGCAGCCTTCCAGATGGAGATGTCCTGATGGCAGGAGAAGATATGAGCCTGGAGTGTTAAAGTGTTAAAGAAGGAACCCATAAAATGAACTGCTGGTTAATGTTAATGCTAATAATTTAATCATATTTGATGCTAATACATTTCTCGTACTTTCCAAGCAGATACGAGATATTCCCATCTTTCTTTAGAATGTGCTCCTACCTATTTTTGTACTCCTGCATGACTGTAATTATTCAATATGTCAAAACTCCCACCACCTGCAAACTGCACTTGTAACCCAAAAAAGTAACAGAAGAGCCCTCCTGAGAAAGTCAAGCTCAAACAGATGAACACTTCAAAAAAGTACTAAACAAAAACAAAACTTTTCTGCAACTTTAATTTCATATATTTCAGGATCTTCATAATTAAAAGGTGAAAAAAATGCAACAATGGAAATGCCTTTAAAGAAAACTCCTCACTAACTTTAAATCAACATACAAAAAGTTATGAACAATGAAATTTCAGTTTCACTGATAGAAAAGGACTAAAATCTCAACTAAAATCCAATATATTTGATAGCTTCTATTTAAGACAGATAACCAATATTGAGTTATTTTTTTAAAAAAAACAAGTCCTGAGCATACTTTAGAAATTATTTTAGTTATCTACCAAGAATCATAACTTGTGAAAACATTAATAAGAGTGACAAGTGAATCTGTGACCAGCGATATCAATGACTACCATTCTCTCAAAAGGTATAATTAGATAAAATCTAAATACACAAATAACAAACCCCAATAAACAGTTTTGCTAAGTATTTTTCAGTTTACCAATTCAAATTTTGCACTGGTTAATTCAAAGTTTATTTGCAATATTCCAGATTTTTTTAATTTCACAAATCATTTAACAAAGTGCTATGGTACTAACTAGAATAAATACTATCTATGCCAAGAGTTTTCAGAATAACTAAAAAGACATAAAATCTTCATAAATCTATTTTGTAATGTAACAGAATCTTTTTACTTTGAAACACAATGTTATAGAAATTACAGACTAAAAATAAAGGCAAATTACTTAGGAGCTTCTCGGTGCTTCGACAGAGTAGCATCCATGATTAGCACCTACCTGCTGGTGCATTTCAGCCTTCTGTGTATCCACACTCCCATCAGGAGCCTGGGTATCTGCCAGTAACTGCTCAGCTTCTGACACCCACTGAGTGAGGTCATTGATGTCGCAATGGAACTGTCTCCATTCTTCTACTGCCCTATCGAAATAACTGTTAGAAAACAAAAACAAAATGTTGGCAAATTTTCCAGATTGCTAAACATTTTAGGATACACATTTATCATTATTGATTGATAAACATGAAGGTAGAAATGGACTTAAAACGAAAGAACATGGCTCAGGTGGTACACTCCAGGTAATAACAACTTTGAGAGTTCCCCCATCTGACATTCTAATGACAGCACAGAAAAATGGTCCCACATGCAAATACAGCTTTTTAGTTGCAGTGACTACAGTGAGGCAAACTAAATGGGCATTTTCTGCTTTTAAAATCAGATTGATTAGCTGCAGAAAAGTTAAACCACAGCATTCGATAACACTTCACGTTTCAAAGAGTATGAGAAGTAAAATATGATTGATCACTCCAACTCCCAGACAGAATACTCGCACTGCTAAACATAAAGTCAAAGATCCATGATAATCTCAACATCTTCTCAAACACTGTTATTTTTTTTCCTGTGACCATTAGCAGTAACTTTGAGTTGAGTGTTCAAGGCACTTATTCTCTGAGTCAGATCAACATGAACAAATCATTCTAAGCAAGAAAAATGTTTCTAAATGGATTGTTTCACCCCAACTCTTCCAATCTTCCTTTCCATATTTTTACTAGGGTGGCCATTCAATTTGGTTTTACAGTGGGATTTTTCAGTTATCAGCTGCTGGGTCTCCTGCCTGGCAGTGAGTGTGGAGTGGGTAGGCTAGGGCAGTAAAGGGCAGTACAGTATTGAGAAATGTCAGTCTTCACCTTACCTTTAAAATCCATACAAAATAAAGCACATTTTCTTTTAAAACACCTGAGATCTGGAGAATATCAAATTGCCCTAGGTTTTCCTCATTCCCCCTCAAGCACCCAAGTCAGGCACACAGGACCAGCTTAAGACCCTGGAAGGAGTTGGACGCTGGCACAAGAGGCCCCCAAGACAAGGTGTACCCCACTTCCACACTTCTTATGGAGCATTTGCATCTACAAAGAGCTGCTCTGACCTAGGACTACCTTTACTTCAAAGCTGCTAAGTGAGGAAGGGATTCTTGGACCAACAGCTGTGGAACCCTGATGCCAAAGTGGCACTTCCCAGCCAAGTCCGCCGTTGCCAAGTGGATAAAGTGGTACTAGCTGCAACAACAGCAACAGAAAGCCTGCCTAAATGGGTTAGAGACAAGATAATAGGCTCGGACACAGTGCCTGTCCCAATTGGTGTTCACAATCTAATCGAAGGGAGAACAGGTACTGAATCCTCACTGTACAATTGGAGAAATTAAGGCACAAAGGAGTGATTTGTCCAAGGTCATGAAAGTGGCAGAGCTGGTATTAAAACCCAGGTACTCCCAGACCTGTGCTCTTCCCAGTAGGCCATGCGTCACGCCGCTTTTCAAAATAGACTTAACTGACCTAAAAGAAATTGTGTTCGCTACAATGATCCATAAAGGATTTCTCTTTTGGAAATCCTTCCTGTAGAAGCAAAAACATCTGCCAGATAAAAATCAAACTTATGTACCCTTGAGTACACATAACCCAATTATTTCTCAATGTTATTGCTGATATTTCATAATGTTTCTTGAAATATTTTTACCCCAAAACCACCAATGTTTTTCATCCTTGTATTTTCAACAGTCACTCAGTGAGCACTTAGTGTACACAGACCACTATACTAAGTGCTGGGAACACATACTAAAAAAGCAAGACATGATCCCTGATCGCAAGAAACTGAAAAACTAATGAGGATGCTTACGGTTTAATGTATACTATTACACACTTTCATTTTTTAGTGCTATTTGTTAAGGACTTATTATGTGCCAGGCACTAAAAGGCAGCATGGCCTAGTGGAAAGAGCAGAGGCCTAGGAATCAGAGGACTTGTGTTCTAATCCTAGCTCTGCCACATGTCTGCTGTGTGAACTTGGGCAAGTCACTTAGCTTTTCTGTGCCCCAGTTACCTCATCTGTAAAATGGGGATCAAGACTGTGAGACCCATGTGGGACAGGGGCTGTGTCCAACCTGATTACCTTCTATCCACCCCTAGTACAGTGCTTAGTACAGTGCCTGGAACATAGCAAGTGCTTAACAAATGTCATTATTATTATTATTACTAAGTGCTGGAATAGATACAAGCTAATAATAATAATAATAATGGCATTTATTAAGCGCTTACTATGTGCAAAGCACTGTTCTAAGCGCTGGGGAGGTTACAAGGTGATCAGGTTGTCCCTCGTGGGGCTCACAGCCTTAATCCCCATTTTACAGATGAGGTAACTGAGGCCCAGAGAAGTTAAGAGACTTGCCCAAAGTCACACAGCTGACAATTGGCAGAGCCGGGATTTGAACCCATGAGCTCTGACTCCAAAGCCCGGGCTCTTTCCACTGAGCCAGGCTGCTTCAGATTGGAAACTGTCCCTTTCTCATATGGGGCTCACAGTGCTAATCCCCATTTTACAGATGAGGTAACTGAGGCACAAAGAAGTTAAGTGACTTGTCCAAGGTCACAAGGAAGACACAGTTTTAATTCCCTGTTTTTCCCTTCCCTACCACTATCCTTCCTATCTCGTAAGCCTTGGTGTTGTCCTTTACTCACCTCTCTCATCACATCTCTATATTGAATCTATCACCAAATCCTGTTGGTTCTACCTTCACAACATTGCTAAAATCCGCCCTTTACTCTCCATCCAAGCTGCTACCAAGCTGATCCAAGCACTTATCCTATCCCACCTTGACTACTGCATCTGCCTCCTTGCTGATTTTCCAGCTTCCTGTCTCTCCCCATTCAAGTGCACACTTCACTCTGCTGCAAGGATCATTTTTCACCTCCCCAACCCTCAAGATCCTCCGGTGGTTGCCAATCCACCTCCGCATCAAACAGAAACTCCTTACCATCAGCTTTAAAGCACTCAATCAGCTCACCCCATCCTACCTCAGAAATTCATTCAATCCTTTAATTGTATTTATTCAGGACTTATTGCAGAGTACTACACTAAGAGCTTGGTAAAGTACAATGCAGAAATAAAGAGTGACAATCCCTGCCCAGAATGGGCTTATAGTCTAGAGGGGGGGAGACAGATCAATACAAATAAGCAGATATCAATATACATAAATAAAATTACAGATATATGCATAAATGCTGTGGGGCAGGGAGGGGAGGAAGAGCAAAGGAAGCAAGTCAGGGCAATACAGAAGGGAATGGGAGATGAACAAAAGTGGGGTTTAGTCTGGGAAGGCCTCTTGAAGGAGATATGCCTTCAGTAAAACTTTGAAGCGGGGGGGAGAGTAATTGTCTGGTGAAATTGAGGAGGGAGAGCATTCCCTGAGCATTCCCTGAGCATTCTACGCTGATGACACCCAGATCTACATCTCTGCCCCTGCCCTCTCCCCCTCCCTCCAGGCTCGCATCTCCTCCTGCCTTCAGGACATCTCCATCTGGATGTCCGCCCGCCACCTAAAGCTCAACATGTCGAAGACTGAGCTCCTTGTCTTCCCTCCCAAACCTTGTCCTCTCCCTGACTTTCCCATCTCTGTTGACGGCACTACCATCCTTCCCGTCTCACAAGCCCGCAACCTTGGTGTCATCCTCGACTCCGCTCTCTCATTCACCCCTCACATCCAAGCCGTCACCAAAACCTGCCGGTCTCAGCTCCGCAACATTGCCAAGATCCGCCCTTTCCTCTCCATCCAAACCGCTACCCTGCTAATTCAAGCTCTCATCCTATCCCGTCTGGACTACTGCACTAGCCTTCTCTCTGATCTCCCATCCTTGTGTCTCTCTCCACTTCAATCCATACTTCATGCTGCTGCCCGGATTATCTTTGTCCAGAAACGCTCTGGACATATTACTCCCCTCCTCAAAAACCTCCAATGGCTACCGATCAATCTGCGCATAAGGCAGAAACTCCTCACCCTGGGCTTCAAGGCTCTCCATCACCTCGCCCCCTCCTACCTCACCTCCCTTCTCTCCTTCTACTGTCCAGCCCGCACCCTCCGCTCTTCCACCGCTAATCTCCTCACTGTACCTCGCTCTCGCCTGTCCCGCCGTCGACCCCCGGCCCACGTCATCCCCCGGGCCTGGAATGCCCTCCCTCTGCCCATCCGCCAAGCTAGCTCTCTTCCTCCCTTCAAGGCCCTGCTGAGAGCTCACCTCCTCCAGGAGGCCTTCCCAGGCTGAGCCCCTTCTTTCCTCTCCCCCTTGTCCCCCTCTCCATCCCCCCGTCTTACCTCCTCCCCTTCCCCACAGCACCTGTATATATGTATACATGGTTGTACATATTTATTACTCTATTTATTTATTTATTTTACTTGTACATTTCTATCCTACTTATTTTATTTTGTTGGTATGTTTGGTTCTGTTCTCTGTCTCCCCCTTTTAGACTGTGAGCCCACTGTTGGGTAGGGACTGTCTCTATGTGATGCCAATTTGTACTTCCCAAGCGCTTAGTACAGTGCTCTGCACATAGTAAGCGCTCAATACGATTGATTGATTGATTGATTGATTCCAGGGTGATCTCCTATTATAGGCCAGCACACTCCAATCCTCTAGCTCCAGCTCATTCATTGTGCCCCAATCTCGTCTATCTCACCGCTGACCCCTTTGCCATGTCCTGTCCCTAACCTGGAACTCCCTCCCTCTCTGTATATGTCAGACCACCACTCTCTCTGCCTTCAAATCACTATTAAAGCCACATCTTCTCCAAGAGGCCTTCCCTGATTAAGCCCTCTTTTCCCTGGCTTGTTCTCCCTTCCGCTTTGTCTGTGAACATGGCTCTGTCACCTTTGGAAATTTAATAACAATAATAATTATGGTATTTGCTAAGCACTTACTATGTGCCAAGCACTGTTCTAAGCACTGAGGTAGATATACGGTAATCACAACAACATGGGACAATGTGGGGCTCACAGTCTTAATCCCCATTTTACAAATAAGGTAACTGAAGCACAGAGAAGTTAAGTGGCTTACCCAAGGTCACACAGCAGACAAGTGGCAGAAATGGGATTAGAATCCACGTCCTCTGACTCTCAAGCCCATGCTCTTTCCACTGAGCCATGTTGCTTCTCTGATATTTGATATTCACCCCATGCTCAGACCCACAGCATTTATACATATCTATTCTATTTATTTTATTTTGTTAGTATGTTTGGTTTTGTTCTCTGTCTCCCCCTTTTAGACTGTGAGCCCACTGTTGGGTAGGGACCGTCTCTAGATGTTGCCAACTTGTACTTCCCAAGCGCTTAGTACAGTGCTCTGCACACAGTAAGTGCTCAATAAATACGATTGATGATGATGATGATATATGCTATATAGCATTTATATATGCTTTGAAGCAGTGTGGCTCAGTGGAAAGAGCCTGGGCTTGGGAGTCAGAGGTCATGGGTTCTAATCCCGGCTCTGCCACATGTCTGCTGTGTGACCTTGGGCAAATCACTTAACTTCTCTGAGCCTCAGTTACCAAATCTGTAAAATGAGGATTAAGACTGTGAGCCCCACGTGAGACAACCTGATCACCTTGTATCCCATCCAGCGCTTAGAACAGTGTTTCACACATAGTAAGCACTTAACAAATGCCATCATTATTATTATATACATATCTTTTAATTATCTATTATAAATTATTTATTCATATTGATGTCTGTCTCTCTCTAGACTGTAAATTCAAGTGAGCAGGAAGCGTGTCTTATAATTCTGTTGTATCGTGCTCTCCCAAGAACATAATACAGAGCTCTGCACATAGTGCTCAATAATAACAATAATAATAATAATGGCATTTATTAAGCGCTTACTATGTGCAAAGCACTGATGACATAACTGAGGTACAGAGATATTAAGTGACTCTCCCAAGGTAACGCAGCAGACAAGTGGCTGAGTCAGGATTAGAACCCAGGTCTTTCTGATTCCCAGGCCCAGGTTCAACCCACTAAGCCACACTGCTTCTCATTTCAAAAAGAGGTCCACAGTCCACATCCTTCTTATTAGCATACTTTAAAGGCTGAGCAGAAGGGAGTGCTAGTGAAGTGCTGAGGATTTGAAAGAAACCAACTTAAGCTTAGCATAGTTATTCTCTAGCTTCCTCATTCAATCAATGGCATTAGTTAGTGCTTACTGTATGCTGTAATTTGGACCAAGTGCTTGATAAAATATATCATAACAGAGTTGGTAGACATGATCCCTGCCCACAGCAAGTGCTCAAAAAAATACGATTGATTCCAGGCCCAGGGGTAAATATGGGAAGGGGTGGGCAGTGAGATAGATGAGACTGTGTTCCGAGAGTAGCCTGGTGTTTAGAGGAGCACAGTGTGTATGTTAGGTTGTAGGGAGAGCTGATTGAGTGTCTTACAGCTGATGGAAGGAGTTTCTCTGTAGGATGCATAAATGGGCAGCCACTGAAGATTTTTGAGAAACGGAGAGAAATGGATTGAATGTATTTTCAGGAAAACTATCCTAGCAGCAGAGTGAAGACTGAATTCCTGTCCTACACAATGTTCATAATCTAAATGAAGGGAGAGTGGATATGTTTAACCCATTTTAAAGATGAGTAAGCTGAAGTCCAGAGAAGTTAAAATGACTTGCAAAAAAAAATCATACAAAAAGTCAAGAGCAAAGCTGGGATTAGAACCTGAGTCTCCTGGTAGTAGTAGTAATAGAGGTAGTGGTACTAATAGTAGTACCTGCATTCTAAGGCCCACTTGCTGCAGTGCATTTAATAAAATAGGAGTTTGGGACTTGAAAAAATGCAATGGTACACTTTCTCTGCCCACAAGGAGCTCACACACTACAGAAAAGACAAACATAAAAATATTTACAACTGGAGAAGTCAAAAATAAATAATGCAGACATATGACTGCTAAGAAGAGTGCAAATAATTTCATAAGTTTTGAATAAGCAATAGGGTTCAGGAAATTAACTGGTAAAACATGGGTGGGAAATTAATCAGTGGGAACCAATCATTGGATGTGGCTCATGCATGGCCCTTAAAGCTATCTTTTTAATGATGACACACATTTCAATGACAATCACCCTGGGGATCAATCATTTCTTTGTCCTCTGATCTTTAGCAGGCACAGACTTCTCATGTACTTATGTATTCATCACCAAGTAGTGGTTCCTGGGATATTTTTAATTGTAAGGAGACCGTGATGAAGTTTCTCAAGGCTGCTGGGAGATTACCTATTCAGAGGCAATTGTACCTCCACTCAGGAAAAGGAGTAGAACCTAATAATAATAATAGTAATTGTGGTATTTGTTAAGTGATTACTATGTGCCAGGCACTGTTCTAAGCACTGGGGTGGATACCAAGCAAATCGGGTTAGACACAGTTCCTGTCCCATGTGGGGCTCACAGTCTCAATCCCCATTTTACAGAGGAGGGAACTAAGGCACAGAAAAGTGAAGTTACTTGCCCAAGGTCACACAGCAGACAGGCGGCAGAGCCGCAATTAGAATCCATGACCTTCTGACTCCCAAGCCCATGCTCTGTCCACTGTACCACCCTGGAAAATAATCCAATACCAGTGAATGCTGTAGGAATGCAATCTATTTCTGGGATCCATTGGAAGACAATCTTCACCTTCTACCCTGCGGAGTTGCTGGAAATAGAATCTTTCCTCCAGGAAATTAGAACCTCAAAGTGAACCCTAGAGGTTCAGTGAGAGCAGAACAAGAGGAAATGCACCTGGCAGAGCAGCATGAAGACTTCAGGTTGAGAAAGGAGTACAAACTAGTGGAAACAGCACTGATCTGGAAGAGGGAGAGATGGATCCTCTTCCCAGCTTGTCACTAACAAGTGGATAACCTGGGTCCAGACCCTTAACTGTTCCCCAGTTTTCTCATCTGAAAAACAGGGATAATTAGATCTGGCTCTGCCTAACTCATAGAGCCATTTTGAGGAAAAAAATAATGATATTGTACACTGTACATATCCAAGTGTAATTTGAATCCAACAGCCTCAACTCTGCCTTCTCTGCCAATCTTATCTCCTCATCATTCTCATATCTCTGATCCCCAGGCCTGGCCTGCCACCACAGTCTGCTTCCTCTGCTACTGAATCCAAGCAACTAAATGGAGCTGGCCAAAATTTGGGCTTTGTCCTGTCTTCTCCCACTATAAATTTGCATCACGAAGCTCTGTTTCCCATTCCATAACTTTACTATTCCTTCCTCAGTAGCTCACAACATCCAGCAACATTTCCAAACCTTCATCTGCCTCCTAGAGCCCTCTCTTCCTAACCCTTGATGACCTTGTCAATTATTTTGTTGATAAAACTGAAGCTATGCAATCTTTTCAGAGTCTCCCACTCACTCCCTAAACTCTCTACTCTTGTTGGTGGTGATGGTGGTTTTTTTCATGTATGGTATTTGTTACCTGTTTACTACATGCCAGGAACTATACTAAGCACTGGGGTGATACAAGCTAATAAGGTTGGACACAGTCCATGTCCCACGTGGGGTCACAATCTCTATCCCAATTTTACAGATGAGGTAACAAGAACAGAGAAGTTAACACACTTGCCCACAGTCTCACAGCAGACAAGTGGCAGAGCCAGGATTAGAACCACAGTCCTTCTAACTCCCAGGCCATGCTCTACTTCTGCTTCCCAGGTGTTTCTTAAGAGATCTCCCTCTATAAATTTCCTCTGTGTATTTGCACTGCTAACCTGATCCCCATCTCACCTCCTAAAAATAATTCATCCCTTCTCTCCTCCCTCCAACCATTGCCATTTTCAATCACTCTCACTCTGATAGCTCCGCCTTAAAACATGCTGAAGTCTCCACCATACTTAAAATGATCTCTCAATCTCACCCTCTCCTCCACCTATCGCCCCATTCCCCTGTTCCCATTCTTATCCAAACTCTTAGACTGGGTTACATCTGCCTTTATTTCCCCTCCACCTTCTCTTCTCCACCCACTGCAGTCAGGTTTTCAACCACTTCACCCCACCAAGGCTGTACAAAGACACAAAACAGTGTGCCCAATTCTTGATAATTTTACCTTACTTCAAAAGAAGTTACTATATTTTATTTTAAAAGTAAAATTAAAATTTCTCCACTCAACTGTACCAACCTATTTTCAAAAACTTCAATTTTGCTCATCTTTCAAGACTTATTAAATACCAATGATACATATTTAAAGTCTTGATTAGAAACATTAAAATGAGGGTGCTCCATTATGAATAGCCTACTCAAAGAACATTAGCTAATATGGTTACTTGGGAAGAAAATGGAAAAAATAAGAAGTCACTTTCTTAAAAAAGGAAATATATAATCTTTATTAGGTGAAATACCAGAAAGTGCTAAAAACCTAGTCAAGGGAAAATGTGACCCTTACAACCATATGAGCTTCCATTTTATTTTCACTCATAAAAATATTTCCCAAGGAATTGACTGTGTGCCCACAGTTTGCATATAACCCAATATGAAGACATTTTTTAAACTGTCTCAAGTTAGAAAAGCACTGGCCAATTAGGGGAAAAGCAAAGGACATGTAATGAGTGTAACCCTTTGCTTCAAAGAACTATATCAATGCTGGACAAGGAAGAAGTTCATTGCTGTTTTGGTTAATAAAATGTCAGGGAGAAAGAAAGCCAGTGCTAAACCAATCACCCTGAGTATAACTTGATAGAGTAGTTTCTGGCTCCCAAACACACCCTTTTTTATTTTCTGGCACGTTGACAGAGATACTGTGGTATGAGGGAAACAACCCAATTCAGTCTGGCTTTGATGGGAAAATATTACCCAATTCCCACTCACTCAAACACATACATATCCAAACCACAGTGAATAACTGAACCTTGTTAACAGTATAGCACAGTTTTATAATTATCCTACACCAGGCAGATGTTTAATTTACCACATAAGGAACTAGCATTTTACAAAGGCTGAGGGAAAGGAAAAAGAAAAGGTTTCTAGTTTCAAACCAGGGAAAAATTAGTAGGATGGTAGTTACATGAAACTGAGTTTAAATGCAATTCATAATAAAATAAAAAAGAAAGGAAGTATAGACACATTTGGGGTCTCCAATTGTTAAGTTGCTCTTCATTTAAAGGTTTTCTTCCTGTAATTTAACAACTGAACATCCAGAGATTAACAGTACAATTCGTAGATTTTCCTTAACCCATGTTTTTCCTTACTCTCTCTTTGGGAGTGATTGGTTAGCACCTACAGCAAAGAAAACGAGGTGAAATTCCAACTGAGGAACTGAATTAATTGGTATCTGCACTGAGATCAAGTGGTGAACAAAAAGCTGAAATGAATGTGATTTTTGTATTATCTGTGATAGTTCAGGTTGCCTCTACTCGCATTAAGGTAATTATATTTACAGTACTTGAACCATATGTTTTAGGAAAAAGAGAGTCAAGTATTTTAATACTTTTAAAGGCTTGTGGGGGTGCTCCAGAATATATCAACAGTAAACTAAAACTACATATGACTACAGACTACTCACAAAGTACATTGCCTACCAAAACCCACCCACTTTTTAGAACCTGTCAAAACAAGTATCCGAATTGCAAAAATAAGGCATTCAATTCTGATGCAACCTTCTGACTAATGTGAAATATTTCATGATTTAATCACCTTTGTTCAAATTTTTGGGCTTGTTTCAAAATACTTGAGCCTACATGTAGCATATTTGAACAGTTCCTAAATATAAAATACTCACCCCTTACGATCATTGTACATTCTATTAATTCTGTCCCACTTTGCATTCAACTGGGTTAGTGAATCCCCAATCTGAACAGCTTCCGGTCCAGAAGCTTCAAGTATTACATCAGGCTGCTTCTCATGAATGACGGCAATCTGGTCCCCAAGTTTGTCCAGTAGGTCTTTGATGTTCTACAAACACATCATAAGGAGCAAATATTATGAAAGTTAACCAAAGCAGGATGGGAACAGAATGAGCAATTAAAAACAGTTATCTCCAAAAGAATGACCAAAATATAAAATAAGTTGTGGGCCCCATGTAGGACCGAAACAGTGATCTATCTTTCATCTACCCCTGTGCTTAAGAGCAATTGACTAATCACTTTAGGCAGAGATTAGGTGGGTGAAGCTTTTTACTTAAAAAAAAATGGAATTCTGTAGTAGGTGAAAATTAAAGGACTCTCCCAAGCGCTTAGTACAGTGCTTTGCATACAGTAAGCAACCAATATATATGACTAAATTAATGAATTCAACTCTCATCGTCAGTCGTTACCTTCACAACATCTCTAGAATCCACCCCTTTGTCTCCATCCAAACTGCTACCACTCTGATCCCTCCTTGACTACTCCAGCAACCTCTTTGTTAACCCCCCTGCCTTCGGTGTCTCCCCCATCTAGTCCGTACCTCCCCCTGCAGCCCACATCATTTTTTTGAAAAAAACATTCAGTCCATATCTCCCCACTCCTCAGGACCCTCCAATGGATGCCCTATACTGCCACATCATTTTGAAACTCTTGAGAAGCAAGATGGCCTAGGCTGACCTTAGGTTTGACCTTAGGCAAGTTATTTAACTTCTCTGTCCTGTACCTTCTACTGGAAAGTGGGGATTCAATACCTGTTTTCTTTCCTACTTACACTATGAGCCCCATGTGGAACAGGAACTCTTTCCAAACTGATTAACTTGCACCTTCCCCAGAATTTAGAACAGAGTGAGCACTTAATACATTAATAGTGATTATAACAATAATGATAATCAGCTTTATAGCACTCAGTCAGCTAACTCCCTTATCTCTGTCTCCTACAGTGCCTGGCACATAGTAAGCACTTAATAATTACTTAATTACTACTACAACCAAATCCTCAAACTCCACTCCCCTAATGCCTACCTACTCACTATACCTCAATCTCGTCTATCTTGCCACCCTTTCAGACCACTTACCCACTTCTCTCAGGCCTGTAACGCCCACCCTCTTCACTTCCAAAAGTCCACCACTCTTCCCACCTTCAAAACCCTCCTAAACTCACATTACCTCAAAGAAGTTCTCCCTAAACCCTCATTTTCCTAATTCGCCCACCCCTCTGTGTCATCTATATGTTGCCAACTTGTACTTCCCAAGCACTTAGTACAATGCTCTGCATACAGTAAGCGCTCAATAAATACGATTGATTGATTGATCTATGCACTTGGCTGTGTATCCCTTAAACACTTAAACACTTTAATATTCACCCCACCCCCACAGCGCTTAAGTACATATCCTTTAACTCTATCATTTGCCCTAGCTCTAATTATAATAATAATGATGGCATTTATTAAGCGCTTAATATGTGCAAAGCACTGTTCTAAGCGCTGGGGAGGTTACAAGATGATCAGGTTGTCCCACAGGGGGCTCACAATCTTAATCTCCATTATACAGAAGAGGGAACTGAGGCACAGAGAAGTTAAATGACTTGTCCAAAGTCACACAGCTGACACGTGGTAGAGCCGGGACTCGAACCCATGAACTCTGACTCCAAAGCCCGTGCTCTTTCCACTAAGCCACGCTCCTTCCCCATTCATTTTAATGTCTGTCTTCTCCTGCAGACTGTAGCTTCTTGTGGGCAAGGAGCATGTCTACCAACTCTTTCTTATTGTACTTCCCCAAGAGTACACTTCTCTGCACACTGTAGGCATTCAATAAATACCTCTGACTGACTGATTGTAGGCACTCAGTAAACACCTTTGACTTGTTGATGGATGGACTGATAACCCCTCTTTTCCTCTGCTCATCCTCCCCTCCCCATCACCCCAACTCCCTCCCTCTGCTCTTCCCCCCTCCCCGCCCCACATCACTTGTGTATATATGTACATATTTATTATTCTATTTATTTTATTAATGATGTGTATATATCTATAATTCTATTTACTTATATTAATGCTATTGATGCCTGTCTACTTGTTTTGCTTTGTTTTGTTATTTGTCTCCCCCCTTCTAGACTGTGAGCCCATTGTTGAGTAGGGATTGTCTCTATCTGTTGCCGAATTTTGCTTTCCAAGTGCTTAGTACAGTGCTCAATAGATACGACTGAATGAATGGAATGAAGGAAAAAAAACCTTCTGTATAACACTCACATCAAATACCTCAACTGAATATAAAATGAGAACGCAAAAATACTTGCAGCTATAAGACCAAATCATTCAGGAGAATTTACTGAGCACCTCATTTGTACAGAGCACTAAATTAAGTCCTTGGGAAAGTGTAATAGAAGTAAAAAGACATGGTCTTGGCAGTAGCTGGGAAAGTTCAATATCTAAGCAATCAACCATTAACATTTATTGACCACATACTTTGTGCAAAACACTGTAATAAGTACTTGGGTAAGTAGAACAAAATTAGCAGACATGAGCTCTACCCTCAAAGTATTCACATTCAAGTGGAGGAGACAGATATTAAAAAAACCCCTACAGATTTGAGGAAATAGAGTTTGTAAGATATATACATAAATGCTATGAGGGGTTCAAGTACTTAAATACTTAGGTGGTGGAGAAGTGGCACTTAGGAGGGGATAACAGAAATTAATCAAGGCACAACCTGCTAAAGATATGATTTCAGAAAGGGTTCAAGGATGCAGACAACTAAAGTCCTTCAGGTATGACATGGATGGTTGTTCCTGGCAAATAATTTATTCAAAAATATAACAGAGAAAAATTTCAACCTTGTTACTTGAAGGCTTATGCTTCCATACTGTAAAATGATTTTCTAGCTTTAAAAATGCTTAGTAAGGAAATCTTTTAGAAGAACTAAGGTGGGGGCATCTTTGATTACACAATGGGAACAGTTAGAGTTTAATAACCTGTGATATGCATTTTTGCCAGTGGAATTAATGTACCTACTATATACAATCTCCAACACCACCTTAGATACTAAAGCCCACTTTACCCAAATAGAATTTCAAGGTTTGTCTTTGATCTGTCCATTTTGAAATGACTAGTGAATTTTAAAAATAAGTTTTTTATTTCATTTAGCACCCCTGGGCAGGGAGTAAGAAAATGGTTTTAAAAATTTGAAAAGCATTTATTAAAAACTTAATTAAAAGCTTTTCCCAACCCCACTACAATTTGTGTATTTTTCCAGCCCCTTCCCATTTCATTTCTTGAACCCAATTTCGCTAAAATGATGGTAGCAAATTAAACTGTCTTTGTCTGTTCTTCCATTGGTAATCTTTAAATGCAAAGCTGAGACTTACCTTCAGTGAGTCTTCTTGAATTGAAAAATCTTCGTAGACCCCAGCATTAAGTTCCGGTGCATTTAGCAATAGCTCAACATCTGCCATGGACAGCAGAATCTTGTTAATTTCAACCAGATAATCAGTAGGGAGAGCAGATGACCCAATTCCAGGTGGGTATTGGCCCGTTATTCTCTGCTGTGAGGGGACTGCCTAAAGAAATTGAAAAAAAAAAGATATCACTATTTCGGTAGCAGTAATAACAATACCTGCTGAGTCCCTCCTATGGGCAGAACACTGTATTAGTAAGATGCTTGGGGAACATTCGAGAGAAGAAAAATACAACAATCTTGTCTTCAGGAGTTTACAATCTAATAGGGAAGTCAGTAGACATAATCAATCAATGGTAAATGTTAAGCATTTCCTGTGTGCTGAGCACTGTACTAAGAGATTGGGCGAGTTCAATATAACAAAGTAGGTAGACATACTCCGTGCCCACAATGAGCATAAACTGATGAATCAAGGATATTGCCAGGGTAGGTAGAAATAATAGGTACTGAAGCAGCATGGCCCAGTGGATAGAGCCAGGCCTGGGAGTTAGAAGGACCTGGGCTCTAATCCAGGCTCCATCACTTGTCTGCTGTGTGACCCTGGGCAAATCACTTAACTTCTCTGTGCCTCAGTTACCTCATCTGTAACATTGGGATTAAGACTATGAGCCTTGTATGTGACAGGGACTGTGTCCAACCTGATTAGCCTGTATCTACTCTAGCGCTTAGAAAAGTGCTTGAGACATAGTAAGCACTTAACAAATACTATCATTCACTCATAAACAGAAAAATATTCGAGTGCTGAGGTGGCACGTGGGTTGACGCAACTAGGAAGACTAGCTAATGAATCAGGGAGGGTATGATAGGGGAGACCTTTTCAGGACAGCTGACAAGGAGAGGCACGGTTTGGCAAAAGGAAATGAGGAGGTATTCCGAGCAGTGTAGACATGGGCACTGGGTAAGAGATGGGAGAGACAAAAATCAAAGGACAATTAGAATTTTGCTTGGGAGAAACAAAGAATGAAAACAGATGTTTTAGAAGAAGAGAGCATATAGGAGAGAGCAAGCCAGACAGAGAAAGTCTTGACACAGTCAGAAGTTCTTGTTTTGTACAAAAATCAAGGGAGAACGATGGGGTCATTTTTGAGGAGGGATAAGATGTTCTCTGATTAGCTTTTAAAATAGAAGCTAAGTGCAGTTGTACCCTCGGTTCCTTAAAAATGAATACACTCACTACATAGTTTGGATATAACTCAGTAAGGGATTTGGGAGTGTTCTTCCTAAAATAGCAGCTGTGCATATTCATGCAGTATCAAAGCAGCATACACTACAATGTAAAGTTTTTCTTAACCTAGGGCTAGTCAAAACTGCAACTTCTTCACTGTAAAAGAATTGAGTTTACTAGGAGAAACTGAGGAGGGAAGAGAGCAAGAGCTAGGCTATTTCAGTGGCCCAGCCAAGAAATAATGAGTAAAGGTTACAGGAATTGGTTGTAGGATGGAGACGATCCCTGAAACATTATAAAGGAAGAACACAGTGTGAGAAATAAATGAAAAGTGACAAAGACAACCTCAAGTTTACAAAACTATGAGGGAGAAAAAATGAGGATGTGGTTGAAAGTCAGAGTAAAGTTAGGAAGAGGAGTGCATATAATAGGGGAGAGGAAGAATTTAGCTTGAATCATATCACAGTTAAGTTTCCCTTAGGTCACCAATATAAAGCTATCCCAAAGGCAAGAAGGAATATGACATTGTAAAGCAGATGAGAGATTAATCAATCAATGGTATTTACTGAGTGCTTACTATGTGCAGAGCACTGTACTACGCACTTGGGAGAGTACAATATAATGCACATTTAGAAGTCATCTGCACAGAAGTGGTAGCTGAAACCATGTGAGAAGATGAAATCCCTGGGAGAATGAATGTAAAAGGAGAGAGGTTAGAAGAATAAGAACTGAAACTTCAGGTGGAAAGGGAATCCTTTAAATTCTGCCCTCTCCTCCCACCAGCAACAATCTTCTTCATCCGACTTGACTCCCACGCTCACTGCCTGCCGCTGCTGTTTCAGACTTTTAATTCCCTCCTCAAAACCCCTGGTCTGCTACTCCTCTACAACTCCTTCCCCTAATGACATGGCCAGGGACTTCATCAATAAAAGTGAACCCAGTGGGGGTGGGTTCTCTCCTCTTTTCTCCTGTTCAATTCTCCCATCCTTCCCAGCAGTGTCTCAAGAAGAGGTCACCTATCCCCTCTAAAATTAAACTCTCTCCATCTGTACCTCTGAACTCATCCTTTCTCACCTTATCAAATTTCCCCATCCCTTCTTCTCTCTCTGACTTCCACCTTCAACAGCTACCTTTCCATTGGCTCCTTCCCCACTGCATTCAAGCTTCCCCAAGTATCCCTTATCCTAAAAAAGCCCCTACCATTCCTGTCTAAACTCTTTGAGTGAGTTGTCGACACTCGCCACCCCTAATTTCTCTCCGGAGGAACAGAAAAGTTATGTGACTTGCCCAAGGTCACATAGCAGACAACTAGCAGATCCAAGATTAGAAACCAAGTCCTCTGGCTCCCAGGCTCATGCTTCATCCACTAGGCCACTCTGCTTTTCACTTAGAAGCAGCGTGGCATAATGGAAAGAGCGTGGGCTTGGGAGTCAGAAGGATGTTAGTTCTAATGCTGCCTCTGCCACTTTGCTGTGTGACCTTGGCAAGCCTCTTAACTTCTCTGTGCCATATTATTTATTATCCTATCCCATCTTGACATCTGCAACCAGCCTCCAACCACCACTTCGACCCTTTGTAATGTGGTTTCTGCTCCCTTCACTCTGTGGAAACAGTCCTCTCTTAAAGCCACCAATGAACTCCTTCTTGCCAAATCCAATGGTCTCTACGCCTCTACAAGAAGCAGCGTGGCTCAGTGGAAAGAGCACGGGCTTTGGAGTCAGAGGTCATGGGTTCAAATCCCGACTCCGCTACATGTCTGCTGTGTGATCTTGGGCAAGTCACTTAACTTCTCTGGGCCTCAGTTACCTCATCTGTAAAATGGGGATGAAGACTGTGAGCCCCACGTGGGGCAACCTGATCACCCTGTATCCTCCCCAGCACTTAGAACAGTGCTTTGCACATAGTAAGCGCTTAACAAATGCCAATTATTATTATTATTATTATTATTATTATTACATCATCCTAATTTTCCTTGATCATTCTGCTGCCTTTGACACTGCGGACCAACCTCTTCTTCTGGAAACATTATACAACCTTGATTTCTTCGACACTGTCCTCACCTAGTTCTTTTTCTATTTCACTGGCCATTCATTCTCAACCTCTTTTGTGGGCTCCTCTTCTGCCTCGTACTCCCTAACTGTAGAAGCCTCTCAAGGTTAAGTTCTGGGTCCCCTCCTATCCTCCATCCATGCCCATTCTCTTGGAGAATTTATTAGCTCCCATGACTTCAAGTACCATCTCTGCAGATTTCGGGCAGGGAATGGGTCTGCTGTTGCAGTTTACTCTCCCAAGTGCTTAAAACTGTGCTCTGCACACAGTAAGCATTCAATACATACAACTAAATACATGAATGCAGATGATTCTTAAGTCTACTTCTCCAGTCCTGACCCCTTTCATTCTCTGCAGCTTAGTATTTCCTCCTGCCTTCAGGACATCTCTCACTTGGATGTCCCGCCGACACCTCAAACCTAAAGTGTCCAAAACAGATTTCCTCATCTTCCCACCAAATCCCTGTCCTCCCTCTGACTTTCCCATCACTGCAGACAGCACCACCATTCTCCTTGCCTCCTTAGCCTTTAATTTTAGCATTACCCTTGACTCGCCTCTGTAATTTCAATCCACATATTCAATGTGTCTCCAAATTATGTCTGTTTTACCTTCACAATATTGCTGAAACTTGCCCTTTCCTCTCCATCCAAATTGCTAGCACATTGATCCAAGCATTTTTTTTTTTTACAGTACACTTAAGCGCTTACTATGTTTCAAGCAATGTTCTAAGAACTTGGGTAGACACAAATAAATCAGGCTGGGTACAGTCCCTGTCCCACTAAATAGGAGGGAGAACATGTATTGAACCCCATTTTATGCAGTCAAGGAAACAGAGGAACAGAGAAGCTAAGAGACTTGCCCGAAGTCACACAGCAGGCAACTAGCAGAGCCAGGATTGGAGCTCAGGTACTCTGGCTCCCAGACCACTGCTTTATCTCCAAGGCCACACTGCTTCCCACTTATCCTATTTTATTCCACCTTGCCTACTGCATTGTCTTCCTCACTGAACTCCTTGTCTCCTATCTCTCCACTCTCGAGTTCATACTTCACTCCGCTGTCCAGGTCATTTTTCAGAAAAAACGTTCATAAATATCTCTCCACTCCTCAAAAACCTCCAATGGTTTCCCTTCCATCTCCACATCCAAAAGAAACTCCTTACCACTGGCTTTAAGGCATTCAATTGGCTCTCTCCCACCTATCAATCAAATAATGGCATTTATTGAATGTTTACTGTATACAGAGCCCTGGACTAAGTGCTTGGGTGAGTACAATGAAAGAGAATTGGTAACCATGCTTCCAGCCCACAACAAACTTCCAGTCTAATGAAGGAGACAACAGTCTTACCTTGCTAAGCTCTTACTACAACCCAATTCGCACACTCCACTGCCCTAACACCAACCTACACTCTGTATTGCAAACTCACCTACACTGCCACCGACCCCCTTGCCCATGCCCTCCCCTAGGCCTGGAACACTCTCCCGTCATATGACAGTCCACGACTCTTCCCACCTTCAAAACCCTCCTACAATCGCATCTCCTCCACGAGGCCTTTGCTGACTAAACACTCCTTTCCCCTTCCCACCTTCCCCTCTGAGTCTACTACGCATTAGATTGTGTACCCTTTAAGCACCTTGCTATTCACCCCAGCCTCGCAATACTTCTGTAACTACCCTTACACTGTATTTCCCCTTTCTGTAATTTATTTTAATGTCTGTCTGCCCCTCGATTATGGGCAGGGCTTTCTGTAATTTATTTTAGTGTCTGTGTGCCCCTCTTGATTATGGGCAGGGCTTTAGTCCCATGCCTGTCCCTATTCCTAAAGTTTCTTATGTCCATTTTCTGTTGAGCATTTTCTGTTCAGTGTTTTCTCTCCTTACAGTCAACTGCTTTGTGTTTGCTAAATGTTTTACTTTGTAAGAGAAGTATAGCAACCTAAAATTATACCTATCTCTCAGCGCTTCTCTATATCAGCAGTCACTAACCCAAGCTATACTAATTTATTGTGCTAATTTTCCATCTATCCCCTCCTCCTTTTCTACTAAACTGTGGTTGGTGTTTTATATTTCAATTTTCAAGGGGCAGCCACTGTGAAGGGAAGTGCTGTCGAGCCAGAGGGAGAAGAGATAGGGTGCGAGGGCAAGATGTAGTACCTGCATCTATTTTCCGTTCACTTGGATGGTAGTGGGCAAGGCCAGCTGGGTTCAGAGAAGTAGCATTCTAATGCACCCAAAAAGGCTAAAAGAAAAATAAAAATCTACCATGGCAAGATACACTGTCAGCCTTTAAAGAGTGGACACTTTGCCAAGAACAAAAGGTGGAGTTTTTATTTAATTCTTCCATAGCTAAACATGCACAGAGGGAGTTTGGGAGCAAATAAATATGCAGTGGAGTGCCAGCATCAACTTCACACTGCAAAACACTGAGGATCGCAGCCAAGGCCTGGGACGGACCGGGGGAGGTGCTGAGTTGATGTGCTAATGATTGTGCTGCTCTGGATGGAAAACAACTTGAAGCCCTTTTCATAGGTTGCTTTCTCTCTCCCATAAAATTAAGGACAAAGCTAATAATGTTTAGGAAGAAGATTTATGGTGAAATGATAACTATGATAACTCCAAAGAATGCTATAGGTAAATTTCACCCTACTCAAACAGGCATTACCCCAATCCTTCCCATCCTTCTAGGCTCAGCAAAAGTTTTCTGATTAAGCCTATGTGTATTAGACAAGGGATATAGTTAACCCCCCTGGTATCTTGTTCATCTAACTTGAATTCAGCAGACTGGTAATTTCACAAAGAACTGGGGCACAGAATACACAAGAATCTTCATCACATCTCCCTGCCCCCTTACCTCATATCATCTAGAATTATGCTAGGCAGCTGTACATTTAATGAATTTTACGTCCAATTATAACGGATGGCCTCATATGACTGAGGCCCTGAATTAATAAACGAAGGTCAGTTTACTCAGCAAATGCCTCACATCCATAAGTCAGATTCATCCAGTTTATCCCTGTTCATACAGAGTCTTCAGGGAGAGATTATTTTCTATGTCTTAATATCATCTTGGCAGAAACGGTGAGACCATTCAGGAATAAAACTGTTTTGTATACTCCCAAAATAGCTCTTCCCCCATAGAGTGATCAATCAAATTGTCCTTGCACATCAGAACAAGGCTCTGCATCCAGAGCTTTATACTTTAGTAGTGCTTCCCTAATGTAGAGGATCACCAAATATAAAACAGGTTACTATTAAATTCACCAGAGATGCCAAGAATTGTATAATATTTAGTATGGAAAATAATGCTGTGGGTTTAGAGAAAACTGAAATGATTCTATCCTGAATATAACTATACTTTCAAGGACTGGTTCAATCTCTCATCCTATCCCAACTGGATTACTGCACCAGCCTCCTCTCTGATCTCCTATCCTCCTATCTCTCCCCTCTTCAGTCTATACTTCACTCTGCTGCCCGGATTATCTTTGTACAGAAATGCTCTGGGTATGTTACTCCCCTCCTCAAAAGGCTAAAGTGGTTGCCTCAAACTAAGAATCAAGCAAAAACTCCTCACTCTCAGCTCCAAGGCTCTCCATCACCTTGCCTCCTCCTACTTCACCTCCCTTCTCTCCTTCTACAGCCCAGCCCACACCCTCCACTCCTCTGCCGCTAACCTCCTCACTGTGCCTCGTTCTCGCCTGCCCTGCCGTCGACCCCCAGCCCACGTCCTTCCCCTGGCCTGGAATGCCCTCCCTCCACACATCTGCCAAGCTAGCTCTCTTCCTCCCTTCAAAGCCCTACTGAGAGCTCACCTCCTCCAGGAGGCCTTCCCAGACTGAGCCCCTTCCTTCCTCTCCCCCCTCCATCCCCCCATCTTACCTCCTTCCCTTCCCCACAGCACCTGTATATATGTATATATGTTTGTACGTGTTTATTTCTCTATTTATTTATTTTACTTGGTACATATCTATTCTATTTATTTGATTTTGTTAATATGTTTTGTTTTGTTCTCTGTCTCCCTCTTCTAGACTGTGAGCCCACTGTTGGGTAGGGACTGTCTCTATATGTTGCCAACTTGTACTTCCCAAGCGCTTAGTACAGTGCTCTGCATACAGTAAGCGCTCAATAAATATGACAATGAATGAATGAATACCTGTTCTCTCTCCTACTTATACTATAAACTCTACATGGGACTTTTGACGATGATGATAACTGAATCTACCCTAGTGCTTAGAACAGTGCTTGGTACATAGTATGCACTTAAATACCACAATTATTATAAGGAAGAATCAGTGTGCTAAAACTCTTCCTCTAGACTATTAAACCAGTAATATCTTGAGAACCTACTACAGTGAGGTCATAATGCTTAGCACAGCACTCTGCAAACTGTAGTTGGTTAAATATGGCTGAAAATTCACAGTACCAATAGTTATTCAACAAGCCTAGCATGGGCATCTGGATTTCTGATCCGATAGCCTCTTTGCAGACAGGAAAGAAAATCCAGATGCTTGAAAAAAACTGGGGAAACAATAACCCCCTCTCCCACTGTTAAATTTCTATGAACCTTTCAGTGTCCAAGACAGATCTACATTACAATGAACTCCAATGAGTTGCTCACAAAGGTTTTTGTTTGATTTTCAAGTATAAATTGCCTTGTACAAAATCAAAGCAGTACAAATTTACTATGCCCTGGTCACTTCAACTACTATCAAGCAAGGCAGGTTGGGCCAAAAAACTCTCAAAGAAACCTTCTCTGTGGAGAAAGACCTTGAACATATTCGTGACCACCTTGCTATTGGAGATACACCTGTAAGCGCGCTGGCATAAATTACCTGGGGCTTCAGCATCTCTTTGAGTTCAATTCACGGTAGATATCTGAATACAGTTTGACAGGGATAAATAGAGTAAGAAAGCTTGCCAAAAACCCAAACAATTGTATGCTTCCATCTGTTGGCTCATTAAAAGGAAAAGATGGTTTTGGCAAAGGGCAATTTTATAAAATATGTTTTTTTATGCTCAGGTAGGAATGGGCTTGACTCAAACCAGATTTTAGTCAATTCCCCTGATTTAATTTACTTTCTTGATGTTTTCATTAATTGGAATGCATTTAAGTCCATTTTCATTAGCACACTTTTAAATGGAAATGGCTACCTGATACCGCCTAGAGCCATAATGCATATTATATACACTTCAACTGTTAAAGGACTTATTGACATTATACCTCAAACACTTGTTTTACGGGAGAGAGCATGGAGCCGTGTAGTTTCATTGGCCATTGAGTACGAACACAACATTCAATGACAATCTCAACAGATAATGACCACTGAAATATTGAGGATGAAAATGCTATAGCCTCCCTTTAAGATGTACAGTAAAGAGCAAGACAACTGAACTCAAATTTCTTGGGGGAGAAAAAAGCTGTGTAAATCCATGAATCCAAGGGAGCGCTATTAAACTGATTCACCAAGACATTCAGAATTGAGCACAACTAAGTCTGCGACCGAGGAGTCCATCTTAGCCGGGTTGACTGTCAGTTTCACTCTTGTAGTTGATATGGGTCTGTTGTTCCACACCTGGACCCAAGGGCAGGATCCCAGACCATGGGATCAGTTGAGAGGTCATACAGCACGTCCCCTAGGCACAGCATCCTCTGAGACACGGAGGCCCTATCTATGCATTAAGCGATTGGGAGAGGATGCTGTCCGGGGAACAGAAATCCTTGCAGGAAGTGGAATAAGAGTCAATGCAAATATTCCTGCTTACTGTCCCAAAGAAAGAAGTAATTTCCCTTGAAACCAGTTTAAAATCCTGTTCCTTAAACTTAAACCAATATGCCAGAAAAATTCCTTTAAACAAGATCCTGAACAAGCTCTGTGAAAGAAGACAAGATCAAAGAAAATAGATGATATACAGCTCTCTCTCTATATATATATATCTATATAGATTTATCTATGTATGCAAATAGAAAGATATGCATCCATCTGCCTGATCTAGATACATTTCTATACAGACATATACATAAATCTCTATATGTACCTAGAACCCGAAGATCTTCATGTAGAGAGATCTATCTAGATATATAGCAGGGATCGTCTCTGTTGCTGAATTATACTTTCCAAGTGCTTAGTTCAGTGCTCTGCACACAGTAAGCACTCAATACGACTAAATGAATGAATGAATCTATGTAATACATTTATATCTCTCTCTCCATATGAAAGATCTGTCTGATTATGTTGTACCCACCCCAGTGCTTCTCGGTTAGGCACATTTAGTATTTGTAAAGTGCTTACTATGTGCTAAGCACCATGGCCACATGGATAGAGTATGGACCTGCGAATCAGAGGAGCAGGGTTCCAATCCCAGCTCCACCACTTATAATAACAATAACTATGGTATTTGTTTAAGTGCTTACTATGTGCCAAACACTGTTCTAAGTGCTGGGGTAGGTACAAGGTAATCAGGTTGCGCCATGTGGAATTCACAGTCTTAATCCCCATTTTACAGATGAAGTAACTGAGGCACAAAGAAATTAAGTGGCTTGCCCAAGGTCACAGAGCAGACAAGTGGCCCAGCCAAAATTAGAACCCAAGTCCTTTGACCCCAAGTCCATGTTCTTTCCACTGACCCACACTATCTGGAATGTGACTTTGGACAAGTCACTTCACTTCTCTGTGCCTCAATTACCTCATCTGTAAAATGGGTATTAAGACTGTTAGCCCCTTGTGGGACAGGGCCTGTATCCAACCTGAGTAGCTTATATCTACCCCAGTGTTTAGTGCAGTGCCTGGTACTTTCCCATCACTACAGACGGCCCCACCGTCCCTCCTGTCTCAAAACCTCAACCTTGGTGTTATCCTTGATTCCTCTCAACACACATATTCAAGTGCTTAGTACAGTGCTCTGCACACAGTAAGTGCTCAATAAATACGATTGAATGAATATTCAATCCATCACTAAAACCTGCCAGTTCCACCTTCA
The DNA here is from genome assembly GCF_015852505.1 of Tachyglossus aculeatus. Lineage (NCBI taxonomy): Eukaryota > Metazoa > Chordata > Mammalia > Monotremata > Tachyglossidae > Tachyglossus > Tachyglossus aculeatus. The sequence continues at coordinate 73,405,673 of NC_052067.1, forward strand.
CAATATCGTTAAAATCTGTCCTTTCTTCAACAGCCAAACTACCACATTAATCTAAGCAGTTTCCCTATCCCACCTTGATTCTACCCTACCCTGTCAGCCTCCTTGCTGACCTCCCTGCCTCCTGTCTCTCCCCACTCCAGTCTATATTTCACTCTGTGCCCAGATCATTTTTGTATAAAAATGTTTAGTACAAGTTTCCCCACTCCTCAAGAATCTGCAGTGGGTGTCCATCCACCTCTGCATCATGCAGAAACTACAAACCATCAGCTTTTAAGCACTCAATCATCTTGTGCCCTCCTACCTCACCTCACTAGTATCCTACTACAACCCAGCCCACACACTTCAACCCTCTAATGCCAACCTACTCAGTTCACCTCAGTCTCTTCATATGTACAACTTTAGGTGGATTCTATGGAAAGGCAAGAAATGCTATGTTCAAACAGAACTTAAATCATAATTCCCAGTTTCATCATTCACGGTATTCTCCCAGGCATGGCAAGGTATGACTGAATGCTGAGTGTTAGAGGTACCGAGTCCCTACCGCTGAACCATGCAGCCTTCCCCACGTCATCCTGTGGGTCTCAATCTGACCTGCCTTGCACCAGTGTGGCCAGAATAATTCAAGCAGCACCAGTGAGCTGAGCATAGAAATCCCTAGCAGTTACTTTGTCTATTAGAGTTGCTGAATTCTGAGCCATGTGGATTCAAAATAATGCTCTTCTAAGCAAACTACTTTATTGTTCTTTTTGTTTTCATTTCTTGCATTGTCCTTCTACTCTTTCTTTATGTTGTTTTTCCCCTTCTCTTATTTTATCTTTCCTTTATTTTATCGTTATGTGTCTGCCACCATTCCCCATGCTCCACTTTGTTCTTAGACTTTAAGTTCCACGAGGGCCAGGGACAGTCTAATTCATTCCCTTGTGTTCTTCCCCAGAGGTTAATACAGTACTTTGCACACAGTAAATAAATGCTGCTGCTACTGCTGCTATTACTACTCCTACCATTACTACTACAGGGTACTACTAGTACTATTTTTATATTGATTGCATTTAGAAAATAATCCTTTGCAAGATTATCCTAGGTGGAAAACTAATAAATAAATGCAGAATATGGATGTAAAGCCAAATGCTGTACAAGGGTAAAGGCTGAAGCACTGCCATGTTAAAAAATAAACTACATTCCCTTTATGGTTTGTTGAAATGTTAATGCTCCATATTTATGAATGAAGCAAACCAAACTGAAATGCCACACCCTTTGGATTATACGGGTTTGCTGAGAGAAGATGTTGGAACACTCAGCAATTTCGGACCACAAGAGTATCAAAATGGTCAAAATGATAAAGATTAATTTTAATTATGAAGCTCTAAAATCAATCCAGAACCAAACACCTAGTCCCTGCCCAGGCCCTGCATGGCTGTAGTAAAACATATATTAAATACTTAAATATCTTGGCAGCGTTTAATAAAAAGGAAAATAAAATCTCAAATTTAGTGAAATGTTAGTAAAAAAAAGATACGTTATGCTAAATCTATTGAAGATTCTGGTTCAGAAAATACTTAAAACAGAAATAGCAGAAATGGAAGTAAAGGCATGGGAACATAGCTGGAGAAACACCTGAATCTACCAGAATTGAAATGACTTGCCAATAACGTATTTAGGGCCTCCAGGATTAAAAATAATAATAACAATAATAATAATAATAACAACAATAATAATATTGTATTTCAGTGCTTACTATGTGCCCAACACTGTACTAAGAACTGGAGAGGATACAAAGCAAATTGGGTTGGACACAGTCCCTGTCCCACATGGGGCTCACAGTCTCAATCCACATTTTACAGATGAGGTAACTGAGGCACAGAAAAGTGAAGTGACTTGCGCAAGGTCATACAGCAGACAAGTCGTGGAGACAGGATTAGAAACCATGACCTGTGCTCTATCCACTACACCAGGCTTTTTTCATTCCCACCAGGAAAGAGACAGAAAATTATTTTTTATGAGTTGTGAGAATCTCTCTCCTTGTTTTGACAGCCTCTACCACAATAGATAATATCTACCTTATACTAGTCATCATCATCATCATCAATCGTATTTATTGAGCGCTTACTATGTGCAGAGCACTATACTAAGCGCTTGGGAAGTACAAATTGGCAACATATAGAGACAGTCCCTACCCAACAGTGGGCTCACAGTCTAAAAGGGGGAGACAGAGAACAAAACCAAACATACTAACAAAATAAAATTAATAGAATAGATATGTACAAGTAGAATAAATAAATAAATAGAGTAATAAATATGTACAAACATATATACATATATACAGGTGCTGTGGGGAAGGGAAGGAGGTAAAATGGGGGGGATGTAGAGGGGGACGAGGGGGAGAGGAAGGAAGGGGCTCAGTCTGGGAAGGCCTCCTGGAGGAGGTGAGCTCTCAGCAGGGCCTTGAAGGGAGGAAGAGAGCTAGCTTGGTGGATGGGCAGAGGGAGGGCATTCCAGGCCCAGGGGATGACGTGGGCCGGGGGGTCGATGGCGGGACAGGCGAGAACGAGGTACGGTGAGGAGATTAGCGGCGGAGGAGCGGAGGGTGCGGGCTGGGCTGTAGAAGGAGAGAAGGGAGGTGAGGCAGGAGGGGGCGAGGTGATGGACAGCCTTGAAGCCCAGAGTGAGGAGTTTCTGCCTGATGCGCAGATTGACTGGTAGCCACTGGAGATTTTAATCTCACTCCTCTCCCTCTACAACCCAGCCCACACATTTCACACCTCTAATACCCTCTAGAATGGAAGCTCATTGTGGGCAGGGTATGTGTCTACCTATTGTTGTATTGTACTCTCCCTAGCTCTTAGTACAGTGTTCTGCACACAGTAAGTGCTCAACAAATTTGACAATGAATGAACGAACTTATTCACTGTGCCTTGCTCTGGACTCTCCTACCTACGATTCCAAAGCTCATGCCTTATCTTCTAACTGGAACTCCCTTCCCCTTCCACCAGACAAACTTCTATTCTCTCCATCTTCAAAGCCCTACTAAAATCTCACCTCCTCCAGGAGGCCCTTCCTTACTGATCTCTTTTCTCCCCACCTTCCTGGTTCCCACTCGGCTCCCCGCAGCTGCGTCAGACTACCTCATCATCTATGCACTTAAGCCCTCTCTACGCACTTATACACACATCTGCACATATAGGGAAGCAGCATGGTCTACAGGATAGACCATGAGCCTGGGAGGCAGAGCCTAGAATCCCGGCTCTACCACATGTCTGCTGTGTGACCATGGGCAAGTCATTTAACTTCTCTGTGCCTTACTTACCTCATCCATAAAATGGGCATTAAGACTGTGAGTCCCATGAAGACATGGACTATGTCCGACCTGATTACCTTGTATATACCTCAGAGCTTAGAAAAGTGCCTGGCACATTGTAAGCGCTTAAAAAATACTATAAAAAAAAAGTCACAACCTCTCTGAGACTCACTTTCTTCATTTGTAAAGCGTGGTTAAGATAGACTGGGAGTCCCATGTGGGAAATGGAAGGTGTTCGAACTCATAACCCTGAATCCACATTTGCCCTCAGCACATAGCAGTCACTTAAGAAACTGCAGCATAATAATAATAATAATGCTTGTGCATGAAGCTCTATTTCAAGTTAAAATTTTTAAAAATTACATAATAAGTAGGGTATGTTTAAACTGCAATTGGCAAATCAGGTGCAATATATTCTTGTTAATAATAACATATTAAAAGAATGTATTTAAAAGGGTTAATGTTTATAAATTTCTCTATCATATAACTCAAAATCTTTTTCCCATCCTAAGTCTTTTTTCCATAGGTTAACAATAATGGCTCATGCAATGCAGGCTATGAATCTGACCAACTAACGCACAATCTGACATTCAAGTAGGCTTCTGGCCTGGAAACTTTTATTCAGTTGAGGCCCTAGAAATGAGAAGATATGGTGCATTTGGAAAGCATTAGGCAGAAACAATGATTATTTATAGGATGAGATATGAATTCTAGCATTTTATCCTATTGAAAAGCAGACATTTCAACTTAACCAGAAAGAAAGGGTTAAGGAATTGGAGTTTGGTTTTTTTTAACAGGAAGAAAGGGTGGAGAGGGAGGGAGGGAGGAAGGAAGGAAGGAAGGAAGGAAGGAAGGAAGGGGACAGGTAGCTGTTTTTCAGGCATATGATGGATTATGACAGGTGGCAATGAAAGACTCTTGCCCATTTCAAATAGAGGCAGGAATGGAAGAAACTGTCTTAAATTGCAGCAGTTGCAACTTAGACTAGATACTAGAAAGAATTTCTTAGCAAATAGGGTTGGGAAAGCCTGAAACACATTACTGAGAAAATGGAAATTTCTAAGACTACAGTAGACAAGTGGTTTTCTTGGATGGGGAAAGGAAATGGTGGGGGGGGGCTGTGGTGGGGGAGGGACAGGGAGAGGGAGAGAGAGAGAGATTTCCTTCATTATCTCAAGATGATGCCACTGAAAGCAATTATCACCTGTGGATTACAGTGGGACCAACCAACATTTCCTTCCACCCTAGCCACACATGAAATTTATTAGCACACTACTTCTTGAATAGTGGAACAAAACTCTGAACAATCTCCCAAATTCTCTCCTACCCCTATAATTTCATGACTAGCTCTGTCTGCTCCATTCACATTACTTTCTGGTCTACCTGTAGTTTCTGAACATCAGCTCCTTCCGGAAACCGGATAGACAATCTTCACTTTCACTTGGCCAGCTCACCAACCTACAAAGTTCCTCTTTATCCTTGGAGAAAGGATGTAAAGAGTCTAGCACTTTCCTGTCCAGAATTGACTTCGTTTCCAGGGACCACAGGTGTGAAAGAATGCAGAGGGAAATGAGGGGAAGGAATTTAAATTCAAAGGAGAGTCTATCAGCTATTCTATTACCTACTGCTCTAAAGCTCACCTTCACACAGAACCTCTCAGTGTCAGCACTCCCACCTTCTACCCCTTGCTTACTACCTTCCCACTCCAGAACTTTTCTCCCCCTTCAAATCCAAGAGAGAATAATTCTTCCCATCTTCAAAGCCCTTTTGAAGTCCCTCCTTCGCTAGAAGGCATCCACCAACTATTTTTTCTTTCCTACAAGCTAAATCCCCACACTGAACCCACAATACTTATGTAAATATCCTTATGGCCTATTATTTCCCTGATCCCTAGTATGTATTTTGATGTCTGTCTCCCCCTACAGACTGTAAGATCTTTTATGGCAGGGATCACATCGACCAACTCTGTTGTATTATCTTTCCCAAGTGCTTATTACAGTGCTCTGCAAACATTACATGCTGAATAAATAACACTGATTGATACACACTGAACTACCACCACTACTTTTGAGGCACCTCCAGCTACATTCATGTAACACAATCACACATAGCATTTCTTTGTATAGATAGTTGTAGTAATAGTACTATGAAGCACTTACTGTGAGCAGAACACTCTACTAAGCACTGGGAGAGAATACACCATTGGGAAATAGACATGATCCCTGGCCCTCAGGGGCTCCAAATCTTCTATAGTCTACAATTTAAGCATCAATCTTCTATAACCTCATCTTTTCATTCTCTTTTCCACCCACTATCTAATTACTTTGTGTTTCTTTCCCCTGCTAGAATCACTGTTTACACGCTTGGATCTGTGCCCTTGAAACACTTGATATTTACCCCATCCTCGGCCCCACAGCACATAGATATACATATCTGTGATTTATTTTAAAGTCTGTCTCCCTATCTGGATTATACTGTCTGGATTATAAACTCCTTGTGGTCAGGTATCAAGTCTACTAAGTCCACTGTACTGTACTCTTCCAAGTACTTAATGCTTGCATAGTGTAAACACTCAATAATGCCATTGATTGATAATATCCTTGAGGGTCAGAATTATGTCTTTGAATTCTACGTGGTACAGTGCTCTGCACACAGTAGACACTAAATACTACCGGTTGACTGACTTATAGAAATACAAACTGCTTCATTAAATTTACTACTAAAGGTCTAATTCATGTATTACTGGTTAATACTACATACCAGGATTAGTGCATGTAATTTTAAACACATTTTTAGAAAATGATCCCTTAGTTGAACATTCCACCATGCTAATTAAATTAATCCTTTCTTACTACCCCACCAGAATAGGGGCTTGGTAATTACCATAACACTGTTGTATTAGTCATTAACTCGTAAATAGATCTACAAAGGGGAGAAGAAAAGGATTCCAAAAATCAATACTAGCACTTGCCTGTCCAGAATTGACTTCCTTTCCAGTGACCACAGGAGTGAAAGAATGCAGAGGGAAATGAGGTGAAGGAATTTAAACTCAAAGAAGAGTCTATTAGCTATTCTATTAGCTACTTCTCTAAAGCTCACCTTCTCACAGAACCTCTTGGTGTCAGCACTCCCACCTTCTACCTCTTGCTCACTACCTTCCCACTCCAGAACTTTTCTCCCCTTCTGACTCTGAAGAAAGTGATAAGAGTCCCACAGCTACATGACCAGCAGTTTGAAGCAATATGAATTCTAAAAAGGAAATAACATTGCCTCCAATTCTAAAGCAGACCAGCATTTATCCATGATTTAGGAGGGTTCAAATTACTATCTCTCCTAAAGGGAAACTGAAATGGAAAAACATATGATTGTATTTTCAATCCAAAATGAAACAAATCCTTGGAACTCTCCTGCACGTTTTAAATTCGAGTTTTCATATCTGGAGTTAGTAAAAACAATATGTCCTCATGGTCTCAGTGCTGTAGGACCACAGATGTGAAATGTCCTAACTCACAGCTGCTCCCAAACACCTGGTCAGTGTAACTAAACAACATTTCTGAAAACACTGCAATGAGTACCTTTATGTTGTTGTGTCTTGTCTGCAGAAGGAGCAACTGCAGACGAATTTTCTCCCTCTTGTTAGCCTCCATGGGCTGCTGAAGCATCTGCTCTCCTCTCTGGAGAACTTCCTCAATCTGAGCTTTCTCCTCATCCATCTGAAATATATAAGCAAAAGTTCATTCCAAAGAAAACACAGATTCATTTAGATGTCATATTTGCACATCAGTTATACTTTATTTTCAAATATGGAAAACGATGCCAGAGATCCTGGTAGATCTCACTAGCTAATTTCAACTCTGTGAGAAGCTATAATTTAGTCGCAGAAATACTTTTCGTAATAATTACTGAATTGTTATTTTTCACATTAACACCCAAAAAGCTAATCTAGGGGCCAACAGAAGACAATAATCATTATTAGAGTAACAATAACAATAATAATAATAATAATGTTAAGCAATTACTATATGCCAAGCATACTATGCGTCAAACACAGTTACATGATAATCAACAATCTCTGCCCTCCAGAGGGGCTAAAATTTAAGTAGGAGGAGTAAGCGCTCAATAAATATGATTGAATGAATGAATGAATGAATGAACAGGTATTGAAGCCCGATTATACAAATAAGAACACTGAAGCAGTTTGATCTCTCTTACAGTTGCCCTTGAGACTGTAAGCTCATTATGGGCTGAGAATGTGTCTACCAACTCTGTTATATTGTACTTTTCCAAGTGCTTGGTACAGTGCTCTCCACACAGTGAACACTCAATAAATACACTGAAGCACTTTAAGCAAGTAAAGTGAATAACCCAAGGTACCCAGCAGACAAATAGTAGACATGGGATTAGAATCCAGGTTCTCTGACTCCAGGCCAGTGCTCTTTCCACTATGCCATGCTGTTGTTTCAAAAGTACTTATTCATAGTTTATCTGGGGTACAGAGAGATGGTTCAGCCAATTTTAAGTCTTATTCTCACAAAAATTTCATTTGTATATATACTTTTTTATATTAGTGTATGAATTGACTTTAAAAAACACTAGATGTGTAAAAATAGAAGTGTTTTTTTAAAAGAGCACTAGCATTTTTGGGTAATTAGGGCACTGCTGAGTGGTCCTGCAGTACTCTATGCACCAGAATTCTAGGTATTCCATGAGTGGTATAAAAGAGCTAATTCTCCTCCTAAATGCCTTAGGTAAGTCCCTATTACCAACAAAAAGTAAGGAGAGGGAAAAAAAAAAAAAATCAAGCTCAAAGTTTACCTGGAAGAAAACAATAAATGAACAAAAGCTAAAAAACACACATCCTACTTGTTTGTACCTTTTCATCTTCATCACTGGATTCCAGATGCCTTTCCACAACCCTTAGCATATTTTGTAAGTCCCTTTCTAGTCTTTCCAGGTCTGCAGAAGGTAGAGTGACTTCATAGCATTCTGGCTTTACAAACATTTTATATGACAAAGGCTCTTGATTGATTAATATCTGTGCAAAGAGAACAAAAAGTGTCAAAGACACTATGGAGTGAAAAAGGCTAAAAATACATAGAATGATTCAAGGTGAGAAGAAACAGGCAAGTCCCTGGGCTTGGGCAACTCATATGAAAACATGTCTGCTTGCATGTAAGGAATAACCTTAATATTATAGTATTCAATCACCCTCCAACAGAGCAACTCTACAATTCCCTGATGCTCTTCGAGTTTTGATGATACCTTTTCCAAACCCCACCCAGGAGAAATGCTGTAGGATCTTGTAAAATTGGCATGGTTCCCCAAAATAGTGACGATGAAATAATCACATCAGCTGCGTGCCCAACATAATCCTTAGGGCACCACATGTGTTCTGTTGTTCAGTATTCAGGAGGGCTCTCAGAGGCCATCCTAGTGGTTTGAACAATAAAGCTAATCAATGCTGTTTGTCCAGTATTTATGTCAATCCACACATACCCTGGCTTCCTTCTCTGTCATTCCTGTTCTTTCTCCCCAGTCCTATTTGCTTGATCTCTGATCTCCTATTTACTTTTGTCTCCTCCTCTGGCTGCTCTTGGCTGCTCCACCTTTCCTGCTTCAATCCTGCTTCTAGATTAATTTAAAAAAAGCCCCTAAAATTGCAATATTTTGCAATTTCCTTTCCAACAGCCTTGCTCGTCGAGGGCAGGGGGAGGAAATGCTCACTTTCTGCTTATCTTGTCTATGTTGAGTAAGGTTGAGAAGGCAGGGACTACTTTCTATTTTAGACATATTGTGTGTATGTCTCTCTATGTATATAATATATATACATACACACACACACACACACACACACACACACACACACACATATACGTACACAATAGGACCATTGATATGATAAGGCTAATTGGGACAATTATCCTGGGCCCCTCAACTCCTAGTGAGTGGGACTGCAGATTTATGCTGCTGAATGGGGAAGAGGACAGAAGCAGATGCACATCTAATTCCAGGTCCCTGGCGCATCCTTGCTTTTCCACCCTTTCTGCCCTGCATAGATATTGCCCCTCCCACCAGAAGACACAAGACCCTTTAGTGAACAGAATCCAGAAATTCACTGCAGGGAAACTGCCCAGTTCTCCTGAGTCAGCTCCAGACTCGTGTGCAAAGCATTACACATTAGCATTACACATAAAGCATTAGCATTACACATAAATACGATTGATTACAGCCCTCTCTGCCAGAGGAGCGAAAAGATTCCAGCAGTGCACAATCAGGGCTGGGCATTGAGAGAGGCAGTGAGGCAGAACAAAGAGCAGCAGCAGAGGTAGAACTTCTATGAATCCACAACCCAACAACCAGGAACTCTCACACTCTGATTCCTCACAAATGGGCCCCTACATCCCACCTAAGGGCCACCCCTAAGCATAGTAACATGCCCTCATGTTCAATAGTAATGATAAGAAGAAGAAGAAGAATTGTGGTCTTGGTGGTGTGGGCAGGGAATGTATCTGTTTATTGTTGTACTGTACTCTCCCAAGCACTTAGTACATTGCTCTGCACACAGTAAGTGATCAATAAATGTGATTGAATGAATGAATGCTTGGTACATAGTAAGCACTTTAAAGATACAGAAGTGTGGCCTAGTGGATAAAGCATGGGCCTGGGATACAAGGACCTGGATTCTAGTCCCAGCTCCACCACTTGCTGGCTGTGGGACTTAGGGCAGGTCAATTAACTTCTCTGGGGCTCAGTTTCCTCAACTGCAAAATAGGGATTGGATACCCTGTCTCTCTCCTACTGAGGCTGTGAGCCCCATATGGGGCAGGGACTGTATGTAGCCTGAATACTTTCTACCTACCCGGGTACTTAGAAACAGTGCTTGACACATTGTAAGCGCTTAACAAATACCATAAAAAAATACAGTTAGATACAGATTATACAAATAAGACACAGTCCCTGTCCCACATAGGGCACACAGCCTAAGTGGGAAGGAGAACAGCTACTAAGTCTCCATTTTATGGATGATAAAACAGACACATAGAAATTACATGACTTGCCCAAGATCACCCAACAGGCAAGTAAGTGCACAGGTTTTAAGTCCCTATTATAAGGATGAGAAAACAGACACGGAGAAGTTAAGTGACTTGCCCAAGATCACCCAACAGGGAAGTACATGGCAAAGTTGGGATTAGTACTCTAACTCCCAGGCCTGTGCTCTTGATTCATTCAACTGTATTTATTGAGTGTTTACTGTGTACAGAGCACTGTACTAAGCACTTGGAAAGTACAATTCAGCAACAGAGACGATCCTTCCACTAGGCCACACCGCTTGTCTACATAATAAAAGTAAATGAAGATTGCAGCCCAAATCCTTTACCAACTAGATCCCTAGTAATTATAAAAGATTTAAGTAAAAACGCATTTACCAATGGTTATTTATTGAGCACTTACTGTGTAGACTGATTGGATTGAATGGGAAGTAAAGCAAAGCCAACTCTGGATAATCATGAATTGAGAATTTGGATAACAAATGCTCAGATGATTCAAAACCTTCATTTTAGCTATTTTCATCTCTCCTTCCATCACACCTATTATCAGAGCAGCTAAGTAGTCTAACCCTGTGCCTTCGCACACCCTGTGACAACAAGAAGTTGCCCAAATACAAGTCACAGTAGAAAGGAAAGGGAAAAGAATCAAGGTGAGCTAACATCAGATTATCAGCCTGCAGTTGAGTATAACTGAGAATTCACTGCAATTTGAACATCACACTCTCCTCCACTACATCTACATGGAGAATACATTCAACATAGACAGCCAGTAATACTGATTAATATTTTAAGTGGAAGGCATATGTAAGTGCTGTGACAAAGCAAAGATTTTTTTTTCTTTCCCCCAAAGTATAACTCTGGTTTACCCATCCCAGAAAAAGGGATAAATATTCCAAAATCACTCCAATGCAGGGCAACATCACTTCTTTCTCTCCTTATTATAAAGAAGCTTTTCTTCTATAAGAAAAAAATTGTGCACTCTAAAGGACTATAAAATATTAAATTTGTTGCATTAGCCTGTACTCTCTTACTGTTTTGAGTACTTCTTTCCTACCTACTGGAGAAAACTAACGCAAGATGGTGCTTCGTGGAGGCCCACCCATTGAATGGCTTAAGTTTATCTTCGGCCATGTCTCTATAACCATGTATACCACGGGGTCTCTTCAGATCATAATTTGTGGCTGAAATGATGGGCTATGGATAGTCCAGTCATAAATTATAGTCATGTGACTGCAAGATGCTGTGAAAAATACTCAAAACTCAAGCATTCCAATCAGCAATTATAGATTTGGGCAGAGCCTCTGATGAATTTGGGCATCTTTCCACGAACTCTGCTAGTTTGTTTATCCTCACTCTCCTCTCCCAGCCTCAACCTTAGTACAGTGCTCTGCACACAGCAAGCACTTAATAAATATGACTGAATGAACTTTATCCAACATATACAACCAACTCAATATATTTCCATACAAACTTTTAAATTGTGGTTAATAAATTATAAACTCCAATTTGTAAAATGCACAAGGTACACTGTAATAATACAATTAAAAGACAAAGCTTCATAAAATTGAGGTGAAATAGATGAGATAAGGATGTGCTGCTTACATAACCCTACATATAAGCAGTCTGAAAATGCATTTTCATATATGGATTCCATAATGGATGAGAGGAAAATAATTACTCACTTTAGCGCTTTTAATGTGTTGGGAAACCTTTTCAAAATTTCTATTCAGTTCAGCTAATTTAGGTTCAACAAGCTCACTGCATGCCACACCACGGCTGTTCATCAGGATAACGGCTTGGTCACGGACATTTTCCACTCGGAGACTTGCATCATCCAGCTCAGCTATCAAACGCTAGGAAAGGAAGAAAACAAAATTATCATGGGACCCAAAAAAAAAAAAAAAAAAGGTACTTTAATCCTGCCAAGAATTCCTCTGGTTTTAGCAGAGTTGGCAAACTTGAGCAAACAATTCATTACATAATTTCCTTACACATAGCCTTTCCAGCTCCAATGAGGACATAAAAAAGAAAACTAACCCCCCAGAAGAGTGCAGGGACTAAATCTTTATTCAATAAATCATATTTATTGAGGACTTCCTGTTTGTAGAGCACTGCACTAAACACTTAGGAAAGTACAATATAAGAGTTGATAAACACATTCCCTGCCCACAGCAAGCATAGGGACCAAGGGGAAAACAGATATTAATATTAATAAATTAAATTACGGATATGTACTATGGAGCTGCTATGGGGTTGAGGGAGGGGTGAGTAAAGAGTGCAAATCCTAGTGGAAAGGCGAAACAGAGGGGAAATGGAGAAGAGAAAATGAGGGCTTAGTCAGGAAAGGCCTCTCAGAGGAGATGTGTTTTTAATAAGCTTTGAAGGTGAGGAGAGTGATTGTCTGTCACATATGGAGAGTATTCCAGGGCAGAGGCAGGAAGTGGGCAAGAGGTCAGCGGCGAGATAGATAATAATAATGATGGCATTTATTAAGCACTTACTATGTGCAAAGCACTGTTCTAAGCACTGGGGAGGTTACAAGGTGATCAGGTTGTCCCACGTGGGGCTCACAGTCTTTATCCCCATTTTACAGATGAGGGAACTGAGGCCCAGAGAAGTTAAGTGACTTGCCTAAAGTCACAGAGCTGACAATTGGCGGAGCTGGGATTTGAACCCATGACCTCTGACTCCAAAGCCCATCCTCGTTCCACTGAGCCACGCTGCTTCTCTAGATAGATGAGATCAAGGTAGAGTGAGTAGGATGGCATTAAGGGAGTGAAGTGGGCAGGTTGGGCTGTAGTAGGAAATCAAGGAGGTAAGATAGTAGCAGGATGGGAAGCATGGGAAAGCAGCATGGCATTATTCATTCATTCATTCAATCGTATTTACTGAGCGCTTACTGTGTACAGAGCACTGTACTAAGCGCCTAGCAGTGGATGGACCACGTGCCTGGGAGTCAGAAAATCATGGGTTCTAATCCCACCTCCATCACTTGTCTGCTGTGTCGCCCTGGGCAAGTCACTTGACTTCTCTGTGCCTCTGGTACCTCATCTGTAAAATGAGTCCAACATGGGACAGGGACTGTGTCCGACCCAATTTGCTTGCATCCACCTCAGCACTTAGTACAATGCCTGGCATATATAAAGTGGTTAATACTGCAATTATTATTATCAAGAGGGGGCATGGTGATTAAGTGTTTTAAAGCCTATGATAGGATCACTACCTTCACAATTTCTTCCCTTTTACTTGCTGGCTTGTTTTCAATTTCATCCAACAGAGCTTCAGCTTGGTAGAGCCAGGTACTGATGTGAGCAACATGTCCATCAAATATCTCCAGTTGGCTCTGGTGGTTCTGGAAAGACAGGAAAAACAACCTGAGAAAGCCTCCTGCAGCGTCACCATAAGCACTCAACTTCAAGTGAGGCAGCATGACCTTGTGGAAACAGCACAAACCAGAGAGTCAGATGACCTGGGTTCTACCCCCAGTTCTGCCAACTGCTTGCTGTGTAACCTTGGGAAAGTCATTTAACTTCTCTGGGCCTCAGTTGTCCTTTCTCTCTCCTATTGAGACTGTGAACTCTATGCAGGGCTGGGACTGTGTCCAACCTAATTAACTTTTATCTTCCCCAGCACTTAGAGCAGTTTGACACATAGTAAGCACTCAAAAAATACCATAAAAGAAAAAGGGACCTGCAGAAATGTCAGAGCCCATTGACGTTAGAGGAAGAAGGCCACTCCCCTAGCTCTGTACTCGGTTAACAACTTCATTCCTGGAAATATTGCTGCAGGCCAATTCCAAAGATGTCTGCTTTTCTGACTTCTAAATGTATCCCTGAAGTAACTTGTTCTCCTTAATTCCTCCTCAGAAAGTACAGTGTACTGAAATGCATTTATTGCCATCAGCGCCTAATTATAGTCCCTTTCTTTCACAGTATTTTTCCAGCAGGACAAACAATGTCAAAAAACATAAAGTGGTATTACTAGAAAAAGACAAACTCTCTGATGAAGAAAGTGGCAAACGGAATGAGACATAATGCCAAAAAAAATTAAAAGATGCAGCAGTTACTACAGCTGAAGAGCTGACAAAAATATTTGGTAGAAAACAACAAAAGAAAAATCCCTGAGTGGACATAAAAACAATATTTTGAAAGGGTTATTCATACATTCATTCAATTGTATTTATTGAGAGCTTATTTATATATATCTATATATCTATACCTATATAGATACAGATATATAGATAGGTGGAGTGGGGCTGAGAATGGAGAAGAACAAAGACAGCAAGTCAAGGTGATGCAGAAGGGAATGGGAGAAGAGGAAAGGGGGTCTTAGTCTGGGAGGGCCTCTTGGAGGAGATGTGCCTTAGATAAGGCTTTGAAGGTGGGGAAAGTAATTGTCTGTCAGATTTGAGAAGGTCAAAGGCAGGAAATGGGACAGGGGCTGGCAGCAAGGCAGGCGAGACCAAGGCACAATGAGAAGTGTGTCCAATTCTTTGGGGAGGTAAACTACATTAATTCAAGAGACACGCTAATGGATTCAATCCTGACCACAGGAATAGTTCACAGCAATTCACAGATTTTTTTAAACCCACTTTACCACATATTAAGTGACACCATTGGTATAGAAAAAGAATAAATATTGCAAAAGATAAACAAAAAATAGTAAGTACTGTATTACTACTACTCTATTACTATTTGCAAGTTATAAATTGACATCTGGTTATGCGTACAGCCTCAATCCTCTCTTGGCTTGCATCTAACCACTGGGACAATGAAGGAGAAAAACTAATTTAGTAGCAATCCGACTATTAAATTGGGCAAGTGTTTTGCGGGTCTTAGCTGGCTTTACCATCTTGCAAATTTCTTTGCCATCTTGCAAATTTCTTTGCCCTGTTCATTGTCACAGTTACTACAGCATCACTGTTGGTCAGACGGAACATCAAAAGTCTTGAGAAGAGCAGGACAAGTGCTTTAAGGAGTTATTTCTAATTTTTATTTAAAATCATCATCTGCATGCAATCGGCTACATTTTTCAGACGCTTGGCTCTTGTGCACTAACAAATCTGTTTGGAAACCCCAGTAAATTGTCTGTTTTGCTTTTCCTAACTTTATCCATCATTATGAAATGTTAACTAAAAAAGCCAAAACCTTTAGACATTATCCCTAGAAATACCACAAATATAAAAAAGATTATAAAATGGGTTATGTCTCTTTGAAATGAAAAATATAGTTTAATTCACTCAGAGCATTTTACAGAGACCAAAAGTCTATTAAATTTCCAGCATATATTCAACAGCCTAATTTCTAAAAAAAAATTTTAGCAATATCAGAGCTCACACTGTTTTTACTTCATTATTATTACACAATATACAATAAAGCACTGTAATTAATAATTTAAACCAAACAAGTCAACTCTTCATAGGAAAATAAAGACTGTTTTGGGCACATAAACTGTGATTAGTTTACTCTTTAATACACTATTTTGATTGATGAAAAACCCTTCTAGCTCCAGAGAGAATAAAAATGAACAAGCTTCTCTCATCTAGTCACACTCCATTTTGGCAAAATAAATCACAGGAACTAAATTGTTATTTCAATTTCTTGCAGTTACCAATTGTAATTCTATTCCTTCATTTTCTTCCTTTTTCCAGAACACACAAATTAGTTGAGACAGAACAAAAAGGACTCAGATACTTCAAAATCGACATGTAACTCACCAATAGCGTATTGCACCAATCTTCAGTCCAGGTGCGGACTCTACTCCATCCAGCATTGAGAACACACAGCTTTTCCTCCAGGATGGTCTCACTACCCTCAACCAAACTCTGGAGAGCTGTGCTGCTCTCTGTGATAGTATTTAAGTCAGCTTTTCTTTTTTCCAGGTCCTTCATTGTATTCTAAAGCAAAAATAAGGAATTCATAAGAATCATTCAGATTTTTAGGATACGTATATTGTGTTTATAATAACTGTGGTATTTGCCAAGCCCTGATCTAAACACTGGGTACACAAGGTAGTCAGGTCCCACTTGGGGCTCACAATCTAAGTAGGAGGGAGAATAAGTACTGACTCCCTATTTTGCAGATGAGGCTACTGAGGCTCAGAGAAGTTAAGTGACTGGCCCAAGGTCACACAGCAAACAAGTGGCACAGTTGGGATAAGAACCCAGGGACTCTGACTCCCAGAATCATGTTCTTTCCACTAGGCATTCTGCTTCCCTGTATTTCGGGGATAACCCCCTCTATGCTTTTTATGAACACATCCTATCAAAAAAATACCAAAGAAAGCAGTTAATCAAAAGTGGGCAAAATGGCTAGTTTACATGGAAGTCACTGCATTTTCTGTGCCTTC
Source organism: Tachyglossus aculeatus (assembly GCF_015852505.1). Taxonomy (NCBI): domain Eukaryota; kingdom Metazoa; phylum Chordata; class Mammalia; order Monotremata; family Tachyglossidae; genus Tachyglossus; species Tachyglossus aculeatus. Next base: position 73,422,365 of record NC_052067.1, read on the forward strand.
ATGAGACAAGTGAAAATTGTTTGGGTTAAAATAAAAAATATGATGATCAAATGAAACACTAATTTTAGGTTTAATTCTAAGGCTCAATTTCAATAATGTAATACTGAATGTACATTCAACATTTAATTTCACTACTGGAACACTTTTGTGCTCTTGCTGAAGTAAACATGTAGTTTTCACAGAATTCACATAAATGTGTAGACTATAATAGTTCAATAGAATCCATAATAATAATGATAATAATAATAATTTGATTTAGGTCAGAAGGTATAGAAGCAGTCAAGGAACTCATGTAAGAGCCATTCTGATCAATTTGGATATAAGTGGGGGGGGGGGGGGAGAGGGAGGGAGAGAGGGAGAGAGAGAGAGAGAGAGAGAGAGGGAGAGAGGGAGAGAGAGAGAGAGAGAATGTGCATGTCTAGAGAATATATCCAATCTACTATGAATGAGCCATGAATTGATCCTATTCTCTGATTCTATACCTTTGTAAGTAGAAGCTTTCCCAAACATTTTTTTTTAACTCTCAAGCAAAGTGAATTTATGTCCTACTAGAAAATACAGTCACACTTCAGCCAAGTCTTATCACTCACCTCGGAAACCTAAGCCAGCTAACAGTCCTCCATAGTTCAGTAAATGTTCAAGCCTCTTTTCAAATGGAACCAAAGTGTACACAGACACACACACACACTTTGTGCAGTTCCTGAATTCTCTCAGATGATCATTTGACTGCTGTAACTCCAAATACTTCAAATAATCAACCACATGCACATGCATGCAAGCGTGCGCATGCACGCACGCACGCGCACACACACACACACACACACACACAATATATATATACACATAACATTCCAGGTAAAATAAACAAATCTTCCATAAACAACTCCTGTACAAAAAATGATACTAGTCAATGGCACCATTGCAATGAGCAAGTCTTAGAAAATACAAGAAAAAGGCTACTAAACAGACACAACGATTTAACTTGAGGACTTTGAATACACAAATAGAAATGTGAGTGGATGGTTTCCATGTAACACCATATAATTAATTGTGCTTAAAATGCCAATTGACATTTAAAACAAGATTCTAAGCCTCTGTTTCAAATCTTTACACTATGCACTCATCCCTATTTTCATCCCCCCTTGTATTCCTGGCCAAGCCCTTGGCTGAACCAATGACAGCTTCTTTACCAGCCCTTTCTGTCTATTTTTTCCATTCATCACCCCATGCTTTATGTCTCAGGCTTCTAAGCTCTCATCCCACATGCTAATTATCCTTGCTGAAGAACACTTCAAAACCCATCTCTCCCCAAAACACCTTTCCAGACAGTTTAGAAAATAAGCATGAATGGTGGCCCTCCTTATTCCCATCCCCCCTACAAAAGGTATTTTTAATCAATTAATCACTAGCACTTACTGAGCAACAGAGACTGAAAATGAATTAGAAGACATGATCCCTGCCCTCAAGGAGCATAGAGTCCACCAAGGGAGACAGACACTTAAATTGATTTAATAGATCAGTATGAGTACAGTGTATCTCACAAAACATCCATAATATGCTCCTCAAAATGTGGCTTTTTATAAATAGCTGTACCATGGGATGCTTTCCCATACACTTACATGCAGTGTATGTAGATCTGAAAACAGCTCTATTATAGACCACTTACTTATAAGCCACTTACTTTAGCCCAGGCAATTTCTGAATCCAAGTCAGAAACTGAACCTTCTGCAGTGGACTTCTGGACTAACTCAGCCTCAGTAACAGCTAGCCAATCAGACAGGGAGGCCACTTCTTTCTTCATTTTCCGGGCTAACTGACAAGCACGCTCCAAATCTTGCTTTCCTTCTGTCACCTACAAAAACAGTACTTCCAGTTAAAGCCAGCTCCATTCCAAATAATCAAACAATTTCCTGTTCCTCCAGATCATCCATTCATTGACCCATTAGTCACAACCCTCCTGGTTCCTCATGAGAACAATGTTTGATCTATATCCCTCTTTTGTAGGACTGGTGACAATCTGCCATATTGTAACACTTGGAGAATCTTGATGAATTTTCTAAAGCTCTTAGAAGTTCCTTGAAAGGAATATAAAAAACTATACGTTCACATATGTAAACATTCGTCTGTATACAGTGTAAAAGAGCTCTTCAAAAAACCCTTTTCTATCCACTTACCTTTTTCTAGTGCTGCTGTTTGTTCTCCTATTGATGGCCACTGACATTTATTGAGCATTTATTGTACACCTTCCCCCCTAATATCAGAAGGTATGAGGGAAGAACGCGGATTAGTATTTATGTGGAAGCATCTAAACTATCCCCCAAACTGCTAGGAAAACTGATGGATTCTAATGTTGTGATGCCAAATTCAGTGTATATAGAGTTGAATAGTACCTTCCAAGAACATTATTGTAGCTGTATCACATAAAATAGATTAAAAAACGCAAATGGCATGAGTCTTAAGGACTTTGTTTTTTTAATTTTGCAGAAAAGTTAGGATTAATCTTATTTAGAAATGACTTTCATTATCATTTTCAGATAGGATCTGGTATCAAGAAATATATCATTTATCAAACATAGTCTAATATGTCTGATATGGTGAGTTACCTGATTCTGGATAATTAAATCAAGTCTTATGTCAATCAAATTTTTATTTAGTGTGCCTTGACAAATACCTGAATTACCCTGAAAAGATGAGACATATTGAACCAAAATGTGATTTGCAGGACTGCAATACCTCTGATTGCAGTATCATAATGATGAAGCTTTGTTGCTGAGATTTTAAGAACCAGGGCAAAAATAATTTGCTTCTGCATTTATACAATTTACACCGGGCCCTTTTCAGTATTACTTATTCTCATCCATTTATTTTAAGAAGTAGTGAACATGGAATCAGCAACCTGCAATTTAGAATCATTCTAGTAGATATTCCTAGAACACTGGACAACATTGAGGCTTTGAAGGCTGGTTGACACGAATGTCTTAACCATATATATATTTCTATTAATAGGAATAAAACGCCCCAGAATATACATTTCAAATGTACCCTGTCATTAAAGTTAGTTGACTTCAAACCTACAGTATAATTTCACACCACAAAATCTATAATTGCAAAAAAATGCAGTGCCTTTTGAGTTCTACTGACATCTAAAGTGACAGCAGAAACAAGTTTTTCTCTGGGCTTGTATAAAGACTTCATCTTATTTCTTCTGGGTATTTTTAATATTCATAAACTGGTGCAAAATACAAAACAACTTCCATTCTAGTTTTGCAATAGTGCCCACTGTTTCAATTTCTCATTTCCTGGCTTCAAGGCAAAGATTCTCAAATGAATCAAGACATTAAACTTTTGGATCCAGCCAGCCGCTGAATGTAAATGGCTTAACAGCTCCTTTCCCTGTGGAACTTCCAAAATGGCTAAATTATGGATGCCTCTTGGATGAATTTAAAAGCATTTCCTGATTGTGGGACTTCCCTCCAACCTGATGCTTTGCCGTATCCTGCAATTCCAGAATGGCTCCTTGGGTTAAGCAATGGTTTAGATATCTGGGGACTGTGAATGTTGAATCCCAGCTGCAACAGTAACTTGGCAATGTGATTTTAGGCAAGTTAGTTAAATGTGTCCTCAACTTTCTAATCTAATGGTAAGAGAGCTGGAGAGAGGAGGAGGTTATGCTAGACTGTAAGCTTGTTGTAGGCCAATGTGTCTACCAACTTTTTTATATTGTACTCTCCCAAGCACTTAGTATAGTGCATCGCACACAGTAAGAGCTCAATAAATACAACTGATTGATTGAGAAGCAGCATGGCCTAGAGGTCAAAGCCATGGGCTAGGGAACTGGCAATTAATCTTAGCTCCACCACTTGCCTGCTCTGTGACCTTGGGCAAGTCACATAATTTATCTATCCTCAGTTGTTACCACCTCTAGACTATAAGCACACTGTGGGCAGGAAATGTGTCTGTTTATTGTTATATTGTATTCTCCCATGGACTTAGTACAGTGTTCTGCATACAGTGTTCTGCACTCAATAAATACAATTGAATAATTGAATGAATAAAATGGGGATTAAATACCTCTTCTCCCTCTCCTTTGAATGTAAGCCCCATGTGGGACAAGGGACTATGCCTGACCTGATTATCGTATATTTACCTCAGTGCTTAGTTCATTATTATTATGATTATTACTATTAATAAGGACTGGAGGGAACAAAGGGAGGAAAGTTTACAGCCTTGAAATGAGTAAAATAGAAGCTGCTATTTAAACATTTAGTGTAAATCGCAATGTTGGCTAAGTGTATGTCATCATTTATGTCTCAAAAAAGTGGTATACTCAATTTTTCTAGACAAGTGTTTAGACCAAATATTTTAGAGATCGACAGCTGCCAGGGAATTCAGGACCATTCTTTTGAAAGTGCACATCTATCCATATGGAACATAGTGTGATGCTGGAACAAACGGCTACATCCACGGTGTCAGACATGGGGCAAATATTACAAGGTGAATCTTTCTGAATGTGAAGTTCGTCAGTTACTTAAACCCCCGCATTATGGGAGAACTGTGTTTATGCACTAAAACGTTTCACTTTAATGGTAGGATAACATGAACTGTAAAAAAAAGTGGGCAGCTAAAGTTATTTACATGCTTCAAAGTTAAACTGTATATTCTTCTGTAACTTAAGGATTCTTTAAACATATGAAGACATGGGTTGGTTGATTTGCAGAAGAAAAAAGTTAGTTTTCCTAACCTGTGCCCCCAGGTCATTATAGAGGAACTTCAGGGCAGTAAGCTGTTCATCCATCCCTTTCGGATTGTCCGTTTGCTGCTTCTGGACAATCTGCCTTCCTGTTTTGATTACGGTCTCCACTTCAAGCTTAACCTCACTCAAAGTTTTATAGAGCTTCTGAAAACAGAAGAAAAATACATGTTATAGTGAGAAGTGACCATAACCAGTCATTTAGATGACAGTTTCCTAGGATTGCTAAAAACTGAATCTCTAGATTCCAGAGTATGTTTTACCTTTCTTCAGTTAAGAGTTAGGTTGAAATCAGATTGAAGTGTTAAATGAACCTATGTCGAAAAATGAACATTGTAAAATGAAATGATGGAATTAAGAAACAAGATGTTCTTAAAGCTATATGTTACTGAGTGTCACAGAGAACATTTGCTGTTAATGTCCTTTTGTAAATAATGGCTATCATTCACAAACTTGGTAGAGTTTTCTATAACGTGTTCTAAATGGTATAACAATATGTGGAACAACAATGAGAAAATAAAACATGTCCATAAAGTTAATGCTGACTAAAAAGGACAAAACAACAAGGGAAAGTATTTTTAAATCACAGCTATTTTGTCTAGATGTCTTGTCACTATCACTGATGTGCCTAAAAGGAAACCAAGGTATTATCTATATGAATTTCAGCTTGTGCTACAGCTATTGGGAGCTTTAGCCACTAGGCCTATTATCATTTCACACTCAGGCCATGAACAATTCTCACCTTTGGAAGTCAAAACCTCAAGTCCTAGAAGGAGTTGAGGAGAGCACCTCAGAAATTGCTATCCTGTGATATCTATACTTGTGTAAATATAAATACAAAGCCATAGATGTGCAAAGAATAGTTTTAACTATAATCATTCTTTCAATCATCAAATCCTCAACAGATATTTGCATGCTCTTACACTCGTGACTACCAATTCTGTTATACTGTACTCTGCCAAGTGCCCAGTTCATTGCTTTGCACACAGTAAGTGCTCAATAAATACAACTGATTGATTGATTTTTGCCTATACATAACCAGAGTAAGTTATGGCTTGAGCAGAATTCAGTAGATATATAATAGTCCTTAAAAAATTTGCTCAGGATATAACATTTTTTTACTACTACTGCACAATAATTTGAGTATATTCCATGACTTCTAGATAGGGCTCAACCTTAACATTGGCTTACAGTTAACTAAAAATGTACTGTACTGCACACGCTTCACATAAGGCCTCACTGTTTTGACTGTGCACAAAAATCTGGAAAACATTTGATAAAATTTGTATTACAGGAAAGCATTATTCCATATGATGGAATTATCTCATCTTACCATACATCTGTCCAAGTGAGTCTGGATTACATCTGGATCAGTGTCCTTAACATCCAGAACATGGAGTTCTGCTTTTACCCCATCTAGAACTCGCTTGCAATCAAGCATGCGCTGTTCAAAATTAGCAGGCTTCTGGAAAAGCTGGTACTTTGTGAACACTTCACGAAGTTTCCTCTGTTTACGATGCGAATGTTAATAAAAATCAATAAAACATCAGTTTCCATTCCTAAGCAATTCCTAAGCACTACAAACTCCAGCTATATACTATTTCAGAGAAGCTACTCTGAAATTTTAAATTTAAGCTTTGAAGATATAAAGTTTTAAAACTGAGGAAAAGGGAAGGAACAAGGGCTTGACTTTTTTTATGACCAAAGCAAGAAGACATGGGTCTCATTTGGAGAATATGATCCTGAGTAGGTTAAGAGCCAGTTGTGTAAACAGAAATTCTAGGCTACAGAAGACAAGTCTTTAAATGCAACCAGGTAACTTGAATGGCTTGTGTTCAAGGGAAGAGTTTGGCCAATTTCATTAGAATTCTGATCTCTAGTTCTTAGGTTTCAGTTCTAAAAGTGCTATTTACTGCATCAAGGACCTCTCTGGTGTTAACTTACAGTAACATAAAAGGAAACGTTCATTTAATATGAACATTTGTTCTTATCCTCTGCCATTTCCCCGATCTGAAATTTATTTTAATGTCTGTCTCCCCTTCTAAGCTCCTTGTAGGCAGGGACCTATCTAGTGTATTGTACTTTCCTAAGTACTTAGTACAGGCTGATTAAAGGTTAATTGCATATTAATTGAAACCAGGTCCTAATTTTGGTTATTCCTCCTTTTTATAATAATAATAATGATGGTACTCTAAATGCTCACTATGTGCCAGGCACTGTATACTCAATGCTGGGATGGATACAAAACAATCAGATTGGACATATTCCCTGCCCCACCTGGGACTCACAGTCTAAATCAGAGGGAGGAAGATTTAATCCCCATTTCACAGGTGAGATAATTGAGGCATAGACAAAGCAAGTGACTTGCCCAAGGTCATAGAGCAAGCCTGTTGTGAGAAGGGAATCTGTTTATTGTTACATCGTACTGTCTCAGGCACTTAGTACAGTGCTCTGCACAAAGTATGTGCAAAATAAATACCACTGACTGACGGACAGCAGATAAATGGCAGAAATGGGATTAGAATCCAAGTCCTCTGACTCCAAGGCCAATGCTCTTTCCATTAGGCCATGCTGTTCCACTTCAAAACTTTTTAACTCCACTTGAAAATTTAAAATGTTTCCCAACCCCTACCCTGTCAAAAAACATCAATGCAGTGCATCACTGGTGTTTTACTGTGTTAAAGTATTCGGCATGGCACGATGGGCCTTATGCAACCCTTAATACTCATGGAAGACAAGTTGACATGGAAAAGAAATCCCCTAATTGAGCAATTCAGAATGAAATATTCCATAACTAAAATACTGCATCCTCGTTTTCATCCCAATTTAACAGGATTTTCAGCCAGGGTGTTTATCATAGATTTCTCAGAACAATTGGAAAACGTTAGGTTGAAGTAGTGCAGATGAAGTTTTCTGGCCCTGAAAGTGTCCTTAGGCTGGCGGACATGCTAACGTCATGGTTCCCAAGACTGAGGTACAACTTGTGGTGCTGGTTCAAGAAATGCTCTCTCTCTCTGCCCAGGAAGTTTCCTGAATAGTGGGGCTAAACACTAAACGTTAGATTTGCCCCCCTGCAAGTTTGGGTCAGAAGCCCTCTTTTTGTCCCATACCTTCCTGGCCAATAAGTCCCCTGCTAATCTAAGCCAAGAATCTTATAAAAACGTCATAAGTAATTGAAGTGTCCTTTTACCTGTAGCACATCCAGCTGACTGCCTCCTCGAGGAGTTCTGCCTTCTGGACTGGATGGTACCTGGGATCGCACACTTCTCCTCAGCTCCTCTAGTGTTAGCTCATGGGCCGAAATCTCTGCTTGAATTTTCTGGAAAGGAGTTACAAGGAGGTAGAAGAGCAGAGGGAAAAGCATGTGAGACAAGGAAAATAAGACCACCTAGTTCCGTGAAGACTTATATCCCACATACTAGCACTTGTATGAACGACTGTTTTGCGTTCAATGGGAAAAAGGAAGGCAAAAGATTGTCTAGTGGCAGGGCCGACCCTAGAGTAAGAAACTGGACAATGATTTCAGGGCCATGGCCTAATGGAAGAAGCAGCACGGCCTAGTCGATTGAGCACAGGCCTGGGGCTCAGAAGAATGCTTGTCTGCTGTGTGATCTTGAACAAATCACTTCACTTCTCCGTAGCTCAGTTACCTCATCTGTAAAATGGGATTCAGATTTGTGAGCCCCATGTGGAACAGGGAATGTCCAACTGGATTTATTTGTATCCACCCCAGCACTTAGAATAATGTCTGGCACACAGTAACTACTTAACAAATACCACAATTATTATTTTTCTGCTTCCTGATGGAAATTGGTAATGCAGGGCCAATTCTGGCCCAGAGCCAGAGCTGATGGAGTGGATTCTGGGGCAACAGGCAGCCAGGGGCAGCAGTTTAAAGGGCAGAAGCCCCAACCTGAGCTGGGACAGGTGCTTTCAAATTGCCAATTCATCCTGAGCTGCCTACCATCATCCCTGGTTGAGCAATGAGTGACTGGGGTGGGCTGCAGGTCAATGTACTAAAGGAAACAACCTAAATTGTTTTCTTTTTGGGTCTTTTTTTTCCCTTTTTCCTTTACCCAGTCTCAAAACCTCTAGGTGTTTTGATTCCACTTACACCAAAAAATACATGCCTTTTCCCACAGAATGGCTGTAGACTGTACACTGTAAGCATCTTATGGGCAGAGATCATGTCTACCTTTTAAATTGTATGGTACTTTCCCAAGGGCTTAGTACAGTGCTCTGCACAGTTAAATGTTCAATAATTTCCACTGAATTACTAATTGACAGCTGATCTCTCTGCCCACATATGAAGACTCATCTGTGTTTTTTTGTTTGTTTTTTTAATGGTATTTGTTAAGTGCTTACAATGTGCCAGGCACTGGACTAAGCACTGGGGAGATACACAGTAATGCATCCTTTCAACAGGATTAAGCAATTATTCCTGTTGACAACTTTACCTAAAATCCTGAAACTTCTGACACCACCATGTCTCCTCAAGCCCCTGCCTCCAATCAGTCCATCCATCTCCTCTGTTTCCAGCATCCCCCGCCCTCTCTTTCCTTCCCAGTATCTTCCCTCATCCCCCTCCATCCAATCCTTCCCCACCTCTTGTTGCCACCTGTTGTACCTGGTTGCCATCTACTCCTTCCTCCCCCCCCCCCCCATCTCTGTTATCTTGTCCCAGCACGGCCGTTTTCCCCTCCCCCTACACTAGCCCCCATCAGCTCGCTCTCATCTAAGCCCTTCCAACCTCTCTTGCCAACCCCTCCCCCCACACCTCCCAACCACAGCCCCAGCCAAGTGTGGTCTGGGGAATCCCCACTCCATTCATTCATCCTTGACCTATTCCTAACCCAATCACTGCTCCTCCTCACCACCACTGAAACCTAGCTCTCCTCTGATGATGTTGCCTCCCCTACCACTCTCTTTAAAGAGGGTCTTATCTTCTTCATGCCTTACCTCCCTCTCTCCCCTCTCCAGTTCACATTTCATTCTGTTACCAAGATCATTTTTCTACAAAAACATTCAGGCCATGTTTCCCCACTCCTCAAGAACCTCCAGTGGTTGCCCATCCCCTTCCAAATCAAACAGAAATTCTTTACCATCAGGTTTAAAGCACTCAATTACCTTGTCCCCTTCTACCTCACCTCATTGATCTCCTACTACAACCCAGCCCACACATTTCTCTCCAAGGCACATCTACTCATTGCACCTCAATCTCATCCATCTCAGCTCCAACCTCTCACCCACATCCCATGTCTGGAAAACCCTCCCTCTTCATACCCAACAGATGATCACTCTCCCCACCATCAAAGCTTTATTAAAATCACAACTCCACCAAGAGTCGTTCCCTGACTAAACCCTTATTTCTTCTACACCCACTCCCTCTGTGTCACCCTTGTATTTGGATTTGCACCGTTTGTTCTCCCCTCCCTCAGCCCCATAGCACTTAGGTACTTATCTGTAATTTATTTGAATTAATGTCTTTCTCCCCACTTAGACTGTAAACTCATTGTTGGCAGGGAAAGCTTCTACCAAATCTGTTATACTGTACTTTCATGAGTACTGAGTACAGTGCTCTGAACAGTAAGAGCTCAATAAATACGACTGATTAACTGACTGATAAAGAAATAAGTGAAAAAGGCATAGGCAGGTTGCATACAAACCCAAATTATACTGACAGCCTAGTAGGTGTAAATGGTTACATAAAAACCCAAACCCAAAAATTCATGGCTTTGACAGCAACAGTGTAATCTCCTAGGACTGATAACTGTGGTATCTGCTAAGGGCTTACTAGGAGCCAAGCCAAGCACAGAGGTAGATACAAGATAAATGAGGTCAGATACAGTCCCTGCCCCACATAGAGATCACAGTCTTAAGAGGGAGAACAGATATTTCATCTCCTTTTTACAGATGAGCTAACTACGGCACAGAAAAGTTAAGAGATTTGCTCAAGGTCTAACAGCATGCATATACCAAAGCCGGGTTTAAAACCCAAGTCCTCTGACTTTCAGTCCCGTGTTTTTTCCACTAGGCCACAGTGCTTCTCTATTTGACAATGCTGAAAAGTTTGTGGGGGCAAAATTGCTGAGAAATACCTGTGCCTCTTGTGGGACCTGCAAGGCATCAACCCTATCCGTCAAGTATGTTGTTAACTGTTTATCCAGTTCAGCTAGGCTCTCTTGCAAGACTTGCAGCATGTGATCCGTGTCCTGCAGGGTCTGCAGTTGTTGCTCCAAAGAAATCTGCTTGTTCTCTGCCTACATGGAAGGGAAGTTTGGATAAAAATAAAGTGTTTAGTATAAACATTAGCTTAAAGAACAAAAAAATCCCACAGGTACATTTACACATATATACACGACAGCATAACAAGGGACAGCTTTTATGAGGACAAAGTGCAGTTGGGATTTAGCCAATTAATGGTATTTATTGAGTGTTTCCTGTGTCCACAGCACTGTACTAAGTGCTTGGGAGAGTACAACGGAGTTGGGAGACACATTCCCCGCCCACAGCAAGTTGACAGTCTACTTTGGGTCTCACATGGGCCTTTTTAGCCTCATATCAATCAATCAATCGTATTTATTGAGCACTTACTGTGTGCAGAGCACTGTACTAAGCGCTTGGGAAGTACAAGTTGGCAACACATAGAGACAGTCCCTACCCAACAGGGGGCTCACACTCATACGTTAGTTTCGTGATCAATGATGTGATCTTCAAGTACAAAATTTAACTCTCTATGTTTAAGTCATTACTTTGTCCCTGCTACTGTGTTAAGCACTGAGCTAGAAGCCAGATGAGAAGAGCAGAAACAGTCCGGGCCCCACACAAGATGGAGTGACTTGTTCAAGATGTCACAGCAGGCCCTCTAAACTGTAAGATCACTGTGGGCAGGGAACGTGTCTGTTTATTGTTGCTTTGTACTCTCCTGAGTACTACAGTGCTCTGCACACAGTGAGCACTCAGTAAACATGACTGAATAGAATAGAACTGGCCAGTGGAAGGGTTGAGATCACAACCCAGGTCTCCGGACTCCTGGTCCTGTGTTCTTTCATTGACTAGCCCACCTCACAAGACTAGAGATATAAATGGGAAATATATAAAGCCTGTATCCCTGGGAGCATTGCTGCAAAATTTTGTACTAGAAGCAGCATGGCCTAGTGGATAGCACACGAGCCTGGCAGTCAGAAGGTCCTGAGTTTTAATCCCAGCTCTGCCACATGTCTGCTGAGAGACTTTGGACAAGTCACTTAACTTCTCTGAGCCTGTTCTGTCATCTGTAAAATGGTATGAAGACTGTGAGCCCCATGTGGGACACGGACTGTGTCCAAACTGGTTAACTTGTATCTGTCCCAGCACTCAGAACAGTGCTTGGCACATAGTAAGCACTTAACAAGTACCATTATTATTATTATTAGAGAAAATATGTGATGTGGCTCTGCACACATGCACATAGAAGCAATCATTTCTTCTGACTCTATATCCCACAGTAACCAGACAGGATCCTACTGTCAGAATAGTGTTCCCTAATTCTGGCAGAATTAAGTGTATTGCAAAATACTATAAGAAAACCTATACAGTTATTTGTGTATTCCACCCCCTCTCTCAAATGAATGAAGAATCAGAAGGAAAATGAAATTTGGTTGTAAATATCTTTACAGATCTTTCATCTGCTGGCAGACAAAAAAAATCTAGCTCTAGTTCTGCCTCTTTATGGTCTGAATTCTTCTCCACCTCACTCCCTCCTAAGTTCACTTTCCTATTCTATTCTTCCTCACTTCGGCCTACTTTGAAGAAAAGAGGATCAGGCATCCCCTAGTCCAACTAACAAGGAAAATATTTATTACAATCCAAAAACCAATACTTACCAAGTGGCTCAGTTCTTCATAGCGGCTATTGAAAACCTCTAACTTCTCACTGATGATGTCATCAAGAATCCCTCCGTCAATCAACGTCTGACCTAGCTCACGGATCTGAGTTCGATTATCTGCTGGGTGGCGCAGAACAGATTCCAAGGACTACACAGGGATGAGAGAAATAACAAGAGTGAAGACACTAAAGTTACTTTACCATGCAAGGTGACAGCTCAGCATCTCTTTTGTCCCCTCATTCTTCACATTCTCTTTGAACACCCATTTTAATTTGACAAAAGCCATTTGCCTCAGCTCTACTCAACACTTCAAATACTACTGAAGCAACAATTTTGATAAATCTAAATAAAAATTTCAATCAAAAAAATGATGGAATTTGTTCAGCACTTACTATGTGCAAAGCACCGTTCTAAGCGCTGGGGAGGATACGAGGTGATCACGTTGTCCCACATGGGGCTCACAATCTTAATTCCCCATTTTACAGATGAGGTAACTGAGAGACAGAGAAGTTAAGTGACTTGCCCAAGGTCACAGAGGTAGAGCAGGGATTTGAACCCATGACCTCTGACTCCCAAGCCCATGCTCTTTCCATTGAGACATGCCGCTTCTCTATAAACCAATGGCATTTATTGAGCATTTAAAGAACTAAGTGCTTGGGAAAATACAGTAGAGTTGGTAGACACGACTGTGAGCCCATTGTTGGGTAGGGACCATATCTATATGTTGCCAACTTGTACTTCCCAAGGGCTTAGTACAGTGCTCTGCACACAGTAAGCGCTCAATAAATACGATTGAATGAATACAACTTTTCACCCTTTAAATCATGCAACAGAGCAGGGAGTAAGTGGTGGAGAATCCCTCCACCTAGCTCCAATGACAACATTCTAAGCTTCAGTCACTCTAGGTCCTGGGAGTCACTGGCCATGTTGGGAGAGTGAACTCAATGAGAGCACCTCATTCACCTAATAATAATAATTGTGATGTTTGTTAAGCACTTACTGTGTGACAGGCACTGAATGAAGCGCTGGGAGGGATACAAGCAAATCGGGTCCCTGTCCCACATAGGGTTCACAGTCTCAATCCCCATTTTAGAGAAGCAGCATGGCTCAGTGGAAAGAGCACAAGCTTTGGAGTCAGAGTTCATGGGTTCAGATCCCAGCTCTGCCAATTGTCAGCTGTGTGACTTTGGGCAAGTCACTTAACATCTCTAGGCCTCAGTTACCTCATCTGTAAAATGGGGACTAAGACTGTGAGCCCCCCGTGGGACAACCTGATCACCCTGTATCCCCCTAGCGCTTAGAACAGTGCTTTGCACATAGTAAGTGCTTAACAAATACCATTATTATTATTATTATTATTATTATTTACAGATGAAGGAACTGAGGCACAGAGAAGTGAAGTGACTTGTCCAAGGCCACATAGCAGACAATTGGCAGAGGTGGGATTAGAACCCATGACCTTCTGACTTCTGACCTTCTATCCATTACACCATGCTGTCTCATCCTTCCCCTAAAAGGAGTGTGCTAGAAAGGCAGGAGTATGGAGGGCAAGACCAGCGCAGGGGAGGTGGGGCAAACTTTTTTTTCTGCCTTAAGTTGAGTTCCATAGGGCCAGTCCTGAGAATCCAACAGACAGGGAACCGTTTAACACCATCTTCTATAGTGGCACATTGTTGAAATCCAATAAGTGCTGAATTACAACTAAGACTAATGATTATAGTGTCAACCTATAATTATATGTAAATGATAATGACTCAAAGCCCTACTGAGAGCTCACCTCCTCCAGGAGGCCTTCCCAGACTGAGCCCCCTTTTTTCTCTCCTACTCTCCATCCCCCCACACCCTACCTCCTTTCCCTCCCCACAGCACCTGTATATATGTTTGTACAGATTTACTACTCTATTTATTTTACTTGTACATATTTACTATTCTATTTATTTTGTTAATAATGTGCACCTAGCTTTATTTTTATTTATTCTGATGACCTGACACCTGTCCACATGTTTTGTTTTGTTGTCTGTCTCCCCTTCTAGACTGTGAGCCCGTTATTGGGTAGGGATCGTCTCTATAGATTGCCAACTTGTACTTTCCAAGCCCTTAATACAGTGCTCTGCACACCGTAAGTGTTCAATAAATACAACTGAATGAATGAATGACTTGAAAAAAGTCAAGGAGAGAGATTCAGTTTTAGTCCTGGCTTTGCGCTTGACTTCACTATGTAACCTCTAGAAAGAAGCTTAACTTCTCAGTATCAGCACCATCTCTACAATGGTGCAAGTAAAACAGTCAGTGGCACTTGTCCTCCTTACATGTGTACACCGATGAACAATGAGCTTGTAAAGGACTCTTGTGTTTATTCAGATAAATAGGGTTTTGTGAGTACCTCTATTACTACTCTATAAAGAAAAGTTGCTTTTCTAGCTACTAGACAATGCTTTAAAATATCTCTATGTGACATCCTTTTCCCCTTTTTTAGACCCACCCCTCCTATTCCACCCAAACTCTATCCCTCTTAAGGTAAATTGAAAGGATAAAGTGAAAGGTCAATAAAACAAACTGCCAATATTCAATCATATTTGTTGAGCGCTTACTGTGTGCAGAGCACTGTACTAAATATTTACCTCAAGGGCCTCATTGACAGCTTCTGCTTTATCAAGAAAGGTTTCTGTGCTTTGAACCCTCTCCTCCAAAGTGTTCAGCCAAGCTGTTTCCAGATCCAAATACTGAAGTAATTCAATCCAGCAAGACCATACTTCCTAAAGAACAGGATGGGAAATATATAAACAATCAGTCCATAGGGCAACAATACATTATACATGTTCTCTAGAATTAAGAATCCCACTCACTTTAAGATCTAATTTACAGGTGACTGTCAATCTATAATAATAATAATGATACTGATGTTATTTGTTAAGCGCTTACAACTTGCCAAGCACTGTTCTAAGCACTGGAGTAGATACAGGGTAATCAGGTTGTCCCACATGGGGCTCACAGTTTTAATCCCCATTTTACAGATGAGGTAACAGGCACCGAGAAGTTAAGTGACTTGCCCGAGGTCACACAGCTGATAAGTGGCAGAGCCAGGATTAGAACTCACGACCTCTGACTCCCAAGCCCGAGCTCTTTCCACTGAGCCACGCTGCTTCTCTATTCACCCTCAATTCTTTTAGGTGAAAAATGCCCAGGCTCCAGTTTGCATAACAAGAAGATTCAGTGCAAATAAAAACGATGGTCCTTACCTCAGTGCTCTCAGTTCAGGGATTTGACAATGAAAGAGATTTTTTTTTTTCTGTTTCAGTTTTGCCTCTGATTATTCACTGTGAACAGAGCTAGTTTACCACAAAATTCAATTCTCAAGTGCATACCCAGATGCATTTTTTGAATATAAATTGAAAAAGATATCGACATATATATATACCTCTAGAGTATGGCATTTTCCTCTAATTCGATTACAAAGAAGTTGATAGTTCTCCAACACAACATTCAGCTCAGATGTTAGTTCCTGGCCACCAGATGGCGCTTTTGCCGCTAACAACTTGATGTTGTCTTTTAAAATCTTCACTCGCACCTCTTTCTGCAACACATCCTCTTTCGCTCTCTGTTCACAAAAGAGACAAAGAAGCACCACCTTCTTCAACAGTCTGCTTTCTAAAAACATTCACTCAAGTCTAATTTCTAACATAAATGACTTGCCTGCATTATTTTTTACTAACCTAAAAACCACTCTAAGATGATTTATGAAAAACCATCAGTGTCCAAATAATCTACGGCTAAAACTAGTTTACTCACTTAACAGACATTAGTACACTTCTAAAAGTATCTCCTCTATTTAAAAAATTCACAATCAGAGGTTATTCAGCATATGCTTTATCAACTATTAAGTAGGATTACTGAGATTTTATTACAATGGTCATAGCAAAAACGTAAACATGCTAAGCAGGGCAAAGGGCTATGTTAGAAAAGAATGTTGTCATTGTCACTTTCAATACCACAGTAAGAACCTAACAACTTTCACTGAATACACCACAGTAAGTCAAGTATAATTCAGTCTGAATTATGCCTTCCAGTGAACCTGGAAGCTGGTTCATTTACAGTAATTTCTGGTTAGTTCTCTCAAGTGCATTAAAATGTCCTTTAAAATCATAATCATTAGGCTTGTAATAACAGCCTAGTAATAATTATTATGGTATTTGTTAAGCACTTATTATGTGCCAGGCACTGTTCTGAGTGTTGGGGTAGATACAAGTAATAGGTTTGGACACAGTCCCTGTCCCACAGTGGGCTCACAGTCTTAAATCCTCATTTTACAAATGAGGGAACTGAGGCCCAGAGAAGTAAAGTGACTGCCCAAGGTCACACAGCAGACAAACGGTGGACCGAGGCCCGTGCTCTATCCACTGCAAGTACTTTCTGCTCACCTCCTATTAAAAAGTCCCTGCCATTTATACTTTACACAGTATATAAAAAGATTGAAAAAACAGATCTTAACAGAATTGATGTTAAGCTTGTTAGTTCTTCAGGATCTCTTGAGGCCAGATGTGCTGAATTCCTGCCTGGTGTTCTAAGAGTGATCTACCAATCAGTGTTATTCAGGCTGAGTCAAGGAATAATGATTGGCAGGATGAAAATGGAGATCTAAGGAAAAAGCCACAGCAGATGTCCTGTAGGCAGACTTATTTGGCCCTTTGGAATACTTGAGATCGAACAATAATAATGACACTACTACTTCATTATTATTATATTATCATATCACAATAATAATGATAATTGTGATATTTGTTAAGCACTTACTCTGTGCCAAGCACTGTACTAACTGCTGGGGTAGATAGAGAAGAATCAGGAGAACTCTAATTCTCCATTTGCAGCTTCACATGCTCCCCTAAAAAGCAAAAAGTTTTAGTTTTCGCAATCGAACTTTTATTTCCAAATTTGGATATGTTTACCTTCATTTCTTCAACAGCACCCTCAAGTTCTTCTGGTGATTTATATTCAAAATCTTTCTCCAAGTACTCTTCTTCAGCTTGGGTCATCCACTCCTGCATCTCCGCCAAATCCTTCTTCAGGTTCACAGCTTTTTCCTGACTTTCAGACAACCTATTCTTCTGAAAAGCAATCTAGCAAAGAAAAAAAAAACACATCAAGAAAAAAAAGTCCATCAAAAGGAGTTTTTTTTTTTTCACAAGATAGCATCTCAAGTTATCTGTTATTTGAAAAAGATTGCTGGCATGGGTGAATTTCTAATCTTAAAAACAGAATTAAATTATTTTTCCTTTGGAAAAATAAGTGTCCTGATACAAACTCAAAGAAATACACATCTTCTAGTCCAAGATCATAGGATGGTATTCCTGTTTTATTTACAACCCATAATAACAGATTTACACGCCTGGTATGTTTAAAGTTAGTATTTTTTTAAACTTATCTAACACAAAAATTTATCCCAGAAGGAACCAAATCTAGACTTCCCCTGATTCATAAACACTTGATCCTAGAAAACTATTCTCAGACAGGGATCACACAGGCCCACAAGTGCACCAATGCCCACCCCCAACTTTCACTTCCACATACAAATGGAGGAGAGATTAGACTATAGATAAATGGAAAACATATACATTTGCAAACTCCTACAGGAGACTTCAATCAACATTACAAAAATTGATTAGGAGTAGCTGCTGATGCTACTAATTAACAAAGATCAAAAAATGATACAAGATTAACAGTATACACACAATACGCAAACCCGATCATCTGTCCCTGGCCCAAGAGAAGGGACTTCCAGCACAAACCCCCGTCACCACAGTTCTTAGTACAATACGCTATACAAAGTGGGAAAAATATAATCACATAGTTCTCCTTAAATCTGTTCATTCCTTTTTGCAGGCTAAGTCCCTAGGCTATGGCAAATTCTCAGTCCCAGCATACCAGGGAGAACCGAGTCCTGTTGTTATGCAGGGCATGGAAGTAGACTGTGTCATGTACTTAAACCCAAGCCCAATCGACAAACAATCCCCTTTGGCCACTTTCTTCTGCAGCTCTCTGGAGTTCTGCTAGCCAGAAAGTGTACAACCAAATAGGGAGGGGCCAAGTACAGATGGGGTGTGGAAGGAAAGAGGTGGCACTAATGTGTCTCTGAACAAGGTCAATCAGCGACCACTCGGGGGGAGGTTGAGAGTGAACAGCAAGAGACGAAACTGAAAAATAAAATTTCAACTCTTCAAACCCCCATCTCTCCCTTCATCCACTGACCCCATCATTTCCCACCCAACCAACACGGCCCCAGCACTGGGACACCTGCCCTCCAGGAAAGGTTCCACGGATCAACCCACAAAATTATCCCTAAAATTAGCATTCTCAAATATCAACCTAGCATGTCTACCTACCCACCCTGATATCTGAATCCCATATCGTTTAGAAGATGAATTTATGTTCTAGGCAGTGTATTGACGGTATCAATAACAGGCCGATCTTCGGACAACATGACCCAAAAACTGACCTGTTTGCTATATTTCTCCCACTGGGATTGATAGTCCACCAGCTTGGTTTGCATCCATGTTTTAACTCCTGTGACCGGTTGACTTCTTAAGGTAGCTTCTATATCTTTCATTTCTTTAAATGTTGACTCAATCATGTCCATTTTATTAACAAATTCCTGAGCACACAAAACAGAACACAAGCTGATAGTGCTTCCTTCATGGAATAACAAAACATTAGGCTAATACTTTTATTTCATGCAATGCCCATTGGTTCATCAAATTTTGAACAAGTCATTTAACTTAGATGTTCCACTAAAATTCACCTTTCTGAGATAAAAGTATTTGCATGAATAGGGAAAACTTCATTTCAATTATCTTTGAAAAGCACCCAAATTTTCTTTAGCAGGTACATTATATAAACGATACAGTATGATTAGCAAATTTTATTACAGTGTGTTCATGTTCTTAAAGGATATAAACTTTATTATATAAGGAACAATACACAAAAGAAGCCAATGTCAATTACACATCAGGTAGAGTCACTCGTATTTAGCATTCAGTATCATAATCTCTGCAGTCTCTAGGGAATAACATTTTCTATAATAAGGCGTTACCATTCTTAACTTTTTAAAAAAAATACATCTCCTGCTGGGTCCTTAGTAGCAAGGAATCACTTTCCATAGGACACTGTGTCTCAATTTCCAGATATACCAGAAAACATTCTTTCAAACTCTCTGAAAGACTCAAATGCTTGAGTCCAAAGTGCATTTTAGGTGACAAATGGTCATGTAATTTGCTGGTGAAGACTCAGCAACAAGCAAGTGCATTATTTTCTTCTGGGACTGACAAGCATATAAAGATGTACTTTTTCCATAGTCAAAACTCAATAAAACAAAGTACCACAAATTTTTGGTGGTTATTCTTCTATTCTCAACCAAAAATACTATGGCATAGGCCAATAGAAATGTGGCTGGTTTTGCATTTTGAAAATGGCAAGGTCAAAACATGTTTCAAACCAAAGAAAATAAAATTGTGTTTGGGCTTACTGGTTTGCCACAAAGACTACCACTGTTTATAGCAGCAAAAAATGATAGAAAACCAGATGCATTTATTTCACTTCTTTCCCAAGATCAGCAGACTCACTGTGCATTGGTCAAGCTGTCTTTGAAGTCCTTCACAATCTCCTTGGACAGCCTGTTCTTTCATTAAGAAATCTTTCACACCATCCATCCACTTCTGAATGACTTTTGAATCAGCCTGAATCGAACACAGAAGTGAAAGAGGATATTACTCAGTGACAAACAGCCCACTGCACTTCAAGATCTACTGCTATTGAAAATAGCCAATTTTAGGAAACTTTGATAGCACCATTTCTATTTCTTATATAATCATCTCCCCTGTTTGACCTGGTCCCTCTTAGTAAACTACAAAGAATGAGTTTTGTATCACAGCATACATATTTTCACCCCTCCAAACTGCAAAACACTTCTCATGATAGATAGTACTATATGTATGTGTGTGTATGTGTGTATAATACAGCCTAGATATGTATATGATATAGCTAGATATGCAGAGAAGCAGCAAGGCATAGTGGATAGAGCATGGGCCTAGGAGTCGGAAGGTCATGGGTTTTAATCCCAACGCTGCTACTTATCTGCTGTGTGACCTAGGGCAAGTCACTTCACTTCTCTGTGCCTCAGTTACCTCATCTGTAAAATGGGGATTGAGACTGGGAGCCCCACATGGGACAGGGACTGTGTCCAACCTGATCTGCTGGTGTCTACCCCAGAGCTTAGTACAGTGTCTGGAACATAGTAAGCGCTTAACAAATACCACAGTTATTAATTATTATATATATGAGATACACTTAGATACATAGATATGTATGAGCTACAACTAGATATGTGTGTGTATATATATGATACAGCTAGATATGTATCTGATAAAGCTAGATACGTATATTCATATATATGTTACAGCTAGATATGTATATGTATGATACGGTAGATGTATATAAATATGATACAGGTAGATATGGTACAGTTATATATGTTACAGATATATACATACACACACACACACACATATACATATATATACATGATTTAAATAGACATAGCAACTTACGTATGTTTATTGACTATAAACTGGCACTTGCAAAAGTTACTATTTTATTGAGAACACTAGGAACTGCATAGGCATTTTCTGTACTCATCAGGAGACATGCTTCTCTTCAGGCACATTCATTAAGTTTACTGAGATATGATACAAGATGATGAATGACAATGGACAAGATTGCTTCCTACTTTTTAAACACCAGCCCAAACTTCTAGGGAATTGAAAAGGGATTGGAAAAGCATACAGTAGTAGTAGTAACAGTATTAAATGCGTACTGTGTGCAAAGCCACATACTAAGTCCTGGGAGAGTACAATACAATAGAGTTGTGGACATGTTCTCTGCCCTCAAGGAGCTTCCAAACTAGTGGGGGAGATTACAGTTGGGAGAATAAGAAAAAAAAATAAAAGGGGAGGAAGGAAAAATACTTGCCCACCCTCTGCTAAAGAACTCATAAGACAACATTCATTGAGCGCTTACTGTGTGCACAGCACTGTACTAAGCGCTTGGGAAGTACAAGTTGGCAACATACAGAGACGGTCCCTACCCAACAGTGGGTTCACAGTCTAGAAGGGGGAGACACAGTCTATAAGGGGGAGACAACACCCAGGTATGTGATCATACTTTCAAAAAGTTGCAGGGTTTAGACCTGTTCTCAGTGTCTACCTTTAATAATCTCAAATGTAGACAGCTGTACAAGCTGTACACTAATGATTTCCTATAAAACGCTGGTTAAGCCATTAATATCCAAATCTAGAATAATGAAAGAAATGGGGATATTGCTGAGGACTTTAAGAATGCACACCAATCTACAGTATCCAAGAGATGATGCACAATAGGACTAAAGAGGTCTGAGCTCCCAACACCATTCCCTGAAGCTCCAAGACGAGCCTCTGTGGTAGCGCTTCACCCGACCCCACAAATTTTTCACCTTCATGTATCAGGAATGGGATTGTTCAGAAAGCAAAAGCCAAGAAATGTTCATTTGGGCTCCCATCAACTTTAAGTGGCTTGGGGTGGGAAACATGCTTCAGGAATGTTGTTCTATTGTACTGTCCCAAGGGCTTATTACAGTTATTTGTACACAGTTAAGCGCTCAATAAATTTGACAATGCATGAATGAGAAGTGGTTGTGATGTCCAGCTCCACCTCCAAAAGGGGTGCAGAGTTATAGAAAAAGTCAACAGAGGGCCTCTTTCATAGGTCTTCCTTGCTTCCTCTTTCTCTCTACTCATATCTCTCCCTCCCTCGGGACTGTGGGCAAGCTCTAGAGATGAAATAGGAGATTCTCCTTGGCACCTCTTCCCCCTCAGTAGGCAAAGAACAGCATGGAGGAGAGGGCACAAAGGGAGTCTGTTTAATTTCATTACTGGCACAGACTCTCATACCCATTCCATTCCTAGCTTGGGCAGTGGCTAGCTAGTGGAAGGCAATCTGCTACAAGTCAAAACTCACCTGTGCTGGGCAGCAGTGGCATGGGAGAGAGTCGAGGGCAGAGATTCAAGTTGACTGTACGGCAGGAGGCAATAGTAAGCCAATTCCTTATTTTTACCAAGAAAATTTTAAGGATAAAGTACAAGAATGATTGCAGATGGAGAGTGGGGCACTCTGGGAGAGATGTGTCCATAGAGTCGCTTTGGGTCAGAGACGACTCAATAGTATAAGAGAAGACACAGACTCTGTTCTGATTAGCTGCCTTTCAGTCTCACACCTTGTTCATTCATTCATTCAATTCAGTTGTATTTATTGAGCACTTACTGTGTGCAAAGAACCTTCTGCAGTGAGCCCAAGAGAAAATTGTTTCTCTGCCCCACAGCTACAGCCCTTTACTGTTTTAACTCATCTTGGACTCCTCCAAAACTTCCACTCCAAAAAGAATACATGACTGATCAATGCCTGGCACAGAGATTGAGCATTTATAACACAAATAACCTAGCAGTAATCATACTCCAGAGACCCACCACATCATACTGCCAAGACGTTTTCTCTACATATACTTGGACCCAAAAACCTATGTAAAGCTGGCTCATTTTTATCCAAATTTCTCTCTGCATGATTTGGGGCTAGATTCTTGGGTTTTGGGTTTTTTTTCCACACCTCCTCCTCTTCCTCCACCTTTTGGAATGTCTCCAGCACAGCTCACTGTGGGCAGGGAATGTGTCTATTTATTGTTCTATTGTACTCTCCCAAGTACTTAGTACAGTACTCTGCACAGAGTAAGTACTCAATAAATACGACTGAATGAAGTAGACTGGTTCTTGCTGCAACCACTTTGCAAGTCAGGCCAGAGTCAAGCCCAAAAGAGGAAGCAAGGTTCAAATGAAATGTTTTTTGTCTTGTTTGGTAGCATTCATTTGCTTACAATTATTGTGAGTTTTTTTTTAAAGATACTATTTTTCAGTGCTTATTTTTTAGGAAAAGTACACATTCAATCAACATATGATAACTAAATTTGACAGCAAACAATGAGGAAACTCAATCTTTTATCATATCCTTCCTTAGAAATAGGCTTTTAAGAACAACCTAAAATTCCAAATGAGAATATGGTCTAGCAGAAAACCCCCTTTCTGGGAATTGGGAGACTCAGGTTTAGGACCCCACTCTGCGACTCGCTGTGTTACCTTAAGCAAGCCACTTAGCCTCTCTGGGCCTCAGTTTTCTCAACTATAGAGGTAAACTAGATTGTGAATCCCATAGGAGAGAGAGTTAGGTCCCATCTCAGAATCTTGTACCTCCCCCAAGCAGGTAATAAGTAAATGTATAGTTAAAGCTATAATTATTGCTTTAAAACATATTAAGCAGAAAGCAAAAAGTATATTCAATCAATAACTGACAGGGAAAAGTTGTCATAGGTTTACATACAAGAACAAAATTGATATTTTTGCAATGTTAACATTTTTTAAATTACAGAAAATGTTAACTGTTGTTTTTTTCAGTTCCTAAGAATGTTCTTTTAGAACATGATCCAGTAAAAGGATTTGCACTAGATGAACTACGGTTCTACTAAGCAGTCCTGTATCCACTTTACTTGAACCCCTAACAATATCCCCACAACCTCTGCAGTGTCTGAGTTAATGCATTTGTGCTCCCTCATATGCAGCAGGTCATACATTCCACATAGCTTGTCACATACTAGTCACTTAATAAATACATTACTAAATTATTTACATCCTGTGACATTTCCTTAGCATTCCTTACGTTAAAAAAAAATGTTCAAACATCTGAGCATGCATTTCCTACGTTCTTGCACTTGGACCTGTACTTGGGCACTTGGTATTCACCCCACCCTCAGCCACACAGCACTTATGAGCATGTTCGTAATTTATTTATTTTTTTATTATCATTTTTTTAAAAAAGCAAATGTCTGCTCCTCTCCCCCACCGTAAGTTCACTGTGGGCAGAAAATGTGTCTACCAATTTTGTTGTATTGAACTCTCCCAAGCACTTAATACTCTGCATGCGTAAGCTCTCTATAAAAACCAGATTGATTCTTGTCCTCTATAAAGATATGTCATCAGACCCAGGAGATTAACCATTCTTCACGGTTCTAGTGACTTTCAATGGTGGCTTTCTCAAATCATGGAATGGAGACTATGTTTCCAAGTACTGCTGTCATTTCTAAAAGGGTCCCACCTGATCTGTGAGAGAAATGATAATCACACCCTCGAGTGAGGCATAATAGCAGTGAAAGTAGTAATAGTAACATTATTTTCGAACACCTTGCTTGTTGGAGTGCACTGTAGTTCATGCTTGAGAAGTACAAAGGGGTGTATATGATCCACACAGACTTTTCAAGGACCTAGATGCTCATGGCTGTGTTCCAGGATTTGCTTATCCCTTACCACCCCTCACCAGTTGACCATAATCATGAACTTAATTCCACATCCCTTCACATTGTGCCATAGCCATTCCTTTGGTCAGGATCACGAAGAGCTGCCAGTGCTTGACAACGCAGTGCTTACTCTGATAAGAGTAGCTCTTGTATATTCTAGTTGCATTGGGAACCAGTCTTGATGGCATCAGCTCTAAGTTCATAAAAAAATATAACAGCTAACTGGCAAACAGTGTAGAAGGGAAGCAGCATGACCTAATGGAAAGAGAATAGGCCTGGGAGTCAGAGAACCTGGGTTCGAATTCTGGCTCTGCCACTTGCCTGCTGTGACCTTGGTCAAGTCATTTAACTTCTCTGTGCCTCAGTTCCTTCATAAGCAAAATGAAGATTCAATACATGTTGTCCCTTCTACTTGGACTGTGAGCCCTATGTGGGACTTCATCTCGTACCTACGCCAGCACTTAGTACAGTTTATGTAATACTACTATCATTATTATTATTTAACAGCACCTTTTGGTACTAGTCTCTCATTGTTCAGACAAGTTTTGAGCTAAATGTAGATTTATATAAGAATTACAGTAGGTGACCTTAAGACAACACCAACATAAAGAAACAAATCTTTAACACTATGCTTGTCTCTGAACCAAAAATTTGAGTAGCTATGGGGAGAAAAGTTATGGTTTCTTTCTTGAAGTTGTAAAAGTTCCATCTGACAGCACACGGCTTTATAAGACAAAGAAAATCTTCACCCAAAAGTAATGAGCTAGGACTACTGAGACATGCACAGTACACTTTCTCTTCAGGGATGAAGCTTTAACCTAATGAGATCTTAGGTTACTATTAATGTTTAAGTAAATATGCTTAAATATACTTACTTTTCCCAGGCTGGTTTCTGTCCTAGATATTTAATAGAAACTGCTCACATGACCATCTCCAATGACCTTCATAGAGTCTTGCCAAACCTTCATTTGATCATGACTCTCACTTTCCTCAAAATACTATTTTAGCTTAACTTGTCTCATCTCTAACTATTCCTTCAGTCCCTTTAACTACCTGCCCTCTTCACAACTTTTAATAGTGAGAGTTTTGCAAACTCTCTTCTACACCTTATACAATCTCAAGATTTTAGGTTCTAACTCTATACATTGAATTTTTAAACCAATCCATACAGTTCTTACATCTCCTACTACTGACATGGCATCTCCCATTCACAGACCATTCACAGAGTATACAGTGATCTTCATTTCTGAGTCCTTCCCACTGTTATCCTCAATTTGTTAGAAATACCAATGATGTGTCCATCCACCAAGAACCTTTGAGTTTGTTTTGACTCCTTCCTTTCCTAAGTCATATTTATTGTGCACTTACTATGTGCAGAGCACTGTACTAAGCTCTTGGGAGAGTACAATACTTCCCACACATACCATTGCTTATTCAATAATAGCAATAATTGTGGCATTTGCTAAGTAATAATAATGATAATTAATAATTATAGTATTTTTTTAAGTGCTTGCTATGTGCCAAGCACTGTTCTAAGCACCAGGATACATACAAAGTAATCAGGTTGGACACAATCCCTGTCCCACATGGGGCTCACAGTCTTAATCCCCATTTTACAGATGGGGTAACAGACACAGAGAAGTTAAGTGACTTGCCCAAAGTCACACAGCAGACAAGTGGCAGAGCTGGGATTAGAACCCACATCATCTGACTCCCAAACTGGTGTTCCCTGCCACTAGACTATGATGCTTCTCCAAAACAATGTGCCAAACACTATGCAAAGAGCTGAAGAAGATACAGATAGTAAAATCAGACAAATTTCTGGTCCCCCATAGGGATCACAGTCTAAATAGGAGGGAGAATAGGTATTTTATTACGTTACACAAATAAGGAATTTTTCATAGGTGCTCCTCTAATCCCTGTTTTTCTATCTCTACTCATTCCAACCTAATCATTTCTGCTCCAAGCTGCCTTAATACTTTTTTGATTTGTAGCATGGCTTCCCACCAGCTAATACTGAAAGCCACAAAGACCATACTCTCTTTTTCAATTTCTACTGAATCCCTAAATCCAGATTCTAAATTCCAACTCTGAGCTTCAAGTTTTCTCCATTCTGTCTAGAAGAAACAGGCAGTAAAGATGAAAAGGTTGCTAGAATATCCATCTGTGAGATCTCTAAGTTGTTTTTAGCTCAAGCCAACAAGAATGTGAGCCCTCTTCTCAGTCATTCATACCCTACTTAAATTGGGAAATAGTAGAAGGATTATCAGGATTGGTGTCTATTTCTGCTAAAAAGCATCTGTCAGTGTCAAAATGTCTATTTGTGTTTTAATCTGCATTCAAATGCACCCCACTTCTTATCAGCAAGGAAAGTGGAATACTAAATATTAAAAATGTTAACATGTAGGCAAATATCTAGCATGCCCCAAACAATTAAGAATCTTTAATTCACCTCAAACACCCTCAGTTTGGGAATGATTTCTTCCAGTAGATCAGCATCTTTTGTAACCTTGCTCTTTAGCTTGTCCCACTTTTCTTGTAGAGTCTCAAACTGTTGCTTGTAAATCTTTCCTAAATCAGATGGTGTCTGTTTCTCCAGAGCTTTTGCTTCTTCTGAAAGTTGACGTAACACAGGTTTTTGATCCTCAAGGATGTCATCAAGCATCTGTTAACAATAGAAAAACATTCTGAATACATGTGGTATTCTGTGTGGACATGTAACAAAACCTCCGGGCCAAGTCTGCAAAGGTCTGACAAACAAAACCAACATGACTAAAGTAAGATAATAGGGATGAACCTCCAGAATTCCTTTCCAAGATTCAGTGTCCACTAGAACTCCAGGAAGAATTCCTTGCCCTCCTAAGGCTGCCCTGGTGATCCCTCCAGTGGGATGAAGTGGCCTGGCCAAAATGGAAATCCTTCTAAGGTGCAGACTACCACCAAATGGAAACTTCTGCCACAGAGGAAGATAACAAGAACAATAATAATAATAATGGTATTTGTTAAGCGCTTACTTTATGCCAGGCACTGTACTAAGTGCTGGGGTGGCTACAAACAAATCGGGTTGGACACAATCCCTGTTCCACATAGGGCTCACAGTCTTATTCCCCATTTTACATGAGATAACAGGCACAGGCAAGTGAAGTCACTTGCCTAAAGTCACATGGCAGACAAGTGGTGGAGCCACAATTAGAACCCATGACCTTAGAACCCTGCTTTATCCACTATGCCATGCCACTTCCCTACACTAGGGATCATTAGGTGAACTCCTCTCTGGTTTAATTTGCTTAAGGAAAATTGAAGAAATTAACATTTTATCCATTTGGGAAAAGATAAACCATCACAATAATTAAAGAAACATTTTCCTCTGTAAAACAATTTGCTGGAAACAAAAATATTTAGGATATAAAAATTGATAAAAACAGGGTGAATAAATTTGATTCACACAGCAGAGGAAGGCATGAATGACATTACCAAATCAGTAATTTGTTGATAAAGCAATGCCCAGTTCAAAGAAATTGAAAATGCAACTAATAACCCCACAAGTACAAGAATGCTGGAGACAATTTAAACATGTTTTACAATAAGAGTAACTCTACCTAAAAGAGCAGACGTCTAGTATAGCTGAATATTTGACCTTTGGTTTGACAATGACTCTGCTGCCAATGAGAATTTACCCAAATTTGCAAGTCTAGCTGAATTGTCCCAAGTATGATTTCCATCGATTACACATAAAGATCAAATTTTCCTATATTGCACTGTTTTTTGTAGGGATTTGGATTCTTTCCAGCAGAGATTTCAATTCTGCCCTTCCCAAACTATGAGTTAGATACAGAGATACACTTCATTTCTGATGGCTCTTTGCTTCAGTTACCTCAACTGTAAAATGGGGATTGAGACTGTGTGCCCCATGTGGGACAAAGGACTGTGTCCAACTCGATTTGCTTGTATCCACTCCAGCGCTTCGTATAGTGCCTGGCACACAGTAAGCACTTAACAAATACCATAATTATTATTATTAGTCTACTGTTATTTTTGCCATTATTTAACTTTCCACATTACTTGAAATCATGCCTCACTGTATCTTTGAAAAAGTTTCCACTGTATTCTTGGTTTCCAATTACCTCCACTTTAACTGCACATGTAATAACTGTTTCGGTTACCTGTTTTCAAAAAAAATGTATAATTTTATTTGAATGGCCCACACATTTAAGCTGCTTGGGGGTAAACACTGCTTTGATTCTGATAGATGAATGCCTTCCCAAAATGGTTCAGTCTTGCAATTTACCTGAATAGGTGGAATTGCTGAAGAAGCATCCTCTCTAATTCAAACAGCCCAGCCATACAAAAAATTAGATGTTACTATTGTTCCAGGGTGAACTTGTGTCTTTTCACAGTCACACTTGGTCTATCATTCTCCCAAAGGCTGTGATAACCTTACTGATTCCGTTTTCTGCTTATCTGGATATTGGGATATCCCTGGCAATCTTCGGAGGTGCAGTCAAACGCAACACCTCAGGCTTTTTTCAGGGTTGCCCTTCGCTGATTCAGCAACATACTTCATAATCATCAGCATGTCTACTTCAAGAACTCAGTCATCAGCAATTCACAGACTTTTTATACTGCACAAAACTGTTTAACTGGAGGAATTTCCCAGAGGATCCAAAGCACGGCCCAACACTAGCTTCTAGATGGTTCTTTCTGCCCTTGAAACAGGTTGAGGAATATGAGATTTCACTAGTCTGTTAACTACCAACTTGGATACCCCAAAATTTTCTACTTTCCAAACACCAGGTGGTGCTGGAAAGTTGATAAGGTTGCTAGATAAAATGAATTTTCATTCCTTAAGCTAAAATGCCTGGTTGTCTAATTATCTGTACTGACTTTATGAGTTCCCAACAATCAAATTTCTAGACAAAGGCCTCCAGACAAAAACAAAATGTATTTCCAGTACTTAGGAATTCATGGCATACTAGAAGACCTGAGTCACATACCTTTTTTTGCTGCAGGGCCTTCTCCACTTTAATGGGGTCACTCAGGGTATTCAGAGTGACCTGAGCTCTGCTTTCTGTATCACTTAACGCATCCTTCAGCCTCTGCAATGCCTCCATGTAGCCCTGACTCTTGAGTTCTGTTAAAAATAATCTAATTTGAAAAAAAGGTACAGGAAATCCATACTTCTCCAAGCACTTCAACTTTACATAGT
The DNA here is from genome assembly GCF_015852505.1 of Tachyglossus aculeatus. Classification (NCBI taxonomy): domain Eukaryota; kingdom Metazoa; phylum Chordata; class Mammalia; order Monotremata; family Tachyglossidae; genus Tachyglossus; species Tachyglossus aculeatus. The sequence goes on from NC_052067.1 coordinate 73,452,606, forward strand.
AAGACTGAGGGAATGTTAGTTAGCTAGATTAATTTACAATATTACTTGGATCTAGCAGAGTTTCAGTTAGTTCTTGAAAAGCAATCATTTCCCTATTGGTCCTTTTAAGGCCCAGTCAATGATTTCATCCCTGCTAAGACAGAAAAACCTTATTTATGTATCAACTGTTAACCTTCAACAATCATTTCCAATTCATTACATAAAGCACCTCTGCATTCACTGAGCAAACCCGCCTAAATACATCTTGCAGAGAAGCTAGCTCACCAAACTAACCCACCCTTTCCTAGTCTGTTTTTCTTTACCACAAATTATACAGCATAGTATAAAATCAATATGATTTACCACAAGCTTCCTAAAATCCATTACTGGTCCTGAGTCCATAGACAAGTTGTTGACTATATTCAGTGTTATTTATTGAGTGCTTACTCTGTGCAGAGCCGTGTACTAAGTGCTTGGGAGAATACAATACGATAGATATGTTCCTTTCCCACAAGGAGCTTAGAGTATGATTGGGTGGGGAGGCGGTCACAGACATTAAACTAAAACTGCATTATTCAACCTGGAATGGAAAACTACGGATACTCAAGTTCGGATATGTTCTGGTGGTTGAACATTATGTAAGACTGTCAAATTGAAATGCATCTCCATCTAGGATTTGAAAGATTAAAATAAAAATCCATTACAGCACCGATGTGCAAGGTACCCTCTTTTTAGGTCACAATGAGAAGCCACCAACCAGAGGGAAAGGTTAAGAAATGAAGTGGCAAATGTTTATCATTGATCGATGGCAAGCACCAAAGCCCATCTTGAAGATAAAACTGAGAAAAAGAAGAGCCGTTTGCATTTCATTTAACAGACTAGGCCATTTAAGTGCACTGAGTAAAACCCTACAGCCCAGAAACTTTGGAGGAACGGAACTATAATCGAAGTCCAGGCACACTCCTTTCATCACAGAAACTCTGCTTGTTTTTAGTCAAGGTGTAGTGAAATGAACTATTTTTCTATGACCAATTACATAGTCCAAAGTGTAGTGACATTCCTGAGGGGGTGGTGATCAGAGCACAAAATAAGGGAGAAATTGCTCCTCTACCCAAAGAGTGCATATACCAAGAGTTAAGAGAATCTCTTAAAGCCTCAGAGAAACATTTATCATATCAAAGAAAAGAATGCTGTGATATAGTGTACAAAAATATGGTCAAGTGGAAGGAACCAACTGACCTAAAATATTTTAAACCCTTTCTGGTAATTTTTTAAGTGATTTTAAGAATCACTTGAATAGTACTTTAAAATTAGAATAGGTGCAGCAAGACTATCCTCCCTTATACTTAGACTATGGGCCCCACGTGGGACAGGGACTGTATCTGGACTGGTTAACTTGAACCTACCTCAGCACTTAGATCAAGGCTTGACACATAGTAAGCACTTAACAAATACTATAAAAGAAAGAGACCACAGAGAATGTGAAAGCTTTTTACATTTTTATAAATTCCATAAAATAGTTTGAGTAGTTCTATCAAGAAACTAGGCCCTGACATTCAAGAACTAAAAAACAACTGGGTGGACAGAGAAGATAACTACGGTTGGTTGGTTGGTTCCATATTTTGTGCTTTTCTGAAGGGAAAAATCAAAACTGACTTATAAAGGAAACAAAGAAAAAAGAGCTAAGTGAAAAAGAAAGCAAGCTCTACACCTTTCTCCGAATGCTGCTGACATTCTTCTAGTTTCTGCCGGACAGATGTGTAGCGATCCATAAAGCTGTCCAGACTTTTCTGAATGAAATGTGGAACAGCGGGTTGAGACTTCAATGACACGCAACTGGCACTCAGCTTTTCAACTCGTGGGCAGAGACTCAGTAAGTGGGTTAGCTCCCTCTATGAAAGAGAAAATGAACACACACACATTAGTTCAGAGAGACTATGTCCTGCACAGGTCAAACTTAAAAAGGCATGGCACAAGATGGAATGCCTAAAGAAACCATCCACGATGCAACTATGTTAGCCTACCCACCTGACATGAATCCTTCAGGCCTGGTGATAGCTGCTGTGAAGGGGCAAAAGCATTTTTCACCCACTCCTCCTTTTCTTTTATGGTCTTTTCAAGGGTACCCAGCTCTTTGAAGTAAGAATTTATGTCCTCCTGGAGCTGAATCTTTCTTGCTGTATCTTCCAGACACCGAACAATATCATTCCATTGTGAAAGTGTCATCTCCAAAGCATTTTTCATGTCTTCAGTAGGAATTCCTTCTACAAGAACACAGATCAGGCTCCAGTGAGATTTCATCCAGGGATAGGGTTTAAATGTGAAAATGCCTCATAAGTCTGAGAATGAGCAAGAGCCTCTACCTTAACAACTATTTCTTCTCAATGAGTTGCAAATTTGACTGCTTTAGGATGCCATGCAAAAATTTTACTGAAAGCAAAGATGCTGCTTTTCCTTAACCATTCATTTAAATTAAAACCAAAATGAGCTCTCAAAAACCATAGGGCCATTCCACTAGGGCAATGGACACAGGGCATTTGGGGCTGAGCTCCCAGACTTGCTCATCCCAAGTCTCTGGTACAACTTGCGTCCAAATGGGGCTGAGATGATCCCAACTGTAAGCTCTATGGCCCTTTGAAGCCTGCCCTGCCTCAAGCCTCATCCTCTCTAAAATCCCTGCCACTCCATATCCACACACTCAAAATGAAAAATTGGCACCTCTGCACCAAACTGCTCACCTTTAAGATTATTTCTGACACTCAGTTTAGATATATTTTAAAGAAAATGTCAGGTCATTTAAAATCAAAATGGATTTTATTCTATTATTTTCCTTGGTGCCAGCTCTTTGTTTTGAGGTGGGGGTGGGGTGAAAATAGGCAGATCTTTTAGTGGATGAGAAAATGGGATGTGGCTTGGGAGCCACAAGCAGGCTTTGAAGAGATCCCTAATCTAAAGAGCTCCAGATTTGAAGTCTTTTTCACCAGCTCAGAAACCCTCAGTTCATTGCCAAGATCCGCCCTTTCCTCTCCATCCAAACCACTACCCTGCTAATTCAAGCTCTCATCCTATCCCGTCTGGACTACTGCACTAGCCTTCTCTCTGATCTCCCATCCTCGTGTCTCTCTCCACTTCAATCCATACTTCATGCTGCTGCCCGGATTATCTTTGTCCAGAAACGCTCTGGACATATTACTCCCCTCCTCAAAAACCTCCAATGGCTACCGATCAATCTGCGCATCAGACAGAAACTCCTCACCCTGGGCTTCAAGGCTGTCCATCACCTCGCCCCCTCCTACCTCACCTCCCTTCTCTCCTTCTACTGCCCAGCCCGCACCCTCCGCTCCTCCACCGCTAATCTCCTCACCGTGCCTCGCTCTCGCCTGTCCCGCCATCGACCCCCGGCCCACGTCATCCCCCGGGACTGGAATGCCCTCCCTCTGCCCATCCGCCAAGCTAGCTCTCTTCCTCCCTTCAAGGCCCTGCTGAGAGCTCACCTCCTCCAAGAGGCCTTCCCAGACTGAACCCCTTCTTTCCTCTCCCCCTCGTCCCCCTCTCCATCCCCCCGTCTTACCTCCTTCCCTTCCCCACAGCACCTGTATATATGTATATATGGTTGTACATATTTATTACTCTATTTATTTATTTATTTATTTATTTTACTTGTACATTTCTATCCTACTTATTTTATTTTGTTGGTATGTTTGGTTCTGTTCTCTGTCTCCCCCTTTTAGACTGTGAGCCCACTGTTGGGTAGGGACTGTCTCTATGTGATGCCAATTTGTACTTCCCAAGCGCTTAGTACAGTGCTCTGCACATAGTAAGCGCTCAATAAATACGATTGATTGATTGATTGATTGATATAAAAGGAGCTTTACCCACAGAGCTGGAAACCCCCAAGGGCAAAAGCCTTCTTCCTTCATTCCCATGGAGTTGGAGCCCAGGATTGGTTGTTTTTTAAAAGACAGAACTCCAATCAAGTCCTCCAGAAATCTTTCTGAAGAACCAACACTTCACAAACATTCTTTAAAATAAAATGCAGTTGATATGTGTAGACATTAACATTGTCTACAATGAATTTACCTACACTACTGAAATTAGGACAAATGTGGATGGACAAAAATCTTATCTTCTTGAGTTGAGAGGGTTAGTGGATTAGTTTCATCACACCATAGTCAAAGGACAACTAGCAACACAGAGATGTTGTGTGCTTTTTAATTTTCTAGTTTTATTATTATTATTATCATTATATCTAGAACTGCATCTTTATTTTTGTTTTGCTTTGTACAGAACCAACACACTGTAGGTGGTCAGTGAACATCAAAATCAATGCTTCAACACCCCAGTAATCATTTAAAATTATTAAACTATTCTGGATGGCTTTTTGCATTATTATATGACAAAAGAAAAATGCTTTCAAAATACAGGGTTTTTGCTCTGGATGGGATTTTCAAAATATCACCAAGACTGGAATAAGAACAGTGATGATAGAGGCATTTAATAATCAGTTACTCTATGTCATACACTCTGCTAAGCCCTGGGGTAGTTAAAATCAGATCAAATACAGTCTCAACACTACAAAGAACAGGTCATTTAACAGAAGAGATAGGTCCAGAGAAGTCTAGCGCCCTGCTCAAGGTCACCCAACAAGTAAGTAGCAGAGCCAGGTTTAGTATAGCCAGGTCTCTTCACTCTCAGTCCTGGTCTCTCTCCGCTAGGCCAAGCTGCTTCTCTATCTGGACTCTCTAGCTAATAAAGACACCAGATAAAACAAAGTTTCATTCCTGAAGCTAAACTGACTAGTTGCCTAATTGGTTCATACAGAAAAAGACACAGACCCTTTCTCCCCCTCCTTTCGGTAAAGTATCAGCTGGAGTCTGTCCAAGTAAAAACTGGCTCTAGTCAGTGAGGACTGTGGAAATCAAAACGATCGCAACTGGTTTTCTGAAAGAACTCTGGCAAATTCAGAAAAAGCTGAAAACCTTTAAGACAATTTATAGTAATAATAATTATTATTATTACTATTATTATGGTAGTTGTTAAGTGTTTGCCAAGCACTGTAATGAGACCTGGGGTAATAATTAATGATGATGGCATTTATTAAGCGCTTACTATGTGCAAAGCACTGTCCTAAGCGCTGGGGAGATTACAAGGTGATCAGGTTGTCCCATGTGGGGCTCACAGTCTTCATCCCCATTTTACAGATGAGGTAACTGAGGCACAGAGAAGTTAAGTGACTTGCCCAAAGTTGCACAGCTGACAAGTGGCGGAGCCAGGATTTGAACCCATGACCTCGGACTCCAAAGCCCGGGTTCTTTCCACTGAGCCACAATGCTTCTCCTGGTTACCTTAGATATAAGGTAATCAAGTTGGACACAGTCCCTGTCCCACATGGGCTCACAGTCTAAGAGGGGGTAGGGCTTAGTCTCCATTTGGCAGATAAGTGAAGCCCAGGGATGTTAAATAATTTGCCTAAGGTCACAGAGCAAGTGATAGAGTTGAGATTAGAACCCAGGTTCTTTGACTCCCAATCCTATGCTCTTTCTACTAGACCATGCTGCTTCCCCATACACATGCTACAAACACACACACTTCTAGGGCTAAGATAGGCTGAAAATTCTTGCTGGCTAGGGATATGTTGGGATCTATGATACAGATGGTTCATGAGTCATTTGAATACCTAAATATCTGTCTTACCTTATCTGCATCTTTACCTTACCATACTTTAGCAGAAATAAGGTATGCTTTGTCTTTCATCTACATTAATGATCAAAGTTCCAGATTTCAGCCACAACTGGCAGAAATGTGAGAGGGTGAGTGGTGCTTGCAAATCACTAGTACTAAAATCCTTCATGAAGGGACTGGGTCAAGGCTTACCTATCATTTATGACAGAAGACTCCATCATCCTTATCGTCACCATCATGACTGACATCCTGTTTACTAATGAAACTATACCCTGCCTTTCAACACCAAGGTATTATTACTGTCTTTCTCCCAAAACAGCTGTCCAACCTTAGCAAACCACTCTTTGGAGGTCTGATACTAAAATCTAGAAGTAACCTTTACTGTGCTATTAATACACTCAATACCATGGATTCATCCAATCCATTCATCTACAGTATATCAAAGAAGAAAATAACTGACCTTTATTTAAAGGTTGCTAGCATCAGATCCAAAATTGAGGCCCACGTGAGATACACAGAAAATCTGAACACCAACCCCTTTAAAAGGTGAATCCTGGACCCTTTTACACAGCTGAGGGGTGCTAAGTAGCAATCAAAAGCCATCTGTCCCAGTTCAGAGATTATCACACTTCTTAATTTACCTTAGTTTAAATCAGTGGTGTAAGAACTAGATGATAGAAGGTAATTGTTGCAAGGTTCACAAATACTAAGCAACAGCCAACACAGATATCACAGTAGGTAGCCACAAGCACAACACAGGCAATAAGATGGAAATCTGAAGCCTATGGTTCAGGGGCCAAATACAGGCCCTCAAACTGGGAAAGGGAGGGGTGAGGTATTTAAAATTTCCCCCAGGGTCTTGGGCTAAGCAAGAGGAAGTCTACCTAAAACCCAAACACACAGTGAAACTAAACATTCACAGCTCCAACTGGCCCAATGTGGCCAAGGGCTGTGGGGGTCAGCCACAAGCAGCCTGGTCAGGGCCCTCTACAAGGGTGGGGCAATGGATGTCAACCCCTAGTAGAGCCAAGGACCCAGCCTTGCCTCAAAGGACCCAGTGGGCTCCAAAGACCAGGAATGACCCTATGTGGAGTCAAAGCCATACACTTGGACTGCCCACCGGGCACCATTCAAACCTTCTCGGTTCTGCCCAGGGATGGATTCCTCACCCCTTCAAAGAGGAGAATATTCTCAGTCAAGCGGCTCCCAGGGCTCAGCAGCTCTTTGGAGCTAAGAGGGAAGGAGGGAGGTGGGATTTTGCAGGCAGGAGAAGAGGCATGAAGCAGCGTGGCCTAATGGAAAGAGCACAGGCCTGGGAGTCAGTGGACCTGGGTTCTAATCCTGGCTCTGCCACTTGTCTGCTACGTGACCTTGTTGGGTAAGTCACTTATCTGGGCCTCAATTACCTCAACTGTAAAATGGGGATTAAAACTGTAAGCGCATGTGGGGCACGGACTGTGTTCAGCCTATCTTGTATCTACCCCACTGCTTAGTACAGTGCCTGTCACATAGTAAGCACATAGCAAGTGCCATTTAAAAGAAAACAGAGAGGCAGGAGCAGGTGTTAAGACAGCCACCACACACCCCTGGGAATACCTCCCTCCAGCCTTCTCTGCACAGGTAAAACCTGTCACTGACTTAGGTTGGGGAGGGACAGACAGAGTGTCCTGCTTTGAGCCAGGGAAAGCAGGATCCACCTGCCCCTTTGTCCTCACAGCACGCCCCGTGACATGGTGAGGTGGGGAGTGAAAGGCTCCTGCCTTCCACTGATGGGTCCACCCAATGAGGAAGGGAACAGTGCTTGGCACATAGTAAGTGCTTAACAAATTACCATAATTATTATAATGTCGATGCTGCCCATTCCCAATCATGTGGACACTGCTCTTTTGTAACCCTGGGGTGAAGAAGAGAGAGAGAAAACAACCTCTGCCATGGCCAGTCCATTGTAAACTCCCTTCTCTCCACAGCCACAGTGGTTACCCTGAAGAAGCCATGTGGCAAAATATTAACACACTGCATGGATGAAATCATGCTACATGTCACATGTGTCCCATAAACCAGAGTAGCACTGGGCTCCCTATCAAAGGAGCACCGATCTGTCATAGCCACCATTTAACAGGAATCATGTGGGGGAACAAGGCAGTAAAAACTGCCATTGCTATGCAGAAAAGGGACAGAGGAATTTAAAACCCTTAGAAGCACAATGAAGTACACTACATTAATGTGTGCTCAAATTGTATGATTGGCTCTTCTGCACAAAAAGGTTGCCAGTTCCAATTCTAAACAAATCTTCCCCATAACCCACAAGCCACGATACTGTATTCAGTTCTGTCATAATGTGCTTCTGAGATCTAATCCTTGCCGGGATGGCTGGCTAAACCAGTCTTCAGAGTGCACCTGATTATGTAGCCATGAGCACAGGACTACCATGGATTGGGATGTGATCTGTGGGGCTCCTACTTAACATTAGCCTATTAGTTTCCAATTCTAAAAATTTCCCAGGCTTAGTCACATCTCATGGTCCTCAAACCTTTCTATCCTATGAGTTGTTTAGAACAATCTTGCTTAGAACAGCTCCCTGCCTCATGTGTCGCTCTTTAACACAGCCAATATAAAGCGCTCAACATCTTCTTGGAATGAGAGATTTTAAAAACGAATAGCAGAGGTAAATTTAGGAGTTCTGATATCCATTTTGAGATTTGGGTTTATAAAAGGATATATTTTGAATGAGAATAGTTAAAGTACTCATAGCACTTATGGAACAAATGAGAGTCACCAGGAGTCCTACATGCATAACAGAGCCCATTAAATGGATAATGAACAATGAAAGTTGCTAGACAACTAATTTTTTTTAAATATATCCCATTTTCTCCAGTCTGAAGAAAAGGTCTCAGGGGAGCATGAATAACAATTTCTAAGCAAGAGTATGTTTTGCTAAATTAGGCCTGGAAAAAAATTGAAAACTTGATTTCTAATTGTATCTAAATATCACAAACCTAGTGTAAGTCAAATGACTTTTATAAATGCCCTGATTTTATCAAAGATTCTTATCAACTCTAAACATGAATATAAAATTCTTTCATAGGTAAAAATTTTTTTTGAACCTTTTCAACTCAAGAAGCATAAGGCAAATGCTGAAAAAACTATTAGGAAATCTTCTAGGATCCAATATCATTAGTCTTCTCACAAAATAAAGACTAAAAATTATGTTACAAAATTTTTCATATATTGCCACCTCAGAAACAAAACCAAATACAACAGGTCTCACACCTTTTTCCATTTGCTCCAAGAGGTTTCGTCCATCTTGGTTTAATTCATCTAGTTTGGGATTTCTTTCAGCCCGCTCTTTTTCCAATACCTGGAAATACAATCATCAAGTTACACAGGGTAATTAAGAATTTTTAACTTTCAAGACTCCTTAGTATAACAATCCAAATAGCAAAATTTCCACATGACATTTCCTATTGTCTCATTATCTCTGAACACTCTGTGGACTGGTTTGGAAATCTTCAAAAATTCAGAACTACACACTTTGGGTCTAGCTAAATAAGTACTGAATAACAAAGAACACTGGTTTTAGTTGGTGACTTACACAGAACATAGATATGACCTAACCAGCAGGGGTTTCACCTTTTTGGTATATAAATGTGTATGATATATATGTACACCACCACCCCACATATATACATGTATATATCTATATCTATAAATCATGTGTAACATTATTATTATTATTGGACATATATATCTACATAGAAATAGTCATCAGAGGAACTAGTAGTCTTTCTACTACAGAAATGAACAAGTGTGAAGCAGTAAAATTTTGTAAATCCTTCTTGCCCCTCCACCTTACCTGGTGCAGGCAGAGGGAGATAAACGATGCTGTAAAATTTATATGGCTAGAATATTCCTTTCCACCCAAGGGTCTGAAAGAGTTAAGTTAATGGTGTTTCATCACCACCATGAGAACTGCACTCAATGGGTAGATGGCTTCTGGAATATATTACCACAGGAAGTTGGGCAGTCACAGTTTGGATACAACCTTGGAAATGTAATGATTTTGAGAGGGAAAAGCTAGGGATGCTATAAACAACTTTTAAACTATGTAATTGGCCATTGGGATGGCCAGCCATTCCACTTCCTATGAACATCCCTGCCATGGCAACAGAACCCTGGACAACACTGGTGGTAAACAGCAAGATCACAGGCCTGGTAAAAGGGCAGCCAACTGTTTGAAGTATTCTGAAAGGAGATGGCTTCTCGGCCACTAGTGGGAAAGCTCCAGCCCTCGGGGATAGAGCTAAACTCTCCTGAGAGCAGAGTCGAAAGAAGTCAGGGAGTTGGGAACTTCCTGTTGGCTGTGAGATACTGCCTGTTTCTCTGGAATCCAGACAGAAGAGATCTTGAAGCACTGAATTTGTTTCTCTAAGGGATACCTAGAGTTAAAAGGAAACTAGAACAATCTGTCTTCATTTATAAATTTTCTTAGGCTAAATCCTATTTCCCAGCCTTTTACCCCAGTGCGGGGCACCTGATTACTATTAAATCCATAGTTTGGCCCTGACAGTTTTAAACTTCAATGGCCTTAAATATTACACCTTGCACTCCATGGCTTTCATATTTTCTGTTGTGATCTTTTCCACTTTGTCGTACTAATTAAACTCCAACTCTGATCTTGTCTTGTGTGGGAATCTGGCACAGCCACGGCCACTGTAGCCTAGACAGACCTAGCAATTAGAACCTGGTGAGCATGTTACTCCCATATCTGCCTTGGATAATATCGAACATAGGGTGGTCAGTAAAAGTAACCTTAGTTCGATGGCATTCAGCCATGTGGCCCCAGTTTCAATCTCCTGAGAGAAAACCCTCAAAAGAGTCTAATGAATGCCATACGAGGCCTGCCCAAATGTCAGTCATGGCTTAATCTGCAGGAGTTCTTCCTTGGATGGTCCCTAACCAAAGCACAAAAGATAAGAACCCATCATAGAAAGGAAATCACTCTCTACGTCCCTGAAGTCCCTGGATCTTAAAAACAGCAGAAATGTTTGAAGTCTCACAAAAAGGAATGTCGTTTTTCCATATTTTATTAAATTTAGCAGAACCATAGTGCAATGTCCAACCAAATGCTATCATCCAGAAATAATTAAAACAAAAAATACCCTCCAGCAAGGGAAATGAGGGAAAACCATGGTGGTCCTAAGTATTCCCTGGTTGACAGGTTACATCGTGTTCAATATTTTTCTATATGGGACTTATGTGTCTTTCACCCAATTTAAGCCCCTTAATAATTGGTTGGTTGCCTTCCTTCCATGCCAACAGAGTGATTGATAGGCTGATTGACTAAAATATCTCCTCCAAGAAGCCGGCTCTGACAGACTAACCTCACCCAACATATTTGCCCCCACTTCTGCAACACTTATGTACTTGTGCCTGTACCCCTTAAGTACTTTGATATTCACCTCACCCCCGACCCACAGCACTTCTCATCTGTATTTTAATGTCTTTCTCCCCCACTAGACTATAGGGTCCTTTGTGGGCAGGGACTGTGTTTACCAATATTATACTGCACACTCCCAAGCACTTAGTATAGTGCTCTTAATACAATGCATTGGTTGATGAATGGTAGCGTGCTGCCACAACTAACAAGTAAGAACCCTGGAATTAAGCCTTAAGGTTTTCCTTATAATGTACTTTTCCTGTCTCAGAGGAAGTTTGAATGAAGGACACTGCTGTGTTCCCTCAGTTTTTACCGAAGCACAGTAAGCATACCAATAATTGGGGGCAGAGTGATCTAGTGGAAATACCAAGGAATTGGGAGTTAGGAGAACTGGATTCTAGTCTCGGCTCCACCATTTGCCTGCTGTGTGACCTTGGATAAATCACTTGACTTCCCGGTGCCTTAGTTTGTTCATCTGCAAAATGTTCTCCCTCCCTCAGTCAGCCCATATGGGACAGGGACTGGGTCAAATTTGAATATACCAAACCATCTCCAGAGCTCAGCAGAGTGCCTGGGACATGGTAATGACTTAATAAATACCACTATTATTATCACTTATCCTGTGGACAGCTGCCAGACTACTTGACAGAGTCCCACTGGTGAACGACAAGTGGTTGAAAGGTTTTTTTAAGCACCACACAAGATGGCAACATCTACCACATTTCTAAAATCTTGATTTACTTTTCACAAAACTTTAGAGGGTCATGAATCTTTTCAGCCAATCCAAAGCCAAAAAGTTCCAGCCACAGATTTCATCTAAGCAAGACATTTTTATTCAACCATTTTAAAGAAATATCTGACAATTCCCACTTTTGAGCTATCATATTTCAATGTGTATGTACACCGCATAATATAAATGCAGCGATGCATGGACATTCTGCACATTTATTGTTAATAGAGTTGTCCTGTTTGAAAATGTTGATGAGCTTGTATCCATGGGTGAGCATGTCTGAAAGAATCTCTTTCACACTTTGTCCATGAAAATAAAGTAGTAAATCTGATAACTGGGCATTTGGATAATGACCATGTTAATCATTTTAAAAAGACTCAATTTCTAAATCTGTTACAAAATGAATTGCCTTTGCAGCTTGTTGCACAGGTCGATGAAACATACCGTTGTCCAACCTCCTGTTTACCTGGCTCAAACTCAGAATTCCTGGAGGCACCCTGTGTTCAAAACCTTAAGTTTCTGCCAACTTAAGGAACCCCTCTACCAACACACCACACTGGTTTTCCCGCCAAGTGGGAGCTGATATTTCCAGTGTTTCACGGCCCCGGGCAAAATCCGTTGACAATTTACAAAACTGTGAGACACCTTTTGTGAAAGAACAGAAGGCAGAAAAGCAGGAATGAGATGCTGTGGGGATCACTGTTTACAGAAAACAGAATCCTCCAATCTGAGTGCACGCACCTTCAGTTCCTCACTGTACCACGGGAGGAAAGTAAGTCTGTTTAGTGCAGATGGTTTGCTACTGGGCTGGAATGATGTAAAACACCTACTATGTGCAAAAAGCCTTAGAAACTATACCAGAAACTACAGTGGATACTATTATAAAGTAGCCTCGGCAGAGGAAGGATCAGATTCCTTCATGCACAGGGAACACTGGAATAAGCAGATAACTGCCAATTTGCACTTTAGTGTACAGCATTCCAAAGCCACCTCATTACTACACTTAATCCACGGAAGACGTTCAGGATCCTCTATACCTTTATGCTGACCGAAGGCCAAAGCTGAAAAACATTTTGTTCCCTAGAATAATCTCATTTTACCTTCAACTTCTCTTTCAAGTCCATGGTGTCTCTCATCTTCTTAAATTCTTTGATCTCTGTGGCCTGAATGGCAGCCTTTGATTGCAAAATCCAGTTCAACAGCTCAGCATTTTCAACATCAAACCTAGTTTAGATAATAGAGTTCTCATTAGTTTTTCCTCCACGCCACCTTAGTTTTAAAACTCTTAGCATAGTGAGACTATGCAAGTTCAGGTGTTCCCTCATTTCTGTTTTGGCTAACTCGAAAACAAAATCACCAGATGTCTATCATGTCTATCAGCTCTATACTGTACTCTCCCAAATGCTTAGTACAGTGCTCTGCACACCGTAAGTGCTCAATAAATACAAATGACTGATTGAAAAACTACCAAAAAATCAGAGTTAATACTGACTATAACCCCGTTTGTGGACAGGGAATGTGTCTACCAACTCTGTTGTATTATCCTCTACCAAGCACTTAGTACAGTACTTTGCACACATTTAGTGCTCAATAAATACCACTGATTGACTGATTTATCATGAGGCTCGCATATGCTAGAGGCATGTGACTTACCCATATTATGAACTTAATGAAAGCATAAGGTTTGGAAATTCACAACCACATTCTTACTTTTTCTTAACTTCAATATCCACATGTATCTGCCTCTTTTTTGGTGGAGGAGGAGGAGGCAGTTCTTGCTTGGATTTTTTTACTTCCCTAGTGGAGACAATTTCTGTCAAAACCCTCTGTGGAGCTTGGGCCATTCCTAGCTTGGCCACAGCTTGGGTAACCTGAAACAAAAATACGGAGTTGGGGCATGAGATGGGAAACACTGATTCATTTTTTAGGATAGTTACTGATATTGGATAGAATTCTGAGGATATCCACTTGTACTTATTTTATCTAGGAAGAGGCTGATATATTTGCTTGTATTTAATCTATTAAAAATGAGAACTTTTAAAAATCAGTAAGATGTTAAAAAAATGCCACTCCATTTTGTATTTAATCTATTAAAAATGAGAACTTTAAAAATCATTAGGACCTGTTAAAAATGCCACTCCATTTTATTCTTGGAAAGTAAGATGTACTTTCTTGCACTCTCCCAGGTGCTTAGTGTTCTGGCAGACAGTAAGTGCTCAATAAATATCACTGATTGAATGATTGGAAAGGAACCATTTTCCAAGTTTAAAAAAATTCCACGGTCATGGAAGTGGCTTGTACAGCCAAGGCTCATTATGGGCAGGGAACATATCTGCTAATTTTGCTGTATTGTACTCTGCCAAGCACCAAGCACAATGCTCTGTGCATAGTAAGGGTTCAATAAATCAATTTTTTACCTGGTTAGAGAAGTCCTCCAGCTTCTGAACCAAACAGTCCCATCTCTGGGTGAGTTTCTCTGAATCACTGATGATCTTCTTAGAAGCCCTGGGGTTACTGAGGAGTTGTCCCACATCCTGACCAATCTCACTTAGTTGATCTAATGTCTGTCGCTTCATTTCCATATCTTCCTTCAAGATCTGATACATAAGATGTCTATTAGAGGTCTAATAGGTTGCTTCTCACCTGCCACCTCATCCCCCTAGCTCCCAAACATGCACATAATGATGGCCCAACGGATGATATGGGGATTGGCAGCAGAAGGCAATGAGTAATGAAATGTCCTGGTTCTAGACTGTATTCCAGATCAACAACTAGCTTATGAGAAACAAGCAGTTTTGCCTAACCTAAAAGCAAAGCCTCTCAAAGCCGCAAGAAAGGGAATACTGCAGAGGCAATACTCACTGCCAGTCGCCGAACATGGACGCTTAGCTCTGTTTGGTCTTTGAAGTTGCTTGTCTGGACTTTATTTAGAGCCTCTTCTTTCTCAGTTAACCAGGCTTTCAACAAACACTGTAGGAGAAAAGGATGACAGAAACAGGAAATACATCAGGCATGAAAGAGTATTTTGGCAGTTCAAAATAATTAAGTGTTAAAATCTGTAAGGTTTTATTGAAAGTTCCCTCTTTACCACTGGCACATCAGGCACCAAAGTCCATGCACAAATGCACAGATAATCATATGAAGATGAAATGCCCAGAAGGCCCAGTGAATCTTTCAGGCAATGATAATGAGGTTTTTTTCCATTAAAATGTGTTGTTTCAAGCAAAACAATTAATTTTGAATGAAACTTAATTTTAGGCATGGAAAGACTTTAATCCTAATTCTCTTTAAAATGTTACTATTTTCCTAAAACTGATGCCTTAAAAAGCACAATTGTTACAAACCATTTGACATAGGAGGGTCTAAAAATACTCCAATTAGGCAGGGGGAAACATCTGAGAGGCTGAAGGGAGTGAACCAGCCCTAGTCCCATTGAAAGCACCCTAGGGATGTTTCAGGAAATCAATCAAGCAGTAAGAAACCACAGCTTTAAGAGTTTGTCGATGATTGGGGGCTGCAAATCGGGCAAAGGGCTTGTGCCTCAAAGGCAGGGAAGTAATAAGAGTACTTTATGGCACCAATAGTGTTTCTGTATATTCATAGGGTTATCTTGGGACATGGCTCAAAGGTCAAAAGAAGCCAGTTTATGACGGCTCCCTTAGCCCAAAACAATACTAAATATGTAGGCTGAAGAGGAGACTGAGGAAAGCGGGGTGGGGAAATATTGTGGCCTAATGAAAGCAGCATAGGAGTGGGAGTCAAAAGATACAGATTCTAATTCCAGCATTGCCATTTGTCTTCTATGCGACCCTGGGCAAGTCACTTAACTTCTCAATGCCTCAGTTTCTCATCTTTAAAATGGGGATTTAATACCTGTTTTCCGGCCCAACCGGGTAAGATCTGATTCTCTTATATCTACCCAATGTTTAGTACAACACTTGGCACATCATAAGCATTTAACAACATCTTATCATTAGAACCATCCCAAACCTGACCTACCCCTGGAGGATCAGGCTCAATAGCACCTCAGGATCAGGTACATTTCTTATCATCAATAACTTCATTCAACAAGCACTTGCTTGGGGCAGAGCACTGTACTAGCCACCTGGTAATATTTAAACGATGAGAGAGACATGGTCCTTGTCCTTGAGGAATTTACAATCTAACAAGGGAATTTTCCACCATGAGCATCTTCCCTGGACTTTCTCCAGAGTCAGAAATACACAGTCTAGCCTGCACATCTCTAACCAGTTCCATCCTACTATGCAAGAAATCTGTTCAACATGGGAGATCATTGCTCAGGCTGCTAAAGACTCTTTATGGATTCACCTGCCCACCACCGGGACTAGTACAAGTGAAAGAAACACCAGTTAATGAGAGTTAAAATATGTATTTTGTGATAAAATCATTTTGCTGAAACTTGGAACTCATTCCTGGACCCCATTTCTAATCATCGTGTAGTTTATGTAACTGAAAGAACATCAATCCTCTGCCAGATTACTTTGAGAACTATACTGTGCTTGGGCTTAGTTAATGCATCTGTAAGGGATCAAAACATCAAGTAAATTAGATTTCAAGTATAACAACTATATCAAGTACATAGGCTGTGAGCCACTCTAAGGATAGGGACCAACTGTGTGTTCTCTTCTAGCATTTAGTATAGTGCTCTGCACACAGTGAATACTTAATATTGTTACTACTAAAAGTATAAATTAGGTATTTAATTTCTCAAGAAAATTTAAATACTAAAATACCAAATTTGAAAAAAATTTAATCTTCATCTCTCCCTACTCCTAACTCTCCTGGTGAAAACACAGAACAATGATTGCTTACTGATCTAGTCTTCCAAGGCATGCCAAAAACTACAAATGGAATTATATTCATGTATAATGGCACAACTTTATAATAAAATATGATACCCAATGCTATAGCTTCTTCAATAGCAAGAAAATCGATCCTAGTAAGGCATTACCAAACTGCTAGTTTCTCTATCATTCATTCAATCATATTTATGGAGCACTTACTCTTATGGAGCAAAGCACTATACTAAGTAAGGGGTGAGGAAATAAAATGACTGGTCATCCAACATTTTAACAGGAGAAAGTACAATCAAAATAGCTAATGGTTCAAATAAAATTTTACAAAGACTTAATCCCAAACCACATGACACATACACGCTTTGTTCGCCCAAAACATTGATATACTATGAACAGCAGTATCATAGAATTCATTTTCCTATAAACCAGAACTTTAAAAGTTGGGATATGTTCCAGTTCCTTCAGGAAGAAAATCTGAAATTACTAAACACGTAATATTCATAATATTGAATATCCCTACACATCATGAAACTCCTCTCTTTTTCAAGAGGTCATCTACAATCATTTTAAAACTGAATCCTCTTCCTTGAAAATTGAAAACATCTTAATCCCAGATCCTCAGCTGGTGGAGGAGCTATAGTTCTTAGGCTTAGCACCAGCCATGATAACCTGATCCCCCACCCCCAGTTATCAGGGAATGGTCTCTCCACTTCATCTGAAAGCAGTGCAGAAACAGGGTGATATAGAAGAGAAGAGATTTGGGAGTCAGAAGGACTTGGGTTCTAATCCCGGCTCCACCACCTGTCTGCTGTATGACCTTTGGGCAAGTCACTTAACTTCTCTAGGCCTCAGTTACCTTGCCTGTAAAATGGGGATTAAGACTGTCAGCCCCATGTGGGGACAAGAACTGTGTCCAACCTTGATTAGCTTGTATCTAACCCAATGCTTAGTTCAATGGCTGGCACAAAGTAAGTGCTTAACAAATACCATAAAAAAATCTTGGATTTAGGCAGACTCTTCTGCCTTGCCATGACTCTGAACTGCTTAAAGATGAAGCAGAGAATCCCATTTCCAATATATGCTTGTTGAGGGGCAGCACCTGAACAACATTGTCTCTGTGATACATGCAGATAAAGCGGAGAAGGTGACTTCCAGTCGGTATTTGGGGAAGGATGGGAGAGAGACTGAATGGCATTTTCTTTGCTTTATCCAAAAGCATCAGGGCAAAAAAGACGTGGTTGCTTAAATCCCCCTAAGATCATTTCCCCTGATATCCAGTCCTGACCATACTGCCTCCTCCCCAAGTTCGCAACCAATTCCAAAAGGTTGGGCTTCAGAACCTGTTCAAGGATAGCATGGAGAAAAGTCTTGTTTCAGGACTGCGAAAGCAAGAGGCAAGGAGGGATCCAAATTTCTTCCAGTAATTTGACACAATGTAGGGCAGGGTTTGCAGAGGCTGGGCTATATCAGCAGTTAGTGAATGTCATCTCTCTGGATTTGCATACTGTGGTCGTTCAGAACTAGTGGTATGTTTGTCTATCACACAATGTTTAAGAAGAATCTACTAGAGACAACCAAAAGTCCAAATGTTACAATAACAGGGACAAAGGTGGTTGCGTTTATTTTCATATTTTCCCCCTACTATTTTCTTAAGGACCCAATGTTGATATGGTTTCAAAATATTATATGGTTTGCCCTATATGTCTACAAACACTACCGTTGTTTTGCAGGTAGAACTGCCCAATAGTATATTCATTCAATCATATTTACTGTATGCTTACTGTGTGCAGAGCACTGTACTAAGCATTTGGGAAAGTACAATGTTAACAGATACATTCCGTGTCCAAGACAAGGTCAAATGTAAAAGCATGATATCTTTTGAATGTAGTGTAGGTAAAAGTCGGCAGCCAAAGAGATAGTGAATTGTGCTGTAAAGTTACCATAAGGGATTTAAAATTATAAAATTTTCAACAAATGAATGATAAGAAGAGTCCCTTACAAGTTAATATACAATTGTTTTATATCCTGCCAATTGCCAGTCAGAACAACTCTGAGAACTTTGTTTTACTCTAAAATATGTTGTCCTTTTTGGCTACAGTGGATATGGATCATGAAAAATTATTTAATTCCTGCTTACCAGAACAATAATCTTTAACATCATTCTTCTTAAAATAATGCAGTTATTTTTTTTCTCTTCATGCCATTCTGGCTCATTGTTACATACCTGCTCTTCCAAGAGTTCCTGCCATAACAAGTTAATCTCTTGAAGTTTGTTCCAGCGATCCTCCGTCCAACGACAGACGGCTGTCCAGCGCTCTCCAAGTTTCTAGGAAGAGAAAAACCTCACTGAACAAACCATCATCTGAAATTACGCTATTCTTACAAGTCTCTGTCACAACTCCTCATTCAAGTGTTTGCTTTTAAATAGATTCCACAAATTAAATTTTTTTTAAAAAGCAGGTACATATCCTTTTTAAACACAAGTGCTCCTATGTTCTGAAAAAAAATCTCCAACATATATGCAAGTCAACTACATCAATAACTAAGGCATATTCATCATATGAGAAGCAGCGTGGCCCAGTGGAAAGAGCCCGGGCTTTGGAGTCAGAGGTCGTGGGTTCGAATTCCAGCTCCGCCACGTGTCTGCTGTGTGACCTTGGGCAAGTCACTTAACTTCTCGGAGCCTCAGTTCCCTCATCTGTAAAATGGGGATGATGACTGTGAGTCCCACGCAGGACAACCTGATCACCTTGAATCCCCCCAGCGCTTAGAACAGTGCTTTGCACATAGTAAGCGCTTAACAAATGCCATTTTTATTATTATTATTATTCAGCTGATAAAATAACCGAAGCCTCTAACCATATTTTCCCTTACTCCAGAAGTTTAATATTTCACAATTCTATAGGTGTATTTTAAAAGCAGAGTTCCCCAAAAAGTGGACAGTTTCAAAGTTGACCACTGTCTTTTGAAATAGTAGAAATGATCGCACAATGTCAATTCAGAAGTAGAAAAACTTCACAACACTGCTCTGTAAAGGCAGCATGAATTGTCAACTCATGAGAAATAACGTATTAGACAACTGAACGGTCCATTGCAGCAGGCAGCCTAAGCTCCGAGGGCCAGAGAAGCAGTGGATGGAAGAAGGAGCCCAGACAGGGGTAATGGCACTGGTCCTGACTTCATTTGGCATCCATACCTGCAGCTGGTCCTCCAACACCGCTGTGGCACTCTCACCACTATTCTCATCAACAATCACCACCATGTGAGTTAAGGAATTAACCTTGACCTGTTCTGCCTCAAGATCATTCTGCAGTGCCTAAAAAAAAAAAAACAAAAAAAAAACCACAGAATATAAATCGTCATGAGCCACTCACACATTTTTTCCTATTTAAAATGAACTTTGTTGCCAGTAAGTCATTAAAGGCACTTAATGGGGCAATGTACTTAAATTTCCCATCATTAACTAAATGTTATACTAATAGAACAGCATTGGATCAGTATGGCCTAGTGGAAAGAGCGCAGGCTTGGGAGTCAGGGGACCTAGGTGCTAATCCCAGCTCTGCCACTTGTCTGCTGTGTGACCTTGGGCAAGTCACCTTGCTTCTCTGTGCCTCAGTTACCTCATCTGTAAAATGGGGATTAAGACAGTGAGGCCTATGTGGCACAGGGACTGTGTCCAACCTGGTTAGCTTGTATCTACCCCAGCGCTTAGAGCAGTGCCTGACACATAATAAGTGCTTAATAAATACCATTAAAAAAAATCCACTGAGTATTCATTCATTCATTCAATCATATTTATTGAGTGCTAACTGTGTGCACAGCACTGTAGTAAGTGCTTGGAAAGTACAACTCAGCAATAGAGACAATCCCTGCCCACAAAGTGCTTACAGTCTATAAAGGGGGAGACAGACATTAAAACAAGCAAACAGGCATCAATGGCATCAATACACAGAATTATATACACACATGAAAACAAGTAAACAGGCATTATACAGATAAATACAATTATAGATATGTACAATATACACAAGTGCTGTGGGGTGGGAGGGTAGAGCAAAGCGAGCGAGTCGGGGTGATGGGGAAATGAGGGGAAGCTGAGAAAAGGTGGGCTTAGTCTAGAACGGCCTCTTGGAGGAGATGAGCCTTCAATAGGGCTTTGAAGTGGGGAAGAGTGATTGCTTGGCAGGTTTGGAAGGGAGGGAGTTGCAGGCCAGAGGTTGGATGTGGGCCATGTGTCGATTGTGGGACAGGCGAAAACGAAGCACAGTGAGAAGGTTAGCAGCAGAAGAGTGTAGTGTGTGGGCTGGGATGTAGAAGAAGAGAAGGGAGGTGAAGGGAGGGAATTCCAGGCCAGAGGTTGGATATGGGCCATGTGTCGATGGTGGGACAGGCAAGAACGAAGCACAGTGAGAAGGTTAGCAGCAGAGGAGTGGAGTGTGTGGGCTGGGATGTAGAAGAAGAGAAGGGAGTTAAGATAGGAGGGGGCAAGGTGATGGAGAGCTTTGAAGTCAACAAAGCTTGATACGGAGGTTGGCAGGCAACCACTGGAGATTTTTGAGGAGAGGGGGTGACATGCCCAGAACGTTTCTGCAGAAAGATAATCTGGGCAGCAGAGTGAAGTATGGACTGAAGTGGGGAAAGACAGGAGGTTGGAAGGTCAGAAAGGAGGCTAATTCAGTAATCCAGTGATCTTACTAACGCGGTAGCAGTTTGGATGGAGAGGAAAGGGTGAATCTTGGCGACGTTGTGAAGTTGAGACTGGCAGGAATTGGTGACAGATTGGGTATGTGGAGTGAATGAGAGAGCGGAGTCAAGGATGACACCAAGGTTGAGGGCTTGTGAGACTGGAAGGATGGCAGTGCCATCCACAGTGACAGGAAAGTCAGGGAGAGGACAGAGTTTGGGAGGGAAGATAAGGAGCTGTGTCTTAGAGACGTTGAGTTTTAGGTGGCGGAAAGATATCCGAGTAGAGATATCCTGAAGGCAAGAGAAGAAGTGAACCTGGAGGGAGGGAGAGAGAACAGGGGAGGAGATATAGATTTGGGTGTCATCTGCGTAGAGATGATAGTTGAAGCTGTGGGAGCAAATGAGTTCACCAAGGGAGTGAGTGTAGATGGAGAATATATGAGGACCAAGA
Source organism: Tachyglossus aculeatus (assembly GCF_015852505.1). NCBI lineage: Eukaryota > Metazoa > Chordata > Mammalia > Monotremata > Tachyglossidae > Tachyglossus > Tachyglossus aculeatus. The sequence continues at coordinate 73,474,388 of NC_052067.1, forward strand.
AAAGACCCTTGAGGAACCCCTACAGTTAGGGGTTGGATGGGGAAGGAGAAGCCCATGAAGGAGACTGAGAATGAACGGCCAGAGAGGTAAGAGGAGAACCAGGAGAGGACAGAGTCAGTGAAGCCAAGGTTGGATAAACTCTTGAGGACAAGGGGATGGTCGACAGTGTCAAAGGCAGCTGAGAGGTCGAGGAGGATCAGGATGGAGTAGGAGCCGTTGAATTTGGCAAGAAGGAGGTCACTGGTGACCTTTGAGAGGGCAGTTTCAGTGGAGTGGAGGGGACGGAAGCCAGATTGGAGGAGGTCCAGGAGAGAGTTGGAGGAGAGGAATTTGAGGCAGCAAGTGTAGACGACTCACTCCAGGAGTTTGGAAAGGAATGGTAGGAAGGAGATGGGACGATAACTGGAGGGGCCTGTGGGGCACTGGTGATGGTCATGCGAAAGAATTGGGAAAAACGAAGAACTTAGGATGCTAAGCATGGGCACCACTAAGTCAGCTACAAACAACTACAAAGCAAATGGAACTGTTCAACTCTTCGTAATAAGTGCTGAGAAAGGTCTCCAAACTGACCAACCAAGAAATAGGATAGTCCCCAAAAAGTGAGACCTCTGCAACTGTTTTCCAATTCAGCGTCCCCAACACCAGGCAGCCAGCCCCACTGCCTTACTGGCAACTGGCACCAACTCTCTTCCACATGTTGCGAAGCAGTGTGGCTCAGTGGAAAGAGCCCGGGCTTGGGAGTCAGAGGTCATGGGTTCAAATCCCAGCTCCGCCAATTATCAGCTGTGTGACTTTGGGCAAGTCACTTAACTTCTCTGTGCCTCAGTTCCCATCTGTAAAATGGGGATTAAGACTGTGAGCCCCCCGTGGGACAACCTGATCACCTTGTAACCACCCCAGAGCTTAGAACAGTGCTTTGAACATAGTAAGCGCTTAATAAATGCTATCACTATTATTATTATTATTATTATTATTATTGTTAAGGAGACTCCATTCCATTCTGCCTACCACAACCCCAGTGGGAAGAGAAACACACCGACAGCACGAGACCTTCACAAAACCCTGGGAAAACTGGTGGCTGCTAAAATAGAACACTACTGATTTTGCTTTTATTTTTTGTATTTGTCTGTGCTGTGTTTTAAAGTTTCATCTTTCCTGATGTGTCTGTCTCCAGTTCCTTTTCCACAATTATACTCTTAGATTGTAAGCCACCTGGGAGGGATAAGGACCATGTCCAATTCATTCATTCAATCGTATTTATTGAGCGCTTACTGTGTGCACAGCACTCACTGTACTAAGCACTTAGGAAGTACAAGTCGGCAACATATAGAGATGGTCCCTACCAAACAACGGGCTCACAGTCTAGAAGGGGGAGACAGACAACAAAACAAAACATGTAGCCAGGTGTCAAAATTGTCAGAATAAATAGAATTATAGCTATATGCACATCATTAACAAAATAAATAGAACAGTAAATATGTACAAGTAAAATAGAGTAATAAATGTGTACAAATATATACAAGTGCTGTGGGTAGGGGAAGGAGGTAGGGCCGGGGGGGGGGGATGGGACGGAGGAGAAGAAAAAGGGGGCTCAGTCTGGGAAGGCCTCCTGGAGGAGGTGAGCTTTCAGTAGGGGTTTGAAGGGAGGAAGAGAGCTAGTTTGGCGGATGTGTAGAGGGAGGGCATTCCAGGCCAGGGGAAGGACGTGGGCCTGGGGTCGACAGCGGGACAGGCGAGAATGAGGCACACTGAGGAGATTAGCGGCAGAGGAGTGGAGGGTGCGGGCTGGGCTGTAGAAGGAGAGAGGGGAGGTAAGGTAGAAGGGGGCGAGGTGATGGACAGCCTTGAAGCTGAGCGTGAGGAGTTTTTTCTTGATTCGTATGTGTTCTATCCCAGGACTTAGTCCAGAGCTCTGCACACAGTAAGTGCTTTATAATACTACTACCACTAATGGAAGCTCTCAGGCACAGGTACATTTCATCTTTCCATCAAGTTTATGGGCTCTAAATGTCATTTATCTAAAGAAGGTCCCTTGGTCACAGCACTGATAACTAAACTGTTCAGCAAATTAATGACTGCTCACTTCAATGAGGCACCATTGCTAAACTTTCCTATAGCAGATGCAGCAAGCCATCACTCAAGGTACTACCACTTCATTAGTAAATGTCACTTCTCATCTCCTCATGACCAGACCCTCTGTCACACAAGCCCCCGATTACCTGCCTCAAATACTTCTAGTAGGGAGAGGATAGTTTAAGATTTATTTTTTTTTTTTTTTACCACCCCTGAATTTTTACAGCAGGCTGTTTAGCTCTAACTACCACTTTTCACATTGGATGTGGTGTACCCAAAACGAAAATGAGAAGGCAAAGGGAGTTTACTTTATGTTCTTTCAGTTGCTTTTGTAGGGACTGTAAATCATCATCCAAAGGGAAGGTTTCCATTTTTTGAATGCGTTCTTCAGTGACAGTCAACCAGTCAGAGAGCTGCTGCAACTGCTCCTTCTGCAACTCCATCAAAACATCATGCAGGCTGCCACAAGGAGAACACAAAGACACAGTTTTTCCAATCAGCTCCCTTAGTTTTCAGAGAAAATATTTAAGGGCTTAATCTCCAGTTACCAGCACGAGGAGCAAAAAACACCAAAATACACTCCTACACCATTTAACAAGACTAAGTTCTTAACAAAAGAGAGCAGGAATAAACTTTTACTTTCTTGACTAAAGACCAAACACAGCCAAAACAGACAAAAAGACCTTTATTCAAAATGGTCCGATTGTTTCTTGCATTGGGAATGTGTATCTAATAAACTGGCAACTACTACAGTGTAGTTTACCCATAATATAAAACATGAAGTCTAAATTGAATGGAAAAATGCAACAGACTACAATCTTATTTTCATGGACTGACGCAAGATTGTTAAAGCTTCAATATTAAAAGTCACTTTAGATGTTTGCAAATCTGTTCTCTTTAAAGTAAATGGGAAAATGAAATACCAATAGTTTAACACTAAAGCTTACATAGAGGACAATAGACAGTAAGGGCAATATTAATGTTGAAATGAAGCAGCACTCTCTTCATGAAATACATTAGAAAAATGCTTTGAAAAAAGCTGTGTATTTGTATTTGATGATGAAAAGTTTGGAAAAAAACATCCTTTTTCACAATCCACCATTACTGGTGTAGATGTATGAACAGTGTACAACACAGATGAGACTCCTATCAAATTTAATTCAATTACCATTATGGTACATAGTATTCACTCCCAAGTTTCCCCCATGACAATGGGAAACTATTATTTTCAACACAAGGCAGAGAAATTTTAAGGTCAAGAATCAAAATACCATGTTCCCAGGTCTAACTCACCGAGACTGCCTGTCCATGCTTTCCACTCTTAGTGCTTCCCATCTAGAGTTCAACAGAGTCATTTGTTCCTGAATCTCGTACTCCTCTTCTTCTGATAGATTGCCTTGTGCTATTAGTTGGTTCCCAGCCTGCAGTACGCTACCCACACTACTCTGGTGTGCGGTCAGCTTCATCATAAAAGCCTAAAAAAAACCCACAAAATTGCCATGATTTGTGAGTTCCTCTTCACACAGAATCTTAATAAATGCTGTTTCAGTGTCAGCACTACACAATAAACTGGCACCCTCCATTACAGCTGAATTTAACCCACTTATTGGTAGAAATGTAACTGGCAAGCATAAGAACATCTTAAGGAAAAAAGTAATAAGTGAAAATATAAAGGTCTTTGGGTTTAACTGTAAATTCATATACTACAACCAAAGGTGAAAACTATATTAATGAGATACCATGCTAAAATGAGATAACATTTACAAGACATTAAATCCTGAATGAAAGCTAGATTGGAAATATTCCAGTATGCATTTCCCACTCCCCAAAACACATTTTAGTTTTTTAAATATATCTAAATACATCCCATATTCCAGCATTCTTTCCCCCAGCAAGCTAATTGCTTAGCCAAAATAAATCTAACACCTGCTGCATAAGAAATGGTGAGAAGAAAGGAGCAGAGTCCAAGACAAAAAGACTGGGGCTTTTTGTCTTGTTTTGTTAAAATACAGCATAACCATTACAGGGGAGAACAGTGCAATGAATTCATTTTTGACACTCCTGCTACCAACAATACAATTTACAACCAGAAATTAAAATTCCAAATCTAATTCCAATTAACAGTTAATCACCCACCTCGATTTTACAACAAAGCATCAAATACCACAAATCTTAAAATACACTGTGACCTTTAGAGAGCATATTTTTGCAAATGTGAAGAAAACATCCAACAATCTACTGCATTAAAATATCAGAAACAAAATATGATTATTTTAGGCCACAAAATTCAGAAATATTTACTTCATGGGTGGCAAACTGATCTTTAACTTGCTCAACATCTTTAGAGATGTCATCTTGTTCCTGAAAAGTATCCTCTGCTGAAAGTAGCCATGTTAAGACTTCCTCCAAAGCCTCTTGGTAACTATCCAGGTCCATATCCACCTCTGTGACCAGGCTGGGAGTTTCAGCTCTAAGATCTTCATGCTCTCCTGGTGCTATGTTCTGGAGGTAAAAAAGAGGGGAAAATAAGGTTGAATATCAAAAGGGGGCATTCATTCATTAATTGTCATATTTATTGAGCACTTACTGTGTGCAGAGCACTGTACTAAGCACTTGGGAAGTACAAGTCAGCAACATATAGAGATGGTCCCTACCCAACAATGGGCTCACAGTCTAGAAGGGGGAGACGTCGCCCCCTCCTACCTCACCTCCCTTCTTTCCTTCTACAGCTCAGCCTGCACCCTCCGCTCCTCTGCCGCTAACCACCTCACTGTGCCTCGTTCTCGCCTGTCCCGCCGTAGACCCCTGGCCCACGTCCTCCCCCTGGCCTGGAATGCCCTCCCTCCGCACATCCGCCAAGCTAGCTCTCTTCCTCCCTTCAAAGCCCTACAGAGAGGACCTCTCAGTAGCACCTCCTCCAGAAGGACTTCCCAGACTGAGCCCCCTCCTTTCTCTCCCCCTCCTCCCCCTCTCCATCCCCCCGCCTTACCTCCTTCCCCTTCCCACAGCACCTGTATATATGTATTTATTACTCTATTTATTTATTTATTTTATTTGTGCATATTTATTCTATTTATTTTATTTTGTTAATATGTTTTGTTTTGTTCTCTGTCTCCCCCTTCTAGACTGTGAGCCCGCTGTTGGGTAGGGACCACCACTATATGTTGCCAACTTGCATTTCCCAAGCACTTAGTACAGTGCTCTGCACACAGTAAGTGTTCAATAAATATGATTGAATGAACGAATGAGAGCTCACCTCCTCCAGGAGGCCTTCCCAGACTGAGCCCCCTCCTTCCTCTCCCCCATCCCCCGCCTTACCTCCTTCCCCTCCCCACAGCACCTGTATATATGTATATATGTTTGTACATATTTATTACTCTATTTATTTTACTTCTACATATTTATTCTACTTATTTTATTTTGTTAATATGTTTTATTTTGTTGTCTGTCTCCCCCTTCTAGAGTGTGAGCCCACTGTTGAGTAGGGACAGTCTCTATATGTTGCCAACTTGTACTTCCCAAGTACTTCCCAAGTACAGTGCTCTGCACACAGTAAGCGCTCAATAAATACGATTGAATGAATGAATGAATGAGACAGAAAACAAAATAAAACATGTAGACAGGTGTCAAAATCGTCAGAAAAAATAGAATTAAAGCTATATGCACATCATTAACAAAATAAATAGAATGGTAAATAAACAAAGGATGCATCTTAAAGAGGAATAAGGATAGGGAGACCCCACAAAAACTTGCTATCCAAAGGAACAGTCATCAGTAGAGGAAAAATCAATAAATTGTATTTATTGAGTGCATACTATGTACAGAGAACTGTACTTCGCACTTGGGAGAGTATAACAGAATTAGCAGGCATGTTTCTTGCCCAGAAGGAGCTCACTGATTGGTTTGTTAATCAGAGTAGCAGAAAGTAATTGTCCCTTGGGAGACAAGGGCGAGGATTCAACCTTCTTCCTACACAAGAGATCCACACACCTGACCCACCCTTGAATGTGGGATGTCAGAAGGGTCAGTTTGGCAGTGTTTTCAGGTATTAATTCCAGATATCCCAGAATTAGAACTTACCGTACATCAACCAATGGTATTTATTGGGTGCTTACCACGTACACAGCAGTGTACCAGGCACTTGCACTGAATACTATGCAGAATTTGGCTAATTTATTTTACTTAAATTCCAGAACAAAAAAATGTGAAGTGAGATCTGAAGGTGTGAATAAAAAGACCGATGTTTATTTCTATGCTTTTCCATATTGTGTGCATGTAGAAAGTCTTTTGTTGTGCTGATGCAGCATTCAATTACCTTTCTCCCTCCTACCTCATCTCCTCCTCTCCTTCTGCAACCCAGCCAGCATACTGCGCTCCTCTAATGCTAACCTTCTCACTGTGCCTCAATCCAATCTATCCTCTCAATCTCCTCCTGCCTCTGGCCTAGAACGCCCTCCCTCCTCCCTGACAGGCAATGACTCTCCCTATCTTCAAAGCCTTAATGAAGTTACATCTCCTCCAAGAGGTCTTCCCTAACTAAGCCCTCATTTCCTCTTCTCCCACTCCCTGACTTGTTGATTTCATTCACCCCCCTTCCCACCCCCACAGCACTTATGTACATATCTGTAATATATTTATATTAACATCTGTCTCCTCCTCTAGACAGTAAGCTGATTGTGGGAAGGGAATGTATCTGTTCATTGTTATACTGTACAATCCCACACTTAGTACAGTGCTCTGCACACAGTAAGTGCTCAATAAACACAACTGACTGAATATTTGGATTTCCACACAAACATTTTTTTTTTAAATACTACAAAATGACAACCCTACAATAGCTGTATCTTAGCTATTTAGCTTATCCTGTTTGGGGAAATCCAGAAGCATATTACTAAGAGACGAGCCAAACAACATTTGAAAGTAGGTCAGTCAAGTACGGAACCACACTAGCTTACTTGTACATGAAATTCTCCTTCTTCACATTCTTTCTTGTATCTCCTTGGAAGGGTTTCTACCTCCCGGATGTCTTCCATGGTGATTTGCTGAGGAAGCACCTCAAACAAAGATGTCAAATACATAATTATGGATTTTTTGTCGGGAAGCTGAACGGCAACATCTGTGAGAGAAAGAACTTAAGTTAGTTTCAATTAACAGGATTTATTTCACACCTACTGTGCATAGAATACTGTACTAAGTGCTTGAGAAAGTATAAGACAGTTAAATGATTGCAGCCCTCAAGGAGATTAGACAAACAAAATAATTTACAGACAGGAAGAGAAAGAGCATGGAAAATAAATAGAGGAGTAAATGTTTAAATGGTAGAGGATGTAAACTGCAACTTTCAAAGGTGCTAAAGGTGGCTGTGAGTCCATTTGTACTTATGCATGGAATACCTCCTTCAGTATACTCATCACAAAAACTGAAAATCAGAAATTCCTCTTTCCAAGTCATAGGGTACTACATCAAACTTAGAATTCTGCTATCTATTACTGGGGACTGGCTCACTTAAAATACCAAGCAAGAAAAATGACTGAGAGAAGTGCCATTTCCTCTTTCATCCAACACTCTTAAAATGCTGTGTGAAAAATTCCAGCTTTAAAATTTGTTCTAAAGGTGGCCATATATATTTTTCCAAAGCAAAAAAAAGATCCAATTGACTGGGCATAGGTTTTTGCATCTTGAGACTGAAGGCTGAGAGCACAGTTAGAATGACAATCTGGTTTGAAAGGCATAAAGGAAAATTATACTGATCCAAAATGTAAGTTGCAAGAATAGCTTGCTTAATGTCTGGCTGGCACCGCTTAACACATGTGAATACTTCTGATAATGGCCACACTTTCTAAGATTAAAGGATTATTCCCAAACCAGACAACTCATCTCATTAGAGAAAAATATAATTGATAATTAATTTCTATTCAAGTTTAAGACCTCAAGTCCATGTTCCAGTATATGAAGATTATATTGTCTAGGAATCAGGAATACATTCTTCTCCCAAAAAGATCAAATTTAGTGTTTCTGTTAAATGAGCCTACAAGCAAAAACAGCGTAAGTGTAATCTCCTAATGAAATTGACATGCAAATGATGTACAGTACCTTCAGGATCTAACAGCTTTTCAATTCCCAGATGGTTTTGAGCTTTGGTAAAAGCATGCTCCAATCTCTCAATGGGGGACATTTTTGTAACTCTATCCCAGCTGAAGAGGTCAGGTCTGAACACACCAGGTAAGTAAATAGAAATCAAGTCAGAAAAAGAATATTTGACCATAATTCTTACCATGTGATCCTAAAGAATTCATTTGAATATTTTCAACATTTCAAATTAACATATCCAGGTAGTAAATAATCTTTACTATGTGCATCTATGCAAATCAAGCAAAAACTCCTCACTCTCGGCTTCAAAGCTCTATCACCTCTCCCCCTCCTACCTCAACTCTTCTCTCATTCTACAGCCCAGCCCGCACACTCCACTCCTCTGCCGCTAACCTCCTCACCGTGCCTCATTCTTGCCTGTCCCGCCATCAACCCTGGCCCACGTCCTACCTGTGGCCTGCAATGCCCTCTCTCCACACATCCTCCAAACTAGCTCTCTTCCTTCTTTCAAATCCCTACTAAGAGCTCACCTCCTCCAGGAGGCCTTCCCAGACTAAGCTTCCCATTTTCTCTCCGCCTCCTCCCCTCCCCATAGCCTCCCCTCCCTCTGCCCTACCCCTTCCCCTCCCCACGGCACTTGTGTATATTTGTACAAATTTATTACTTCATTTATTTTATTAATGATGTGTATATAGCTATAATTCTATTTATTCTGATAGTATTGACACCTGTTTACTTGTTTTGTTGTCTGCCTCCCCCTTCTAGACTGTGAGCCTGTTGTTGGGTACGGACTGTCTCTATATGTTGCCAATTAGTACTTGCCAAGCGCTTAGTACAGTGCTCTGCATACAGTAAGTGCTCAATAAATACCACAGTGAATAAGCTGAATTTAAAGGCATCACAACACCACCTATATACATTGGGTTACTATATGCTGTTAGTACAGATGAATAAACAGAATAAATTAAATAAATGCTATTAGAAAAAAAGAAGCGTTCACCTCAGAACTGAGTTTTTCTTTGGCAGGACTAAAGTTTAGATTTGCAGGAACCACTGTATTTGAACAATATGGCTTTTTGCTCTAATTTTAAAAGCTGTTGCAAAAGGCAGGAAGGAGTAGACAAATGCTGACCATAACAGAAAAACATATGCATACATAAAACAATCACAACAGCTTATTCCAAGATCTGTGATTCACCACTGCGGGGCAAAGCTACAGGCTATATTGATAATGTTCCCCTTTATGTCAAAAGTTTTCAGGTTTAGCTTCACTATGTATATCTATACTGTATATTGATAAATAATACTGTCAAAAAAATTTGAAGCATGTTGTTCCTGAGACACAGCCAATAAATGCTTTCTCACAAGCATTTGTTTAACAAACATTCCTGCCAAAATCCAAAAGTTTTAGAGCATAATTTGGATAGAAGGCAACTGAAGACTGAAGACAAGGGAAACATATGGTCATAAATTGACTTAAATGAGATATGACTATGCACAGGAATGCTTTTTAGAGTTTGCTTCAATCTTAATCACAGTACTATGTAGGAACACCTTTAGTCCATTAGTCCATTTACCATTGCAGAGAGAATCAGTTTGCAACTATTCCAAGTTCACTTTACAGTTTACTACAGTGAACTTTATGTAGTTGCAAACTGAGTTGGCTACCAACGTAGTGCTAATAAACAAGGAAGTATCATAAAAAGTAACAGACTCAATCAATCAATGATATTGCATTAAGCATTTGGGAAAGGACAATAGAGTTCGGCAGACGTGATCTCTGCCCACAAAGAGCTTACAGTCTAGATAACACAAACTGAAACAAGTCATTTTGTTTACCACAACCTTCCTGAAATTTCACCCTGTGTGCACAGTCATGTATTATTTCAGTTGTTTTCAAATCTTCATTCCTATAACATCTCCTTTCATAATGAAACAATGATGGACAAAATATAATGCTTTGATACCACAGGGGCTTTCAGGAACACCTGTACTTGACATCTATCTGGACTGTAAGCTCCTTGAGGGCCGGGAAGATATTTACTACCTTTGTTATATTGTACTCTCCCAAGCACTTATTATAGTGATTGACTGAGGCAAGGAAGGGACTGGAAGGTACAAGACATGGATTCTAGTCCTGCCTCCATTCCTGGTGCCCTGTGTGTCCTGGAAGAACTCATTTAGGTCTGGCCTCTAAACAGATCTAATTTTTCATCACAAAATATTACTGGTCTTTAGTACTGAACATTCCCAAAGTGGTGATGCCCACAAGGTGTGACTTGAGGTACTCGGGTAATTGGGTTCAATAATTCTTGATTCCTCTTTTCCTCGCTCCCAGAAAACATAAAAGGATCAAGCCAGCCAAGAGCTTTCAAGTCTCATGAAGAAGAAGCACTGGCTAAACAACTTTCCTTTATTTTGCTTTCCCTTAAGAAAAAGGAAGAACAAGGAATGTCTATTGCTTTATGCTTCTGTAAAGGCCCATCCTTCTCATCAGAAAACCATCTATAAAGAAAACCAGAGGCATATCATTTCATTTCTTGATACTCAATGAACGTTATATGGCAAAATTAATTTTTAACAGGAAAATTTTATCGACATGCAGTGTTTACTGGTTGAATTACTCTTATTTAAGACATTATACTTATACTTAAGGTGAGGTTTTTTGTTTCTTAATCATACAGCCACATATTACTTAGAATTACCCAATGAAGCATTTTAAAGACACCGGGTAGTGTGGCATAGCTGAGGGTAGCTCGAAGAACAACAGAAGACAGATGGTATTAGAGTTTTCCATGGGTACTTAAAAGAGCCTGCATCTGTTCCTTATACACAGACTACCCACCCTGGATTTCCAGAGGGGGAAAAAAAAATCTATTTAGCTATCGTGACTCATAATTTGTTGCGGGTACACTCGCTCCTCGGGGGAGACAAGGAAACTGCATCTCTGTCCCAGAAGGTGACAAAGGTGACAGATTGAGCATGCAAGGGACTAATTTAGATTATGGCTCACAAGTAGCTGAGTGCACTAACCAGATCCCTAACTGGCATTTGGCAATTAGAAAAGACTGTAGAGACTTAGAGAATATTACACCAAGATGAAGCAATGAAAATGACACCAAGCAATGGATTTCATTCATTCATTCATTCAATCATATTTATTAAGCACTTACTGTGTGCAGAACACTGTACTAAATGCTTGGGAAGTACAAGTTGGCAACATATAGAGACAGGCCCTACCCAATAACGGGCTCACAGTCTAGAAGGGGGGATTTGTAAAGGTGACCATCTTTACAAGCAATGTGTAAAGAAATAAACCTTATTAGTCACCCTGGCACATGTTGATAAAATCTGACATTAGCACTGTCCTCTTAAAATTCCCAAAGGAATAGGAGATACATAATAATAATAATGGCATTTGTTAAGTGCTTACTATGTGCAAAGCACTGTTCTAAGCATTGGGGGAGTACAAGGTGATCAGGTTGTCCAACGTGGGGCTCACAATCTTAAGCCCCATTTTACAGATGAGGTAACTGAGGCTCAGAGAAGTTAAGGGACTTGCCCAAAGTCACACAGCTGACAAGTGGCAGAGCTGGGACTCAAACCCATGACCTCTGACTCCCAAGCCCAGGCTCCTGTCACTGAGCCACACTGCTTCTCTACATATACATCAACATATACATCTATACTGATCTTAAAAAAGCGCATCTGCAAGGATGCAGAATTATGGTTCTATTTATACCACCACAGCACACGTTTCATAATGTTGCTCATTCAAACAAAAGAAGTTACGTTTTTTTTGGAACATCCGATGAACTGAAAGTATGTGCCTGCTTTATTGCGTTTTACTCTCCCAAAAGCTTAGTACAGTGTACTGCACATAGTAAGTACTCATTATATACAATTAATTGATTGACTATTTTAGGTCAATGTGACAAAATTTAATACTGCCTTTTTAAAAAAAACATTAAAATGACTATTTACACTAAATACTAATAATCCTTTTTTAAAACCGCTAAGCTCATCTAAAAACATTCTCTCAAGAACTGAAATCATCATCTTAGTTTTGCTTCTGGAAACACTGAAGAAGCATTCCATTTTGGAGAAGTCAACTACTTGAACTATACAGTCTCATTCAACTTTTTAAGCTAATGTTTTTTGAGTGGGTGTAAATTATGTCAAATATTTTACATTTTCCTGACTGGAAGGTGGGTGGGGGAAATTATGGAAGTTACACTATGGCCTTGGCATTGTCCCATAAAAAGAAATGCTTACGATGGCCATTTTTCTCACTACCACTGTTTCTCCTAAACAATGGAATTATTTTGAGAGGCAAAGGAGGAAAAGTGTCAACACCAAATGGCAGAAGAGAAAATAAGAGCCTGTTGTTTGCTTTTGTACAGTAATGACATTTTTCACTCACTTGTGTCGGTGGATGATTGCATTGAAGGCAAGTCCATCTGACCAACTGGTTGTGAAGTTCAGAACATTGACTTGGGCATAAAGTCTTGTGGACTGCCGAACCCAACTCAACAGAATCTTCTCACTGTTTGTCTGCTGCAGGTCTGACATAATATCTTTCATGACATCTTTCACCTATTTCAGAAAAACCAATTGTTTAGTTATGAGACATGTTGCATTAAAACTAGCTTGTCGTGGACTAGGCAATTTATGCTCCTCTTAGTAAACCAGTTTCTTTTGAAACAACTCATCACGGCTCAATTGTAGATACACAACACACACACACACACAGTCTGGTTGCAAAGAAAACTGGAGAAATCAAAGAACATTTGGACCATCACATGAGAATGAACACTGAGTTTCAGCTAAGCAAAAGGAGTCAACCTAAACATTGGCACCCTTTTGTTTATTAAGTCAAAAGTGAGGGCATTTTTTCCAGGCCAGAGAACAAAGAGAGGTTTGTAGTCTTCTTTCTACTGCAACGGATTTATGTTAAATTCCTGAAAACACAATGTGAGCCCAAGGTTCCTCACCTGCCAGTGCAAGATGATGCTCCAAAGTAATCCCAGTGTCAGTTTGTGATTTCCATCTACAATATCCGTCCCTCCTATATTCACCAATTCCACCTGAAGAAATATGATACACTTCAGTCAATGCTCTCAACAAAAGATTGAGTTTGCCCCACTCCCCTAATCTGAAAGAAGTTATCCAGTTATCTGAGACAGCTGGAGTAGGGAAACAGACACACCTAGAGCCCGACAGAGTTATTACACAAATCTATTGATTAGAGGAATCAAAAAAGTGATGATCAAGAGCATTACAATTTGCCCTTGGCTCCAGAGGGACCCGCTGCAACGGGTTTTTGAAGCAGTCAGCTATAGGTCATACTGGCTGAGGCATAATCAGTGCTCAATTTCACAACTTCAAGTGATACATTCCTAACATGCTGGAGGAAATGAGCGCACCTTATAAGCCCTTAAATTTTGGCTGGAGCCAAAGTTTTTTAAGAACATTACTGATTTATCTATGTGGGTAAGTTTTTGTTCTTAAGTCAGTTAGAGTTCAATTAAGAAAGTTTGTGTTCTTTCCATTTAAACTTTCCCAAATTGCTTAGTATCATTCCTTCCCCCAAACCTTTCCATTGGTTTGAAATGAGTTTAATGGGTGTCATTAGGAGACATCCTAAGAGAATCAGTGCAGTCTAGTGGATAGAGCATGGCCCTGCGAGTCAGGTCATGGGTTCTAATCCCAGCCCTGCCACTTGTCTGCTGTGTGACCTTGGGCAAATCACTTCAATTCTCTGTGCTTCAGTTACCTCATCTGTAAAATGGGGATTAAGACTGTGAGCCCCATGTGGGACAGGGACTGTGTCCAACCCAATTTGCTTGTATTCCTTGCCCAGCACTTAGAACAGTGCTTGGCACATAGTAAGCACTTAACAAATACCACTATTATTATTCTAGGGCTATTACTCTATGGCTATGCATATTTAAAACATTTCTGCAACTCTACAAAAAACTTGGCTTGTCTCTTCTCAGAGAACTCTGAGAAAACTAGCTTATTTCATGATTCTCAAACTCTTTTAAAGTACTATAAAATAAAACTTACTACAAAATAAGCCATTCTACAAAATATGGCACATCATTTAGCTCCCCCAGCACTGAAGGATGACTTAGATAAAGCAATACATTTCCAACTTGTCATCAATTCAAGCTGAAAAATCAAAGCCAGAAGTATTATTCTTTCTTCCTAGAACCTGCCCCTTAACCCAACTGCTATTTGTTATAAGCAGGACTGAAAAAAATGTCTAACCACAAAATGACTACTGCCACCAAAGGCAGCAGTGGGGACAAGGAAGCACTTCACAAGCTGGGGATGGGAGTAGAGGTCACCCCCAGTGGATTCCCTGGGGGTAGAGGTCACCCCCAAGGGATTCCCAGATGAGAAAGGGGATTGGCCCCAGGTTCCCAGGCCAGAAGGAGAACCTAATCCTGCCAGAAGAGTGGAGCCACCACTTTGACTCTACCTCCCAACCTCCATCCACTCTAACTCCAAGGGGTAGGGTGGACTAGGAACAGCTATATTCAGTCATTCATTCAGCGCTTCCTGTTTGTATAGCACTGTACTAAGCGCTTGGAAAATACAATTCAGCAACAGAGACAATCCCTGCCCACAACGAGCTCACAGTCTAGAAGGGGGAGACGAATATCAAAACAAGTAAACAGGCATCAATAGCATAAATATAAACAGAATTATAGATATATACACATCATTAATAAAATTAATAGAATTATAAATATGTACATATATACACACAAGTGATGTGAGGAGGGGTGTAAAGCAGAGGGACCTAGTCGGGGTGATGGGGAGGGGAAGGGGAGTAGAGGAAAAGGGGGGCTTAATCCAGGAAGGCCACCTGGACTATATATTTCTGCTCTGAGAGCTAAGTGGGCCAAGAGCTAATGCTGTTGCCCCTGGACACCATCAAGTGGGAACCAATTCATTCATATTTATTAAGTGCATACTGTGTGCAGAGCACTGTACTAAGCACTTGGGAGAGTGCAATACAAAACTAAACAGACACATTCCCTACCCACAAGTCTTATGGGCCTCTCTCCACCCTTCACCTGGATTCCCATATCCCTTGGTGTCAAGCAAAGACTGACAATTGCTTCTAAGCCCTTCACCAGCTCTTTCCATCATACCTATGTGCTCTTTTCATATACCATTGCCCAAATAGTTCTCTCTCTTCCTTCCAAGCCCTAAATGTACCCTCCTCTGATACTGCATTCCTCCAAGCCTTTATTGATCAATCAATCAACAGTATTTAGTGAGCACTTAATGGGTGCAGAGAACTCTTGTAAGGGCTTGGGAGAGTACAATAAAACAGAGTTGGTATATAGTTTCCTGCCCACAGTAAGCTTACTGCTTATTGATACTGCCTCATTGCCTGAAACTTCTTCCCCCTTAGCCCCAAGGCCAGGCTCCCAGCAAATCTACCAGATTACAGCTTTCCCCATCTTCAAAGCCTTCTTGGAATCTCACCTCCACAAGCCTTCCCAACATAGTACTCCTGCATTCACTACTTGACTACTGCACTTCAAATTGTCTCTGGCTGAGAAAATGCTTACAAGGAGCCAAACTCTGGATTAAGAACTGGGTAGGTAACAGATGATCAGACCAGACGCAGACCCTGCCCGATGTGGGACTCACAATTTAAGAATTAAAGACGGCAGTAACTTAGTTCCATTGTACAAATGAGGAAACTGAACCTCGGACTTGTCCAAGGTCAAACCACAGACCAGTGGCAAAAGTGGAACTAGACACTGTAGTCTAGAACCTAGTTTCCTGGTTCCCACACCCACGTTCTTTCCACTTGGCAACACTGTTTTAAATGACTACTGATTGTAAACACTACTTTCTCATTTTTGACACAAGTTTACAGCCTTTCAGTTCTGATCTGAGTCCACTGTGGGCCGGGACTGTCTCTGTTGCAGAACTGTATTTTTCAAGCACTTAGTACAGTACTCTGCACACAGTAAGTACTCAATAAATACGATTGACTGAATGAATGACATCAATTAGGTAAATTCTTTGCCTCTTTTCTCTCATCTCTATTCAAATACACCACTAACCCCCTTGCCCAGATACAGCTACTCCTCTGTTCAGTCTTTGCACTGAGAGAAAAGAAACGCTCTGCCTCTATCCGGAGTTTGAGGTATGGGTTCTGGTGGTTCTGCTTCTCAAGCAGTGGGGCCTAGTGGGTAGAGCATGGGCCCAGGAGTCAGAAAGACCTGGGTTCTAATCCCGGCTCCACCACATGCCTGCTGTGTGACCTTGAGCAAGTCACTTCACTTCTCTGGGCCTCGGTTAACTCATCTGTAAAATAGGGATTAAGAGTGTGAGTCCCATGTGGGACAGGGACTGTGTCTAATCAGATTAACTTGCATCTATCCCAGTGCTTAGAATGGTGCTTGGCACATAATATCACTTAACAAGAATTATTATTTAACTTGTTCTTATGGTATTATCATGCAGGTGGCCAGCTGGCTAGCCTCTGAGGAAGGCACCAGACACGCAGCCAGGGCCTTGGGGCAGAGTACAATGGAAGGGGAGGAGTTGTGGCTGCTGGCAACTACTAGACAGAAGGGGCTGAGACAGGACAGGCTCCTGAGACCCTCTCTGACCTATTCTCAGAGAGGGAGGGGCCAAAAGAACAAAGAAACCTTTAAGATCTCTAAATGGAACTTGTACATATCTATTCTATTTATTTTATTTTGTTAGTATGTTTGGTTTTGTCTCCCCCTTTTAGACTGTGAGCTCACTGTTGGGTAGGGACTGTCTCTATATGTTGCCAATTTGTACTTCCCAAGCGCTTAGTACAGTGCTCTGCACACAGTAAGCGCTCAATAAATACGATTAATGATGATCACCACCCAAACACAAGCCTGGGCTCTAAAACTTCAGCTAACCAGACCCTTGTCTGCTCATCTCACCAGGTAAGAACAGAAATGTGCTAAGAAATTTTCTCAAATTAAAAATTGCTACAATAATTGACCACATGTAAAAATTTGAATAAACCTTGATCATATTTTATAATGAAGCAGCATGGCCTAGTGGAAAAAGCACAGGCCTCTAAATCAGAGGACCTGGGTTCTAATCCCAGCTATGTCACTTGTCTGCTGTGTGACCTTGGGCAAGTCACTTAACTGTGCCTCAGTTATCTCATCTGTAAAATGAGGATTAAGACAGTGGGTGAGCTTCTTGTGTGACCTGATTAGCTTATATCTACCCCAGTGCTTAGCACAATGCATGGCACACAGTCAGCATTCAAAACCATAAAAAATATATTTTTTTAAAGATACAGAGACTTTTCTAGGAAGCATTATACAGGGGATCATCACTAGATTTGTTTTTGGTGCTGAGATAAACTATGCTGTAGAAAGAACCAGCTGAGTAAGGGCAGGGCCAGATTAACTTTCCTGAGAGTTTTGTGTTATTTAATTTTACAGGGCTCCAAAGACAGAACAACACCATTTACTGTAAACTTGTTGTGGGCAAGGAATATGTCTGTTTATTGTGATACTGTACTCTCCCAAGTGCTTAGTACAGCGCTTACTATGTACAGAACACTGTACTAAGTGATTGGAAAGTACAATTCACAGTCTCTGCCCAAAACAGGCTCACAGTCTAGAAGGGGGGACACAGACATCAAAACAAGTAAACAGGCATTAACAGCATCAATATAAATAGAATTATAGATATAATACTAATGGCATTTATTAAGCATTTACTACGTGCAAAGCACTGTTCTAAGTGCTGAGGAGGTTACAAGGTGATCAGGTTGTCCCATGGGAGGCTCACAATCTTAATCCCCATTTTACAGATGAGGTATATGACGCACAGAGAAGTTAAGTGACTTGCCCAAAGTCACACAACTGACAATTGGCGGAGCTGGGATTTGAACCCATGACCTCTGACTCCAAAGCCCATGCTCTTTCCACTGAGCCACACTGCTTTTCTAAGCAGCCTATAGACATAAAAACAAGTAAACAGGCATTAATATAAACAGAATTATAGATATGAACATAGATACGCAAGTGCTGTGGGGCAGGGAGGGGGGTAAAGCAAATGGAACAAGTCAGGGCAATGGGGAGGAGAAGGGGAGGGAGGAGAAGGGGAGCTAAGGAAAAGGTGGGCTTAGTCTGGGAAGGCCTCCTGGAAGAGGTGAGCCTTCAGTACTCACTGGCTCTGGGGAATACAATAGTAATAGTGGTATTTGCTAAGCGCTATGTGCCAGGCGCTGTATTACACACGGGGGTGGATACAAGCAAACCAGGTTGGACACAGTCCCTGTCCCATGTGAGGCTCAGAGTCTCAATCCCCATTTTACAGATGAGGTAACTGAGGCACAGAGAAGTGAACTGACTTGCCCAAGATCGCTCAACAGACAAGGGGCAGAGCCGGGACTAGAACCCATAGAACGTGTCCCGTGTATCTTCTGTACTTTCCCAAATGCTTAGTACAGTCCATTGGGCCAATATTATCATGCCTTCTCTATTGCTACTGGAGCAATAACGAAGATGCTACTGAAGATGTGGGAGGAGAGGCCCGGAGGGAAGTGGGGATGGCTTGGCTGAACACTGCTGCTGTTACCCAACAGTAGGGCTCCTATACCATATTTGGCTTGAAACTGGACCTATGTGTATAAATATTTGTTCTCCCTTTCCTATTTGTATGTGTTCCAATTTAGCCCCCCCAGCAAGCAGCTGTTAAATATCCTTTCATTTATTCCCTTCATGTTCCATCTTCTTAAAAGAAAACATCAAATACAGTTCTGAAGCAACATATACCTCCCCTTTCAACAATACTGACCATAGGAAAAAAGACTAAACAGAAACTTCTGACATGAATTCCTATTCAACTCATCTACCTCAAACAAGACAAAAACTCATGCCTGATACTTGGGAGTCAATAATGAATGACCAGGCAAGTGCTACAACTGAAATTGTCTTATAAATCTCTTATAGTTCTGAAGAAGACCCTTTACAATTGTTCCTATTTTTCTCTGACCTTACTCTGTACTTTTATTATTGCATTTTAGAAAATTTGTATAATAATTTCAAGTTCAAAGAGGAAAACTTACATTATTCTGGTGTAAAACTTGAAGAACTCGGTTGACATTATTTAAAGCATGAACCCTGGTGGAACCACGTTCTTTCGGCTGAAAAAATACACACACACAATTATGTTTCTCTCAACCTTCAAAAAACACCAGAGGTCAATTACCCATAATTCCAATTAGTATAATTGAGACAAATACCTGGACAGTAACTTGAAGAACTTTTTGAGGTATTAATTTAAGTATGAATTTAAACACAATTCACAATGGAGTAGACTCCATTTAGAGTACAAATTCATGCCTCTTCATATGTAAGGGAGAAAATATTATGTATATTTCAGTGAAGTGCAATATATCAGTTTACAGATAATAATCAACACTTAAAATCGTTGTCATGATTTCACCCAATATTTCATCTGTCATAAATAAACCGGTGAAATACATATCTAGTGTAAAAATGTTTTCCTTAAAATAAAAATAAAAAGAAATCACACTGTGTAGGTTCTTTTGGAAATAGTGAGATCATGTAGCAAGGAAACTGCCCATTCACACTGTGAGTCTCATTTCAACATATGACAAGCAGAAGTTGAGCCACTGTGTTCTGGGACCTACTAGCCAACTTGAGACAAGAGGGAGTGAGTTGCTGAAAGCAGCAGCAATAGTGCAGAGACAAGTTAAGATCTCAAAACTTGAAGGTCTTGCACTCACGGTGGCTCCCAATGACCACACTCTCTGCTCTGGCAGGAGACAGAGACTATAATTCTCAGGAATATCTAAGTTTTCTATCTTCCCTCTTACTTTCAAGACAGAGGTGATCAGAGCCAAAGGAAAAGTTACTGTATTACAGCCCACCATCTGCCAAGTCTAGAACTCTAGCTATGATTTTTGTAAATAGTTACTAAATTAATAAATTAAACAGAGCTGGAGAGTAGAGGAATATGGTAAAGTAACAGATATTCAAGTTCACACCTCAAAAACTTGTTCCAAACTTCTAAGTTGGGTTCCCTAAGGTTCTAATAATAAGGGAAATCACTTGTCACAGCATTGCTTTCATCACTTAACAGTTCTCTCACCAGTGAAGTTCCTATGAGTCCTTCCAGAAGATCCAACAGCTTTCGCCCATCTTTGAGATCTGTAAACATATCCTTGACCAGTGGTTTCCCACTCTGAAAAACATTAAAACAGTTAAAATCATTAATTCAGTTATAGAAATGTAAAATGATTTAGAACTAAATACAGGACATTTTAATATTGCATTACAAAAATCTTCATTATTTGGGATCAGAGGTCCGGTGGCATGTACAAGGAGAATTTCAAAATACAGCTGGAAAAAGCTAGATATGAGACTGTATAGTTTCCAAACCAATATTCAAATTGTACTTAAAAGTTGAAACAATGATTTTAATCCTAAAACAGAGTAGAAAAGAGATACACATTCACACACCCAATTTCCAAGCATACCTATCATAAAAGGGGGAAGGGGGAAAGTCAGCTACTATTAAACTCCATTTAACTCTTACACTTCATTGTACACAATGTAGCCCTATTGCTGGTCTGGTAGAATGAGCATGACTCCAGAAATCAAAAGCTATGGGCACTGCTCACTGTTGTGTCTGCTGTGTCTCCAATCAATCAATCATATTCGAGCACTTCCTGTACTCAGAGCAAGGTACTAAGTTCTTGGGAGACTACAATATAAAAGAGTTGGTAGACACATTC
This sequence comes from Tachyglossus aculeatus, assembly GCF_015852505.1. Lineage (NCBI taxonomy): Eukaryota > Metazoa > Chordata > Mammalia > Monotremata > Tachyglossidae > Tachyglossus > Tachyglossus aculeatus. Next base: position 73,495,353 of record NC_052067.1, read on the forward strand.
CCTGCCTACTACAAGCTTACAGTCTACAGGGGGAAACAGACATTAACATAAATTGTGGCTATGTACATAAGTGCTGTGGGGCTGAATAAAGAGTGCAAATCAAAGTGCAAGGGATTGGGAAAAGGAGTAAAGGAGTGGGAAAAGACGAAATGAGGGCTTAGTTGGGGAAGACCTCTTGGAGGAGATTTGCTTTAATAAGGTTTTGAAAATGGGGAGAGTGTAAGTGCTTAATAAAATAAGACTGAATGAAAGAGGGAGGGCGTTCCAGGCCAAAAGCAGGACATGGGTGAGAGGTTCAAGGCAAGGCAAACAAGATCAAGGTACAGTGAGGAGGTTGGCATTAGAGGAGTGAAGTTTGGGGGCTGGGTAGTTGTAGTAGTAAAGCAGTAAGGTAAGTTAGGAGGGGGCAAGGTGAGTGAGTGCTTTAAAGCCAATGGTAAGGCATTTCTATTTGATGCAGAAGTGAATGGGCAACGATTGGAGGTTCTTGAGAAGTGGGGAAGCATGGACTGAACAGTTTTGTAGAAAAATGATCTGAGCAGCAAAGTGAAGTACAGACTTGCATGGGGAGAGGCAGGGAAGCCTGTGCAGTTGTCAAGATGGGATAGGATAAGTACCTGAATTAATATAATAGCAGTTTGGACGGAGAGAAAAAGATGGATTTTAGCAATGTTGTGACAGGATTTGGTGACAGACTGAATATGTGAGGTGAACGAGAGAGAGATGAGTTGAGGATAATGCCAAGTCTCCACTTTAAGAAGGAAGCAATGTGGCCTAGTGTAAAGAGGCCAGACCTAGGAGTCAGAAGACCTGGTTTCTAATCCTGACAGTCACACATCTGCTGTGTGACCTTGGGCAAGGGACAACTTCTCTTTGCCTCAGCTCCTTCATCTATATAATGGGGATTCAATACTTCTCTCTCCTATTTGGACTGCGTCCCACTTTGGGTCGGGGACTGTGTCCAACGTGATTATCTCAAATCTAACCCAGAGCTTAGCCCAGTGCTTGGCACACAGTTAGCACATAACCAATAATGTAATTATAATTATTGACAATGAACAAATGCAGCCCTGTAACACCTCTCCTTTAGGCTAAGCAGCCTTCCCAGCCTCCCAGACAGGATTCCAGCTACCCATGCTGGAGACAGGACCGGGCACAGGCTGTTACCACCAAACCATTCTCACAACTAGAATGGAAGTTCCGGTTCTTTCCCTTATAGCAGAGGGGACTTCCAGCCTGATCCACCTTACCTTTCAGCATTGTACTGGCCTCCTCTCCACCCCACCCAATCCAACACCACCGTATCCATTCACACAAGGATCTTGCCTCTTCCTGCACTCCCAGAGGCGGCAAGAACTCTGGAAGTGTCAGACAGCAGTAGCGCATAGGGCAACGATGGCAGCTTCTCGCCTCAACTGCTTCATTTCCAGAGTTCCTGCCTCTGCCAGAAGCCCTGGATCATGCAGCCGCCACCACTGTGGCCTCTGCCACGATAGCCTCACCCTCTCTGGCCCTTTGAAAACCTTTATGCTATGTGCCTGGCACATAGAGTTTAACTATGTAGAATTACAGGGTAAAAGTGGAATGAGACTGAACATAAATTGCTGTCTTCCAGCTCACTCGGTGTCAAGAGTAAAAAATAAACATAACTGGAATGCTAGAGGACCTTGCTTCCTCTATGCCCAGAGATATTTGGCAGGGTGGGGTAATTGCTGGGGGCCTGGAGGGGATGGCAAGGGGGGCAACCTCTGAAGATGATACCAGTCACACAGACCAGGCCTTTAGGTGAAATAAAACAGGAGAAGTGGAGCTGCAGGGGCTGGCAACCACAAAGTCAGTAAGTCAGTCAATCGTATTTACTGAGTGCTTACATTGTGCAGAGCACTGTAGTAAGTGCTTTGGAGCATAACTTGTATCAACCCCAGCTCTCAGAACAGTGCTTGGCATACAGTAAAGGCTTAAATTCCATAATTATTATTTATTACAATATAACAATAAAACAGACACACTCCCTGGTCACAGTCTAGAGGGTAGGGGCTAGGGGAAGGGGTACGTGTTGCTTTAGCTATAGGGCAACAGGGATACCTGTCAGATCTGAGGGTGGCAGAAATTTTTCCCCTTCTGCTGCCAGGGGCCTGGAGGATTAATCAGGAAAGAGCAGGGAGCTGGCAGCAGGCATTAACCAGGAAAAGCCAGGCTGGCAGCACCAGATAAGAAACAATCAAAAGTATTTAATAGATCACTTTCTATGTGCAGAGCACTGTACTAAGCACTTGGGAGAGTACACTACAACAGAACTAGCGGACACATTCCCTGCCCACAATGAGCTTACAGTCTAGACGGGGAGACAGACATTACCTCCTCCTCTTAGGCCTTTTCATCTTATCCTTGGTCCTCTTTGCTCTTTCCCTCATCCTCTTTATCACAAGTAACTTTCCCCCTCTTCCCCACAACACCGACTTGTACTTCCCAAGTGCTTAGTACAGTGCTCTGCACACAATAAGTGCTCAATAAATACAATTAAATGAATGAATGAATGAATGCACACCACCTCCTCAGTCCCCAGTACACTATTTGGGCCACTTACACTGACTCACTCTTAGCTGGGTATCTCCCACTTCTTCACACTTCAGTTCTGTTGGGTCTGGCTCCCATAGTCTCTCCTGTGTCCTGAAAGCCACATCTAAGTCTTTCCCCCTGTTTAGAGTGCCTCCTGTGTGCCAGACTGCCTCCTATCTGTCTCTAGTAAACCAGTCGGCTTTTCAGACATCAACCGACTGGTTTTCATAGCTACCATGCTCTATCATAGCTTCCATTCTCTACCACAACTTTCACACTCTACCATGCCTAGCCTGCTTCCCTGCTCCCTCTGCTATTCTGCACTGGCTCACATCACCTTCTCTCCCAGGTCATTGCTGGTCCTTCCAACACACTAAACCAGTCTCTTTGGTGCCAGCTTTATGTGCCCTGACCCCACCGCCCCTCTGTCCTCTCAATTTCAAACCTCTTTACCCAGCTAGACAACTCCTGCTGTTTCTGTACCTCCAGGTGGCTCCAGATTTCCTACCATTGGAAGCAGTATTAACATTTTACCAGCACTAGACTTGATGCTGAAACTTAGTACCATAGTAGTACTCATTATCATAGCACTTTCCTGAAACTTTCATGAAGCTCAAAAGAAAATGGAATTCAGGAATCCCTTCAATTTTGCAAGTTTTTGGCTGAAAAATGTTATTCAAAAGGCAGAAGGCATGTTCTGCTGCATTTGTTGAGGTTAATAGTTTCAAAAGAAAATTTTATGAGAAGTTTACTCTCAACTGCAAAAGTTGATATAATAGTATCTCAGCACTCTTTAAAATAAAAACTTAATAGATGGCAACCAAACCTCATCTCTCTACAATAGCCCCATTATCCAACTGAATCAAAGCAATACACTCCAGTGTTTAGAGTGATTTCATTTCTACGGTTGTGAGCAAATACCAATCAATTTTAACCACATGAAGCATGCTAATGATAGTTAATAGCGAGGAATTATAGCACATGCATAGGAGGTTCTCAACAGTTTTAAATGGCAATGCATATGCTCCGAGCATCTATTCTAAACAGGATGACTCGCTTTACCAATGCTATTTTTCAAAGGTTTGAGAGCCTGAAACAACATGGACTGATGACTAGCCCAAAGTTACATCAGGGCGGGAAAAGAAGATAACCATGTCAACCAACAAGTGCTTTGTACAGTACTCTGCACGCAGTAAGCAAACTGAAAGAAAAAGGAACCGAAAGCAGAACCAGTAAGACTTCAGATGAGACAAAGCCAGGATGATAATGACAGCAACCTATGGTGTAAATAAGTGAATTGTTCCAAGAGAAGAGGTGAGTTGTTAAGACGCCAACAGAGCTGATTCTGACCAGATGGAAAAACAGATTTGGAAAATGGGAGAGGAGAAGAAGAAATTTGTTGGTTTCAGCACTGCTGTTCATCCCACTCTCTATACAGAGATTAGAAATCACCCTTTAGGAGGGGCCATCCATTTTTGGGGCTCCCCTCCCTCATCCAAAATGCCATTAAGGGTCCCATTGTAGGTTAGAAATCTCTTAACCACATAAATTAAATTAAATAAATTACAGATTGGAGGGCTGAGAGTGGGGAGAATATCAAGTGCTTAAAGGATATAGACCTAAGTGTATGGGCATCACAGAAAGGAGAGGGAACAGGGAAAAGAGGGCTTAATTGGGAAAGGCTTCTTGAAGGAGATATGACCTTAGTACGACTTTTAAGGTGAGGAGAGTGAGAATCTGGCATATATGGAGGAGGAGAGGTTCCAGGACAGAGGGAGGATGTGGGAAAGGGGTCAGCGGTGAGATAAACGAAATCGAGGCACAATGGGCAAGCTGGCTCTAGAGGAGTGAAGTGCATGGGCTGAGCTGTAGTAGGAAATCAGTGAAGTAAGGTAGGCCTGTGGTAAGGAGTTTCTGTTTAAGATGTGGAGGTGAATGGGCAATCACCAGAGATTCTTGAAGCATGGGGAGACATGGACTGAACAGTTTTTTAAAAAGTGATCTGGGCAGCAGTGTGAAATAAGGACTGGAGTGGAGAAAGGCAGGAGCCAGGGAGGAGGCTGAGGCAGTAATCAAGGAGAAAAAGAAGAAGAGGAAGAGGTGAAGGAAGATGTAGAGGAGGAAGAGGCAAAGAAAGAAGAGATTCATTCATTCATTTGTATTTATTGAGCGCTTACTGTGTGCAGAGCACTGTACTAAGCACTTGGAAAGTACAAGTTGGCAACATAGAGAGACGGTCCCTACCCATCAGCGGGCTCACAGTCTAGACGGGGGAGACAGACAACAAAACAAAACAGATTAACAAAATAAAATAAATAGAATAAATATGTACAAGTAAAAATAAATGAATTAATACAGTAATAAATATGTACAAACATATATACATATATTCATTCATTCAATCTTATTTATTGAGCTCTTACTGTGTGCAGAGCACTGTACCAAGCCTTGGGAAATACAAGTCGGCAACATCTAGAGATGGTCCCTACCTAACAGCGGGCTCACAGTCTAGATGGGGGAGACAGACAACAAAACAAAACATATTAACTAAATAAAATAAATAGAATAAACATGTACAAGTAAAATAAAGTAAAATAAATAAATTAATAGAGTAGTAAATATGTACAAACATAGATATATATTCATTCAATCGTATTTATTGAGCACTTACTGTGTGCAGAGCACATTCATTCATTCAATTATATTTATTGAGCGCTTACTGTGTGCAGAGCACTGGACTAAGTGCTTGGGAAGTACAAATCGGCAATATCTACAGACGGTCCCTACCCAACGACGGGCTCACAGTCTAGAAGGGGGAGCCGGACGACAAGACAAAACAAAACATGGAGACAGGTGTCAAAGTTGTCAGAACAAATAGAATTAAAGCTAGACGCAAATCATTAACAAAATAAATAGAATAGTAAATATGCACAAGAAAAGTATAGTAATAAATCTAATAAAACTAAATAAAACCATTATTCCTCCTCCCTTCAAAGCCTTATTGAAGACGCTTCTCCAAGAGGCCTTCCCTAAACTCCCTTTTTTTCCACTCCCTTCTGCATCCCCTGCCTCGCTCCCTTTATTCATGGGGAAGCAGGGTGGCTCGGTGGAAAGAGCCCAGGCTTTGGAGTCAGAGGTCAGGGGTTCAAATCCCAGCTCCGCCAATTGTCAGCTGTGTGACTTTGGGCAAGTCACTTCTCTGGGCCTCAGTTACCCCATCTGTAAAATGGGGATTAAGAGCATGAGTCCCATGTGGGACAACCTGATCACCTTGTAACCTCCCCAGCGCTTAACTTCTCTGTGCCTCAGTTACCCCATCTGTAAAATGGGGATGAAGAGTGTGAGTCCCATGTGGGACAACCTGATCACCTTGTAACCTCCCCAGCGCTTAAAACAGTGCTTTGCACATAGTAAGCGCTCAAAGGACTCAAATGCCATCATTATTATTATTATTATCCCCCCTGCCAGCCCCACAACACTTATGTCCACATCTGTAAATTGTATATTATAAACTATTCACATTAAGTTTGTGGTTGTGAGAAGCAGCGTGGCTCACTGAAAAAAGCCCGGACTTTGGAGTCAGAGGTCATGGGTTCAAGTCCTGGCTCCGCCACTTGTCAGCTGTGTGACTTTGGGCAAGTCGCTTCACTTCTCTGGGCCTCAGTTACTTCATCTGAAAAATGGGGATGAAGACTGTGAGCCCCCCGTGGGACAACCTGATCACCCCGTAACCTCCCCAGTGCTTAGAACAGTGCTTTGCACATAGTAAGTGCTTAATAAATGCCAGCATTATTATTAATGTCTGGCTAACCCTCCAGACAGTAAGCTCGTTCTGGGTAGGGAACATATCATCTTCCCCCTTCTAGACTGTGAGCCCAACGTTGGGTAGGGACTGTCTCTATATGTTGCCAACTTGTATTTCCCAAGCGCTTAGTACAGTGCTCTGCACACAGTAAGTGCTCAATAAATACGATTGAATGAATAATTGAATCTGCCCATTCTGTCCTACTACTTTTTGTTTTATGGTATTTGTTAAGCACTTATCACTTAGAGAAGCAGCGTGGCGCAGTGGAAAGAGCCCGGACTTTGGAGTCAGATGTCATGGGTTCTAATCCCAGCTCCCTCACATATCAGCTGTGTGACTTTGGGCAAGTCACTTCACTTCTCTGGGCCTCAGTTCCCTCCTCTGTAAAACAGGGATTAAGACTATGAACCCCCCGTGGGACAATCTGATCACCTTGTAACCTCCCCAGTGCTTAGAACAGTGCTTTGCACATAGTAAGCGCTTAATAAATGTCTTCACTATTATTATTATGTGGCAGACACCGCTCTAGGCACTGGGGTAGATAAAAGGCACAATATGCTATACTCCTAAATGTTTAGTGCAGTGCTCGCTGTATGTAGTAAGCACTCTCCCTTCTAGACTCCCCTCCCTTCTGGACTGTGAGCCCGTTGTTGGGTAGGGATTCTCTATCTGGTGCTGAATTGTACTTTCCAAGCGCTCAGTGCAGTGCTCTGCATGCAGTAAGCGCTCAATAAATACAACTGAATGAATGAATAAGTAGCATTAACTGATATTTTCATCCACCATAGGCTAACAAATACAGCTATTTTCTGGACTGTGAGCCCACTGTTGGGTAGGGACGGTCTCTATATGTTGCCAACTTGTACTTCCCGAGCGGGTAGATGGAAGAGGTGGAGAAGGAGGAGGACAAGGCAGAGAAAGAAGAAGAGGAGGAAGAGGAGGAGGAGATACTACCCCTGCAACGAAATTTCTGGCCATCTTCCTCTTTACCAAATGAGCTGTGATCCCAATAAGGTAGGCCTTAAGGGGGTCAGGAAAATGGGGCGGGGCAAGAACTGGGTAACCGAAGGCCTTTTTACCTCTGCCTTAGAGTAAACTTTCTCCAAGGGCAGAGCAAAACTCATGGTATGCTATTCAACTTGCCAAGTCACTTTTTGAAAATAATGTGCTCTTAAACCACATGGACATTTCAATGTTATTCATAAAAATCATTATGCACAGACTTAATTCCTGAACTTGAAATTTCCAGGTTCAATCAATGGTGTTTATTGAGTGCTTGCTGTGTTCTGAAGGACATAAATGCATACATCTTATAAATTCAAGGTTCAGAATTTAAAACTGGATCTTAATTTTTATTGGCAAAATTGATATTTTCTCATGTTTATATCCCTTAGATAGGAGTCAGTTAGAGCACATTCATCTTCCATACCTAGATCTCCTTTTCGCTAGCCCCTTCCTTCCACTAAATATATGAGCTTGTTTTCTTGGTTACTGCAACTCAGATGTCTTCGACTATGCCAAATCAACAGCTAAGAAACCTAGCCAAAGAAAATGCAGGCAGAACACATTACTTAACAGTGAAGCAATGGAGCCTTCATGGCCTCCCTTGGGAGACTAGTCTACTAATAAACCAAACATATTTAAAAATAGACTAGACGAACATTCAGGAATTGTAGGTTCTGATTTGGAATGTTGTGAGACCAAATGAACCAAATATTTACCCATCTCCATCTTTAGCAAGTGTTGGCCTGATTCAGCTAAGGGGCTCTTAGACATTTAGTGGTAATGACTTTTAGTTATTCCTTGCAAAAAGTAACTATAATAATCATCAAGTGTAGCTGTAGCTTGGGAGAGCAAGGTCAAGTAATTTGGCAAGATTGGCTATTGATTTGTTCAGGATCATAAGCCAAACAGCAGCACATCCGGAGTTCAAATTTGGTCTTTTGAAACCTACCCTTGGGCAGCCAACCGAATCATTCATTCTAAACTGCTGACAATCTGGGAAGTCCATAACCACAAGATAAGATTCACCACAAGCCTGCACAACCTCAAGATACCTGTGCTGCAAACCACCACATTCTCAATAAACTATAATAGCAATACAAATTGTTTAAAGTTACTGATTTTCTGTAGGTACAGAGAGCAAGGAAAATGGGAACAGAAAGATTATCCCTAAACATCAGAATAACCAATAATTTCAACCTTCTCCCACAATCAAATTTTCACCACAACAACTCTAAAGCTGAGTGATCTTGCTCATTCCACTTGGTCCACTGGATGGCTCTGGAAGTCGGAAGAGCAGGGTTCTAATCCCGGCTCTACCTATTCCTGGCTAATATGATCATACATGCACACTGCAGTATGTCACACCACCTCCAGGAATACAACTGGCAGACATGGAGAATTAAAAGTGGTCCTGTGCCCCGACTTGTGCTATAATCAATTCAAAGCTGGTTCTCAGTGCCAAAGTCTCACGACCGAGAGCAGTCATTCCTGATGGCAGACTAAAAAAGAACATCAAAATTGACAGCTAAACAGAATAAGCAGAGAAGAATGGATAATTAACCAACTAAACAATCAACTTCTACCCCACTAGTTCAATGCTCTATATATCCATCCTTGATATTTTTCCTCCTGCAAATTCCTTAAGATATAAGTTCAGTGCTTTCTTTGCACATGGTAGGCATTCAACATACTTGTTGAAAGTGATGACTGCTCGTTAACTGCCTGGATAATAAGGACTATATAAACAAAAGTAGAATTGCTTGTTTTTAGAATTTCTGCAAATGAATAGCATGGAATTTTTTTAAATTAATGATGCATATGAACTTCTTATGCTTGCAGTTATTTATTCTCAATTGCCAGTTGCATGCCTTCCAACAATACGTTTCCCAATTCCTGAAAGACCCTCCCCAACCGATTACCAAAGGCCTTCCTTCCAAGCCTCATAATTCCCAACTTCCTCAAAAAGCTTTCCCTTACTGAATGGAAAGAGATCATTTTTTTCATCCAATGATGGGAATCAAAGATATTATTATTATTATGGCTTTTTCAAGCGCTTATTGTGTGCCAAGCACTGTTCTGAGCGCTGGAGTAGTTACAAGGTAATCACGTTGTCCCACTTGAGGCTCCCAGTCTTAATCCCCATTTTCCAGATAAGGTAACTGAGGCACAGAAGTTACGTGGCTTGCCCAAGGTCACACAGTAGACAAGTGGTAGGGCTAGGATTAGAACCCACGTCCTCTGACTCCCAAGCCCAGGCTCTTGCCACTAAACTACACTGCTTCTTGGCTAGTGAGGTGGAGGGCGGGGGCCAGACCCTGAACTACCGGGGTGGACGGGCTGGGCTCTGGGCTAAGGCACTGGGCTGGGAGGCTGGGAATTCCCCTGACCCAGGTGTCTAGCAGGAATTCTGTTCCGAGAACGGCCCCACCCCCCCCCCCAGTGCCATGGCACTGGGGCCACAGGCCGGGTGGCCACCAGGCCCCACCGGTGGCCCACTATGGGGGCAGTTCGGTAAATAAGAGCAAGGCTGCGGCCAGGCCCCGCCCTCACTATAAGATAACAATTAAATACTTCATGCAGAGTGCTGTACTATTTGCTTGGGCAAGTACAACAGAGTTGGAAGATGCAATCTCTGCCCTCAAGAAGAGTACAGGGAAGACAGGTATTAACATAAATTCCAGGTAAGGGAAGAAACCAAGTAAAAGGATATGTACATAAATGCTGGAGGATGAGAATGGGGGAAGGAATACTTCATTGCTTAGAGGGTGGGACTAAATGCATGGGAGAGGCAGTATGGAAGTAAACAATCGGGGCTGGGAGGTGGGAATGGGGAAGATAGCTTAATCTGAGAAGGCTTCCTGGAGGAGATATGATTTCAGTAGAACTTTTAAGATGGGGAGTGCTGGTCTGTTGGACATATAAGGAGGAGGAGTTCCAGACAGGCGGGAGAGCATGAGCAAGGAGTACAGAGAGTACAACAATACAACCCTAAAGCTTTTATACTGTGAAAGTTCTTATGAGCTTCGTCTCTTACCACAACTCGTACAATCATATGTGTTAATATAGCCATATATACATATCCATGTCTATGTCATCCATGCTAGCACAAATTCCTAAAGGGCAAAAATCACATTTGTTTATTTCACCTAAAACAGTGACTGGTAATGTACTAGCAGCATATGGGAACTAATACATTCTCGTTGAGGATGATGATGCTTTTTCAACAGTTCAACACAGGGAAGAAATTGTACTTCATGGGAATTACATATGAGTAAATCAACTTCTTCACAAAGTTGTCTCATTTCATAAATCCAAATTCAATGCTTTACGTGGAAAGTAAGAGCACAAAACCAGCTAAGTACACTTTCTTGGAAACTTGCATACCTTTCCATAGCCTCTGTATCACCTAGAGCAACAGCAGAAATAAACTAAGAAATGAAAGGTCCCCAGGCACATCAAAGTTTTAATAAAGCCTGTAAATCCTTTGCCTGCCTGCCCACACTGATGGGTGTCACAGCAATGTGGATTCTAATGGCAGTAAGCAATCGACAGCAGAAAAAGTACAGTACCAATAACATGGGCTTTTTTTTTCCCCATTTTACCTCATACTCTTAGTGCCTGCATCTCATTTCCATTAGACAACCTCATTTACTTCAGACCCTGAGGGAGTCTGGGCCCAGGATAATTTAAATTACTGACAAAGACTAGTGTGACATGGGATGGAAATTTCCCCTCCACTGCAATACCTGTTCAATCTGCACCCTAAAGCAAGATTAAGACCTGGCCCTTATTTTTTAGTTAACATAATTGCAAGTGTTACTCAAAGCCATAAAATTACTTAGTCCTTTCTAGAGTACTCCTGTTAAGTGCTGGCCAAACTCCCGAGGCAGTGAATTCCACAGGTTGACTATGAAGCAGTCTTTGCTTTCATTTGCCTTAAATCTATCAGACACTCATTTCCATTAGGTGACTCACTGTTCTTGAATGGTCGGACAGGAGTATTTTTATTTTCTTTCAAAAAGAAGAACCCACCAGCTGTGCCCCCAGGGAAAAGCCTGATGAAAATATATGGGCATCATGCCTTAGAGGTCAGCAGACCTGTCAGTAGGAAAGGAATTACAGAAGTACTTCAAGTCTTCCCTTTTCTCAAAACTACAATTTGAGTTCCAGTTCTGGGAGTGTATATACTCAGTAAATCAATGGTGTTCACTGAGTGCTTACTGTACACAGAGCAGTAGGCTAAGCATAAAGGTATGCAGAAAAAAGACAATCCTAAAGCTACTATTTTTTCTTCCCTTGGTTAGAAGGGCCACAATATTGCACATATGGGATTGGAGTTACTTCTAATTATTCTCATTTTGATCATATCCCTTTGCACTACTCTTTTTCTTCTAGACCCTCAACTCCTTCTCTAACCAGACCTTTCCTTATAATAATAATAATGATGGCATTTATTAAGCACTTACTATGTGCAAAGCACTGTTCTAAGCGCGGGGGAGGTTACAAGGTGATCACGTTGTCCCACGAAGGACTCACAGTCTTAAATCCCCATTTTACAGATGAGGTAACTGAGGCACACAGAAGTTAAGTGACTTGCCCAAGGTCACAGAGCTGACAATTGGCAGAGCCAGGACTTGAACCCATGACCTCTGACTCCAAAGCCCATGCTCTTTCCACTGAGACACGCTGCTTCTCATTCTTTATGCAATGACTACTGCGGCAAGTCCTTCAGGGAACCTGAATCAGAATCCATAGCAGTCATCTGAGGTGGCCTGTGACCAACTACAGAGATTCCCTCAGGTTAACTTTCACATCACCCTTCAGCAACTTGCCTGGGAAAGTTCTTCTTATGTAAGAAGATGGGTATGACCATTTGGCATCCAGATGCTATCATTAACAGCCAAACAATTGGAACTTGCTATATCCTGGAAATCCTCTTATGTATTTTCTCCAACGTCACAGAAGCAAGAACCTTATATGTTCTTTTTGCTACTAAACTTAGTGCTTATGCAACTTCCCATTCCATACCTAAAGTGCTTCAGGAGGCTCGCTATGGACACAGAACATGTCTACCAATTCTGTTGTACTGTACTCTCCCAAGCCCTTAGTACACTGCTCTGCACACAGTAAGTGCTCAATACCATTGACTGATTAAATTCCAAATCTTACTGAATTAAAATTAGGGCAAATCAGGAAAACACCTGGAAACCCATACAATGGGGCACTGAACCTAGAATAGAGTTCAAGCTTTATAAAATTACATTTTTTTCCAATTTATTAAACATTCTGTTATTTCTTAGCCACAGAGAAAGTTAAAATAAAATTGAAAAGTGTATGACTGGATAAGAGGTCAAAATTAGGCCTTTAAGAGGTCCCAAATGATTCTCTTTGGCAAGAACCCAAAAAACTCTATTAACGCTATACTGTACTACCTCCTGCTTTCTGTAATTTATCTTAGTGTCCATCCCTCATAGCTAGATTGTAAACTCCTTTCAGACAGGGACCATGTGTACTACTCCTACTGTACTCTTCCAACAGTGTTCTGCACACAGTTAGATGTTCATTAAATACAACTGACTGACTACCTTAGAGTCAGCACCAATGACAGATCTAAGAAAATAATCTAAGAAAATCACAATGAGCTGTCACTATGGGATCAATTCTTTTACTTTTATTCAACTTCCCCATGTACCTGAGATAGTGTGCCCCCATAAATAATGTTGATCACATAGTCAACTTTGCATATGTATGTGTGTATATATATATATATGTGTGTGTCTGTTTTTTGTCTATTCATTCAATCAATTGCATTTATTGAGCACTTACTGTGGGCAGAGCACTGTACTAAGCGATTGGGAGAGTCTATTATGGTATTTGTTAGGCACTTACTATGTACCACATTAGCACATTAATGCAAGCACTTATCTTATCCCGCCTTTCGACTTTTGGCCTAGAATGCCCTCTTTCCTCATATCAGACAGATAATTGCTCTCCCCCACTTCAAAACCCTATTGAAGGCACATCTCCTCCAGGAAGCGCTTAGTACAGTGTTCTGCACACAGTAAGCACTCAATAAATATGATTGAATGAAAGGATGTATTCGCTGACTGAGCCCTCCTCTCTTCTCCCACTTCTCCCTTCTATGCTGCTCATACTTGTTCCTTCAATTCATCCTCTCACCCGTCCCCATGGCACATATGTATATATCTGTAATTTTTTTTATTTACTTATCTATTTATTTATATTAATGTCTGTCTCCCCCTCTAGACTGTGAGCTCGTTGTAGGCAGGGAATGTGTTTGATGTTATATTGTACTCTCCCAAGTGCTTAGTACAGTGCTTTGCACACAGTTAGTGCTCAATACAATTATTATTATTAATAATAACAACAATACCAGGCACTATACTAAGCCCCGGGGTACACACATCTCATCATCTCTAACCGCTGCACAATCTCTACCCTCACCAACTCTGAAATCCCTCTCTCATCACAACCTTCTCACTTGCCTCTTCTCCCACACTCCTCCTCCCCGTAAATCTGTACTATTCCCCCACAGAAACCTCCGCTCTCTCAAACCCATCCATCTCTCTCAGCACACTACAACCCTCCATACCCATTCTACCCACTCTTGATGACCAAATAGTTGCTCTCAACTCCACCCTCTCTAGTCAACTCAACTCACTCACTCCCCTATTATTCTGTCGCTGTCACACCACTAACCCACAGCTCTGGATCACCTACACTGTCCACTTCCTTCGCTCCTATGCTCAAGCAGCTGAACGCTGCTGGTGGAAATCTAATCAGGCCGACCTTGTCCACTTAAAGTTTGCCCTTTCTTGCCTTAACTCTGCCCTCTCTCCTTGCAGCAAAACTATTTCTCTTCCCTTATTGACACTCATGCCCATCACCCTCGTCAGTTGTTCTGGACATTTAACTCCATTCTCTGGCTCCCTGTCCCCGCTGGCCCCCATCGATCTGGCCACCAACTTAAGAAAATTAACACCATCAGGTTTGAGCTTCCGAAAATCATCCCTCCCCCTCCTCTATCTCACCTCCTGTTGGCCCCCTTTTCAACTTTCCCATCCTTCCCAGCAGTATATTCAGCGTGGCTCAGTGGAAAGAGCACGGGCTTGGGAGTCAGAGGTCATGTGTAAGTAATCCCAGCTCCTCCACTTGTCAGGTGTTTGACTTTGGGAAAGTCACTTAACTTCTCGTGCATCAGTTGCCTCATCTGTAAAATGGGGATTAAGACTGTGACCCCACATGGGGCAACCTGATCACCTTGTATCCTCCCCAGCACTTAGAACAGTGCTTTGCACATAGTAAGCGATTAACAAATGCCATTATTATTATTATATTCAGAGGAAATCTCCTGCTTCCTCTCAAGGGCCACCCCCTCCACATGAGCATTGGACCCCATTCCTATGTACCTTATAAAAACTGTCGTCCCTTCCCTCAACTACCATTTCAACCACTCACTCTCCAATGGCTTCTTCCCCACTGCCTTCAAACATGCCCACATCTCCCCCACCCTAAAAATACCCTCCCTTGACCCCACAGCCCCTCCAGTTATCACCCCATCTCCCTCCTACTCCTCTTTCCCAAACTCCTGGAGCAAGTCATCTACAACAGCTGCCTCAAATTCCTCTCCTCCAACTCTCTCCTGGACCTGCTCCAATCTGGCTTCGGCCCCCTCCACTCCACTGAAACCGCCCTCTCAAAGGTCACCAATGACCGCCTTCTTGCCAAATCCAACGGCTCCTACTCCATCCTAATCCTCCTCTACTTCTCAGCTGCCTTTGAGACTATGAGCCCACTGTTGGGTAGGGACTGTCTCTATATGTTGCCAACTTGTACTTCCCAAGCACTTAGTACAGTGCTCTGCACACAGTAAGTTCTCAATACGATTGATTGATTGACACTGTGGGACATTCCTTTACCCTCAATACATTATCGAAACTTGGCTTCACTGACTCTTTCCTCTCCTGATTCTCCTCCTATCTCTCTGGCTGTTCATTCTCAGTCTCCTTCGCTGGCTCCTCCTCTCCCTCCCATCCCCTAAATGTAGGGGTCTCTCAAGGGTCAGTTCTTGGTCCCCTTCTGTTCTCCACCTACTTTCACTCCCTTGGAGAACTCATTCCCTCCCACAGCTTCAACTATCTTCTCTATGCAAATGACACCCACATCTATATCTTCTCCCCTGTTCCCTCTCCCTCACTCCAGGCTCACATCTCCTTCTGCCTTCAGGACATCTCAATCTGGATGTCCTCCTGCCACCTCAAACTCAACATGTCCAAGACAGAACTCCTTATCTTCCCTCCAAAACTCTGTCTTCTCCTAACTTTCCCATTACTGTGGATAGGACTACCATCCTTCCCTTCTCACAAGCCCGCAACCTTGGTGTCATCCTTGACTCCGCTCTCTCAATGTATACAATCCGTCACCAATTCCTGCTGGTCGCACCTTCACAACATCGCCAAGATCCATTCTTTCCTTTCCATCCAAACCGCTACCATGTTCGTACTATCATATCCTATCCCAAATGGATTACTGCATCAGCCTCCTTTCTGAACTCCCAACCTCCTGTCTCTCCCAACTTCAGTCCATACTTCATTCTGTTGCCTGGATTATCGTTCCACAGAAACGTTCTGGGCATATCACCTTCCTCCTCAAAAATCTCCATATTAACCTCCATATCAAACAAAAGCTCCTGACTATTGGCTTCAAAGCTCTCCACCACCTTGCCCCTCCTTACCACACCTCCATTCTCTCCTTCTACATCTCAGGCCACGCACTCCACGCCTCTGGTGCTAACCTTCACACTGTGCCTCGATCTCACCTGTCCTGCTGTCGATCTCACCTGTCCTGCTGTCCAAACGTGGCCCATGTCCTACCTCTGGCCTGGAGCTCCCTCCCTCCTCAATTCTGCCAAACAATCACTCTTCTCCCCTTCAAAGCCCTACTGAAGGCACACCTCCTCGAAGAGGCCTTCCCAGACTAAGGCCCCCTTTTCCTCAGCTCCCCCTCCCTTCTGTGACACCTCAACTTGCTCCTTTTGCACTTCCCCCCTCCCCACCTTACAGCAGTTATATATATACATATATATATATTCTATCTATCTTGATGCCTTTTTACTTCTTTGATGTGTATATATCTATAATTCCATGTATTTATACTAATGTCTGCTTACTTGTTTTGATGTCTGTCTCCCCGCTTCCAGACTATAAACCCAGTGTGAGCAGAGATTGTCTCTCTTTATTGCTGAATTGTACTTTCCAAACGCTTAGTACAGTGTTCTGCACCCAGTAATTGCTCAATACAACTGAATGAATGAATGTAAGTAATTAGTTTGAACACAGTGTCTGTCCCATCAAGTGCTCATAATCTTAGCCTTTGTATTCCCAGAAAACATCACGGACAGTGAAATTCATCTATGAGTGAGCCTATAACTGAACAGACTAAAGCATGACCTCCAGTCCACATCATACTGTGCACAAAAAAAGCCTATCCCTTGTGTTATCATGTATGAATCAAGTTTTCATATTACAGAATTCTCAGGGTGCTGTGGGAAATTTATTAATTTTGGTATTTGGGTTTTTTTGTTTTTTTAATGGTATTTGTTAAGCGCTTACTACGTGCAAAACACTATTCTAAGTGCTTACTATGTGTTAAGCACAGTTTTAAGTGTTAGGGTAGATACACGTTAATCAGTTTGGACACAGTCTCTCTCCCAGATGGGGTGTACAGTCCAAGTAGGAGATAGAACGGGTATCGGATCTCCACTTTACAGAGGAAGAAACAGGCACAGAGAAGTTACATGACTAGTCCAAGGTCACATAATAGATATGTGACATGAGCCATGGTTAGAACCCAGGTCCTCTGAATCCCAGGCCAGTGCTCTTTCCAGTAGGCCACACTGCTTTCCTCCAATGATTTCCTCCAGGACAGCATAACAGTTTAGGGGTTTTTTGGTTTGTTTTTTGGTTTGGTTTTTTATTTATTGTATTTGTTAAAAACTTACTATGTGCCTGGCACTGTACTAAGCACAAGATAGACATAAGCCTTCCCAGACTGAGACCCCTTTTTCCTCTCCTCCTCCCCACCCCCCGACCCTACCTCCTTCCCCTCCCCACAGCACCTGTATTATAATAATAATAATAATAATAACAATAACAATAATAATTTTGGCATTAGGTGCTTAGTACGTGTACAGATTTATTATTCTACTTATTTTACTTGGACATATTTACTATTCTATTTATTTTGTTAATGATGTGCATTTAGCCTTAATTCTATTTGTTCCGACGACTTGACACCTGTCCATATGTTTTGTCCATATGTTTTGTTTTGTTGTCTATCTCCCCCTTCTGGACTGTGAACCCGTTGTTGGGTAGGGACCGTCTCTATATATTGCCAACTTGTACTTCCCAAGCACTTAGTACAGTGCTCTGCACACAGTAAGCGCTCAATAAATACGATTGAATGAATGAATAAATAAGCTGGTCAAGTTGGACAAAGTCCACGTCCCACATGGGACTCAGGGTGTTAATCTTACATTTTACAGACAAGGTAACTGAGGCACAGAGAAATTAAGTGATTTTGCCCAAGGTTATACAGCAGACAAGTGGCAGAGCCCTGATTAGAAGCCTCATCCCTGACTCCCAGGCCTGTGTATTAGGCCATGCAGCTTCTCTTTCTCATTCTACTTCTTCTGTGGCCTTGTGACCCTAAAAATATAGGATTCCCAATAAATCGTTGATTAAAGCCCCCAGGGCTTTAATGGTGCGCCCCCGGGGACGGGCTCTGTACTCAACGCTGGGGACGGTGGATGGGCCTCTCCCGACCGCCCAGTACAGGTACGGGACTCTGCAGTGTACTGGACTCTCACCTGTCGAGCCTCGTGGGGGGCCCAGAGTCTAGGGACGGTGGATGGGCCTCTCTCAACCACTCATTACAGGTACGGGACTCTAGACTGGCAGCCCGTCATGGGCAGGCAGTGTGTCCAGTGTACTGGACTCCCACCGGCACTTACCACGGCGGCCAGGAAGCGCTCCAGACTGGAAGCCCATCATCCAGTCGTGTTTAAGGATAACGGTGGCACCTATTAAGCGCTCACTACGGTGCCGTTTTAGACTGTGAGCCCGCTGTTGGGTAGGGACTGCCTCTATATGTTGCCAGCTTGGCCTTCCCAAGCGCTTAGTACAGTGCTCTGCACACAGTAAGCACTCAATAAATACGATTGATTCATTGAATCCTCCACAGCACTTAGAAAAGTGCTTTGCACATAGTAAGCGCTTAACAAGTGCCATCATTATTATTATTATTATTATTATTATTATTATTATTATTACTATTATTATTAAAGCGGACATCTCAAACTAGTCTTTCTGACCTACACATTTCAATCAGAAGTGTCTCCAAAAATTTCTTTTTTCTACTCATTCCTAAGGTCCATCCACTAAGAGTTTGGGGACACAGTTCCAGCTTTGGTAACTAGTGCCTATGGAAGGAAGTACATGTTTAATACTCTTTCTCATTTCTAACAGTTTAGATAACTTTGAACCTCTAAAACTTAAAAACTGAAAAAAAATCCTCAAGTAGCCAGGAACACTTCAAGAGGATGGTAGAGAAAAATCAAACTGAGAAAAACATTCAATGACTACAAGAGATAGTTATACTCAGAGCATTAATCAAATCAACAGAAATGGCATTCTGACGGTGAGCCTATCTTGTTATATAACTAGAATAATTACGAGTTAGATTTACCAAAGGGCATAAAGAATAATTTTCTATAGACACTATCAGTTTTATAACCTCAGTGAGGATTCAAACAGTTAAATAGAGCAAAGAAATGCTAGCTGATTAGAGTCACTTACGCCCAGAACCTCAAGTCAGAAATAAATAGAATCCTGTAACTGGACTAGTCCTGAATTTCTAGTTAGTGTACCATTTTTCAGGAGGACTGAACATAGAAGAAATAAATGACAAAATTTTACTCTTGTTCCACCTTGAGAATTTTATGATAGACCACAGTTCACTGGAATAACACATTTAGCTCAAAATTGTGAACTTAAAAAATAGTCTAACCTTTCAAAATAACTTCTCGCTTTACCCTGAGTTATCTGACTCTCAGTGAGAATTGTTTTGAAGTGACTGTTACCTTTGAAAAGCGAGCATTTATCCATTTGGTAAAAGTTTTCTTCTGTACATCATTATGTTCGTCTGGAGAGGAAAAAAATGGAAAAGATAAGAATTACTGCATCCAAAAGCACAGATAAATAAAATTATCTCCATGCTGGGGAGTTTAAAATAGCCCTATTAGAATAGTTCATGAAGGACAATGACCCATGTCTAATGAACAGTGTAATAGCTAGAAAAGTTAATCATTTATTGAGCTCAGATTACTAAAGGACGGCAGAGAGTTATATTTACCTTTTCCCAAGGGATCAATCTTTACTCAAACCTAAATTTTTGCATACCAACATCAGTAACCCAAGTCAGGGTTTGTAGTTGTATTATTTTTTAACATAGTTATACTTTATGGACAATAAGGAAGTTTTCTAATTTGTTGCCATAAGAAAATTATTCTCTATGTATTACATTGTTAAATAAAATGGTGATAATAATCAATGTGGGAAGGGAACATGTCTACGAACTCTATTGTACTTTCCTCTCCCAAGTGCTGAATACAGTGCTCTGCAGATAGTAATCACTCAATAAATACCATTAATTGAATAATAATAATAATAATGGCATTTATTAAGCACTTACTATGTGCAAAGCACTGTTCTAAGTGCTGAAATAAATTATGGCATTTGTTAAGCGCTTACTATGTGCAAAGCACTGTTCTAAGCGCTGGGAAGGATACAAGGTGATCAGGTTGTCCCACATGGGGCTCACAGTCTTAATCCCCATTTTACAGATGTGGTAACTGAGGCACAGAGAAGTTAAGTGACTTGCCCAAAGTCACACAGCTGACAACTGGAGGAGCTGGGATTAGAACCCATTAGCTCTGGTTCCCAAGCACAGCCTCTTTCCACTGAGCCACGCTGCTTCCCATAATGATGACATTTGTTAAGCGCTTACTATGTGCAAAGCACTGTTCTAAGCCCTGAGGGGATACAAGGTGATCAGGTTGTCCCATGTGGGGCTCACAGTCTTAATCCCCAATTTACAGATGAGGTAACTGAGGCTCAGAGAAGTTAAGTGACTTGTCCCAAGTTACACAGCTGACAAGTGGCAGAGCTGGGGATCTTCTCTGACCAGCTGATATAGCATACAAACCAAATTTAAACTCAGAATTACAAAATCTAGGTAAATTTACACTTTCTTTTCTTCTCAACTGAGGCTCTACACCTCAAAACCAATTAATACTTCTAAATTTACTCATGTAGCCATACCTTTTCCTGCTACATTTTAGAAGATGTATTTTGATGAAAAACTTTTTATGCAAAAAGCAGAAAATTAATTTTGTAAACTTCGTCCCACATTTCACTTGCCTAGTCCAACATTCCAGAGATAAATATTGCTCCTTCTTGGTGACATATCCAGGTGGTATTTCCCCACCATCTATCTCCCATATGCCACATCAGTAGGAACTCACCATCTAAGCGTGACAGTACTCACAACCCACCAATCCACAGTACTATGTACATATCATTCATTCATTTAATCATATTTATTGAGCCCTTACTGTGTGCAAAGCACTGTACTAAGCGCTTGGGAAGTACAAGTCAGCAACATAGTAGGAGGAGTAATAGTAGTAGTAATAGCAATAGTATTTATTAAACAACTACTGTGTGTAGAGCTCTGTACTAAGCACTGGGGGACAAAAATACACAAGTGAGAGTTAGACATGATCCCTGGCCCTCCAGCAGCTCACAGTCTTAGAATAAAACACAAGGATGGTAAGGCTGAGGTAGTTTAAAAAAAAGAGGAAATCTGCATGTGGGTCATATTTCCTTTAACTCCTCAAATCTTATCTTTGCCCGCCTTAAAGGCCATTGGTAGAGAAACAAATGAGAGGGGTTTTGATGGGGTATTCTTGGGGGGGGTGGGGGGGGTTGGCATGAATCATATTACTCCTTGTTCCTCTCCTACACTGAATACACTGACTCTGCAGGTCTTGATAAGTTTAGGTAAGAATACTTAAAGTCTGGAGATTATTTTGCATGAGGCAAATTTCTCCTTTTTCACCTCAAATATTCTCTTTGGAGGCCTGGACGATCTTAGGTAAAGAAATACAAGCAGGAGATTTTTTTTGTATCAAGCCAATTTCTCCCTTTCCAGCTCCTATATTTTGTCTTCAGGTCTTGAAGACCTGTGGACAAATTAATGGGATGATTTCTGCAAGAAGCATGTTTCTCCTTTTGCACTTCAAATATTCCTATTTTTAGGCACTGAAGACCTGGGGTAATAATAATAATAATGGCACTTATTAAGCGCTTACTATGTGCAAAGCACTGTTCTAAGCGCTGGGGAGGTTACAAGGTGATCAGGTTGTCCCACAGGTAGTGAAATCAATGCAGGAGGTTTTTTGCAGGAAGCCAATTTCTCCTTTTCCACCTCAAATAATCCCAATTCACTCTCAATTAAAAAGTCTTGAAGGCCTGGAGAAATAAAAGTCAGAGATAGTTTGTATAAAGCAAATTTTTCCCTTTTCAATCTCAAATATTTTCTTTTGACCCCTTGGAGACCTTAGGGAGAGAAATCACAGCAGATTTTTTGCATGAAGCGAATTGCTCCTTTCCCACTTCATATATCCCTTATTCATTCTCAATTAAAGGGCCTTGAAGGCTGCATGTGGACTTATGTTTAGGAGACACTTCTGGATGAAGAAAATTTCTCCTTGTCCAGCTCATGGTTTTTCTCATTCATTCATTCAATCATATTTATTGAGCACTTACTGTGTGCAGAGTAATCTATTCCTTCTTATTATCTGTAATTTACTTTAGGGTCCGTCTCCCCCATTCATTAGATTGAAGGCTCCTAGAAGGCAGAGCTCATGTCTAGTAATCCTGTTGTACACTAACATGGCTTTTATACAGCAAGCACTCAAATACTGATTGATTCTCAATTCTATCTATATAAGCTACTTTAAAAAATTCATCAGCTCCCTTAAGGCCTTATGTATAAGCTTGACCAGAATTTGAACTTGCAAACCTCTGATAAAAAGTTTTCAAAGGCACTTATTATGTCAATGGCTGTATATCCCAAGCTACCAACTTCCTGGAAGGAGAGTTTTTAATTACAAGGTTAAAGTACAAATATAGCATCCTTATTGAAGAGTGAACTTCTGCAAATCCATAAAGGTAACTGGAGACTGACAATACGCAAGAGAAAGTAAATGATGGGGAAAAGGAAGAAAAACATAATGAAAAAATATCAAAGCAATACCCTTCAGGAACCAATACTGCAGAGAAATTGACCTCCTTTGTAAAAAGGTCACTACTCATTCATTCAATCAATCATATTTCTTGAGCGATTACTATGTGCAGAGCACTGTACTAAGCACTTGGAAGAGTACAATATAACAATGAAAAAACACATTTCCTGCACACAATGAGCTTACAGCCTAGAGTGGGAGACAGACATAAATATAAATAAGTCAACTGAAGATATGTACATAAGTGTTGTGGGGCTGCAAGGGGGAATGAATAAAGGGATCAAGTCAGGGCAACGCAAAAGGGAGTTGGAAAAGGAGAGCAGAAGGAATCTGACAGCACGTTTCAGACTTTCACTGCCCTGACCACCAATTAAAAGAAACACAGTTGTTTGTACCAGGGAGGTCTTCTTTAATATTTTACTTTCCTAGCCTTACCTATGTACCAGGTAGCTGTAATAAGGTATGAAATGGTATGTCCAGTACCTCTATGGTAAACAGCTTTGGTACTTCTTTACTAGGGATTCATCTCATTCTGCTCAGTATGTAATACAGGTCATATGCCACTTAAAAACACATCTCCGAGAGGGCTTCCCCAGCTAAGCACTTATTTACTTTTCTCTCACTCACTTCTACCTCGCCCTTGCACTAGGATATATACCCTTTAGTCACCCCTCCCTCAACTCCACACACTCGTGAACACATCCATACTTTATTTATTTTTTATTTTTATTTTATGTATTTATTTATTTTATTTTATTATTTATTTTTTATTTATTTGTTAATATGTTTTGTTTTGTTCTCTGTCTCCCCTTTCTAGACTGTGAGCCCACTGTTGGGTAGGGACCGTCTCTATGTGTTGCCAACTTGTACTTCCCAAGCGCTTAGTACAGTGCTCTGCACACAGTAAGTGCTCAATAAATACAATTGAATGAATGACTGTGGCAGGGAATGAGTCAACCAATTGTTACATTGTTCTCTCCCAAGTGCTTAGTACAGTGTTCTGCACACAGTATGTGCTCAATAAATATGATGGCTTATTCCAACTCTGGAAAAAAGTGTTCTGTTATAAAGACACCTGCCACAGCCAGTCACCTTATTCTCTTTCCTTAAGCAATATTCCTTTTAAGTACCTACTCTTAATCTGTTACTCTCTTGCCTCACTCCTAAAATATTATAAAAAGTTTATATTTCAGATGTTTGTTACCATTATTATTATGGTATTTAAGCATTTACTCTCATCTAAGTGCTGGAGCAGGCAAATTAATCAGATTGGACACAGTCCTGTACCACATAGGGCTAATAGTTTAAGGCATCTGCATTATTAGAAATATTTTCCTCAATAATCCAGTTGGGCATTTTAAAACCATATTAGGAAAATCCTGATTACAGTACAGAGTAGGGGAGCTTTTGCTATCAACTGAGTTCATTAACTTAACTATTTTTATGTTTTATCAATTGCAAACTCTCTGGAAAGGTCATGGATAAGAGAGGAAATGACTGAAGTTTAGAAAAGTCAGGAAGGGTGCGGACAGAGGAAACACCAAATTGTTGCTTACCAAACAACACAAAACCAGGATTGGGTATAGTCGTTGAAGTTTAAAGGGGAAGTCAAAACCAAAGGAGCATGAACTATGGAATTTGTTACCACAGGAAGCTGTGCAAGAAGAAAATATGAGGAGCGTCACAATGGGTTTTACAGGGGCTACGGACGGGCTACCCTCACAAATACCACACAGTAGACATATGTAATGTCACATCAGTTACGTCAGGCATGTAGCATAACATGCTGAAGTCATATTTCGGGGAAGCAGGCCAATTGTGTGCCATCTTAGAGCATGTTCCTGAAACAACTTCTGAACCTCCCACTTGCTCCAACATCTAGGCATTTTCCCTCCCAAGTCAGTATGTACTCTGACATCACAAGCGAACTGCAAATTTCTGTGGCGGAAACGAAGGTGCTGAAAACCTTAAAAACAGAAATGAAAGCATCTGGCTCAATGTCAGGCATCGGGTAGGGGACATACCAACTAAAAACCAGATGAACAGCCACACTGAAAATGGGGTACTTGTTAAAAAAACATATAGACTATGAGCTCATTGTTGGGTAGGGACTGTCTCTGTATGTCGCCGACTTGTACTTCCCACGCGCTTAGTACAGTGCCCTGCACACAGTAAGCGCTCAATAAATATGATTGAATGAATGAAGGAAAAAGAAGGAAGTGAGAGGATCTCTCTATAACCATAACGACAGAGGTCAAAGAGAGCAGTCATCATACTACCTCCCATGGCATTCTATAATCACTGTTACACCATTACATACCATCCAGTGTTGGCACTGCTGGTGTTTTGTGGGGTTTTTGTTTGTTTTAATGGTATTTCTTAAGTGCTTACAGCGTCCCAGGCACTACTAAGTGATGAGGTAGATATAAGCTAATCAGATTGGACAGAGTTCATGTCCCACATGGGGCTCACAGTCAATCTCCATTTGACAGATGAGGTAACTGAGGCACACAGAAGTTAAGTGACTTGCTCAAGGTCACATCAGACAAGTGGTGAAGCTAGGATTAGAACCCAGGTCCTCTGGGTGTTGTTATGGTTTGAGCTACCTTACTTAAAAGCCCCATACTCCTTTTTCTTCCTGATTACCATGCAAGGAGAGACTGGAAATCACACTAAATTGCCCTTTGCTTATTCACACCTCAATATTTCACATATTTAACCATCTTCTTTCTTTATCAAACTATTAATACAAGGGATCACTCTCCAGAAAACAACAGTGCCTTCTGGGCACAGTAAGAGGCACAGATAGATTGGATTCTCAAAGTCACTCCCTAATTGTCAAAACAGAGATGTTCTTTTCCATCTATCAGGGAAAAGGGATTTTTGAAAATTGGTGACACTTTAATAGCCTATAAGGGGATAGACTAAATATAAAATATCCAAATAAGAAAATGCAAATGTAGTCAGTACTCCAACACATATTTTCACCATGCATTTTGGGTAACACTATAGCAAGATTAGGGACCATCCTTCTGGCAATGCACATCTACCTGGATAGAAGAAAGCATGGTGTTACAAGATAGATGGCATTGGATGCAGAATGAGCACTGAAACGTGAGTTTTTGTTCTGCACCATTTGTCTAGAAAGCAACCCTCTTGCTATAGGAGAATTGGCAGAGAGCCTTTTTTGGACATTCAAGGACACAGCAAATGCTTGAAGACAGCTGAAAGCTTCCAACTACCTTCACGTACCAACCAGTATAACCTAGTTGGAAAAAAAAAGACAGCAGGTCATTTCAGTAAGTTTTGCTACACTCATCACTCCCTCATTTTAAGCACATTATTCCGTTGCTACAGCACCGGAATCTGACAGTAGAAAGGAGGAATTAGCCTGCAGCTTCTCAATTAAGGGATTACGAACACAATCATTTCTGAAATGCCTGCTTGTCTAGCATTGATCTCTGCATCACTCCACACAGAAGCACTAGCCCTGCTCTCGAAACAACGTCCCTGGGTGAATGTGCTGCAGAAAAGGGGATAGAATATCAATAGAGCGGTATTAGAAAAACTCATCATCATCAATTTAATTTAGTCAATTCTGTGGCCAGAGGATTCTACCTCCAAGAAATTCATCTAGAAGGTGGCTACAAATTAATGCTTGCAGAGTGGCAATTCTGAAAATGTCATACCAAAAAAGCAGAGGTTCAGGCCTCCCAAAGTTGGAATGGAAAGCAGGTCTTACATGAGATACAAATGTCCTACTGGCCTCTTGTCTCACTCTCAACCACTTTGAACACACCCAGACCCTTCTCTGACCTTTCAAAAATCCAAATGCCAAGTCACTGCCCAGACTACTCTCCACTCACTAAGTCTCACTGCTATTTCTAAAAGAATCCTAGTTGGGGCTTCTACCAAAAAACTCCTTTAAAAGTCAATTCACAAGACTGAATTATTTTATCCCATTTCCAAGAACATATAAAAAGGTCAATTTATTTCTAACATATAGACTGATATATGCAATACTGGAAATTGAATAAGTCAAACTTCTTCTAAGTGAGGACTGAGTGCAGTGTGGGCCAAAGAGGGAGGCTGTGGTTTGCTTACAGCCCTTACACAAACCACTTGCAATTATTTTAGTCATGTTCTTGGAAGTCATTTTGATAATAATAATTGTGGCATGTTAAGCTCTTAATATGTGCCAGAAGCACTGGGCTGGATACAAGCAAATCGGGTTGGACGCAGTCCCTGTCCCACGTGGGGCTCACAGTCTCAATCCCCATTTTACAGATGAGGGAACTGAGGCACAGAGAAGTTACGTGACTTGCTCAAGATCACATAGCAGACAAGTGGCAGGGCTGGAATTAGAACTCACAACCTTCTGACTCCCAGACCGGTGCTCTACACCATGCTGCTTCTCTATAATTTTAGATTATTGAAGCACATAAGCATGGTAATTCTAAGTATCAATGCCCTTTACATAATGGAAACTTAATGGGAAGGCAGGAAAATGGTAGACCCCTAAAGTCTGATTAGTAGAAGAAAAAATATTGGGAGAAAATTTTCTCTTCACAGTCTTTTTGTTTATGGGGTCAACTGAATCCAAACTTGTATTTCCAGGACGAGCAAACAAAACGCAGCAGGAAGCAGCAGTCAAGTATTGGATAAATCTGCAGGAGCTTAAACTTGAAAATGTTTCCAGTTCATCAGCTCAGCTGCATACCAACCGTCCTTTTGGCAGGACTTAAAAACATATCTCAGATTAAATTCAAAACTGAAAGCCTGGCAGAGAAATTGTTTTTCTGCCTAGAAATACTGTAGAAGTCTGCAAAGCATGTATACCACCATTACAACTGTAATATTAGCAGCCACATGTAGTGAAAATATTTAACCTCTAATAAGTCTTTGCAAACCATTTGGGAGCGCCAAACTGGCGCTAGTTTAATATGGATTTCATGAAGTGCAGATGTCCTGCGACTTTGGTCAAGTAACCATGTTTTCAAGAATGGTTAAAAGTGGTGTTGAGTTGATTAAAGGCTAAAGCACAAAAGCAAGATCTGACCACTCCCTAGAAAGCAAACTCTGTATCCTTTGACTTAGTAAGAGCGATTATTTGAGAGTAAAGAAAAAAGACCGTATTGTCAGATGATCCTATCCACAGTTCTGTATTCCAGTTCTGTATTCAGCTTGCTCCAAAATAAAACCAACACCGAAAGCAGTCTTGGCAGGTTTTCCTCCCTTGCTCTGCCTGTCCTTTTCTGCTGCATTAACAAAATGGATTCTTTCCCTCTCTGCAGCCACTCATGATATATCAAACTCTCATGCCCAAACTCCACTTTGAATATAAAACTGATGGCAATGCAAAAAAGTTGTACATCACTGTGCATAATCCACACACAATAACACACTGGTTGTTTATTATTCTCTGTTCAGGACACTGATTTTTAAGAAATTCTTAGAGATTCAGGGAATTTACACTAACTATGGAAAAAATATCTAATTTGGTCATGTTATAACTACTTCTCTTTTGAGAAAACAGACTGAGAAAAATTACAGTAGGATTTAAAAACTTTTCAAAAATATGTGCTCTATTAGTAAAATGCTGAATTTTGCACTTCACAGGTTTTAATTCTTTATAATGTAAGCCCAAAGATTCTTTTTCTAGAACTCTGTTGAGAAACACTCATTTCCTTTATGGCAGGAATGGCAAATTCCTTACCTCAGTCAACAAGTGAAAAATGAAAATGGTGCTCAGCAACAGAAAAAGTTCCAAAACAAATCCTCTGGAATTGAGAAAATGAAACATTCCAAAGTTGGTGAAATGAAAAAAAATGTGTGAACAGTTGGAATTTGCAACTTAAGTTCTTTTCCAATTCATTGTCAATTAAAAAGTTGAAATTAACCAGCAAAGGAATGTTTATCACTGATCAAATAATGCAAGAAGGAAAGTGTGTTCCCTTTGCTGGAAAATTACATTGCCCTTTCAAAAACAAAGGCATTTCACATCTGAGGTTCAAAAATGAAGAAACCACTATTTTCAGTTCTCTGACAACCTTGTAATAAAATAAGACAGAAAACGAGAATACAAATTTAAACTTGACAAAAGGAACAATTTTTAGTTTTTAATAATGGCTGCAATGCAACCTTCCTTTTCAAATTCCAGGCTGACTCCCAACAACATGTGGATACATCTGCTAGTATTCTCGCTGGCAATACACCATCAACTTCTTTTGACAGTTTCAGTTCCCTCTACCCTTCCCTCTTCTCCCATAAAATTACTCCTTTTTGCAGGAAAATACAATTACTCCAGAGCTGAACCTCGGTTTTGTTCCTTAGGAATCCTTAATTAATTTTTTTTCTGGTTATTAAATTATCATTATTATTAGTGGCATTCATTAAGCACTTACTATATGCCAAACTTTGTAAAAAATACAAGATATTCAGGTTGGACATAGTCCCTGTCTAACACGGGGCTCACAGTCAACTGGGCAGGGAGAATACATACCTAATACTCATTTTACAGATAAGGAAATTGAGGCACAGAGAAGTTAAGTGTCATGCCCAAGGCAAGTGGCAGTGCCTCTCCTTCCACTAAGCCATGCCATTCATTCATTCATTCAATCGTATTTATTGAGCACTTACTGTGTGCAGAGCACTGTACTAAGAGCTTGGGGTGTACAAGTCGGCAACATATAGAAACGGTCCCTACCCAACAACGGGCTCACAGTCTAGAAGGGGGAGACAGACAACAAAAAACAAAACATGTGGACAGGTGTCAAAACCATCAGAATAAATAGAATTACAGCTATATGCACATCATTAACAAAATAGAGTAGTAAATATGTAAACGTAAAATAAACAGAGTAATAAATCTGTACAAATATATAAAAGTGCTGTGGGGAGGGGAATGGGGTAGGGCGGGGGAGATGGGGAGGAGGAGAGGAAAAGGGGGGGCTCATCTGGGAAGGCCTCCTGGAGGAGGTGAGCTCTCAGTAGGGCTTTGAAGGGAGGAAGAGAGCTAGTTTGGCGAATGTGTGGAGGGAGGGCATTCCATGCCAGGGGTAGGACGTGGGCCAGGGGTCGATGGCGGGACAGGAGAGAATGAGGCACAGTCAGAAGGTTAGCGGCAGAGGATTGGAGGGTGCAGGCTGGGCTGGAGAGGGAGAGAAGGGAGGTGAGGTAGGAGGGGGCGAGATGATGGAGAGCCTTGAAGCCAAGAGTGAGGAGCTATTGCTTGCTGCTTGTTTGCTATGCTGTGGTTCCACAGAGGATTATGGTCATTTTGAGGCATGTCTCGTTGATTAGGCATATTTCACTGAGAGGACCGGATAAGAAGCCTCCTTTTTTTTTTTACCACCTCATCCACTGTCTAAATGGTTGAAACTATGTAGTGGCCGACCTTGAAACAAGGGGATGGAACTGGGGAAGAAGGAAGGTGGTAAATGACATGATCCCCCGCTCCAACTCCTCCCAAAGAGGCTTGGTATTCCCCAGATACCCTCAGAGTCCCCCTAAACCTTCTCTCAGTCCCCTGGAGAGGCTTCAGTGGCATGACACTCCAAAGGCCCCCTGAGCTTCCTCTCTATCCTCTGAAGCAGAGGGACCTGTTGATTATGGAGGGAAATGGCCCAGCAGAGGTGGCATGCATAATTCATTCATTTGTATTTATTGAGCTCTTACTCTGTGCAAAGCACTGTCCTAAGCATTTGGATTCCCCATCCCCACAACCCCACCCTGAAGAGCTGTGATACAGCATTGTGAAGTTCTGCAGGGACAACAACCCCAACCCAGGAACTAGAACTCAGGTGTTCCACAGCAAATAAGTCATTGGCTTGGAATCTCTTAATAGAAATATTATCTAACCTTGGCTTCACTGAGGCTGTTCTTGACTGGTTCTCCTCCTATCTCTCCAGTTGCTCATTCTCAGTATCTTTCGTGGGCTCCTCCTCTGCATCCCACCCCCTAACTGTGAGAGTCTCTCAAGGTTCAGTTCTGGGTCCCCGTCTATTCACCATCTACATCTACTCCCTTGGAGAACTCAATTGCTCCCATGGCTTCAACTACCATCTCTACATAGATGATTCCCAAATCTACATCTTCAACCCTGATCTTTTCCTCTGCAGTCTTGCATTTCCTCCTCCCTTCAGAATATCTCTACTTGGATGGCTCAACGACATCTCAAACTTAACATGCCACAAACAGAACTCCTTATTGTCCCACACAAACCCTGTCCACTAATACAAGTACTTATCCTAACTCTTCTTGACTACTGCACTGGCTACTCCTACTCCTATTGACTACTCCTGTCTCTCCCCACTCCAGGTCACACTTTGCTGACCGAATCATTTTTCTAAACAACTGCTCAGTCCATGTTTCCCCACTCCTCAAGAACCTCCAGTGGTTGCCCATCCAACTCTGCATCAAACAGAAACTCCTTACCATCGGCTTTAAAGCACTCAATCACCTTGCCCCCTCCTAACTTACCTCACTTCTTTACTACTACTCTCCAACCCACACAATGCCAACCTACTCACTGTGTACCTCAATCTCATCTATCTTGCCATGAACCTTTCAGCCATGTCCTACCTCTGTCTTGGAATGCCCTCCCTCTTCATATCTGAGATAATCATTCTCCTGACCTTCAAAACCTCATTAAAAGCACATCTCCTCCAAGAGGCCTCCCCCAGTTAAGCCCTCATTTTCTAATGCCAGTCTATTCACCCTACCTCAGTGTCATCTACCCTGCTGTGAATCTTTCAGCCACATTCTACCTCTGGCTTGGAATGCCCTTCCTCTTCATATCTGACAGATGATCATTCTCCCGACCCTAAAACCTTATTAAAAGTACATCTCTTCGAAGAGGCCTTCCCCGACTAAGCCCTCATTTTCTCTCCCACTCCCTTCTGTGTCACCCCTGCACTTGGATATGCACCTTTATTCACCCGTCTGTCAGCGCCACAGCACTTAGTTACTTAAATCCTTATTTCATTTACTTATAATACTGCCTATCTTCTCCTCTGGAATGTAAGCTCGTTGTGGTCAGGGAATGTGTCTAACAACTCTGTTACATCATACTCTCCCAAGCACTTTTCATTCACTCATTCAATCATATTTCTGGGGTGCTTACTGTGTGCAGAGCACTGTACTAAGCACTTGGAAAGTATAATTTGTCAACAGATAGAGACAATCCCTACCCAACAATGGGCTCACAGTCTAGAAGGGAGGAGACAGACAACAAAACACTTAATACAGTCACACAGTAAGCGCTCAATAGAAATAATTGATTGATTATCCAAATTTTTAAAAAGGACCCAATAATAACCCCAAAATTGTATGTTTTATCCTGAAAAATCCAAAACCTAGTTCTGCACTCTATATTCTTATAATAATGTGGTCAGATACCAATCTAGAATAATAATAATTGTGGTATTTGTTAAGTGCTTACTATGTGCCAGGCACTGTACTAAGCACAGGGGTAGAAACAAAGTAGGTTGGGCAGAGTCCCTTTCCCACATGAGGCTCACAGCCTTAATCCCCATTTTACAGATGAGGGAACTGAGGCCCAGAGAATAATAATAATAATAATGATGGCATTTGCTAAATGCATACTATGTGTCAAGCACTGTTCTAAGCACTGGGGTAGATACAAGGTAATCAGGTTGTCCCATGTGGGATTCACAGTCATAATCCCCATTTTACAGATGAGGTAACTGAGGAACAGAGAAGTTACGTGACTTGCACAAAGTCACACAGCTGAGAAGTGGCAGAACTGGAATTAGAACCCACAACCTCTGACTCCCTAGCCCATGTTCTTTCTACTAAGCCACGCTGCTTCTCTAGAGAAGTGAAGTGACTTGCCCAAGGTCACACAGCAAACAAGTTGCAGAGCTGGGATTAGAACACAGGTGCTTCTGACTCCCAGGCCCATGCTCTAACCAGTAGGCTACACTGCTTCTCTAGACATTTCTGGGGTTCTAATGTCTGGTAGGGAAGCAGTGTAACTACTATCACCCATTCCTGGTGAACAAGACAGGAAAAAGAGAGACAACTCACAAAAATTCACTCGAGACCTCAGAAACATAATTGTAGTCACTCTATAGTTAATATCACCAGAGTCCATTCAAACTTACTGAATACATGTTGGTGTTTTTCAATGCTATGAGCTTATCTTCTTTGTTACCTTTTACATATTAATAATTTCAGTCTCTTCCTACAACCTTTCATGAGCCTCATTCCATGAGTGTCATTTCCACCCACTGAATTCCCGCAAACCACCATTATGGAAGCAACTACAATTTCACAAGCAGTGAAGTGCAGTAAGTGAGTAAATGAATAAGTGATTAAGATAGGAGAAAGTTGTTTTATAATAATAATAATAATGGTATGTGCCAAGCACTGTTCTAAGCACTGAGGTAGATACAAGTTAATCAGATCAGACACAGTCCCTGTCCCACATAGGCTCTTATCCCCATTTTTACAGATAAAGTAACTGAAGCACAGAGAAGTTAAGTGACTTGCCCAATGTCACACAGCAGACATGGGTGGAGCCAGGATCAGAATGTGGGTCCTTCTTACTCTCAGGTCCATGGCTCTATTCAGTAAGCAACACTGCTTTCATATAAAGGAAGAAGCACCAAGGTTCAAAATTTGAATGAATATGAAATGACTGTAGCATTTGTTAAGTGCTTCCTATGTGCCAGACACTGTAGTAAGTACTGGGATGGATGCAAGCTAACCAATTATGTTATGATGCATGTAAGGGCTCATATACGGAATGAAATTAATGTCCTGTAAACATAGGACATAGGTAAAAACCAAGAAGAGTGAAGTCAGATGCTGACACCAGTACCTGAAAGTTTCTCCTAAAATGATCAGTTGTGGAAAAAAGAGTTCCGGGAAAGCAAGCAAGCAGTACTGCTGGGAAGAACAGAATGATTATAACAGCAATAAGGTAGAATGGAGAGATTTGAAAACTGGGAGAAAAAAAACAGTCTGCATTTCAAAGAAAAAAGTCAATACAGTACAGAGGCTTCTTCTTAAGAGCATTTACCCTAAGACATCCAATTCACAAGACTCACTGCTTGGGAACAAATTTTATCTTTAAAAGGTCAGTGAATGTGAGGGTATAATCTAAGCCTTTGAAGACTGGAGCAGGGAAGATGATGAAGAAATGATAAAGCTGGAACCTTTAACAAAAGAATAAGGAGGAAAGAAGGGTCTATAAATAAGGTCAAAACATCATTGTAGAAAGAAAAGATTAGTTTTCCAATGTCTCACCTCTTACTATTAACAACTGGAGAAACAAAACTATGATGTCAAAATATATCATTTCCCAAATAATCCCAGGGATAATATCCAGTCTTCTGATCTGTTGTCATGGATAGCTATAGATTAAACCAGGACAAAAACTCTCTTGAATCATACAGATGTCAAGTTCTCTATAACATAAATGATAGCTATTTGATTTTTCCTTTGTCAATTTTTTTTGTACATTGCTCCATAGTTACTGTGTTTGCAAATGGAACCCAGTATATATTTCATTTCTATCAAATGGGAAGTGTCAAGTCAGTTGGTGTAATTCACATGCAATGATCAAGATTTTCCCGATATCCCATGAGCCTACTTACACAAGGAGTAAGCTGGACCACTCAGCTGTCTTTTAGTAAAATGACCATTTCATGGTAATGGCTCATTGTCACCTGAATACATAAGGAAGTGCAGGATGGAAGGAGCTGGGAGAAAAGGGAGGAAGTGGGGACAGGGGTGAAAGGAGGGAGAAGAGGAAGAGAGAAGGGACCAGGGTTAGAGCAAGAATACAGATGACTAAGAAGGATGCTGGGCACATGGAGGTTTTTCCTCTTCCTCTCAAAGGTGAAAAAAGAACTGAGGTGAATTTAATACAAATATAGGGGGGAAAGACATTTTTGATTATTCCAATCTTCTGATGTTACTAAAATAACATTTAAGTGGAGTAATAAAAGATCATTGTTCATGACAATTACAATTCAACGCCATTAAATTTTCCCCTTTTTATCCAATATATTTGTCCTAATCATGAAGTACATGTTGGAAAAGACATCTACGTCTTCCCTGTAAAAGAATGATACAGTCAACGTTTCCTAATATGAACTGTTATGCTCAGAAATACCACAACTTTATGCTACTTATGGCACTCTCAAAGTTAAGGGGAGGGTTTAAGAACAATAATCAGAATTTAAATATTAAGGTAATGCACACCTGTAGAATCAATATCCCTCTATATTTGCTATATACGTTATTAGGACAAAATAAAAGTACTACCAAACAAAACTTTTAAAGATTATCTAAATACACCACTGAAATTTTTTTAATTCTTCACTCTTCTTTTCATTCATTCATTCAATCATATTTATTGACCGCTTACTGTGTGCAGAGCACTGTACTAAGTGTTTGGGAAGTACAAGTTGGCAACATATAGAGACGGTCCCTACCCAACAACGGGCTCACAGTCTAGAAGGGGGAGACAGAAAACAAAACAAAACACATGGACAGGTGTCAAGTCATCAGAACTTGTCTTGTCAAGCCTAGGTATGTGATTTTTCAAGTACTGTGACCAAAAAAAAACAAACAAACCCCTAGAGTGTGTCTAAAAAGTCAAGAAAGAAAATAGGAAAGGCAATAAAAACTTGCCACTTAAACAGACGAACCTAGTGTTCAACTGGGTTATGAAGCAATACGAAGTTCTACGTGGCAGGTACCTGTTCCATTCCTATTCAGGTCCAACCCCCTTCCAAGTATCAGCAAAGTTGAGAGCAGAAAGTGGAGGGCAGGGCCAGAGTGTTCCAGGACTGATTATCATAGAGCTTGAGAAAACACACTGGAAGCTCCTTAAGCACCCGCCACTCGGCATTCACCAAGGTCTGGCTATTCTGGCTCAGAGCTTTTACATTCACCCCACCCTTTTCCTCATCACCTCATTTCTCTACTGCATCTTCTTCCTTCCCACAATTGAGAATGGAAATAGAGCACACCTGGTGAGGGATTTGGGGCAGGACTAGACTCCAGCCTTGACAAGTCTCAACCCCAAGGGGCTGGTGTTAAAGGACAGGGAGAGTCTGGGGCTCATTTAGCTCATTAATGTGTCATGGCCCCTCTCAGGATCACAACTGGTGAGTTTCCAGTACTCTACCAGTCTCGGCTACAGGAGGGAGAATCAAGCAGAGGAATAACCATTCCATTCCTAGATTGGCCAATGGCTAGCGAATGGTAAGCAATCTGCTACAAGTCCAAACTCACCTGTGCTGGGCAGCAGGGGCACGGGAGAGAGTTGAGGGAGGAGACTCAATTATACTGTGCGGAAGAAGGCAATGGTAGACCGTTTCCGTATTTTACCAAGGAAACTCTGTGGATACACTACCAGAACAACTGCACATGGAGGTGGGGCATTCTGGGAGAGATGTGTCCATAGAGTCGTTATGGGTCAGAAATGACTTAACAGCATAAGACAAGTATGTCACGGTGCATAATCACCATTCCTTGAGACCCAGCAATCTCACTTTCCTCAGCTGTAGTGTAACAGCCAGAGGGATACAATTTATTCATTCAATCATATTTATTGAGTGCTTACAATGTGCACAGCATTGAACAATGCGCTTGGGGGAGTATAACAATCAACAGACATATTCCCTGCCCACAACAAGCACCAATGCAGAGGGAGGAAAGGAGCAATAACAAGAACAGAGCTAGGGAATCAGCCTCGGGGTACAGGGCAAGGGATGGCTGAACTAAGGTCAGGGGTGGATGCTAGGGCCTTCTCCCGCCTGGATCTGCATGGCCCAGCCACTGCCACCAGGTCAGTCAAATAATATTGTAGCATATGCACACCAGCTTTACAAGTGGAGAAGGACCGCATATGATCTTCAAGCTGCAATTTGCCACACATGGTATTAGGGGTTGGGGGTTAATATAAATCCTGTTATATTAAAAATGGAAAGATCCAGATACAATAAGCAAGGCTCCTGTGCTGTGCCATACATCCCATACAGAGCACACTGCTGTGAAAAGAGTAGTAGGGGAGAAGAAAGATAAGCAGAAGGAGAAAGTGAAAGGTTAATGGGAAGTATGGTATGGCAGGAGTGGAAAGACAGTTGGGTTTAAATAGAACCATCACTTTTAACTCAAGTTTTTTTACTTCCATCATGAAAGAAAGGCAGTCTTATCCAGTGGAAACAGCAGGAGGTTGGGAGTCAAGAGACAGGAGTTCTGGTCTTGGTTCCGCTACTTGCCTGCTGTATGACCTAGAGCAAGTCTCTTGGCATCTCAGTGCCTGCTTCTTCAATGGTAAAAATTTCTTCCCCTTCAGACCATCTCTCCATTTAGAATTCGGCCCGTGCTCAATTTGATTATCTTGTATCTGATCCAGTGTTGACCAGAGGGCTTGGCACGTAGTGCTTAATAAATACTAGTATAACAATACAGCAGTAATTATGAGGTTTTCTTTCATTTTTAAACAAGATATAGGATGGATGAAATTTGAAAAAATCTCCAAGAATTTCAGATTTTTCTTTAGTTTGTTTTGCTAATCATGCTCCCTACAAAGTGAGCCGGGGCAGCAGCAATGCTACTCCAAAAGGGAAGTGATGGGGCAAGAGGCTGTTGATAAGGATGGAATGATGCCCACTGCAAGGGCCACTGCAGTGGGGACCATCCATACACACAAGTGAGAGGGGAAGCAGTAGGAAAACAAAAGATGGAAGTGACAATGAACCTTTGCACTGCTTCTCCTTGTCCTACTCTTGCTTCTGCATTTCCTGGACCAACAGGATCATTTCTATACAAGGTACATCTCCTCCAAGAGACCTTCCCTAAGCCCTCCTTTCCTTTTCTCCCATTCTCTTCTGCAGCCCCTTGATTTGCTCCCTTTATTCATCCCCCTTCCCAGCCCCACAGGACATATTTATTTCATTTATTTATATTAATGTCTGTCTCCCTCTCTGGATTGTAAGTTTATTGTGGGCAAGGAATGGGTCTGTTATATTGTTGCATTGTACTCTCCCAAGTGCTTAGTACAGTGCTCTGCACACAGTGAGTTCTTAATAAATATGACTGACTTCTATTGGCTCAACCACAGAGCCCAGAAGGGAAATGAAGAGAAAGGAACTGAAGCTTCAAAGGGTTGATAGAGATGAAAGAAGATATGAGAAGGGGGAAGTGAGATGAGTGGAGTGGGAACAAGCAAATAAAATGGCCAAATCAGAGCCTGGCTTTAGAGATCTCTGGGGGCAGGGACAAACACATCTGGGTTTTTTCAGATTAACTCAGAATTATTTTTAATTAATTAGAGTGTAGAAACTGGGCAAAAATGCCATCTAGAACCCAAAATATACCACTCACTGATAATTTGCCCATCAGAGCTCCAGTTATGTTATACTCAGGAAATATCTAGACATGTATAAGGTGTGCCTGAAGATTGGCACAACAGGAAAAAAGCAGACATCACAATTACATTTAAATTTATCCCAATGTGAGTATCAGAGATCCCAGTTAATCACTGCATCACTACCGTTACATGGTTGAGTCATTTTGCATTCTTCTAGCAATAGGGAAACTATTGTTTCAATGCAAGATGTGAAATGGTTATTTCTCACATATGTGCTACCAGATGTATCTCGTTAAGATTCTTCTTTTCTCAAAAGCCCTAGGAAGAAAGACAACATCTGATGTCAATGTAGAGAATATACTAATAAGGATACTCTCCAGTCAGCAAGATAAATCAAGTTCAATCATAATGACCAATGGCCTTAAGGAGGAATTTTGCTCCTGGGGCAAGAGGCAACAGTTTTGCATTCCCCACCCCTTGCATGGCTTCTCCAGACACGGAGAACATGGGAACATGATAGAGGAAAATGGTGGGGAGAGCTGGCTGGGGCTTGGCTTTTGGAGATGATTCCTCATTCATTTGACCCTCTAAGGACTGAATTATAAAATTTAGCTGGCACCTTGACAAACGACTGGAGACAGAGCACAGCTTCTCTATGAGAAGGCTGTATGCCTTCTGCTAGAATCATGACTGAAGAAGAAGAAAGAATCAGGAGTCATTCTTTACCAGGGCTTAGTAGAGTACCCTGCACCCAGTAAACATAGAATAGTATTATTACTAAATAAATCATTTTGAAAAAGCCAAGTGACTGTCCATTCAGTAAGACTACACAAGAATATCCCAAAAATCTGAGAGTGGTTGAAGGTGGAAAATAAATGTTATCTGCATTTAGAAAATGCCTTTTTTCCAATATCCCAGTTTTCTCTATGGACTACTAATGAAGAAACTCATTCCAAAATAGAAAATGCAAAAAAAAAAAAAGAACTTAAATTCCCTGACCCAGCCAACCCACATCTGAGTCTGTTAACAATCTTCTAAACCCAGCAATTTCTGAGCTGACTGTCACCAGAGCCCCTACACAAAGCTGGTATTCCAAATGTGTCTGAGGATCTAGTGTGGTAACTGCCTTTGGGCAAATGCTCTTCTGGTTGTAGACTAAGTTTACAGCATATTCAAAGATCTTTGGTTTTGTTCTTTCTTTTTCCCTTATTCAAACACAGTCATTATTACAATAAGGTCTAGAACAGAAAAAGAGATTTAAAAAATGAAAAATCTGTTTACTTGGGGAGAATAAAAACCAGAAGACCTCCAAATCAATACATACCCTAAGCCCTTTATCACCCTGCCTTATCTCTAAGGATTTGAGAATTTATTTTCATACAAATCACAAGAAACAGGCAAAGAACTGTACACTTGTGGAGACCTGCCAAGAAGCAATATACTTCATAGACCAGAATATGCAGAGGTATCAAATGAATAGAAACAGAAGTAAGGCTCATTTCTAAAGTCCCTTATCTTTATACCCATCTAGAAACCTTTAGAAACATTTCCAACTGCTAACAAGCTGTTTGCTGAGTAGGGCAGGAAAAAAAAGCAAAGGCATTATGCCACAATACTACTTTTCTACCCCACCTGAAACAGGGAGGTAACTTGGGTGGCATAGCAATTAGAACTCTATAAATAATGCATGGGATGAAGTTTCAATTCACCACCTTCAAAAACAAAGGCAGTAAACAGTATGCTTGGGGAGGCCTGTCCCATCCCTTTTAACTCTGTTTATGTACTTAGCAGAAGATAGCTTAAACTAAAACAAACATAACCTTAAAAGGCAAAAACTCAGGCTCTGTAAAGTATCTTTCCTTTTAGACATGGGAAATTTAGAATATTTTCTACTGGGCAATGCAGAATGAACACAAGAATATTAATAATTTAGCTCCTGCTGCAAATGGCTAAATTAGTTTAAACATGTCAATTCCAACCCTCCACAAATCCACGCCCCTGCCCTCTAGAAGCATAGCTCGTAACTTTGTGACTCACAAACATTTTTATTTCATGATGTTAACCACCAACCATGCTGCTTAGACTCCCCAAATCCCCCAACAAAAAGGTGCTGGGGGAGGAGATAATAACAACAATAGTACTTGTTAAGCACTTACTATGTGCCAAGCACTGTTCTAAGTGCTGGGGTAAGTACAATTCATTCAGGTTAGACACAGTACCTGTCCCACATGCGACTCATACTCTTAGTTCCCATTTTACAGAGGAGGTAATTGAAGCCCAGGGAAGTTGATTTACCCACCAAGCCACATTGCTCCTAAGCCATGCTAAGAGGAAAAAGGAACAAGGTAATAACTGAGCAACGAGGTGGAATGGTCAAATCATGAAATATCAGGTGAGGTCACTACTCCAGTGGTGGTTGTGCAGGAGAAAATTGTTGTGCTAATGAGCTACAAGACCACCCAGCTGCTCAGAAGCCTTCAGTTCCAAGCCTCCCAATACCTCTAGCTCTCCCTTTCCTGGGTCCACCTAAGTTACTCCAGAGGGTCCCTCTCCACCACTGAGAAAATGCTGCTCTAGCTTCACGAGGCCTCTTCTTCCCCCATCCTGTGCTGCCGGTACCTCCAAAGTTCTTCAGGTTCTGGGCCCATATTTTTTATTTAAATGCTATTTGTTAAACGCTTACCATGTGCCAGGCACTGTACTAAGCATGGGTGTAGATACAAATTAATCAGTCTGGACACAGTCCACATCCCGCATAGGGCTCACAGTCTTACTCCCCATTTTATAGATGAAGTACAGAGAAGTTAAGTGACTTGCCCAAGGTCACACAGCAGACAAGTAGTGAAACCAGGATTAGAGCCCAGGTCCTTCTGACTCCCGGGCCCGTGTTCTATCCCCTAAAATATGCTGGCCTATCTTCAGGACAGCCACGTCAATCAACAATCATGAGTACCCACAATGTGCTCTGAACATGTTCTCACTTAAGAGTGAGGCAGAACGACAGGCAGAGTGAAGTGACACATGAGTGAGTCAGCCAACAAGTATTTGAGTGCCCACAGGGTGTGTAACTCTGCTGAGAACTGGAACCTGGATAGCGAGTATACATTTTCCCCCATTACGCAGGGTTTTATATTGCTATCCTAGTTCAGGTTCCCAGCAGAGAGTTATCCAGCAAAGAGGTTTCTTGAAAACTTTAAACAGGTAATTTTAATCTTAGAGACAGAGAAAACCAAGGCTTTGCTCCTCGCAATACTGGTCTGCACCAAGTCACCAGTTATCCAAGGTTATCCAAGTCCCAGGCTGTCCATTGAAGGGTCTTTCAGCAGATGCAGACTGCTTCATTTTCTGGATTGAAAACATTCTTGCTTTATTGCTGCTAATAGATATTTGAGCAGTTGAAACAGGTTACAAGTAAAGCAAAGATGAAAAATGAAGAGCAGATGACACAGAACTGGGAGTCAGGAAGTCTCATGTCCTCCCCCTGGCCTGGAATGCCCTCCCTCCGCACATTTCATTTTGCTAACATGTTTTGTTTTGTTGTCTGTCTCCCCCTTCTAGACTGTGAGCCCGCTGTTGGGTAGGGACTGTCTTGTACTTCCCAAGCGCTTAGTACAGTACTCTGCACACAGTAAGTGCTCAATAAATATGATTGAATGAATGAATGAATCAGTTACACCTTTATTCACTTCCAAGCAAAATGAATGACTGTACAAAAGGAGCGAATCAGAGTTACTCCAATTACAGCTGCAAGAATGCCAAACTGCACCTAACTTAGCTTGGGCAATAATTACATTGGGTGTTCTCTGACATACTTGAATTGTTTCCTGTTTGGGCCTCCTGCACATATATTAGACTTTGTGTTTGCTGGGGGCAAGGAATGTGTGTCTTGTTTCATTGTACCTTCCCAAGTGCTTATTATGGTACTTCACACTCACTAGGCGCTCAAGTGACTACTTCAACTGACCAATTGACTAATTCAGTTCATGTTTAAGAAAGTAACACCCTCTACCAGCATTGCCATCAACAGTGGTGGCCACATCTGTCCACTGGCAGTATTATCCTCCCTGACTTGTACGCCTCTCTCAATGTGGTCCACATCAATTTCTGCTAACAAGGAGTCCAATACATATTCCCTACCAACAGCGTGGCTCAATGGAAAGAGCACGGACTTTGGAGTCAGAGTTCATGGGTTCAAATCTCGGCTCTGCCCACTGTCAGCTGTGTGACCTTGGACAAGTCACTTAACTTCTCTGGGCCTCAGTTACCTCATCTGTAAAATGGGGATTAAGACTGTGAGCCCCCTGTGGGACAACCTGATCACCTTGCAACCTCTCCAGCGCTTAGCACATAGTAAGCGCTTAATAAATGCCATCATTATTATTATCTCCCAATGCATGTTGCTAGGCACATCTCCTCCAAGAGGGCTTTTTTTCACGTTATCTGTTACGCACTTACTAGGTGTCGGGCACTGTATTAAGTACTGAGGTAGATACAAGCTAATCAAGTTGGACACAATCCATGTCTCATATGGGGCTCACAGTCTTAATCCCCACTTTATGGATGAGGTAACTGAGGCACATAGTAGTTATGTGACTTGCCCAAGATTACACAGCAGACAAGTTGAGGAACACAGGTCCTTCTGACCCCTGAGCCCATGCTCTATCCACTAGACCACGTTGCTTTTCATCAGTGTTCTTACGCCTTCCCAGATTAAGCCCTCATTTTTCAAATACCCTCTCCCTTCGGTGTCATATATGCACTTGGACCTGTATCCTTTAAGCACTTGATAGTCACCCCACCCTCAGCCCCACAGCACTTACGGATACATGCATAATTCATTTTAATGCTTGTCTTCCTCTCTAGACTGTAAGCTCCTTGTGGCCAGGGAACATATCTGCCAACTCTGTTGTAATATACTCTCCCAAGCACTTAGTCCAATACTCTGCACGTAGGAGGCGCTCAATAAATACAATTGGTGGACTGGGAACAGGTGAGGGCCTATGGAGTGCTCAGCGCAAACTATCACCACTCCTGCACAAACAATTCAAGTGCATTTCATTCGAGCAGCAGAACATACCTTTTCCCTCTTTATTAGTAGCTCAGGGATTCTCACCTGAATAGCTAAGAACCCAAAGGGAGATGTTACTGATTTTCTAGACAAAACGTGAGAAATCTATCATTGCTTACTACAGGGCTTTGTTATCCACAGAGTTCTGTGCCACCACAGTAAAAACAAACATTACAAAAATCCTCCAGTTCAGGCTTCAAGCTTTCCTCTCTATCTGAACTGCTACTACCATGCTGATCCAAATAGTTATGCTATCCCACCTCCACTACTGCATCTTCCTCCTACTGACCTCCCAGCCTCCTGTCTCTCTCAACTCCAATCCATACTTCACTCTGCTGCCCAGATAATTTTTCAAGAAAAACGTTCAGTCCATGTCTCCCCACTCCTCAAGAATCTCCAATGGCTGCTCATCCACCTATGCAACAGAAACTTACCATCAACTTTAAAGCACTCAATCAGCTCGCCCCCCTCCTATCTCATAATAATAATAATAATTGTGGTATTTGTTAAGCACTTACTATGTGCCAAGCTCTGTTCTAAGCGATGGGGTAGATACAAAGTAATCAGGTTGTACACGGTCCCTGTCCCTCACTGATCTCCTATTACAGCCAGCCCATACACTCTACTCCTCTATCTCCAGCTTATTCATCGTGACCCGATCTTGTCCATCTCTCTGCCAACTCCTTTCCCATGTCCTCCCACTAGCCTGGAACTTCCCCCACCCCTCGACATATGGCAGGTTACCAGTCCCTCCACTTTTAAAGCACTATTAATGCCTTCTACGGTTAAGCCCTCTATTCCCAGGCGCTCTCCTGCTCACTCTCTCCTCTGTCACCTATACACTTCTACCTGTGACCTTTGGGCATTTGATATTCACCACACCCCCAACCCCACATCACTTTCGCACATATCTTTAAAGTATTTATAAACTACTTATTCTTTTAACTTAATTTCTGTCTCCTCCTCTAGACTGTAAACTCATTATGAGCAGGGGATGTGTCTGCCAATTCTGTTGTATAATACTCTACCAAGTGCTTAGTACAGTGCTCTACACAGAGTAAACGCTCCATAAATACAACTGATTGACTGACTGATTTTCATGAGAAGCCTGGCAGAAAGAGAACAAGCCTGGGAATCAAAGGAGTTGGGTTCTAATCCCAGCTCTGCCACTTACCTGCTGGGTGACCTTGGGCAAGTCACAACTTCTCTGTGCCTCAGTTTCCTCATCTTTAAAATGGATACTCAACACCTGTTCTCCCTCCTAGACTGGGAATCTATGAGGGGCAGCGACTGTCTTCGACCTGATGATCTTGTTACTACCTCAGCGCTTAGTACAGTGCTCAATGCACACAGTGAACACAACATAAACCACTATTATTATTATTATTATTATTATTATTATTTTATTATTATTGG
Organism: Tachyglossus aculeatus; assembly: GCF_015852505.1. Taxonomy (NCBI): domain Eukaryota; kingdom Metazoa; phylum Chordata; class Mammalia; order Monotremata; family Tachyglossidae; genus Tachyglossus; species Tachyglossus aculeatus. The sequence goes on from NC_052067.1 coordinate 73,539,946, forward strand.
AACCTGTTTCAGTATTCATCCAATGTTGTTTTCAATCTTTTGATTTTAAATTACTATAAAACCTTTTTCATATCACAGGTTTGCTTTCGATCCCAAGGGTTCAGGGAAACAATGAAAAAAATCCTAGCCAAAACAATTAATAAATGAAGCCTCCAAAGCTTTGATCCCATCCACAATCAGCCAATCCAGTGACTGTTCCTTCAGCTCACTCAGGTTTGTTGATAGATGCCAAGCCATCCACAGTGCGGCCTTTCATCTGGGTACTGCAGAAGAACAAGAAACTGAAGGCATGAACAGAAGTAACCCTACCCAAAAGCCCATTTTCTCCTGGAAGCAGGAGGAGCAGATGGACAATGTTAAGAACACAAAACAAGCACAGTCAGTACTTTCAAAGTTGGCGTGGGAATCATCTGACCACTACCATACTAGTCCAGAGAAGTGGCAAGCTGGTGATTCACACCCATCTATCAGCCAATGAGGAAACAGTAGACCATAGCAGGAAAAGCCCAAGGATGAAATTTTAGTTAAGAAAACACCCTTAATTCAGTCTTCAACTCTCAATTACAACAAAAGTATCACTATTATTATTATTCATAGCATGTGTTAAGCATTGTAATAAACACTGGGGAATGGTATGAGGATATTAATTCAGGCACAGTACCAATAATGGTAGCAAATCTCTCTGGTGTTAGCGGGCTAATTAATCAGGTGTCACTAGAAATAGTAATTGCAGTATTTATTAAGCATTTACTGTGTGCAGAGCACTGTACTAGGCGCTGGAAGAGAATACACAGGTGGGAATTACACATGGTCCTTGTCCTGCATGGGACTCACAATTTAAGAAACAGTTTAAGTGGGGAGAAGGAATTGGAGACAGACACACCAGGAGTGAAAAAACATAAAACAAACAAATGGACAAAATAGGCTTAAAGTCTTGGTGAGGAACGAGGAGTCCGAGAGCACACGAGGGCAGCTTTTATAGAGAAGGAGCATGGCTTAGTGGAAAGAGCCTAAGCTTGGGATTCAGAGATCATGGGTTCTAATCACAGCTCTGCCACTTATCAACTGTGTGACTTTGGGCAAGTCACTTCATTCATTCATTCATTCAATCGTATTTATTGAGCGCTTACTGCGTGCAGAGCACTGTACCCAAGCACTTGGGAAGTACAAGTTGGCAACATATAGAGATGGTCCCTACCCAACAACGGGCTCACAGTCTTCACTTCTCTGTGCCTCAGTTCCCTCATCTGTAAAGTGGGGATTAAGTATGTGAGCCCCATGCGAGACAACCTGATTATGTTGTATCTACCCCAGAGCTTAAAACGGAACTTGGCATATAGTGAGCACTTAAATTATCATTTACCATTATCATTATCATTATTATTTTATTCCCGGCCTGGCCGGGCTCACAAGGAACATACAGGGAACAGGGAGTCTCAGTGGCTGGTGGGAGGAAAGGCTATGGTTTCCATAGTGACTTTGAACCACTAAGAAAGCTGGATTCTGAAATGTTCCTTCCAGCTAAAGTTTGTTCCAGAATGGTGCAGATGCAGAAATTCCTTATCATTGGTTTTAAGGCACTCAATCAGCTTGCTACTCCTACCTCACATCATTCATCTACTACAGCCCAGCCCACCCACTTTGCTGCTCCAGCGCCAACTAACTCACTGTGCCCTGACCTCATCTATCTCCCTGCCAACCCCTTTCCTATAGCCTCCCCCCAATCCTGGAACTCCTTTCCCCTCCAAATATACCAGACCGCCACTCACCAGACCTTTAAAGAATTACTGAGGTCACAGACTGTGAGCCCATTGTTGGGTAGGGACCATCTCTATATGTTGCCAACTTGTACTCTCCCAAGCGCTTAGTACAGTGCTCTGCACACAGTAAGCACTAAATAAATATGACTGAATGAATGAATCTCCTCTAAGAGGCCTTTGTCAATTAAGCTCTCTTTCCCTGGCTCCCTCTGTGTCAGCATACACTTGTATCTCCCACCTGTAAGCATTTGATATTCATCCTACCCTCAACCCCACAGCACTTACGTGCATATATTTAAATTATATATTATAAATTATTCATACATATAAATGTCTGTCTCCCCCTGCATAGTGGTCTGCAAAGTCCTCAATAAATACCATTGATTGATTACCAAAGTCTGATGGAAACAGGCAGCACCCAACACAATGCTACTTTGAGGAAAAATTGGCTTCTACAAGAGAACCTGCCCACCCAAGGCTAAAATTAATCTTTCTGGCATTACTATCCCAAACAGAAAAGACAAGTACAAAGGAATAATAAACCAACTCCTTCCTAGAACATGTAAACTTTCAGTATCAGAGGAAACCCTCAAAAACTGCAAAAGATCGATTAATCTGTATTACAGAGAGAATAAAATAGAAATTTCTTCCTAATACCAAAATATAGGTATTTCTGTCCTGAGTTTTCCAGGTTAAATCAGGAAATCTATCTGTCCTACGTAGAGTGAGAACAAGGCTCTGATAAAACTATGCCAATGGAGACTGCAGACTTCCCAACCAAAATACAGCCTCATCAGGTCTTCCCAGAGCACACACTCACAGGACGCTCCAGGCAAACATGTCCCTCCCCAATACCATTATAGATAACTTTAGTCCAGCAGCTGCTGCAGGGGAGGCAAGAGTACAAGGAAGATCAGGACAAAGAGAGGGTGTTGAGCTGATGTAACTCAGATCGCTGGACATTAGTTGGGGAAGGCAGGACTCAAACACACCTGACCCCTGAATCAGAAATGAAGCATAAAACAGCCCTATACATGCCAGACAAAAAGGAATGTGCCAAACACACAAAATAACACAATTCGATATTTGGGAAGTCCCAGCAGCAGCAGAGAGATTGTGTCCGCTGAGTGAAGTGAATGCAATCCAAGGCATTGAAATTATAAACTGGAACAGGTCACTTATAGCAACATGCCTGACAGGCAGCAGCTGCAGTCACAATCTGAAGAGCAGAATATAAATGTGTAGGAGGCATGGCTGGTGATACATACCCTGGGCCTTTCAGACACTTCCACTCACAGAGAACCTCACTGTCAGCTGCCGTTCAGATGTGAAGGAAAAGAATTAAATGAGCTTTGTCTTGTCACATCTAAATGCCCTTCTACAAGTCTGACTTGGAAAAGCCTACCAAGATACCTTCTCTGAGCATTTTTCATCAGTGAGTATCTATTATGCCTTGCCAGATAATCAAGAAAGTACTAACAGGAAAATTCATGAAACACATAAAATTAAGGTGAATAGTGATGGCTCTCACAGATACCAGACATGCGTGACATCCACTATGCCACACATGCAGCGCACCAGAATGAAGTTCTATGCACCATTTTGGGGAACTCCACCACCACAACCATCTGGTCCAAGTCCCAGTGAGCAACACGCACCACCCCCAAATGGCAGAACTAGACAGAAGGAGTTAATTCCAAGGGAGACTGGGCATTTCAAATAAAAATACTAGACATATTTAAAGCCATATGATGTGCTATTCATACCAGACAGACCAGCTGAAAACTGTGCTGTCCAGTATAAAACCAGACAAATGGCCACCTAACATGAAATACTGCTAAGACATTCTTCCACACTTTAGGGATAATTTAGGAAATCAGTATGGAGGAGGCAAAATAAGCTTAGACACTCTGGCACCCAGTGTGACAGAGATCTTTCATTAGGGTGACCACATACGTGATTTTAATGGACAAATGCTCTCCAGGCCTCCTGGCCAGTCCCATCCCCTTGTCTTTAGGGTTCCCAGGAGGCACAAGCTATAAAGGATCAACATAGGAGAGAAGGGACAAGAATAACCATGGAGGGACATGGTTTTAAAAAAGCAAGTGGAAACAGCCAACTTGGGCCAGCACCAATGTCTGAGGATTCAGCTATGGGCTTCCCACTGACAGGAAGTTCCATCCTAAAAAGGGAACAACTAAAGGGCTTAGATGTGGCCTGAGATCAGAACCTACTATTGGATATTGGCCCATTTTTCGCCAGAAAGAAATGCACCTTATGTTTCTGCAGCTTTCAGTTAATTTTACTCCTTCTTTGGGAACCCAGAGGTGTCCCAATTTCCTGGACATGGACATGATGCACTGGATATGATGCTTGAGCTCTTGGATTTTTGTGGGGCCAGTTCCCCAGCTGAATTGGAGGAAAGGCAGGCTGTTGCATATTATTTTGTTACTCACACAAGGTCTGACTGCTAGCAAATGTGAACTAAGACAAGATTTGTAATCGGACTCTAAATAAATGAAATAGTAGTCACAATAATGGCATTTTATTGAGCTACTGCTTGGTGATACACTAAGCACTGAATACAAAATAAATTATTTCAGACATCATGGTGCCTGTCCACAGGGGCTCACAATCTAGGTTGGGGATGACAGACACTGAAAAACAAGAAATAAATAACAGGGCCATTGTAGCACTGAGAATTCAAGAATCACTAGCATAGGGAGTAGAAAGATATATGAAGAATAATTCCTGGAGGGGCTTCCCACTCAGTCCAGTCTTTGGAATCAAATTGTCACATCCTCCCCAGTTAATGAGTAGTTGTAAAGACAAGCTCTGGGTTATTATTATTATTACTAGTAATAATAATAATAGCACTTGTTAAGCATTTACTAGGTGCTGGGGTAGATACAAGTTAATCAAGTCAGACAGAGCCCCTGTCCTACACAGGCCTCACAATCAAAGTAGGATGGAGAACAGGTGTTGAATCCCCATTTTACAGATGAGGAAACTGAGAAACAAAAAAGTTAGGTGACTTTTCCAAGGTCACAAAGCAGGAGAGATGCTGAGCTGGGATTAGAACTCAGGTCCTCTGACTCCCAGATCCATGATCTTTCCACTGGGCAACTGTGTTTCCCAATCAATTCTGCAATCACACAACTGTATTTAATGTATCTATTATATGTATATAACCGCCCTTTCCTCTCCATCCAAACCGCTACCTTGCTGGTTCAATCTCTCATCCTATCCCGACTGGATTACTGCATCAATCAATCAATCAATCAATCGTATTTATTGAGCGCTTACTGTGTGCAGAGCACTGTACTAAGCGCTTGGGAAATACAAGTTGGCAACATACAGAGACAGTCCCTACCCAACAGTGGGCTCACAGTCTAAAAGGGGGCTCACAGTCTAAAAGACAGTATTGAAGGCGGGATGGGACATGATGTGGGGAAAGCCTGAATAAGCGTATAGCAGTCAAGAGCTACAGTGCTTAGAACAGTGCCCAGCACTTAGAACAGTGCTTTGCACATAGTAAGCGCTTAATAAATGCCATCATTATTATTACTATGCCAGGAAAGAGCTTGTTTTACAGGCTAAGCCGATTGAAGATTTTAGGAAATGGTCTCCTGCCCTTTTATGTCGCCTTTCCCTTCCTCGGCATGTTTTTCTTTCTGTTCTGCACTTGTGGGAGGAATTGGCTGTAGGCTCGAGGAAATGGGTGTAGATTGCCAGTTGCGTTCCTCGATGTTGAGTGAGGCCCATGCAGACCCTTATTCATTCATTCATTCAATCGTATTTATTGAGCACTTGCTATGTGCAGAGCACTATACTAAGCGCTTGGGAAGTACAAGTTGGCAACATATAGAGACGGTCCCTACACTTAGAGCCCTGCAGGTACACTATTCTGGAAACAAATCCCCTTACTAGAGTTACTCAAGAAAAATCCTTTGGCTTTTTATTTTTCCTGGTTTCCAAAATGGAAGTCTGCAAATAGGTGAAGTCACTACCCTTTACTTCTGTCAGCTGCTTATGTAACTTTACAGCACGGACAAGTATCATCTAGTTACTATCTGGTTTCAGCAGAGGCACAGAGTGATCTAGTAGATAGACCACAAGCTCTATCACAAACAAGGACCTGGGTTCTAATCCCGGCTCTGCCACTTGTCTGCTGTCTGACCTTGGGCAAGTCACCTCGCTTCTCAGTGCCTCAGTTACCTCATTCGGAAAATGGAGACTAAGACTGTGAGCCCCAAGTGGTAAGTGAAATTGAGTCCAACCTGATTACCCTCTATCTACCCCAGTGTTTAGTATACTGCCTAGCATATGGTAAGTACTTAACAAATATCATAAACAAAAAAAAAATCATCAGCCTCCTCTCTGATCTCCCAACCTCCTGTCTCTCCCCACTTCAGTCTATACTTCACTCTGCTGCCCTTATTATCTTTGTACAGAAATGCTCTGGGCATGTCACTCCCCTCCTCAAAAATCCCCAGTGGTTGCCGGTCAACCTACAAATCAAGCAAAAACTCCTCATTCTTGGCTTCAAGGCTCTCTCCATCACCTCACCCCCTCCTACCTCACCTCCCTCCTCTCCCTCGACAGCCCAGCCCGCACCCTCCGCTCTTCTGCTGCTAACCTTCTAACTGTGCCTCGTTCTTGCCTGTCCCGCCGTCGACCCCCAGCCCACATCCTTCCCCTGGCCTGGAATGCCCTCCCTCTACACATCTGCCAAGCCAGCTCTCTTCCTCCTTTCAAAGCCCTACTGAGAGCTAACCTCCTCCAGGAGGCCTTCCCAGACTGAGCCCCCTTTTTCCTCTCCTCCTCCCCATCCCCACCTCTGCCCTACCTCCCCACAGCACTTGCATATATTTGTACAGATCTATTACTCTATTTTACTTGTATATATTTACTATTCTATTTGTTAATAATGTGCATATAGCTATAATTCTATTTGTTCTGACAATTTTGACACCTGTCTACATGTTTTGTTTTGTTGTCTGTCTCCTCCTTCTAGACTGTGAGCCCGTTGTTGGGTAGGGACCATCTCTATATGTTGCCGACTTGTACTTCCCAAGCGCTTAGTACAGTGCTCTGCATACAGTAAGCGCTCAATAAATACGATTGAATGAATTTACTGAGCAGTAGCATTTACTTTGGGCAAAGGCCTGTACTAAGCACTTGGGAGACTGCAGTACAGTTGTTAGATATGAACACTGCTTTCATGGAGCTTATAGTCTGGTGAGGATGACAGTCCCTGCAGTTTCTGACCTATGACTCCCGCAGGGAACAGGACCTGGACTCCTGTGATGCCTGGTAGGATGACAATGAGTTAATGACTCCCTCCCTCCAGAAAAAATTAAAAAGTTCTGGCATGAGAGGAAACAACACCATCTGCATTTTAACTCATTATCCAAGGTGGCATTTTACAGTTCATCATACAATATGGCAACTGATAAACTAATTTTAATTTCAACCACGCTTTCCTGGGGCCAGTTTACGCTGAAGATTTAGCTGCAGGAATATAATACTCTGTACGCCCAGGATTAAATTAAAAACATTTTATAAGTCTTTACAATAGCTTGTACGTTCATGATAAGTGAGCTCCTAAAACATTCTGCTTACTTTTTGGTACCCCTTGTCTCTAGAGGCCTAGTTTTTTTTAATAAGCCTATGATTCAGTAATGTTTCCATATGATGTACTTTCATCTGTCAGGAAAGTAGGTTGAGTGAGTGTGTAAAGGACTTGAGGCATATGGATGTTTAGGAAGCTGAAAGCAATTTTATATATTTGTTTCAAAAACTGTAGTCTTACTGAAATTTTCACCATGCTGCAAGAAAGTATCCAAGTTACCCCATCTACTCTCTCTGTAGCTTTCCCCAATCCTTTCCTTACACTCCATATTTTTTAAATCCAACGAACAGTTCATTCATTCAGTCTTATTTATTGAGCACTTACTGTGTGCACGGCACTGTACTAAGCACTTGGAAAGTACAATTCGCAATAAAGAGAGATGATCCCTGCCCAAACCGGGCTTAATGTCCATAGGAGGTAGTTCCACCCGCCACAAGAAGAGCCTTCACACCCATAACCAATACGGACAGCGGACCTGTCTCCAACTTTGTTATGCTGTACGTTCCTAAGTGCTTAAAACAGTGCTCTGCACACAGTAAGCGTGTAATAAATATGACTGCTTGACTGATAATTGAGGTTAGCCTGTCTGGCTCTTCTTAAACCTTAACCCACCATTTTTGTCTCTGTCCCTTCTCTGCCTGTGCCTCCAGAGACTCCCAAAGACATGGGGATGGGACTGGACGATTGATTGATTGGACTTGGCCCAGCCCAGGAGGTTTAGAGGGGATTTGTCCCTTAAAGTCACATATAGGGTCACCCCTACTGAGATGAGAGCCTGCTGTTGGGTAGGGACCGTCTCTATATGTTGCCAACTTGTATTTCCCAAGCGCTTAGTACAGTGCTCTGTACATAGTAAGCGCTCAATAAATACAATTGAATGAATCAATGAAAGGGTCACCTCTAGAAGCAGCATGGCATGGTGGATAAAGCACGGGCCTGAGAGTCAGAAGGTGATGGGTTCTAATCCAACTCCGCCGCTTGTCTGCTGTGTGACCTTGGGCAAGTCACTTCACTTCTCTGTGCCTCATCTGTAAACTGGGGGGTGAGGCTATGAGCCAGACTTGGGACAGGGACTGTGTCCAGCTCGATTTGCTTATATCCATCCCAGCACATTTGCTTATATCCATCCCAGCACTCAGTACAGTGCCTTGCTTAAATACCATCATCATTATTATTACATCTCTGCCACAAAACCATACCTGTCTCGGCTTTCTCCTACTTGTGTGTGCCAGAAGCGTAATACCCATACTGATTTCCATTACTACCCCTACAGCACCTGGATATCCTCAAGAATGATGTACATTGAGGTGATATGTAGAATGGGGGCAGCTCGTGGGGAGGGCTTTGAAGCCGAATGTGGGAGTTTTTTGATTTATAAGATAAGCAACATAACCTTAATCTAGCACCTCTACCTTGAAGCAACCGTTGCTGCCCTCGAAAAGGAAGTAGGGAAGAACAGACAAGATTATCCCCCATTTGTGTCCCCACAGGTGCCAAGTCATGGGTCCATAACTCTCACGTTCGGGCGCTAAGTTCCACCTACTGAAGGGGGACTACCCAGGTTGACTGCATGGGATTTGGGGGAGAAGGGGGTAAGGAACTTACTGAATTGCAGTCCCATTTATGAGATTCAAAAAATTTTTCCCCAAATCGTCATTCAAAATCATGCTGTATTTTATAGTTACATGTGGTATTGTCTAATGGCTGTTCTACGCATCTCATGAACCAATATTAAAACAAAAGGTCCACAGAGAGTATTTTAATGAGTGGCTTGAACTGGTACTGATTTTCTAAGTATTTTACCATAAACTCTAACACTTGCAACTCCAGAATCTTACAACTCCAGAGTCCTTTAGAAATACCATGTGACTATGCAAATAAAGATAGTCCAGATTTGGGTACAAGCTTACATAGTCACTGATCATGCATGATCCTTGCCTGTTCCCCCTTGCAAACCATACTACATCCAGCATTGCCCTGCAACCATAAGAGAGGTTGAAACTGTGGTTCCTCTGGACTGTAAGCTCTTTGTGGGCAGCAGGGATCGTGTCTACCAACTCTGTCGTATAGTACTCTGCCAAATACTTAGTACAGTGCTAGGTATATAGTAAGCACTCAAATACCACTGACTGATTGAAAAATGACAATTTCTCTGCAGACTTTCTGATTAGTCTGAAGTTTAATGCTACATCAGTGTCCCACTAAGTTTTGATCTGGTTTTCTACTTTGTTTATACTTGCCTCACTGAACAATTTACTGCCTTGTTTGTAGAATCCACTGGCAGTATTTAACTATCCCTCATGGATGGCAATCCTTGTTTATATGCCAGACTTCCTGACCACAGGCCAGTACACACCCAGTATTCTTCAAGCTTATTGCTATTCCATGTTAACATATGCTTATTTACTATGGTGCACATTATCTACATACTTTCTTGTGTGTGTACTTCAATAGCACACCCATCAGCAGTTAGGAGCTCCTGAGTGAGATCTGAATCGAATTGGAAAAGGTTCCCACAGAACCAGAAGGATATTCTAACACCAGCTCCCAAATTCTTTGTTGGGCCTCAAACATAGCTGCAAAGAGTAAGTTCATTCCTCCATTAGTGATGAGGAAAGGGTCAGTCTAAGCTCCTTCAATTCTAATATAGCTGACTGTGTCATAAAATAACCTTAAGATTTAGAAAAATGTCAGGGCAGTAAACTATACAATCGTATCTTATAAACTCTGATTTAAAGCACTAAAGTTGTAAAATAATTAGGATAAGGAACAGGTGATTTCCTGTTTTCAAAGTGCAGAATGAAATTTGAATGGACTGGTATTGCATATGAAAAATTTCACCTTTCAGAGTTCAACCCCAACGTATACTCAGCTACCCAAGACTGTGTTGTAACTGAAAAAGGAACTATTACAAATGAACATCAACTTTCACAACAAAGATTTTTTTAAAATTCATAAATTTGAAGTAAATCATTAATGGCAGCTTAGCCATGTCTAGCTTCAGCAGGCAATTTCTCATGACCTTCTACTCTTTATTTAGTTATGAAATCATGCTGCTTTATACCTTCCAATGACAGGGATAAATCACGGAAAAGGAAAAAAAGTCACATGGAAAAATAGAAAATATTTCCAGGGAAGCATGCACTTCTGGCAACTTGATCTCATTTATTCCCCATTTCCCAACTTAATTCAGTGAAAGTATGGACTGGAGTCAAATCCTTTATTTTTTTCTTTTTTAAGCCTCATTTGAAAAGAACTGCCAAACAATTAAGCATTCTAACTCTCTCAAAAACTCCTGCACCAAGAGTCTGCAATATGAAGAAAGACCCTAGAAGTTAAAATAGTTTAATCAAAGTTCAAACTGGGAAAATTTTGTTGTAATGTAACAAATATTATTCAAATATAGAGAAATTGTACTTGCCATTGGACAATTTTTTTTTGGTTAACTTTCTATATATAACATAAGGACCAGAAAATAGAGTGAAGAATTTGCAGGCTGAGATTTTTTTTTAAAAGGGAGTGTTTCTTTGAGTTCAGATCATAAACTTCCAGGGCAACAAGCCAAAAGTCATTTGTGCTTTATTCAACACTCAAATCATTTACATGGAACAACTCGATTAATCACAAGCTGAATAGTCATTTCTTATTTTTTTCAAGGCCCTTTCATTCACTTCCTGTCTTTTTAATCATGTTATGAATGAGGAATACTTCAATTAACCCCTCAATACTATTTATTGAGCCCTTACTGTCTGTAGAGCACTGTACCAAGTGGGCAAGAAGAGGAAGTGAAACTCAAATCAGTTCATTTCGCTATCTTTTAGCAAATCTTACATGGCTTGGTAAGGACAAATATTGAATCTACTGGCTTAACTTGGTAGAGACTAATATAAAAACTTGGCTTAAATTATGCTTTTAAACTATTTGTGGCTTCCATTTATCCACGTTCTTTCCCTAGATTACCATGATTTAGCTAACTATCTTTGATTGTGGGAAGACATTAAAAGTACTCTTGGAGTAATTTTAAATAATTCACTGAGATGCAATCATTGTCACTTAAACCCCAGCACAGCTTCAGTCTGATAAACCAGTACATTTGCCCAAAATAGTTGTTCTGTCCTGCTCAACAGAGGAAAAAAAAATAAAGCTTCTAAAAAACTTTCCACAGGAAATGCTAGGATGGATGAGTCTTAAATAGCCAGTTTTTCAGCTGATATTCATAGCTCTACTAAATATTCTGTTCTCATAGATTTGTGAATAAAGGAAATTCTAGAGCCTGTTAACAGGAAAATAGATACTTTAACATCAATGACAACTCAAAATTCTGATTAAGCAATTCAAACACCTAAATGGGGGAACAGAAAAAAAAGGTTATCTAGAAAACAGTACGTACACATTATTGGGCTCATTCATTCATTCATTCAATCGTATTTATTGAGCGCTTACTGTGTGCAGAGCACTGTACTAAGCGCTTGGGAAGTACAAGTTGGCAACATATAGAGGCGGTCCCTACCCAACAGTGGGCTCACAGTCTAGAAGGGGTGTAGTCTAGAACGACTCCATATGCGCTATGCTAAAATGCAGTAATATGCCCCAATAAATGTTAACTGATGATAATGAGTAAAAAAGTGACCAAAAATAAAATTCTTTTACCAAGAATTAAGCTTCTGATAGCATATGACCATGGAAAAATGCTAAGAATGTTATGAACTGCACAAGAACAAAAAAAAAATTACATAGCTATGTAAGGAAGAAATAAGAATATTGTTAAAAGTAACGGTATTCACTATTGCCTAATGTGTAAAGCCCTGTACTAAGCACAATGTGAACACAAGACACATTCCCTGCCCACACACAGCTTACAGACCATTATGCTCTTCACAGCCTTACTGAATCATAACTCCTCTAGGAAGTTTTCCAACACTAGGCTCTCATGGTCCTACCCTATTTTCCCCTCCCTAGTGTCACACCCTTGCACTTCGTCGTAGCCCCTCCGACTTTCGATACTCTCCCTATCCCCACCCCCACAACATTTACATGCATATCCTTATACTCAGTTTCTTCCCCACCTGCAATTCTACTGGTCTCCTCCATTAGGGACTAAAAAACTCCTTGTAAGCAGGGATCATGTCTACCAACTCTACTGTACTCACCCACGTGTTTAGTATGTGGTGCTCTGCACACAGTAAGCACTCAATGATTGACTTACTGAGAGCAGAACTGCGGAGTCAAAAATAAAGAGCATCAGAATCATTTCAGAGATGGCTTTGATTTATTGCACAAGTGTGAGGAATCAGGTCCAAGAGAAAGCAGTAGCAGGTGAATTTTAAACTCACATATTAAAACTGAAAAGAAATGCAGCTTCAGGTCTAAAATGGAAATGATCTCCTTTGTCCTAAAGCCAGATGATGTATGCTTAATAAATACTACTACTACCAATAATAATAATAATGGTATTTGCTAAGCACTTAATATGTGACAAGCACTGAGCTAAGTGCTGGGGTAGATACAACACAATCTGGTCTGACATAGTCCCTGTCCCATTTGGAAGAGGAAGGGAGAACAGATATTGAATCCTTATTTTACAGATTAGGAAACGGAGCCAGAAAATTTAAGTGAGTTGACCCATGATACAGAGGAGGTAAATGGAGGAGCCAGAATTAGAAGCCAGGTCCTTCGATGTCCAAGTCTGTGCTCTTTTCACTAGGCCACTCTGCTTCAACGTAACAAAACTGCCAGCACAGGCAAACTGGAAGAGAGTTGGATATTATTCTTTTCCAAATAAGCATAGAAGTGATGGACTCTCTTACTGTCTTCCAAATGCCTTACAAGAGCTTTTCTTTAACCTTTTAAGGCAATTCCTGTATTAAGAAGTTCAGTCCCTCCTTCTTTAATTAAACAAAATGTAAATCCACACTTTAGTAGTTTTCGTTAAGTCCTGAAGAGGCCCCACAGGATGCATGTTAAAATGTAAACTAATGTTGCCAATCGAGAAGGCCAAAGTATAAAAGAATTGATGTAGACATAGTACAGAAGATGGAACTAGAAATCAATGAACAACAGGAAAAAAGGCAATGTCCCCAGAGTTCAAACAGATCCCCTTATTCCTCATAGCCCAAGAATGAAATAAAACTGAATGGGCCAACCTAGGCTAGTTAGAAGAAGTGTGGTCTAGTGGAAAGAGCCCAGGCCTAGGAGTCAGAGGACCTGGATTCTAATCCTAGCTCTGTCAACTGTTCTGCCAATTGCTAGCTGTGTGACCTTGGGCAAATCACTTAACTCCTATGTGCCTCAATTGTAAAATGGGGAATTCAGGAACTGTTCTCCCTCCCACCTAAGACTGTGAGCCCCATATGGGACAGAGAACATCTGACCTAACTGACTTGTACCTACCCCAGCGCTTAAAATTGTTTTTAAAACATAGTAAGTGCTTAACAAGTACCATAAAACAACAGATTTACTTACTTTTGTACTACATTTCTCAAATTTGCTTTCTTGTTTTTAGTTTATTTTTCTTTTTTCCACCCCCAGTGGTTGATTAGATGGACGGTCTAAAAGTCTTTCCTTTAAAAAAGTCATAAAAAGAGTAGGAACAATAAGTCTAATCTCCAGTTTTAGTAACATTGTTTTCAGTAACAGTGAACAAGGGACAAAGCAACTTGACTCTACAAACTAAATAAAGACAAGATTGGGCAAAGTCATTTTACGTTTTATTCAAATCCTTCTGTTGCCTTTTTTCTGATGGAGCGTAATTTTGTGTGATGGGATTTCTGCAATTATCAAATTAAATTAATTTCTTAAAAGTCATATCATTTGCCTAGGGAGCTATTTAGGCTTTATGGGTCCAAAAAAAAGTGGTTCCTTTTTAAGAAGAGATTTTGAATTTTATGAAGAGATAAAAAGTCTAGCACAACAGGTGCCACCACAGTGTATGACTACACTGCAATATGAAAGACACCACAAAATAATCTCAAAAATGGTTATTTGAGAATGCTTCTGCTTGCCAATACAGTGATTGATGACAGCTGTAGATGATGCTTTTTTTTAATCAATCTTGCCCAGACTTGCTTCATATCATCCTGGAATTTTGACTTTGTGGGAAAGAGGAGGAAAAAAAAAAAGACTGATAAGTAATGAAACTTGAAATATTCTTTGCAAGTTTCTTGTATTGGATTATTGGTAAGCACAGTATATTACTATAGTTACAATTAACTTTTGCACATTATGAATTTAAGGTATTTCAGCAGCTTCTTTAGAATAATGATTCATGTATGGGAATTCTCTAAGAGAAGCTAAGAGTAATGTATGTTTAAAATGTTTCTCTAAGAGAAGCTAAGAGTAGTGTATGTTTAAAATTTCAATGTCCTAACAGGAAAAACTCATGCACCCTGAATTTGGGAAATATTCCCAGAATTTCCTGTCTCTCATTTACACAAGTGTTACAGATGCAAAGAAACGATCCCATGGATTGAATTATTATTATTATTGCACTTGTTAAGTGCTTACTATATGCTAAGCACTAGGGTAGATACCAGGTTAGGAGATCAGACAATCCCTGTCCTACACAGGTCTCACAATCTATTTATCTTCAATTTTCAGAGGAGGAAATTGAGGTACAAAGAGGTTAAGGGAGTTGCCCAAGGTAACACAATAAAATAATAGTCCAGTGACAGAGCTGAAACTCAAAGCCATGACTCCTGTCTCCCAGTCATATGCTCCTTCCATTACACCATGCTTTCCTGAATGCCTTGGTACAGTAGTTACTAAAACCAGATCCAGTCACTCTCGGCACTCCCCAGATCCCTAAATAACAATATGAAGGATTAGAAGAAAGGGCCTTTATGTAAAAAGTGGTAGGAAGAGCCTGGTATGGACCAGAAATCCATGTCCTCAGAGCCATGGCACTGAATCAAGTCCAAACTCCAGTAGAAGATAATGTTAAAAAGATCTGTTGAAAGCACATGACAACAACCACCGCCGCCCCCACCACCACACACACAAAATTAACAATTCTACTTTATTTTAACTGTTTTATTTTGGACTGGAAGACAAGCAAAATTGATGCAGAAATTAAAACTGAAATTATGGACTAGTGGTATCTGCTCAACAAGCAAATGTAAACAGTGGTGGACACATATATAATTTGGAATTCTCTAAATTCATGCACTTAGTATTCCACCATACACTGCCTACTACTCAAGCAAAAGAAATATGGCAGTACTGAGGTGGTCTGATGACCAGCCATCAAGGTAACTAAGGCTAGTTTTGTGATAATCATGTTACCAGATGGCTGATTTCAGTTTGTAATATTTCTAGGTTCCATCTCTCCCCAGTTACATTGGGCAACATACGGCATACTTAAATTTGAATTCTCTTTGCCAAAGCAGTTAACCAAGGCATGCCATCACAGGTACATTGTCACTTGGGTAATTCCTAAGAATCAATCTTCCAAAATACACTCTCAATATCATACCTCAGTACAGTGCTCTGCACACAGTAAGCGCTCAATAAATACGATTGAATGAATGAATGAATGAATGGTATTTTTTAAGTGCTTACTGTGTGCAGAGCACCGAACTAAGTTTAGGAGAGTACATCAGAGTCGGTGCCCCTATTCCCTGCCCATGATTCACAATTGTGTTATGGAAAAAATCAGATTTACATCTAATTAGAAAATCTGGAACACAATGAAATAGACTGCATAATCCAGCATCCATTTAAAATGGAAAACTTAATGAGTATATAAGTCTTGGTCAGAGAAGAGAAGGGAGGAGGAAGGAAGGATATTCACCATTAACTTTCCATGATCAAAGGTGATTTAGACACTTACTTTGATCTTGAGATTTACTAGACATTAGTCAGCTGGAAATAAGGTTGGTTGTTCAGTGCATGCTAGCTGGGAGCAGAGATAGTCTGGTACTTCTCTTGAAAAGGAAGGTTATGGGTAAATTGGAAATGGCTTCTCAGAGGTTCTTTCACCTAACACAAACAACAAACTATTTGGACAGAAATTATCGGTCACCGATTCCACTTCAATATTCCAAGAACTATAAGGAGTGAGATTGGTTTCTGACAATTCTGGTTTCTCTTTTAGTATTACAGTATTCCGTCATCTTCTTCCAGAGTACAGGAAGGCAAGGGCAGAGGCTGGAAAGAGTTATTGGAATGCACAAAACCATTTCATCCATTTCATTTTAGAGATCATAATATACCAGACAAGGCTCATATTATGGAGAGAAAATTTCCTAATTTTTCCACTGCATTATATCCCAATCATGCAATGAAAGCTCATGTACTTTCCACTCTTCAGGAAAAATATAGTTATCATAGGTTCCACATACTAAACTTCTCATTTCTCACTTCAGGTGGAGGAAGTTTGCTTGAGTTTCACAAAGCACATGCTTCTGCTGATAAATTTCCCAAGATGAATAAAACCTTCCTCTTTAAAAGACACTTATAAACAAAATCCTCTCTCTCATTCAACCCACATACTCAACCCGTTACTGAATCCTGTCAGTCCCACCTTCACAACAACACTAAAATCTGCCCTTTCCTCTCCATCCAAACTGCTAACACGTTAATACGACAACTCATCCTATCCCTCCTAGATTACTGCATCAGACTCCTGGCTGACCTCCCAGCCTCCTGTCCTTCCCCACTCCAGTCATTCATTCATTCAATCATATTTATTAAGTGCTTACTGTGTGCAGAGCACTGCATTAAGTGCTTGGGAAAGAGAAGCAGCGTGGCTCAGTGGAATGAGCACAGGCTTTGGAGTCAGAAGTCATGGGTTCAAATTCCAGCTCCGCCAACTGTCAGCTGTGTGACTTTGGGCAAGTCACTTAACTTCTCTGTGCCTCCATTACCTCATCTGTAAAATGGGGATTAAGACTGTGAGCCCCCTGTGGGACAACCTGATCACCTTGTAACCTCCCCAGCGCTTAGAACAGTGCTTTGCACATAGTAAGCGCTTAACAAATGCCATCATTATTATTACAATACAACAATAAACAATGACAATCCCTGCCCACAACAAGCTCACTGTTTGGGGGGAAGGGGGTGAGATAGGCATCGCTACAAACAGACATCAATACAATAAAAAAAATTACAGATATATAACTAAGTGTTAGGGGCTGGGATGGGGGAGAATAGCAAAGGGAGCAAAGTCAGGGCAATGCAGAAAGGGAGTGGGAGATGAGGAAATGTGGGGCTTAGTATGGGAAAGCCTCTTGGAGGAGATGGGCCTTCAATAACGCTTTGAAGCGGAGGAGAGTAATTGTCTGGCAGATTTGAAGAGGGAGGACATTCCAGGCCAGGGGCAGGACGTGGGCCAGGGTCAGCAATGACACAGGCGAGATGAAGGCACAGTGAGAAGGTTAGCACCAGAGGAACTATGTATATGGGTTGGGTTCTTCTAGCAGGAGAGAAGTGAGGTGAGGTAGGCGCGGGCAAGGTGAGGGAGTACTTTAAAGCCAATGGTGAGAAGTTTTTGTTTGGTACAGAGGTGGATAGGCAACCACTGGAGATTTTTGAGGAGGCGGGTGACATGTCCTGATCGTTTCTGTAGAAAGATGATCTGGGCAGCAGAGTGAAGTATGGATTGGAGTGGGGAGAGGCAGGAGGCTGGGAGGTAGGCAAGGAGGCTGATGCAGTAATCTGGTGGAATAGAATGAGTGATTAACATGGTAACATGGCATTAACATAGTAGTAGTTTGGATGGAGAGGAAAGGGTGGATTTTAGTGATGTTGTGAAGTGGGACCGACAGGATTTGGTGATGGATTGACCCTGCCCGGATCATCTGTCCACAGAAATGTTCAGAACATGTCACTCCCTCCTCCTCAATTGTCAATCAGGTTAATATGTACTTACTTTTACCACTTAAGAGTGCTACTGTATTACAACATGAACTACAAATATGACAAAGCAAACTCCTCATATTGAATGCCACACAAAAATGGTTAAGTGAATCAACAATAATTTATCAAATGGTAGGAGTTGGAGTGAGTGTGCAAGATTTTCATTGCAATACAATCACAACGTGTGCCTCATAAAAAATGCAAAAGAAAACTAACATTGTTCCACTGCATCATACCCATTGTTCAGTTTTGCCATAGTAAGGGCACTCTCCAGTTAGACGATATAACTATGACAACAATCACCCTGTAATTCCTCCAACCTCTTCACATTTGAGAGAGATAAGAAACAAGCATCTTCAAGCAGTTTTTCATATTCCAAAAGCCAAGAATGTTGACAAGGCTGAGTTACCAAATACTAAAAAGGAGGAATCACTTCCACAGTCATCCCCTATCCAGCTCCAAAGTCTCCCACAGCTGCCACCACCCTACCTACCTAAACCACTGCAGTAGGTAGGAATTGAGCCACTATTCCAAGCTGGACTTTAAAGAACACACCATTACTGTCAACTCCAAATATAGTCCTTTCCAATATGTGCGCAAATGGAACAAAATCTTCCAAAATGGAACAAAGCTGGGATTCTAACCCATGAACTCTGACTCCAAAGCCCGTGCTCTTTCCACTGAGCCACGCTGCTTCCCAATAGGATCAGGCACAGTCCCTCTCCTACAGTACAAGGACATATATTCCCCATTTTACAAATGAAAAAACTGAGGAACAGAGAGATTGTGACCTGTCCAAGGTCACACAGCAGTCAAGTGGTAGAAGTGAGGTTCCAGCTAATGAATTTGAAGATGATGCCTTTGACCATGAGTCACTACGAATCATTATGTGCAGGCAGAGCTGGAAAGACCACTATGCGATCAACAGTACCAAACACTCCCCACATGCAAAACATTGTAGGTTGTTGCAACAGCCATTTGCAACACTGGCCCTGATTTCGGGTCTGGCCCTTTGATCCACAACTTACTCAAAGTCTTCTGCCAAAAACAGCCTCCCCACTGAAGTATACAAGCCTCTTTCCTCCCAGGCTCTCTACCCCTTTACCACATTGCAAAGGATTATGTTTTAAGTATCTTTAAATTCCTTCAAGGAATTAGAACTCTGGTAGCTTTAGTTTCTCTGGTCAGATATTATGTATTTTCCTCCTACTGATCTGTCCTATTATTGCCTTTTTTGTTGTTGGGTAAACTACGAACTGTAAGACACTCACTGCACTCAGTTTGCTATGCTATTTTGTGAACCAATACCAATTAAATTGTCCTCTAACAATTAATACCGATTTGCTCCTAACAGTAAAGCCATATACTCATCTCAATGCAGCTATGCGGAGTGAGACACTTTGGGACACTGAATGACAGCAGGAAAACCACACAACTCTTGTATGGTGAGCTTAAATTGGGATCCTGACACCAAGGAGCACAAAGGAAATGAATTAAGACAGTAAAACGAAGTTTCAGGCAACGCTGCCTTGACTAGGAATCAACTCGTGAGGATGGACCAGCATAGCTTACTGCAAAAAGGTAGCCATTTTTTAGTAAATGCTTCATAAGGAAAGAGAGGAAAGGAAACAAAAGTGCACGTTAAACATGTCAGTATAGCAAAATGAAAGGCAGCATTGCCTAAAGGATAGAGAACATACCTGGAAGTCAGACGGACTTGGGTTCTAGTCCTGGCTCCGCCACATGTCTGCTATATGACCTTGGGCAAGTAACTTAACTTTTTTGTGCCTCAGTTTTTTATCTGTAAAATGGGGATTAAGACTTTGAGCCCTAAGTGAACTAGGGACTGTGTCTAATCCAACTTGTATCTAGCCCAGCCCTTAGTACAGTGCCTGCCACTATTAAGTGCTTAAACACCTCCAATCATTATTAGCAAAGGACAGCATTTTTTATGCAGGAGAGTGGGTCCTACATAGTCTTTTTCAGTCATGTAAGCAATCACAGATGAATTTCAATGACAGTGGCATCTTCTTTAAATACAAAATACAACTATATAAATGGATTTGCTTTATTTTCCCCCTTCTCATATACCACATAGTCCCTGTACCCCATGAGCCTCATAACTGAAATAGTAGGGAGGGAGAGCAGGTATCTTACCCTCCAAATTACAGATGAGCAAACTGAGGAGCAAAGTGGTTAAGTGACTTACCCAAAGCCATCCAGCAAGCCAGTGACAGGATAGATAGGCTATGCTAGGTGAACCAACTTCTAGGCCCTGGATATTCTGGTGGAGATGACATCCGTGAGTTAAGCTGCAGAAGAGGGGGAGGCATCATAATAATGTGAAGTACAGAGATGGTACCAGTGTCCTCAGAGGCAGGATAAGAAATTGAAAACTACACCTACATTAACTTTAGGGCTGTAGGGAAATATATTCAAGATACACCAAGTATTGAGCCAATAAGGGAAACTGATACAATAACAAGCACCTTACTAAAATCTGCCATATGTGTAGTGTGATGGCACATATAGCTTGGGAGAATAAAGTAGAAATGTTGCCCTGGTAATATGGAAATCCACATACCTTTTTATCCCTTGGCTTCCTTTCTCTAATTTCTAACAGCTCCCTACTGAACAATAAAAGTAGACTTCCCAGTCAACGACTTTGAGAGGTTAAAATTTTGGTGAGGTTTCAATCACAATAGCAGTTTGCTATCCCACATCAGCACTGGACTTAGACCAGATAATTGGCCAGAAGGTTAATGGAATCTGCACAGTATCACAGCCTTAATGTTTTGATTCAAAAAATCAAGTTGTTCAAAAAGCCAAGATCTGATGAAAGCCAAAGAAGCAATCTGAATCCTCTCATTAGTATGTTTGGATAAGGCAAATACTCTGTTTAAACCAAAGGGAAAACAGTTTATTTCACTTGTCAGTGGGGAAAAGGTTGTTCCAGTGACCACTGAGGAAAAGGAAAAGGAGTAGCTGTGTGGCCTAGTGGGAAAATACGATTGAATTGAATGAATGAAAAGCATGGGTCTGGGAGTCAGGGGACCTGGGTTCTAATCAATGGTATTTATTGAGCGCTTACTATGTGCAGAGCACTGTATTAACCACTTGGGAGAGTACAATATAACAATTAGTAGACACATTCCCTGCCTATAACGAGCTTATAGTTTAATGCCAGCTCTGCCACTTTGCTGTTCTGTACCTTGGACAAGTCACTTAACTTCTCTGTGCTTCAATTTCCTCACCCGTAAAATGAGGATTAAATACCTGTCCACTTTTCCCTTTAGACTTTAAGCACCACAAGGGGCAGGGACTGGTCTGACATGACTATCCTGTATCAAACCCAGAGCTAAGTACCGTTCTTGACAAACAGTAAGTACACACATACTCATTATTATTATTATTATTATTATTATTATTATTATTATTATTATTATTAAGTGAACAAACGTAGTTCTGGGACATCCCTCACAATTTAAGCAGTCCTCAATTTAATAACGGAGAAGCAGCGTGGCTCAGTGGAAAGAGCACAGGCTTGGAAGTCAGAGGTTGTGCGTTCTAATCCCGACTATGCCACTTGTCTGCTGTGTGACTTTGGGCACGTCACGTCACTTCCCTGTGCCTCATCTGTAAAATGGGGATTAAGACTGTGAGCCCTATGTGTGACAACCTAATTACCTTGTATCCCCCCCAGTGCTTAGAACAGTGCTTCACACATAGTAAGTGCTTAACAAATGCCTTCATTATTATTATTATGTGAGTTATGTCAAATGGCACTTTTCTAAACTTACACTGCTTGAGCTTTATAACTGGTTTTGACTTTACAATGCTAGCTCCAGATGTTCCATTGCATTTAGTGAGGCAATGGGAAAGCAGAATTAAAAGCTGTGATGGGGCGAACAGAGGAAAAAGTCTGGAGTGGCAGGAGGGAGGAAGGAGGAAGGTTCACATACAGAGAGGGAGAAGGTGGACAATCTAATCATCAAGTAGAATTACAAAGAAGTCTCAATGCACCTATTTTACTTTTATTGAAGTTCCTATCATGGAACTTCTGACATCTAACTATATCACTCATCTATAATTGAATAAGCACACAATTCTGGTTAATTTTGTTACAAGCAGAGAATCCATTTTAGTCAAGAACCAATCACCCATTTATAACATTGCTCCTATGAGAAATTTAGTTCCAAATTACAAAATTTTTATTGAAGATGCAGCTTTAAGGAACTGATTGGGTCAAATAGAAGGGCTGCTTTTATGAAGAATTAAGAACCTATAGGTAATTTATTAACAACAATTTAGTCCACATCCTTAAGTAAATATGCTTCATCGTCACTACTGCTAGAAGCTGATGTCAGATTTTATGTACCAGGATTTACAAATTTATAAAAGTTTTCAAAAGAATCATTTTTTTCCAAAAAAGTCTCTCCTACCCCTAGAAATAGAAGCCAACCCACTTTTAACAATTAATAGCAACCCAGTTAGGTTAAAAATTGATTTTAAATATGTCATTTGGTTGAAGCAGTCTTGGGAAACAGATTTAAAATTTAGAGGTTTAGTTCCAATCTTTTAACACAATTAAATGCTACTTAAACTGGGGAAGCTCTCCAGTGCATGGGTCCACACTGGTATCTGGCCAATTCATCCATTACACATGATTTTAATATCCTTCAGTTTAAAGAACACTGAATCAGCTTCCCAATGTCTTTCAGAGATTCCCAAATAAAAAGACATCATTTTAGCACATCAGAAGCACTGAAGCATGACTCAATTCCTTCCTCTCCAAAACAATTAATCTTCTTTCAACTGAGAAAAAACTGCATAGGGTAGCTAGTCAAGCTAACTACTCAAATCACCTGATTGGACAGTTTTAGAAAAACCATTCCACCCACCTTGGCCCATACAATTTACACACTCTGGGTCACTTAATATGGGAGTACTGCAGCCAAATCCTGTCTCCAGGCAAATCCTGTACTCACAAGCAGCTGGAATAGGAAGCACCTGGTCTCTTTCAACTATAGGTCATGAATTCTACTGGAAAGATGAAAATGAGCCAGCACCAAGATCATGGCTAGTCTCTTTAAGCCTTGGCAAAGACAAAGAAAAAGAAACATGGAGGTGTTATTTTTAATGGACTCTTCCTGGCAGAACTTAAGTTGAGAGTAAGAAATTCCCAGTGAAGTTCTGATCCACTTCTGATTCATGTTAACCCTGAATATGAAGCTGGGGAAACAACACTGGTGTTAATCCAAGTTACTTGGGAGTTAAAAAATAATAATAATAATAATTTAACATTGGTTATTCAGGTGTTCCTCCCAAACTACCCTTAGAGGAAAACTGGGCTGTCTCTTTGCTCCCATTGGACCTAAGTGGTCTAGAGTACATTGTTCACTTGATGTTTAAAATTTGTAAACCCAAATTTAAAAATCCATTACAACTATGATCTTTTCCAGGCACAATTCATACATGCCAAATGAATAAGTCCCTTCAGCTCATAGTCACATAGTAAAAACCGTGACTTCTGGAGTCCAGAAGCAAATAGTTTTTAGCCCAGAATAGCAGACTTGACCACAGAAACCTATACTCTTTAAAAGCACATCTGAAAAAATGCCAAGAGCAGGAAAAAGGAAATAGAGGGAAAAAGACAGATTAGAATTTCCAATGCAGCATCATTTTCAGTAAGCCCATCCTTAAGAACAGACCACATGAAAGCATGAAATAACTCAAACCCTTATACAGTCTTATCACACTATTTTTCAGCTACAAGCTTACCTAAGATTTTTTCCAAAGTTGAAGCTTAACTTCTTACCTTGGACACCTTGGAAAAAAGGAGGACTGAAGGCAAAGAAAGATGCAAGGAAGAGGAGGGAGGGGTGAATGTGTTAATCCGATTACTCAATTTTTCCATTCCTGAAGCATTTTAGGGCACTTCACAAAAGAGCCCCTAATTAGTACTACTTCGATCCTCATTTTTGATCTTGAGGTTGCTGGTTAAACCTGGCCAATGTTTCCCCACTCATCAAGAACCTCCAGTGGTTGCCATTCACCTCCACAAACAGAAACTCCTAACCCTCGGTTTTAAAGCAAACACCTTGTCCCCTCCTACCTCACCTCTCTAATCTCTTACTACAACCCAGACCTCACACTTTGCTCTTCTATTGCCAACCTGCTCACTATACCTTGATCTCAGCTATCTCATCTCTGACCTCTCTCCCTTGATCTCAGCTATCTCATCTCTGACCTCTCTCCCACATCCTGCCTCTGGCTGGAATACCCTCCCTCTTCACATCTGACAGACAACTACTTTCCCCACCTTCAAAGCCTTATTGAAGGCACATCTCCTCTAAGAGGCCTTCCCTGACAAGTCTTCCTTCCCTCTTCTCCAACTCCATTCTCTGTCGCCTTCAGTTGTTCCCTTAATTCATCCTTCCTCCCAGCCCAACAGCACTTTTGAACATATCTATAATTTTATTTATTTATATTAATTTCTGTATCCCCCTCTAGACTGTAAGCTTGTTGTAGGCAGGAAATGTGTCTGTTATACTGTTATACTGTACTCTCCCAAATGCTTAGTACAGTGCTATGCACATGATAAACACTAAATACAATTGAGTGACTGTATAATTTGTTCAATTATACAATCAATTGTTCTATCAATTATAAAAAACAAGGTGAATTTCATAATCCAGAATGATTAATTAGGTACCTTGTAGACTGAGAATAAGCATGACTATGATCAACTCTCAGCAGCAAGAGAGCCGCAAGCCAGTGAGAAGACTGGAGGAAAAAAACAGCCTAACAAATAGAAATGTGCACTTCCTCAATTCCTCTCACTTGGGAAATGGGAATGATTCCTCCACTTCCTCTCTCCCTGCTTAGGTTAGAGATTCCTGATGTTTCAAACTCAGTAAAACATTGTGATCCTTTCTTTGCTGAAATTTAAAGCTTTTGAAATTCAACTGACCACCAAGCCAAGAATCTTTAATTCACTCTTCTCTTCCTTCCAAGGGGTTTTTTCTTCCAGAATCCCTATTGCCTACATGTTTTGTTTTGTTGTCTGTCTCCCCCTTCTAGACTGTGAGCCCATTGTTGGGGTAGGGACCCTAAATGTTGCCGACTTGTACTACCCAAGTACTTTGTACAGTGCTCTGCACACAGTAAGTGCTCAATAAATACCACTGAATGAATAAGCAGCTAGAGAAGCACTCTAGATCTTTAAATGTTTTTAAAATGTTTTAACAAAGCGGTTATCCCATTGTGAAATTTCCTGTATCTAAATGTCACGCATTCCATGGAAGTAGAGCAGATAGAAGGCCATGGGCCTCCTTCCCACACTTTAGATCCAGACTTTGTAGTGGACAAAGCAACACTAACCTCCCTCCCTTGCTTCTTCAGCTTAGAACTAATTCTGTTTCCTTAAACCTGTGCCCTGACTCTACTCCTTTAGCCTATCATAGGCAGTTAATTACAATGAGTCTTGTGGTAACTCAGCATCTCTGATGGGAAAATCTGATACTGAGCCTGGAAAAATTAGCATTTTGATCCAACCATCCTAACAGGACATTTTGAGATATAATTTGTGCCAGATTCTTTCCTTTCGAAAATCTCAGTACTATTTAGAGTAACAAAAACAGCATAGCTCCCAAGAGAATCAATCAATCAATGGTATTTATTGAGCACTGTGTGCAGAGCACTGTACTAAATGCTTAGAAGAGTGCAATGCAAAGAGTTGGTAGAAACGTTTCCTGTCCACAACGAGCTCAGAGTCCAGAAAAAAGGAAGAAATAAATCACTACATAGTATTTTGGGGGCACTTACTGTGTGCAGAGCACTGTACTAAGTGCTTGGGAAAGTACAATATAACAGAGTTGATTGACATGTTTTCTGTCTACAACAAGCTTTACAGTCTAGAAATCCAATGGATTTCAACTCTCTATTCATATAATTTACCGCTCTTTTAACTTGTTTTATGGGGGATTTCTCTGGGCTTAAAAAATTCCAATTGGGCCTATATTGTGACAAGCAGGGTTAGTCTATTTCAACCTCTTGACAATTCATCAAATTAACCAAGGGAGGATAGTCTTTCAGCCTAACATGACACCAGTGCTGAGACATGGTGAGAGTTCCTGACTTGAGAATGCAAGCAATAAATATTACAGTTTTATGGCAATATAGGCAGATTATGAAGTTTGTACTGCCGCTACACTTAACACACACACACACACACAAAACAGCAGAGAGCCCAGTGACAATTCAGATAGTTCATGCCTTCAAGAACTGCCTTTAAGTTTTATCCCCTTTGAGACCCCCACAGCAAAATGAAAGCATTTATGCCCACCATCATTATATAAACATATTCTTAAATCTGCTCCGACTACAGGGTATTCAACCAGCATCCAGGTCAGGAAGACACCCAATACGAAACAGAAAAGAAATGGGTCAATGCTGTAGTATACACTAGGATTTTTCCAAGGGCTAGATCCAGAGTTGTGAACATTTAGGAATATCCAGAGACATTTGCATGTAGCCTCTATGTGCCTACATTCACTATAGTAATTCGATCCAATTTCAATTCTCAGAAAAGTTTTATTAATTCTACTTTTATCAACTGAAAATGTATTTTTCTTTGTTCTTTCTTGCTTCCTTTTCACTTAATCATTAGCACATACCATACTCCCAAAGGTAAGAGAATGGGGAGACACAAAGAGCCAAAAAGAGGTAAAGGAAATAGTTAAGGCACAATAAAATCACCAAATTACCCTTTAAAGAATAACACTCTCATGCATAGGTAAGGAATTTAGTCTCTGGAAGATATTTCAATTCCCTATTATAAAAAGAAATTAACTTCCTCCTCAAATGCCCTGGTCTGCTGCCCCCCAGAGCTTGCTTTTAATGACCTGGCCATGTAATTTTTGATAAAATTGAAACCATCAGGCATGATCTCCCTTAAATCTTCCCTGCTTCTCTCCAGTTCCTCTCTCCTCCTGCCCCTTCTTCAACTCTTTCATCTTTCCCAGAAGTATCTGAAAAGGAGATCTCCCACCTCCTCTAGAAAACCATCCCCTCCAACTGCACCTCCGGCACTACCCTTTTTTACCTTGTCAAAAACTTGCTCCGTTCTTTCTTTCTACCAGGACCGGCTTTTCTTCCCTCACTACTTTCAAATATGCTTGTATATCTCCCATACTAGGTCTGCCCGCCACCTAAAACTCAACATGTCCAAGACTGAACTCCTTGTCTTCCCTCCCAAACCCTGCCCTCTCCCTGACTTTCCCATCTCTGTTGACAGCACTACCATCCTTCCAGTCTCACAAGCCCATAACCTTGGTGTCATCCTCGACTCTGCTCTCTCATTCACCCCTCACATCCAAGCCGTCACCAACACCTGCTGGTCTCAGCTCCACAACATTGCCAAGATCTGCCCTTTCCTCTCCATCCAAACCGCTACCCTGCTCGTTCAAGCTCTCATCCTATCCCATCTGGCTTACTGTATCAGCCTTCTTTCTGATCTCCCACCCTTGTGTCTCTCCCCACTTCAATCCATACTTCATGCTGCTGCCCGGATTGTCTTTGTCCAGAAACGCTCTGGGCATGTTACTCCCCTCCTCAAAAATCTCCAGTAGCTACCAATCAATCTGCGCATCAGGCAGAAACTCCTCACCCTCGGCTTCAAGGCTCTCCATCACCTCGCCCTCTCCTACATGAGCTCACCTCCCTTCTCTCCTTCTACAGCCCACCCCGCACCCTCCGCCGCTAATCTCCTCACCGTGCCTCGTTCTCGCCTGTCCCGCCATTGACCCCCGGCCCACGTCATCCCCCGGGCCTGGAATGCCCTCCCTCTGCCCATCCGCCAAGCTAGCTCTCTTCCTCCCTTCAAGGCCCTACTGAGAGCTCACCTCCTCCAGGAGGCCTTCCCAGACTGAGCCCCTTCCTTCCTCTCCCCCTCGTCCCCCTCTCCATTCCCCCCATCTTACCTCCTTCCCTTCCCCACAGCATCTGTATATATGTATATATGTCTGTACATACTTATTACTCTATTTATTTATTTTACTTGTACATATCTATTCTATTGATTTTATTTTGTTAGTATGTTTGGTTTTGTTCTCTGTCTCCCCCTTTTAGACTGTGAGCCCACTGTTGGGTAGGGACTGTCTCTATATGTTGCCAACTTGTACTTCCCAAGTGCTTAGTACAGTGCTCTGCACACAGTAGGCGCTCAATAAATAAGATTGATTGATTGATTGATACTAAAAAATACTCCCTTAACCCCATGACTCCCTCCAGTTATCGCCCCATCTCTTTCTTACCATTCCTCTCCAAGCTCCTTGAGTGAGTTGTCTATACCCACTACCTCAAGTTCTTCTCCCACAGTTCTCACCTGGACTCCTCCAATCCAACTTCTGCCCCTTCACTCCATAGAAACTGTCCTCCCAAAGATCACCAATGTTCGTGGCTCAGTGGAAAAAGCACGGGTTTGGGAGTCAGAGGTCATGGGTTTGAATCCCGGCTCCACCACTTGTTAGCTGTGTGACCTTGGGCAAGGCACTTCACTTCTGTGGGCCTCAGTTCCCTCATCTGTAAAATGGGGATTAAGACTGTGAGCCCCACGTGGGACAACCTCATCACCTTGTATCCCTCAGTGCTTAGAACAGTGCTTCACACATAGTAAATGCTTAAATACCATCATTATTATTATTATTCTAACTCTTGTGAAATCCAACAGTCTACTCCATCCTAATCTTCCTCGTCCTCTCAGCTGCCTTAGACACTGTTGACCACCCTCTTCTCCTAGAAACATTATCCAACCTTGGCTTCACTGACACTGTCCCTTCCTGGTTTTCCTCCTCTCTGGCCGCTCATTCTCTGTTTCTTTCACAGGCTCATCTTTTGCCCCCAACCCCTTAATCAATCAATCAATCGTGTTTATTGAGCACTTACTGTATGCACAGCACTGTTACTAAGTGCTTGGAGAGTACAACCCAATAATATAACAAACACATTCCCTGCCCACAGTGAGTTTACAGATTAGAGGGGGAGGCAGGCATTAATATATATAAATTACTTATATGATATTAGTGCTGTGGGGCTGGCGGGGAAGAATGGCGAATAAAGAGAGCAAATCAGGACAACACAGAAGGAAATAGGAAAAGACAAAATTAGAACCTAGCCAGGGAAGGCCTCTGGGAGAAGATGTGCCTTTAATAAGGCTTTGAAGTGGGGAGAGTAATTTTCTGTTGGATATGAAAGGGAAGGTCGCTCCAGGCCAGGGGCAGGACAAAGGCAAGAGGTCAGAAGTGGGACAGATGAGATCAAAGTACATTGAGTCAGCTGGCATTAGAGTGAAGTGTGCAGGCTGGATTGTACTAGAAGAGTAGTATGGTGAGTTACTGAGGGGGGGCAAGGTGTTGGAGTGCTTTAAAGACCACGGTAAAGAGTTTTTGTTTGATACAGAGATGGATGGGCAACCATTGAGGGTTCTTGAGGAGTGGGAAACATGGATTACCCTCCCTTTGTCCTTTTCACCACTGTAAACAGCATCACCATCCTCCCTGTCTTAGTATTATCCTCGACTCATCTCTCTCATTAAAGCCACATAATCAATTTGTAACTAAATCTTATCAGTTCAGCCTTCATAACATCATTAAAAATCAGCCCTTTCATCTCCATTCCAACCGCTACTATGTTGATCAAAGCATTTACTCTATCCCGCTTTCTTGCTGACCTCGCTGCATTTGGTCTCTGCCAGCTTCAGTCCATACTTCATGGCTGCCTAGATCATTTTTCTACAAAACCATTTGGTCTATGTTTCCCAACTCAAGAACCTCCAGTTGTTGCCCATCCACCTTCACAGTATGCAGAAACTCCTTACAATTAGCATTAAAGCACTTAATCATCTTGCCCGCTCCTACCTTACCTTTATGATTTCCTACTACAACCCAGCCCCCACGCTTCACTTCTCTAATACCAACCTACTCGCTGTAATGCACTCTCATCTATCTCACCGCCAACCTCCTGCCCCTATCTGGCCTCTGGCTTGGAAAGCCCTCCCTCTGCACATCCTACAGATGACTACTCTCCCCACCTTCAAAGCCTAATTAAAAGCATTTCTCCTTGAAGAAGCCTTCCCCTACTAAGTCCTCATTTCTTCTCCCACCCCTTTCTGTGTCACCATTGCTCTTGGATTTGCACCCTTTGT